>NC_052163.1:69987764-70587764 GCF_902713615.1 Scyliorhinus canicula | reverse complement strand
CAGAATAAAACACGTGAAGCCCTTTGTTCTTAATTTGGGGACTAGCGGACCTTTGTGGCATTGCTCATTATACATACATGGTTGATTTGCAGTCCTTATGAATAATGGCTCATGTTTACATTCCTACAGGATTTATTTAAAGCCTTTGCTCGACACCTCTCTCATTTACTGCTTGTGGAAGAGAATGCTGTGAAAAGAAATGGTAAGAATAGACTCCGCCTTCATTTGTGTCCTGGGAAAGGCAATATACCATTAGCCTGAGAGGCAAGTGCTTGGAATGCAGGATAAGCTTCTCTCCAGATAAAGCAATCTCCTGGATGATCAATGTAATGTTAGGGGTGTGTAGGATTTTGACATTGAGGGAGAGATTGTTGTTGTTGCACCATGCCACTAGGTTCTCCATCTCCCTCCTGTACTCTTGACTCATCGTTGTTTAAGATCCGACCCACTATGGTCGTGTCATCAGCAAACTTGTAGATGGAATTGGAGCTGAATTTAGCCACACAGTTGCGTGTGGATAGGGAGGATAGTGGGGGCTAAGTATGCAGCCTTGCAGGGCCCCAATATTGAGGATTATCGTGGAGGAGGTGTCATTGTGTATCCTTACTGATTGTGGTGTTTGGGCCTGGAAGTCAAGGATCCAGTTGCAGAGAGTGGAGCCAAGTCCTAGGTTTTGGAGTTTGGATCTGAGCCTGGCTGGGATTATGGTGTCGAAGGCGGAGCAAACTCGATCGGCCGAGTGGCCGAATTCTTCTCCTATGTCCTTGTTTTAAAATAAATTTAGTGTACCCAATAAATTTTTTCCAATTAAGGGGCAATTTAGCGTGGCCAATCCACCTATCCTGCACATCTTTGGGTTGTGGGGGCGAAACCCACACAGACACGGGGAGAATATGCAAACTCCACACGGACAGTGACCCAGAGCTGGGATCGAACCTGGGACCTCGGCGCAGTGAGGCAGCAGGGCTAACCCACTGCGCCACCGTGCTGCCCTCCTGCTCTCATGTCTTCTGGTCTAATAGGCTTTCTGTTGTAGGACTCCTTGTTGTCGAGATGCTCCAAGGCTGAGTGTAGGGCCAGGGATTAAGAAGGCAAATGGAATTTTGTCCTTCATTGCTAGAGGGATGGAGTTTAAGACTAGGGAGGTTATGTTGCAATTGTATAAGGTGTTAGTGCGGCCACACCTGGAGTATTGTGTTCAGTTTTGGTCTCCTTACTTGAGAAAGGACGTACTGGCGCTGGAGGTTAATCCCAGAGCTGAAGGGGTTGGATTATGAGGAGAGGTTGAGTAGACTGGGACTGTACTCGTTGGAATTTAGAAGGATGAGGGGGGATCTTATAGAAACATTTAAAATTATGAAGGGAATAGATAGGATAGATGCGGGCAGGTTGTTTCCACTGGCGGGTGACAGCAGAACTAGGGGGCATAGCCTCAAAATAAGGGGAAGTAGATTTAGAACTGAGTTTAGGAGGAACTTCTTCACCCAAAGGGTTGTGAATCTATGGAATTCCTTGCCCAGTGAAGCAGTTGAGGCTCCTTCATTACATGTTTTTAAGGTAAAGATAGATAGTTTTTTGAAGAATAAAGGAATTAAGGGTTATGGTGTTCGGGCCGGAAAGTGGAGCTGAGTCCACAAAAGATCAGCCATGATCTCATTGAATGGCGGAGCAGGCTCGAGGGGCCAGATGGCCTACTCCTGCTCCTATTTCTTATGTTCTTATGACAGCATCTGTTGTGGACTGATTCTGGTGGTATGCAAATTGCAGTGGATCAAGGAATTCTGGGCGTATGGGGTTCATGTGTCTCATGACCAACCTTTCAAAGTATTTCATAATGATAGATGTCAAGGCCACTGGATGACAGTTGTTGAGGCACATTGTCTGGTTCTTCTTTGGCATTGGTATGATGATGGCCTTGAAGCAGGTGGGAACCTTGGAATGGAGTAAAAGGGAGGTTGAAGATGTCTGCGAACACACCCGCCAGTTGGTTTGCGCAAGATCTGAGTGCACGGCCAGGGACTCCATCAGGACCCGTTGCTTTTCTTGGATTCACTTTCAAGAAGGCCGATCAGACTTCTAAGGCTGTGACAGTAGGTGTGGGTGTGTCCGAGGCTATTGGGGCAGTTGACAATGGTTTGTTGGCTTCCTGCTCGAAACGAGCATAGAATGCATTGAGTTCATCGGGGAGGTGTGCGCTGTTGCTGGAGATTCTGCTCAGCTTTGCCTTGTAGCCAGTTATGTTGTTTAAGCCTTGCCACAACTGATGAGAGGCTGGTTAGGCTGGGGTTGTTCTCCTGCGAGCAGAGAAGGCTGTGAGGGGATCTGATTGAGGTGTACAAAATTATGAAGGACATAGATAGGGTAAATAGGAAGAAACGTTTACCCTGAGTGGAAAGGTCAATAAGCAGGGAGCAGAGATTTAAGGTAAGGGCTTCAGAATGCAGCCATGATGTGAGTCGTCGCACACAGGGCAGTTCATGCTCAAAGGCATAGGAAAGGGCTCTTTTTATCCGATATTGGGCGGAATTTTGATGAAAAGGGGTAGTTGAAGGTCGGAGTAGTTTCCCTCAGGAGTGTCATGTCCGCTGGTTACCAATCCCGATAGAAGATGGTGAGAGACCTGGCCAAAGTGTTGGAGGAAATCTGTGGCGCAGCAACCTGTATTAGGATGGCGGAGGGGGAAGGGCTGGTGCAAGGTGGAAAGCCCCAAATGGAGCAACTGAATGCTTAAATTAAGGAGGAATTCCGCCAACAGAGGAAGGAAATGTGGGAGGATCGCTCAAAGGCCATCGAAGGAGCTATGGTACCCCTGAAGAGTTAGATGCAGCGGGTAGAGAAGTGTTTAGAGATGCAGGGGTTCAGATTCGAGAGATTGAAGGAGTGATCTCGGACCACAGCGATTGTGTAGCGGCACTGGAGGCGGAGGTGGGGATCCTAGGAGACCTGTGTAAAACGTTGAGGGCCAAGGTGGAGGAGCAGGAGAATACCTCGAGAAGGCAAAATCTGTGAATAGTGGGCCTGCCTGAAGGAATGGAAGGTGTGAGTGCCACAAGGTTCGTCTTGAAGATGCTGGCAGGGATGGTGGCGGAAGGGGTGCTAGATAAAGCCCATGAAGTGGACTGAGCGCACAGGTCCCTGAGGCAGAAGCCAAGAGCTGGGGAGCTGCCGCGGGCGGTGACCATGAGACTCCACAAATTTGTGGAGAAAGAGAAGATCTTGTGTTGAGCCAAGGAGAGGCGCACCTGCAAATGGGAGGGAAACAAGGTCCGAATATATCAGGACATTGGAGTCGAATTGGCAAAACAGTGGGCAGGGTTCAACAAGGCTAAGGCAGTGCTGTATAGGCGGCGGATCATGTTGGGGTGCTCTACCCGGCAAAATTATGGGTGACGTTTTAAGGCCGGGAGTATTACTTTGAGTCCCCAGAAGCGGCCGAAGACATCATGAAAGAGCATTAAACTTTGAGAGAATTGAGTGAACAATGTTTGGGAACCGGGGTGCTGGTATTTTGTAATGGCTGGGAATACGTTTGAGGTGGGGTCGGGATTGGGGGATTTTCATCCTTCCGGTTTGGAGGGTTTTTTTTTGGGGTTTGCTGTTTATTGTTGGGATTGTAAGGGGCGGTAGGAGTGAAGAGTTGATGTGGGGAATGATGTTCCCGTTATTCCCCGCCCCCACCCCCCGCAGGATTATGAGTGGGGTATTGGAAGGGTGTTCTTAAACATGTATGCACCAAATCGGAATGATGTGGGTTTTATGATGGGGTTGCTGGCAGCAATCCCAGATTTGGCCATGCATCAGTTGGTCATGGGAGGAGATTTTAATTGTGTCCTACAGCCGAAGGTGGATCGGTCAAGCCACAGGTCGTTGGGTGGGGTACAAATTGCAAGGGAGCTGGGTGGCTTTATGGAGAGGATGGATATGGTGGATCCATGCGCTTTCAGAACCCAGGGGGAAGGGAGTATTCCTTTTTGTTTTGTACGTCTATAAGGTGTATTCGAGGATTGATTATTTTGTGGTGAGTCGGGAGATTTTGGTTGGGGTGGAGGGAGTAGGGTATGCGGGGATAGTTATCTTGGACCATGCGCCCCACTGGCTGGAGATTCGGTTTAGATCAGGACAAGAGCAGAGGCCGGGGTGAAGGTTTGATTCGAGCTTGTTGGCAGATGGAGGTTTGTGTAAAAAGTTTCGGGCGGCGATTAAGGAGCATGTGGAGTTGAACCAGAATGGGGAGCGTCGGCGGACATTTTTTGGGGAACGGTGAAGGCAGTGGTCCGGGGGGCAATTATCTTGCTTCAGGCTCGTGCGGATAGCGAAAGGAAAGAGAACATAGAACATTACAGCGCAGTACAGGCCCTTCGGCCCTCGATGTTGCGCCGACCTGTGAAACCACTCTAAAGCCCATCTACACTATTCCCTTATCATCCATATGTTTATCCAATGACCATTTAAATGCCCTTAATGTTGGCGTGTCCACGACTGTTGCAGACAGGGCATTCCACACCCTTACTACTCTCTGAGTAAAGAACCTACCTCTGACATCTGTCCGATATCTATCTACCCTCAATTTAAAGCTATGTCCCCTCGTGCTAGCCATCACCATCGGAGGAAAAAGGCTCTCACTGTCCACCCTATCTAATCCTCTGATCATCTTGTATGCCTCAATTAAGTCACCTCTTAACCTTCTCTCTAACAAAAACAGCCTCAAGTCCCTCAGCCTTTCCTCATAAGATCTTCCCTCCACACCAGGCAACATCCTGGTAAATCTCCTCTGCACCCTTTCCAATGAACTACTATAGTTCGAGTACTATAGATGGGTCAGTTTTTGTGCAGTGTGTGCAGGAGGGTTTTCTGACACAGTATGTAGACAGGCCAACAAGGGGCGAGGCCACATTGGATTTGGTACTGGGTAATGAACCCAGCCAGGTGTTAGATTTAGATGTAGGTGAGCACTTTGGTGATAGTGATCACAACTCGGCTATGTTTACTTTAGCAATGGGCAGGGATAAGTATATACCGCAAGTCAAGAATTATAGCTGGGGGAAAGGCAATTATGATGCTATTCGGCAAGATTTAGGATGTATAGGATGGGGAAGGAAACTGCAGGGGATGGGTACAAGCGAAATGTGGAGCTTTTTCAAGGAACAGCTACTGCGTGTCCTTGATAAGTATGAACCTGTCAGGCAGGGAGGAAGTTGTCGAGCAAGGGAACCGTGGTTTACTAAGGAAGTTGAAGCACTTGTCAAGAGGAAGAAGAAGGCTTATGTTAGGATGAGACATGAAGGCTCAGTTAGGGCACTTGAGAGTTACAAGTTAGCCAGGAAGGACCTAAAGGGAGAGTTAAGAAGAGCGAGGAGAGGACATGAAAAGTCGTTGGCGGATAGGATCAAGGAAAACCCTAAGGCTTTCTATAGGTATATCAGGAACAAAAGAATGACTAGAGTAAGATTAGGGCCAATCAAGGATAGTAGTGGAAAGTTGTGTGTGGAATCAGAGGAGATAGGGGAAGCGTTAAATGGATATTTTTCGTCAGTGTTTACACTGGAGAAAGACAATGTTGTCGAGGTAATGTTGGTTCAGTCGACCAGGCTAGATGGAATTGAGGTTCAAAAGGAGGAGGTGTTAGCAATTTTGGAAAATGTCAAAATAGATAAGACCCCTGGGCCAGATGGGATTTATCCTAGGATTCTCTGGGAAGCCAGGGAGGAGATTGCAGAGCCTTTGTCCTTGATTTTTATGTCGTCTTTGTCGACAGGAATAGTGCCGGAAGACTGGAGGATAGCAAATGTTGTCCCCTTGTTCAAGAAGGGGAGTAGAGACAACCCTGGTAATTATAGACCTGTGAGCCTTACTTCGGTTGTGGGTAAAATGTTGGAAAAGGTTATAAGAGATAGGGTTTATAATCATCTTGAAAAGAACAAGTTGATTAGCGATAGTCAACACGGTTTTGTGAAGGGTAGGTCATGCCTCACAAACCTTATTGAGTTTTTTGAGAAGGTGACCAAACAGGTGGATCAGGGTAAAGCTGTTGATGTGGTGTATATGGATTTCAGTAAGGCGTTTGATAAGGTTCCCCACGGTAGGCTATTGCATAAAATATGGAAGTATGGAATTGAAGGTGATTTAGCGGTTTGGATCAGTAGTTGGCTAGCTGAAAGAAGACAGAGGGTGGTGGTTGATGGCAAATGTTCATCCTGGAGTTTAGTTACTAGTGGTGTACCGCAAGGATCTGTTTTGGGGCCACTGCTGATTGTCATTTTTATAAATGACCTGGAAGAGGGTGTAGAAGGATGGGTTAGTAAATTTGCAGATGACACGAAGGTCGGTGGAGTTGTGGATAGTGCTGAAGGATGTTATAGGATACAGAGGGACATAGATAAGCTGCAGAGCTGGGCTGAGAGGTGGCAGATGGAGTTTAATGCGGAAAAGTGTGAGGTGGTTCACTTTGGAAGGAGTAACAGGAATGCAGAGTACTGGGCTAATGGCTAGATTCTTGGTAGTGTAGATGAACAGAGAGATCTCGGCATCCAGGTACATAAATCCCTGAAAGTTGCCACCCAGGTTAATAGGGCTGTTAAGAAGGCATATGGTGTGCTGGCCTTTATAAGCAGGGGGATTGAGTTTCGGAACCACAAGGTCATGCTGCAGCTGTACATAACTCTGGTGCGGCCGCACCTGGAGTACTGCGTGCAGTTCTGGTCACCACATTATAGGAAGGATGTGGAAGCTTTGGAAAGGGTTCAGAGGAGATTTACTAGGATGTTGCCTGGTATGGAGGGAAGGTCTTACGAGGAAAGGCTCAGGGAATTGAGGTTGTTTTCGTTAGAGAGGAGAAGGCTGAGAGGTGACTTAATAGAGACATATAAGATAGTCAGAGGGTTAGATAGGGTGGACAGTGAGAGTCTTTTTCCTCGGATGGTGATGACCAACACGAGGGGACATAGCTTTAAATTGAGGGGTGATAGATATAGGACAGATGTCAGAGGCAGTTTCTTTACTCAGACAGTAGTAGGGGTGTGGAACGCCCTGCCTGCAACAGTAGTAGACTCGGAAACTTTAAGGGCATTTAAGTGGTCACTGGATAGACATATGGATGAAAATGGAATAGTGTAGGTCAGATAGGCTTCAGATGGTTGCACAGGTCGGCGCAACATTGAGGGCCGAAGGGCCCGTACTGCGCTGTAGTGTTCTATGTTCTATGTTCAATGCTTCCACATCCTTTGTATAATGCAGCAACCAGAATTGCACGCAATACTCCAAATGCGGCCGCACCAGAGTTTTGTACAGCTGCAACTAGCACACTGGGCTAAATCGCTGGCTTTTAAAGCAGACCAAGGCAGGCCAGCAGCACGGTTCAATTCCCGTACCAGCCTCCCCGAACAGGCGCCGGAATGTGGCGACTAGGGGCTTTTCACAGTAACTTCATAGACGCCTACTCGTGCCAATAAGCGATTTGAATTTCATTTCATTCTCATTTCATGACCTCATGGCTCCGAAACTCAATCCCTCTACCAATAAAAGCTAACACACCGTACGCCTTCTTAACAATGCTATCAACCTGGGTGGCAACTTTCAGGGATCTATGTACATGGACACCGAGATCTCTCTGCTCATCCACACTACCAAGAATCTTACCATTAGGCCAGTACTCTGTCTTCCTGTTACTCCTTCCAAAATGAATCACCTCGCTTTAAACTCTTATTTGCCTCCTCTCATAGAATTTACAGTGCAGAAGGAGGCCATTTGGCCCATCGAGTCTGCACCGGCTCTTGGAATGAGCACCCTACCCCCTACCCAAGGTCAACACCCTATCCCCATAACTCAGTAACCCCACCCAACACTAAGGGCAATTTTGGACACTAAGGACATATCATGGCCAATCCACCTAACCCGCACACCTTTGGACTGTGGGAGGAAACCGGATGTGCAGACTCCGCACAGACAGTGACCCAAGCCGGAATCGAACCTGGGACCCTGGAGCCGTGAAGCGATTATGCTGTCCACAATGCTACCGTGCTGCCTCTCAGCCCAGTTCTGCAGCTTATCTATGTCCCTCTGTAACCTGCAACATCCTTCCGCACTGTCCACAACTCCACCGAGCATGTGTTATCTGCAAATTTACTCACCCATCCTTCTACGCCCTCCTCCAGGTCATTTATAAAAATGACAAACAGCAGCGGCCCCAAAACAGATCCTTGTGGTACACCACTAATAACTGAACTCCAGGCTGAACATTTCCCATCAACCACCACCCTCTGTCTTCTTACAGCGAGCCAATTTCTGATCGAAACTGCTAAATCACCCTGAATCCATGCCTCCGTATTTTCTGCAATAGCTTACCGTGGGGAACCTTATCAAACCGCTTTACTGAAATCCATATACACCACATCAACTGCTTTACCCTCGTCCACCTGTTTGGCCACCTTCTCAAAGAGCTCAATAAGGTTTGTGAGGCACGACCTACCGTTCACAAAACCATGTTGACTATCCCTAATCAAATTATACCTTTCCAGATGATTATAAATCCTATCTCTTATAAACCTTTCCAAGACATTGCCCACAACAGAAATAAGGCTCACTGGTCTATAGAACATAGAACAGTACAGCACAGAACAGGCCCTTCGGCCCTCGATGTTGTGCCGAGCAATGATCACCCTACTTAAACCCACGTAACCCGTATACCCGTAACCCAACAATCCCCCCATTTACCTTACACTACGGGCAATTTAGCATGGCCAATCCACCTAACCCCGCACATCTTTGGACTGTGGGAGGAAACCGGAGCACCCGGAGGAAACCCACGCACACACGGGGAGGACGTGCAGACTCCACACAGACAGTGACCCAGCCGGGAATCGAACCTGGGACCCTGGAGCTGTGAAGCATTGATGCTAACCACCATGCTACCGTGAGGCCCCGGGTTGTCCGGGGTTGTCTCTACTCCCCTTCTTGAACAAGGGGACAACATTTGCTATCCTCCAGTCCTCTGGCACTATTCCTGTAGACAATGACGACATAAGGATCAAAGCAAAGACTCAGCAATCTTCTCCCTAGCTTCCCAGAGAATCCTAGGATAAATCCCATCCGGCCCAGCGGACTTACCTATTTTCACACTTTCCAGAATTGCTAACACCTCCTTATGAACCTCAAGCCGTCTTTGACCGCCTTGTGACCGAGATAGTGGAGGTGGCTAGGGAATATTCGAGGCTGCCCACCACGGAGGAATTGACGAGGAGGAAAAAGCTGTAGGGGAAATTTGGTAAGCTGATGATGGGGAGGGCGGTAGGGTAATTACGTAGGGCCAGAGGGGTGCAGTACAAGTATGGGGAGAAGGCGAGCCGCATGCTGGCGCACCAGTTGCGGAGGCAGGCCATGTCCAGGGAAATATTGAGGATACGGATTGGGGCTGGGGATGTGGTGTCGAAGATATGAGGAGTTCAGTGAGTATTATCAGGGACTGTACGAGGCAGACCCGGGTGGAAAAGAGGGGGATGTGGGGGGGTTTCTGGATGAGCTGGAGTTTCCCAGGTGGAGGAAGTAAAGAGGCAGGCGTTGGAGGAGCCCCTGCGGCTGAGGGAGGTGCTGGATAGTATCAGGGGTATGAAGTTGGAGAAGGCCCCAGGGCCACATGGATACCCAGCAGAATTTTATGAGGAGTTTGCGACGGATCTGGCACCTCATTTGTTGGGGGCATTTAATGAAGTGCGAGAGAAAGGGGAGCTGCCGGAGACGGTGACATGGGCAGTAATTATGTTCATCATGTAAAAGGGGAAGGATCCAGTCGAATGTGGGTCATATAGACCCATATCACTGTTAAAGACGGATGTGAAAGTATTGGCCTAAGTTGTTGACGGCGAGGATGGAGGATTGTGTCAGGGGTGGTTGCAAAAGATCAAACGGGCTTCGTGAAGGGCAGGCAGCTCTCGAGTAATATAAGAAGGTTGTTGAATATAGTTATGAATCCGTCGGTTGCTCTGGAGGTGGTGGTGTTCATGGACGTGGAGAAAACATTTGATCGGTTGGAGTTGCAGTACTTTTTTGAGGCTCTGGCAAGGTTTGGGTTCGGGCTGAGATTTGTGACATGGGTGCGGTTGCTGCATGTGGCACCAAGTATGAGGACAAATGATATGAGCTCGCAAAGCTTTGATTTACACGGGTACGAAACAGGAGTGCCCGCAGTCGCCTTTGTTGTTTGCGCTGGCTATAGAGCCGTTGGTGATGGCTCTTCGAGAGTTGGTGGAGTGGTGGGGCTTTATGAGGGGACAGAGGGAGCATTGGGTGTCACTCTATGGCGATAACCTATTGCTGTATGTTTTGAATTCTCTGGGAAGCCTGTTGGGGAAGTTTGGAGAGTTCTCAGGGTATAAACTGAATATAGGTTAAAACGAGGTTTTCCCGGTGAATGAGCTGGAATAGGCTAATTTAGGGGTAATACCATTTAAGGTGGCGAGGGATAGGTTTAGGCATTTGGGGATTCAAGTAGCGAGGGAATGTATGTCACTCCATAAGTGGAACTTAACAAAGCTGGTAGAGGAGTCCAGGGGGGATCGTAAAAGGCGGGATACACTGCAGTTGATTTTGGCGGGAAGGGTCCAAGTGGTAAAAATGAATATTGTGTCGAGGTTCTTGTTTATTTTTCAGGCTCTTCCAATTTTTATACTAAAGGCCTTTTTTCGGAAATTGGACACAATTATTTTGGATGGTTTATGAGCGGGGAGATGCCGAGGGTCGGGAGGATCCTGCTACAGAGGCAGGGGGGTTGGCATTGCCGAACCTGCTTCATTATTACTGGGTGGCGAATGTGGAAAAGGTGTGGCGATGGTGGGAAGGAGAAGGGGCAGAGTGGGTTAGAATGGAGGAGGAATCTTGTAAGAGGTCTAGTTTGAGGGCTATGGTGACGGCAGCATTGCCAATGGCTCTGAGTAAGTATTCAGGGTGCTGTCCACGGTGAAGATATGGGATCAGTTGAGGAGGCATTTTAGGGTGGAAGGAATGTCGGTGCTAACGCCGCTGTGCGAGCATCATGGGTTTGAGCCGGGGGGATGGATTGTGTATGCAGGAGGTGGAGGGAAGTGGGGTTGGTTAAGGTGAGGGATCTGTATTTGGAGGAAGGGTTCGCCAGTCTGGAAGAACTAAGGGAGAGGGTAGAGCTGCCGAGGGAAGTGAGTTCATGTATCTGCAAGTTAGTGACTTTGTATGAAAGGTCTGGAAGTGGTTCCCTAAGTTGCCGGGATACACCCTGCTTGAGCGACTGCTGCTTTCAGATGTGGAAGGGGAGGGAAGAATTGGGGATAATCACAAGTGGCTGGGTGAGCAGGGAGGCAAACGGATGGTGAAGGTCAAGGAGAAATGGGGAGAGGAGATCAATTAGGAAAAATGGAGTAGGGCAACGGAACCTCCTCTTGTGCAAGAATGAGCCTGTTACAGTTCAAGGTTGTACACAAGGTACAAATGACACTGGTGAGAATAAGTGGGTTCTTCCAGGGGGTGGCAGATGAGTGTGAGAGGTGTGGGCGGGAGCCAGCAAATCACGCGCCCATGTTCTGGCATTGCGAAACATTGGAGAGATTCTGGGCAGCAGTGTTCGCTGTCTTAGCCAGGATAGTGGGGGAGGGATAGCTTACAAGGCTACAGACCAAGTGCTGGAAAATGTGATTAGAATAGATAAGTGTTTGATGTCGGCGCCGGGACAATGGATCAGAAGGCGATATTTGGGGTTTCAGAGAAGCCGGACCTCATGAAGAGGAGGAAGTCTGATGACGTGGCCTTTGCCTCTCTGATTGCCCGGAAGCAAATTTTACTGGAGTCGCAGTCGACATTGCTATTGGGGATTACGGCTTGGTTGGGTGACCTGAACAACTTCCTAGCGTTAGAGAAGAGAAAGTTTGAGTTAAGGAGCTCAATAGAGGGGTTTGAGAAAATGTGGTGGATGTCCGTGACCGTGTTTGAGGAGTTGTTCGTTGCGGGGGTGAAAAAAGGAACATTTTTTACAAACTGTATAGTTGCTTGTTGGGAAGCATGTTTTCCAGGGTGTTTATTTGCTGTAACCTGTTTTGATACAGGTTTGTATAAAATACATTTTTAAAAAAGGATTTAACGGTCAGGAGATTTCGAGATGTGAGGAAAAGCTTTTTTCCCAGAGGGTGGTGGGAATCTGGAACTCATTGCCTGAAAAGGTGGTAGAAGCGGGAACCCTCACAACATTTAAGAAGTATTTAGGTGAGCACTCAAACTGCCATAGTGTGATTAGAATAGATAGGTGTTTGATGTTGGCGCTGGGACAATGGATCGGAGGGCCTCTTTCTGTGCTGTAAAACTCTGACTTTGTGACATATTATACACATATTTACTAGTTTATAATAAATGATCTTACCTTTACGCGATAGAGTGGTTAGATATATATTTAGTAATGTTTGATTATTCTTGCTGTGTCCCGTGCTCCCTCAGATTGTTTCTGGTGTCATGATTGGAAGATATTAGAAAATTGGGTCTCGAGAAGAGGGTCCAAAATCTAACAGGCAATTTAAGGGTTATACAGACTGTTAGCCCGGACTCAAAAGGGATAAGCCCACGCCTGGCTGAGTCACATGGTCCACTCAGATTTAAACTCGTTTGGGAATGCATAAAATGATTCCCCATTGTCTTTCCGGACATTCCTGCATGACCAACCATTATCCTATTAACAGAGTATGATGACCTAATGGTTTATCAATGGAAGGCTGGGTGCCTTCCATTGAATAGCATAGCCATGGTTTTGTGTAAAGGGAGTGGACAATCAAGCAGTCCAAATACAGTCTGGACATTTCAGAGGATCTTTGTTTAAAGGTCTAAAGAGAGAGAGAATCCATTTGGAACAGAGAAGGATGTGAGCAGCCTTAAAACAGATGAGGAGGCATTTCTTTAGCCAGTGGGTGGTGAATCTGTGGAACTCTTTGCCACAGAAGGCTGTGGAGGTCAAATCACTGAGTGTCTTTAAGACAGAGATTGATAGGTTCTTGATCAATAAGGGGATCAGGGGCTATGGGGAGAAGGCAGGAGAATCGGGATGAGAAAATATAAGCCAAGTCAATCAAAGTGAGTCATCACTGGTGCCTGCTGTATTCCTGCTTAAAGGCACAGGCATTGCTTCTGCTTGAGTTAAAGATACACGCTGCATTAAAGTCACTGGTCCATTTTACTCATCCATGGATCTTAATGGTAATAGCAAAAATAAAAGGGGAATTAAGGGAACAAACAGGAGGGACACTTACATACCCTTCCCCCCCCATAGAAGAATAAATCTTCAGGGCAAGGTCATTTCATTATGAGGTAAGCAAGACATAGATCACAAATACATACCTACCCCAGTATACAAGTTCCCTTCTCAGACTCCACATTGGCAACTAGGCAGTCCTTAAATTTGTGACAAAGCATCTGCAATCATGTAATCCTTTTGGGAATATGTACAATTTTGATATTAAACCATTGTAATAATAAACTCCAACGAAATAATCTTGAGTTAGGGGTTTTGAACTTCTCCAAAAATGTGAGTCTATGTAAATCAAGCTTTGTTCGTTATGTCAGACAAAAATGGGGAGGCATTCATGGAGAAGCAGTGGTTCATAAATGTCCTTTAGGGAAGAAAATCTGTGGTCCTTACCTGGTCTGGCCTACATGTGACTCCAGATCGGTTGACTCTTAATTTCCCTAGGGGATTGGCAACTAACAACTGGCCCAGCCAGCACCATCCACATCCCATGAACGAATAAAAAAAAATTTCAAAGTGTTGCACGATGAGCAGCAAGGCTAAGGCTTCCTTTCCAATGGTGGAATACTTCCTCTGGCACAAATGAGGTTTTTCGAAAAATACACCACTGGCCTCTCTCTTCCTTCATTGTTGTCTTGTAGCACTGCCCCTACCCCCAGATCACTGGCATCTGGCCAGTTTAAATGGTCTGGAAAAGTCCAGGGTGCCCAGCACCGGTTCACTTATCAAGATGACCCTCAACTTCTCAAATGCCTCTTGACAATCTGCGGCCACATTTTGTCTGTTTCCCTAGCGCATTGGTTAAAGGCACCACTATAGTACTGACGTTTGATACGAATTTCCTATAGAATCCACAAGTACCCAGCCAGAATATCTGCCTCTCACCCCCTGGACTCCCAAGTCTTCCGACACCCCGAATATCGCCAAATCGGGACTACCTCCACCCCCAGCACCTCAGACATTACATCCGTGAACCCCTGGCAGAGCCCCTTCAACCTTGGACACGCCAAGAACATGTGGACGTGAATCGCCTGCCGCACCACCCAAAAAATCTATTCATCCTTGCTTTTTTGTTCAAGTTGGCAGAGCTAATCCACCTACCCTGCATATCTTTTTGGGACCCATGCAGACACAAGGGAATATGCAAACTCCACATGAACAGTGTCCTGGGGCCAGGATCAAACCTGGGTTCTCAGCGCCGTGAGGCAGCAGTGCTAACCACTGCACCACCATGCCACCCCCTACTCAGTCTTGCTATCTTATGTGCCCTATGTATTACTTTAAACTCATTAACCAACGAGGACGCATTCACCCTCTGCAGGGCCACTGCTCAGGTCTCAGCCCCCAACTCCCATCCCAGCTCCTCCTCCCAACTGTGTTTATGTCCCCCACCAGGACCCCCTCCCAGTCCATCAACTCCTCGCGGACCTTGGACCACCTTCCCCTCCCTTTCTCATCCCTGAACAGTACCTTATCCTGCAACCCCCTGGGCTGCTTGTACTGCTCCTCCAGGTCCTCCAGCCTCGCAAATTTACCCCGTACGAACAGATCACCAAATTGCTTGATCCTTGCTTGCCGCCACCCCCGGAACCTCACATCCAACCCTCTTCCTCCCCCCCCCCCCCCCAGCGCAAACCTATGGTTGTCGCAGATCAGTGTACACACCGAGGCACCCTCCAATCCCAAATGTTGCCTCCACTGCCCCCACACCATTAGGACCGACACCACCACAGGACTCGCGGAGCATCTGGCCGGCGAGAACAGCGAGGCGCTGACAACAATGCCTTCAAACTCGGTTCCTACACAATGCTGCTTCTATCCGACCCCACGCCAACCTCTTCCCACAACCCATTTCCTAACAATAGCGATATTCGCCGGCCAATAGTAGTTCATCATGTTCGGCAGTACCAGTCCCCTCGTTCCCGCTCCAGAAAACCCTCCTAACCCTATCTCATCCCTCGACAGTACCTGTCTAGGTATTCCCCACCCAGACAAACCCAGAGATCAGCGCATTAACCTTGTAAAAATCAACTTCAGGACGAAAATTGGGAGATTCTGAAACACAACATCGTGGGCCGAAGGGCCAGTTCTGTGCTGTATTTCTCTATACAAACAGAAACCTTGGCAGCACCATCGTTTTTACTGTCTGTATCCACCCTGACAGCGGCAGGCACAACACCTCTTGAAATCCACTTTCAACTGCTCCACTAGACGAGCCAAGTTCAAATTGTGCAGCTGCGCCCAACCCTGAATCACCTGGATTCCCAAGTATCTAAAGCTCGTGCCCACCACCCTGAACGGCAGTGCTCCTAATCACCTTACCTGCCCTCTAGTCTCATTCGGGATCACCTCACTCTTCCCATATTCAACTTGTACCCCGAATACCATAGCCAAGTTCCTCTAAAATTCCCATGACGTCCACGATACTGTCCAATGGGTCTGAAATATATAACAACCCCATACAATGAGACCCTTTTTTTTTACACCCCACCCCCCCCCAACCCCGCTCAATCCCTGTCCAGTGCCTTGATGCCCTAAGAGACATTGCCAGCAGCTCTATTGCCAAGGCAAAAAGCAACGGGGAGAGCGGGCACCCAATGCAGCCCAAAATACCCCAAACTCACTCGGTTCGTCCGCATGTTTGGATATGGCGCCTCGTACAGCAACCAGACCCAGTCCACAAACCGATGTCCGAAACCGAACCACCCCAACACCTCCAGCAGATACTCCCACTCCACCCGGTCAAACGCCTTCTCCGCATCCGTCGCCACCACTACCTCCAACTCGTGCCCCTCCCGAGGCATCATGATTAAGCAGCCTCCTCATGTTCGCCGTCAACAGCCTCCCCTTCACAAAATCCGTTTGATGCTCGCCTATCACCCCTGGGGTGCAGTCCTTGGTTCACGAAGCCAACACCTTTGCCAACAGTTTGGCGTCTACATTCAGTAACGATATTGGCAACGATCCACACTGCTCCGGAACCTTATCCTTTTTTAATATCAGGGAGATGGACGCCTGTGGCAATGTAGGAGGGAGTTCCCCCTCTCCCTTGTTTTATTGTATGCCCTCATCAGGAGTAGTCCCAGGCCCACCCCCAAACATTTTATAAAACTCCATTGGGAACCCATCCAGCCCTGGGGCCTTCCCTGCCTGTATCGCCCCATATTGTCCATCACTTCCCTCAACCCAATTGAGGCCGCCAGTCCCAGACCATCCTCAACCTTGAGAAACTTCAGCCTGTCCAAAAACCGCCGTATCCACTCCCCTGGTGGCTCCGACTCGTGTAACCTTCTGTAGAGCATCTCAAACCCGCCATTCATCCCCTCTGGGTCCACCAGCACCTTATTCTTTTCATCCCTCACTCTGCCAATCTCCATTGACACCTCTTACTTCCTCAACTGATGAGTCAACATCCTGCTTGCCTTCTCCCCGTACTCTGGCCCTCTGTAACTGCCCCAGCGCCTTCCCCATAGGCACTAGCCCAAATTCCATCTGGAGCCTCTGCCCCTCCTTCAATAGCCCTACCTCCGGAGGCTCCGAATACCTCCTGTATACCTTCAAAATGGGTGAACAGTTGCACAGTGGTTAGCACTGCAGCTTCACAATGCCAGGGACCAGTGTTTGATTCCCGGCTTGGGTCACTGTGCGGAGTCTGCACGTTTTGCCTCGTGTCTGCGTGGGTTTCCTCCAGTTGCTCCGGTTTCCTCCCACAAATCCTCAAAAGACGGGCATGTTCGGTGAATTGGACATTCTGAATTCTCCCTCATTGTACCTGAACAGGAGTGTGGTATCTAGGGGATTTTCACAGTAACTTCATTGCAGTGTTAATGTAAGCCTACTTGTGACACTGGTAAAGATTATAAAAAATCTCATCTAATGACCTTGCCTTCTCCCCCTTTACTTTCTCCCTAGGCACCCGATTTTGAGATAAACTCCCCCCTGACCACTGCCTTGAGTGCCTCCCACAGCATGGTGGCCGTGACCTCCACCATGTTGTTTAGCTTCATGTACCCCCGAATGGCAGCCCTCTCCTGCTCGCATACCTCCTCATCCGCCAACAATCTCACAGCCCGTCACCCCTGCGGGCACTGGGCCCCCTCCCGGGCCAGGCACAAAACCACTGTGCGGTGCATGGTCAGGGACCACAATTGCCGAATACTCCGATTCGACCTCCCCCACCAACAATTTCTTGTCTAACACGAAGAAAATCAATCCGGGACTACACTCGGATTGCCCGGCCCTGGGACTCCAATATCTGCTCCACTCTCTCGATCCCCAACTTAATTGGGTCCACCACCTTGGCTAGGTCTTCCAGGGTCTCTTTCCTCTGCTGGCAAAATTTTTCATTGAGGACTCTAATAACTACCCCGATGACCACTGGGCACGCAAAGCAGTCCCTCTACTCTCTGGCATCTTATCCTGTGATGCATCAGCAGCTGTCTTTTCCTTGTCCCATTCCTAGTCTGTGGATCCATCCACCAGCCGCACAGAGGAGTAAAACTGTACCCAGGCACTACTGCACCTCTTGCACTCAAATGCTTCGCCCTTCGTGCAGGAAGAGACTGAAAAAATCCGCCTTGAGCGGGTGCCACCAAATGTGCGACCGCTCACTCCATGGCTGCTACTGGAAGTCGTTAGATTGTACTTCTAAGGTTAAACATAGCATGTGAAAATTTGTCAGTTTTTCCACTACTACAAACAGGAAGAACCCTTACACTTTTTAAATGCAGTTAAGGTTTCTGCCTCCATCATACCTTCATACCTTCAGTGCATTTCATGCCCTCGCCGACCTCGAGGTGGAAAAGATTCTTATCAACTCTCCTCTAACCCTTCTACCAACTACGTTAAACTTGTGCTGCTTGGAAATTATCCTGTCTGCGCAGGGAAAATGGTCAATCCTATCCACACTATCTGGGCCCTTCATAATTTTATACTGAATTAAATTGCCTGTCAGCTTCATCTGTTCTAAAGAAAACAATCCCAAACTCTCCAAACTTCCGCCATAACTAAAATTATACAGTGCTGGCAACATACTCAAATCTCTTCTGTTTCCTCTCTAGTGCAATTGCATCCTTCCTGTAATGCAGTGACCATAACTGTATACTGTACTCTATCTGTAGTTTTATATGGCTCCAGCATAATCTGCTTTTAATCTCTTTGCCTCAGCTACCTTCACAGATCTGTGAACATGCACTCCAAGGTTCCTCTGGTCCTCCGTACACTCAACCTATTGTGTCTGCTCTGGCCATCAAAGAAAAAAAAGAAATAAACCTCTCATTTTAATCCCACTTTCCAGCACTTATAATATAATGATCTTTATTAGTGTCACAAGTAGGCTTACATTAACACTGCAATGAAGTTACTGTGAAAATCTAGTCCGTAGTCTTGTTCATTACAGCACTTCAGATCCAGATCTAAGTACCTTTTTAAATAGGTTCAGCGATTCAGCCTCGACCGCTAACTTCGGCAATGAATTCCAGACGCCCCACCAAACCCCCCCCCCCCAGTAGCTACAAAAAGAAGAAATAGATAAGCACCCGGCATATTCAATAAACTTTCCCATCTACCTTGTCTATAGAATCCCTACAGTGCAGAAGGACGCCATTCGGCTCATTGAGTGTACTGACCCTCTGAAAGAGCACCCTACTTATGACCACGTCCTCGCTATATTCCCGTAACCCCACCTACTGTGCAGATCTTTGAACACTAAGGGCCAATTTAACCTGGCCAATCGACCAAACCTGCACATCTTTGGACTGGACAGCTAGGCCCCTCATTATTTTGTCCACCTCAATTCGGTCAACCCTTAGCCTCCTCTGTTCTAAAGTAAGCTAACCCAGCCTAACCAATCTCTCCTCATAGCTGCAATTTTCAACCCTGGGAACATTCTTGTAAATCTCTTTGGCACTCTTTCTTGAGAGCAATTGTGTCCTTCCTGTAATGTGACCATAACTGCACAAAACTCCAGCTGTGGACCAACCAGCATTTCATACAATTCCATCATTAGATCCCTGCTTTGTATTCAACGCCTCGCCCAATAAAGAAAAGCATTCCTTTTGCTTTCTTGACCATCTTGTCTACCTGTCGCGCCACCTTCAAGGGCCTGTTGACATGCACTCATGATCTCTCACTTCCTCAATCCCTCTCAATAGCTTCCCATTTATTGAACATTTCCTCGCTTTGTTTGCCCTCCCCAAATGCATTACCTCACACTTTTCCGGATTTAATTCCATTTGCCACTTTTCTGGCCATCTGACCAGTCCATTAGTACCTTCCTGCAGTGTACAGCTTTCCTTCTCACTGACAACCACAATTCTTGTGTGATCTACAAACGTTTTAATCATTCTCCCTATGTTTAAAACTAAATCATTGAAATATACCATAAACAACAAGTGATCTAGTACTGAGCTCTGCGGAGCCCCACTGGAAACAGTTTTCCAAATCCCAAAAACACTTTCCTATTGCTTCCATCCACTAAGTGAACTTTTGATGCAACTTGCTACTTTCCTTTGCATTCCATTACTTTCTGACCAGTCTACCACATGGGAAGTTATTTAAAACTTTGTTAAAATCCATATAGATGACATTAAACCTGCTACCTTCATCAACCCTCTTCTTGCGTCCTGAAAAAGTTCAATCAAATTGATCAAAAATGACCTTCCTTCACAAGTACATGCTTGTTTAATCTGTGATTTTCTAAATGACAGTTGATGTTGTGTCTCTAAATTTTTCAGATAATTTGGCTGTGCCTGTAATTACCTTGCCTATCCCTTTCTCCCTTTTTAAACATAGGAACAGGAGTAGGCCATTCATCCCCTGAAGCCTGCCCTGCCATGTTTGATCTGTGATCTAATTCCATATACCTGCCTTTGACCCATATCCCTTAACATTTTTGCTTAAGAAAAATGTCTCGGATGTAAAATTAACAACTGTTCTAGTTTCAACTGCTGTTTGTGGGAGAGTGTTCCAAACTCTACCACTCTTTGAGTGAAGATGTTGTTCCTAACATCTCTCCTGAATGGTTTGGCACTAATTTTTAGACTATACCACCTAGTTTTAGAATCTCCATCCACTGGAAATAGTTTATCTCTATCTACCCTGTCATTCCCTGTTAATATCTTGAGTACCTATCAGATATCCCTTAACCTTCTACGTTCTAGCAAAAACAGGTCTAATTTGAGTAATCAATCCTCGTAACTTAACCCCTGTAGTCCAGGTCTCATAGATACATAGAAGATAGGAGCAGGAGGAGGCCTTTTGGTCCTTCGAGCCTGCTCTGCCATTCATCACGATCATGGTTGATCATCCAATTTAGTAGCCTAATCCTGCTTTCTCCCCAAAGCCTTTGATCCCATTCTCTCCAAGCTATATCCAGCCGCCTCTTGAATATATTCAAGGTTTTAGCATCAACCTTGCTCATTTTTGGAAACGGACGTTGCACTCCCTCAAAGGCCAAAATATCCTTACGGTGTGGTGCCCAGAACTGTTCACAGTACTCCCAAGTGGGGTCTAAGCAGGGTTTTGTATTGCTGCAGCATAAATAGTATGATGTTAGCTGTCTTCCAATTCTCTGGCACTAAGCCTGTAGCCAGAGACGATTGAAAAATGGTCAGAGCTTCTGCTGTTTTGAATTTGACAGGACTGAGGTGACCTGCCATGCCTCTAATTATTAGACTCTATCTTGTCTTTGATGCTCTAAATACGTGTCACTGCTGCCTCTTCCCACTGATTGTCTGAATCACTCACTTTGAATGGCTATAGATTGAGTGAAGGGAATTCAGCGACTGGGTGTCCTTGTACACCAGTCACTGAAAGTCAGCATGCGGTAAGGAAGGCAAATGGCATGTTGGCCTTCATTGCGAGAGGATTCACGTACAGGAGCAGGGATGTCTTGTTGCAGTTATAGAGAGCTTTGATGATGCCACATCTGGAATATTGTGTGACGTTTTGATCTCCTTATCTCAGGAAGGATGTTCTTGCAGCGGACGTTTACAAGACTGATTCCTGGGATGGCGAGACTGACGTATGAGGAGAGATTGAGTCAGTTGGGATTGTATTCGCTGAAGTTCAGAAAAATAAGGGGGGGATCTCATAGAGACCTCAAATTCTAACAGGACTAGGCAGGGTAGATGCAGGATGTTTCCAATGGTGGGTGGTCCAGAACCAGGGATCACAGTTTGGGGATTCAGGGTAAACCATTTAGGACTGAGATGAAGATAAATTTCTTCACCCATTGGGAGTGGGATCCTGTGGAATTTACTACTGCAGAAAACAGTTGAGACCAAAACATTGTATGTTTTCAAGAAGGAGTTAGATATAGCTCTTGGGGCTAAAGGAATCAAAGAATATGGGGGAAAGTGGGAACAGATTACTGAGTTGGATCAACTATGATCATAATGAATGGCGGAGCAGGTTTAACAGACGAATGACCTACTGCTCCTATTTTCTATGTTACAACTGGCATAGTTTGAGGTACTCGCCCTGGTTCATGTTCCTGCTGACTCAGGTTTGGTATCTGACTTTGCGTGTCTACCTAGGGAATCCATGTCGGGTTCTATTTGGGGATGAATAAGATTTGTGAGACAGTCAAATTACTCAAGATACCTGACAAGGTATTGGCTCACCTCAGCTCTCTTATGGGCTGAGTACCTTAGATATATATATATGAATAGACGAAGAACCTGAGGATTTCTCTCATTTATTCTACAATATCTACCAGGAAATTGTTTTTTGAGCAATATTTTAAACTCAGTTCATTTTGATCTCTTCCAGTAAAAGAAGCAGCTCAACATCTGATCCACAGTTTCTTCAAAAACTGCAGGAGGTGTGAAAGAGAGGATGATTGGGAAAACCTCAATTCAACATAGCTATTCTTTTTTACTTGATGCTACCCAGGAGATATCTGCTTTCTGTTTATATTTAGATTGAATTGTTAATATATGGCTTAAATGCTATAGCGCTGCTTAATCTCAGGTATGACCACATTGGTCAGGGTTACTCCCTGTGATGGGAAAAAAGCCATTTAACAGCCATGTTTATGTGATCCCTTTCGAATTTTCTCCATGCCTGATGAATGAGAACAAAGTAATTTATTTTGTAGGATTGTTGATGTTCTGTTGTAATTAATGAATGATTTGGAAAGGTTTCACCAGAATAAAGTTTATCTAAATAACTGTTGTCTGGTCTGTTGTGCAATGCTGCTATTACCCTCACCAACATCGCAATACAAGATTTGATCTTTCAAGAATTGGTTCTGTTCTGTCCAAGTAAATGACAGATTGGACCTTGGTTTAACATCCCAGCTAAGTGAAGGCACCTCTCTCAATGTAGAACTTTTGAAAAACATAAAATGCTGGAAAGCTCAGTATGTTTGGTAGCACCTGTGGAGAAAGAAACAAAGTTAGTGTTTCAAGTCTGTCTGACTCTTTAGAGCTGAAGAGGTAGAAATATGAAGAGTTTTTGTGCTGTTGAAAAGATGGAGTAAAGTAGATCAGAGATAGATGTGATCTGAAGAGAGATTTTACAAATATGTCATGGACACAAGATAAAGGAAGTGTAAAAGACTAAAGAAGGTACTAATAGTGGCTTAAAGGTCAGGTAGCAGAATGTGTTTTTTTAAAAATAATTTTTATTGAAAAATTTTGTATTTATACGAACCGTAATAAAATACCAACAATAACAATAATGATAGCAATCATAAACATTCCCCCATCCTCAATGAACAACAAAACATATTAACAACAACTTAAATTAACACAATGTTAAGTTACATAACCATAGAAAAAAATAGAAACAATAATAAGGAACCCCCCCCCGGGTTGCTGCTGCTATTGACCACGATACCTATCTTTGAGCCAGGAAGTCCAGAAAAGGCTGCCACCGTTTATAGAACACTTGTATTGATCCTCTCAGGGCAAATTTGACCCTCTCCAATTTTATAAATCCCGCCATGTCACTGATCCAGGTCTCCACACTTGGGGGCCTCGCATCTTTCCACTGCATCAAGATCCTCCGCCGGGCTACTAGGGACGCAAAGGCCAGGACACCGGCCTCTTTCGCCTCCTGCACTCCCGGCTCCACCGCAACTCCAAAAATCGCGAGTCCCCAAGGTAGCAGAATGTGTTAATAGCAGAAAGGGGAGGGAAGAAAAAAGAATGATAAAAATTGAAGACCGAGTTCATGATCTGAAGTTGTTGAACTCGATGTTAAGTCCAGAAAGATGTAAGGTGCCTAATCAGAATATGAGGGCTGCTGTTCCAGTTTGTGTTGGGCTTCATTGGAATATTTCAGCAGGCCAAGGATGGAAATGTGGCCATGAGAACAGGATAGTGATTTGAAATGGCAAGCAATGGGAAGGTTGGGGTTATGCTTACGGACTGAAAGGTTGGATTGTTTTTATTTCAGATTTCTAGCATGCACAATATTTTGTTTTCAATGCAGATCCTCGATACTGTCCATAAGTTACGTACATGGACAATATGATGCTGGACTGTGTAAAGTTCATACTTTACTTCCTACTCAGAAATCAGATCCGATTTTTTTTCTGGACTCCACACATAACTAGTTGAAGTTCCTTGCTAAATTAGTGCTGCCTATCCTTTGGATGGAATTTCCTGGGGATTATCAGTTGTCACATATTGGGGAAACCCATGGACTTCACAGCTTGGTATTAATTCCATCTCTCACTGATAATTAATGGTTTGTGGTAGACTCCTTGTCAGAATATGTCCAAGTTTTAAATCATTTTGCTTTTGGTGCATCAATGTTCAATTGGCATGTTTGTCCAGAGAACTGGCTGCTCGTATTGTTTTTGGTGCTTGGAAGAACTTCTGCAGCTGTGCCACCTCTGGCTTTCTTCTGGGCACCTTGGATGTTGCGATGTTCGTGTGGTAGATGGTCCATGAAACTTGCTGATCCAAATTTCAGTCTGCTGCAATGTTTTCCCAAGGCATGTGGTGGTAACTAATGATACAATTAAGCATGAAATCTGTTGATCATATTTAAGCAAAGCCAAGCTGAGAGCCAATCTTTCTACAAAACCAGTCTCCGCAAGGTTTGGGGTGAAACAATAGTTCCCTTTGAAACAAAAAACACTTTTGCAAGTTGTAGGAATATAGCTGAGATTTGTGAATCTGGAGAAACTGATAAATGGACACATGATCATCTTGATATTGTACCACACGTGATCATTTATCTCTGTATTTACTGAAGAGCCAGGAGCTGCCTGTTCCTTTTATCCAGCTGAATGTGCTTTGCTCAAATCAAAGCCCTCACTGCCAAAAGTTTGAAGTGAGCAGAGGGGCTCGAGTAAATTTATCATTCTTGTCCATTTCAATGATACATACAAAATAAATTTCTGTTGTTATTCAGGTTTTAATATCAGCAGTCAATCCTGTACTCTATAATTAGTCTAATGCTCTTGTGTTTTTGCCTGCTGATTGTAGGGTACCAGAGCCAAGACATGTATGCCCAATTGAACTGTTATTTTACAGCATTTTCAGCAGTGACCCATGCAGTTTCAACAAGACTAAGATCAACCATATATTTTTTTTCATACTGTGCAAAATGCAACTATCTAGTCACAATTGTAGATGCACATTATTGTAAAAAATATTTGTGTGACTTGTCAAATATTCAGCAGACCCCTTAAATAATGCACCAGTTGCTCAGAGGCCCAGCTCTCAGGACAGCGCTGCTTAGTCAATGCTCATCAATACTGATCATCTTCTGGACTATATTGCAGCAGCCTCAGGAGAATATGTACGTTTTGAATGAGAAACGTGGGTTGCTTGCTGCTATAAATTTAAAAAGTTTTGAGAAGAACCCAAATTTGTATTTCCAGTGTCTTTAGACACTTCCTGTCCATTGTGTTTCCACTGGGTGCTCCTCTCCCCAACCCCCTCCATATGGAATCTCTGCAGTGCAGAAGGAGGCCATTCAGTCCATCAGGTCTGCACTGACCCACTGAAAGAGCGCCCTAACTTGGGCCCACACCCCTGCCCTATCCCTGTAATCCCACCTAACATTTGGACACTAAGGGGCAATTTAGCTTGGCCAATCCACCTAACCTGCAGCGGCATAGTGGTTAGCATTGTTGCCTCACAGCTCCAGGGACCCAAGTTCAATTCCAGCTTCAGGTAATTGGAGTTTGCAGTTTCTGCCCGTGTCTGTGTGGGTTTCCTTCAGATGCTCCGGTTTCCTCCCATAATTCAAAGATATGCAGTTTAGGGGATTGCCCGTGATCAATTGCCCCTTAGTGTCCAAAAAGTTAAATTATGTGGGGTTACTGGGTTAAGGGGATGGGATGGGGGCCTGATCCTAAATAGGGTTATCCTTTCACAGGGTTGATGCAGACTCAATGGGCCAAATTACCGCTTGCACTATAGTAATTCTATGATTCTATCTTTGGACTGTGGGAGGAAACCCACTCAGACAGAAGGGCAATGTGCAAACTCCACACAATCACCCCAAGATCGGAATTGAACCTGGGTCCCTGGCACTCTGAGGCAGCAGTGTTAACTACTGTGTCACCATGCCGCCTCTGAGGAAAATGAGCGCAGAAAGCAACCAAGAACAAGTCATGTTTTTGGCTAAAGAATTTGTTCTCTTTGAAAAATATAACCATAGTATTCCCATTCATCATAGGGTGGACTACATGCACAGACAGTGAAAACCACTGTGCCACTTTAGAATCTGCCTACTTCAGATTGGGAATAGGGTTTCCCTAAAGGAGGGAGCAGGAAGTTGGTGGCAAATAATCCAAAGGCATACCAGAAATGTCTCATGCAAGAGTTGCCCAAAGCCTGAATATGCATGGACCTTAGCTACAAGACATCTAGTGAAAATGCCACTATTATCAATTGGTGACTCAGTCACAAAGGTTTGGGATCACTCGTATAAGATCCAGGAGCTTCATTTCAACCTTGTCAACAAGACTAAAAAAATTAACAACTAATAAAAGCATCTTTGGGTAGAGAGAAACAGAGTTAACATTAAATTTGCTTTTCTCCACAGAATTTGTCTGACCTGCTGAGTATTTCCAGAAGGTTCTATTTATATTTAAGATTTCCAGCATCATCAGTATTTTGCTTTTGTATTACCAAGTTGTGGAAAGCGAGATTCTTTCTGAGGCTGCCCTGTCCACCCACTACGTGAATGAGCCAAGTAAGCTACCAGCAGGCCCAGCTGATTTGCAGCCTTTTCCTCGCGCCACCTGGACTTCCCTATCATCGTGTACTCGAGTTTCCCTCTAATTGTGAGCACGATCCAAAGGTTTTGCCAGCGAAGCTCCCATGGTTCCAGGTCACTTCAAGCCCAGCAACAAGAACCAGATGAATAATGTTTTCCCACTTGCAGGAGTTTTGCTGCCTTAATGCATATATTGTAGGAACTGTCAGAAAAGGTGTCATCTCCAGTCTGTAGCTGAAGCATAAAACAAAACTCAGCACCTACAAGAGTAAGTGTTTGGTAGGCTGATATTTTAATTGTTTTTTACACTAAAATATGAGGAGTAGATAGCCAATGGATGGTTGGTTCCATTGTACAAATCTACTATGTATTAATTGATCAAGGATTTGTATTTCCCTTACATAGTGCAGTTATGTTTAGGCCTGTTACAAATCGTGGAATGTAGATGGAGATTTTGCTCTTAATGTTAGCAAGATACATGGCCAGATTGGCTAGGTCATTTGCAGGGCAACTCTGTTCTTTTATCACTGACTCCTTCTTCCTGATTCATGCAGACAGAGACCATACACAATGTTGCCATCTTGAATGACCGACAGTGAACGTCACACCTCATTCCATTCTATCCATCACTGTTAACTACCAAAGAAATTTTCTGCCTTCAACACATCCTGAATTTTGTCACCTCTGTTCTTAGCTTCTCCAATATCCTACTTCAAAATAGCTGATTATGTTTTGAAAAAATTGAAGTGTTTATAATAGAGGCAAACATATAACCAGTTATAGAAACCGGTTTTACGTATAACAGGATCCCATAAAAAGCAGTCAGCTAAATGACCAGATAATAGATTTTAGTGTTGATTGAGGTACTGCCAGTATGCCAACACCGAAAACACCTCTCCTTCAAATAGGGCCAACCAATTTTTTACATCCACCTGAACAACTAGACAACTTTATCTGATTGGCACCTTCTACAGTGCAATACTGTACTGTGGGGCGCAGTGGTTGTTGGTTAAGTGTTTTATTTTTACCTGTATTTAAGTTGGGCAGTTCCTAAACCCTAGACACTACACTTGTAGTGTCCCCCACCCTTCCACCTCCTTTAACCTAAGGGGGAGAGTGAATAACACTCTCTTTATTTTTCATTTTTTATCTAGAGGGGTTGGCAGGGAAGGCAGTGCAATGTTCCTCCTGCAGAATGTTTGAGGTGAGGGACGATGTCAGTGTGCCTGCTGATTTCACTTGTGGGAAGTGCACCCATCTCCAGCTCCTCAGAAACCGTGTTAGGGAACTGGAGCTGGAGCTGGATGAACTTCAGATCATTCGGGAGGCAGAGGTGGTCATAGATTCATAGCTTCAGGGATTGTAGTTACTCCAAAGAATCAAGATAGATGGGTGACGGTGAGAGGGGCTGGGAGGAAGCAGTCAGTGCAGAGCAGTCTGTGGTCGTTCCCCTCAGTAACAAGTATACCGCTTTGGATACTGTTCAGGGGGATAAGCCACGGTGAACGGATCTCCAGCACTGAGTCCATCCCTGTGGCTCAGAAGGGAAGGCGGGAGAGCAGGAGAGCAATAGTTATTGGGGACTCGATAGTTAGAGGGACAGATAGACGATTCTGTGGCAGCGAAAGGGACTCACGGATGGTATGTTGCCTCCTGGGTGCCAGGGTCCGTGACGTCTCGGACCGTGTTTTCAGAATCCTTAAGGGGGAGGGGGAACAGTCACAAGTCACAGTACACATCGGTACCAACAATATAGGTAAGAGAAGAGACGAGGATTTAAAACAGGAATTTAGGGAGCTAGGGTGAAAGCTGAGAGCCAGGGCAAACCATGTTGTCATCTCTGGTTTGTTGCCGGTGCCACGTGCTAGTGAGGTAAACAATAGAGAGAGAGTGCAGATAAACACGTGGCTGCAGGGATGGTGTGGGAGGGAGGGTTTCAGGTACGTGGATAATTGGAGCACATTCTGGGGAAGGTGGAACCTGTACAGACAGGATGGTTTGCACCTGAACCAGAGGGGCACCAATATCCTGGGAGAAAAATTTGCTACGACTCTTCGGGGGGGGGGGGGGGGGGGGGGGGGTTTAAACATATTTGTCAGGGGGCTGGGAAAACGAGCTGTAGTCCAGAAGCCAGTGTTGAGAGTAGTGAGGCACTGAGGAGTGTATCACGGTTGCAGGAGTGCACCGGCAAACAGAAAGGTGGGTTGAAGTGTGTCTACTTCAATGCAAGGAGCATCCGGAATAAGGTAGGTGAACTTGGAGCGTGGATTGGTACTTGGGACTACGATGTTGTGGCCATTACGGAGACATGCTTCGAACAGGAACAGGAATGGTTGTTAGAGGTTCCGGGGGACAGATGTTTCTGTAAGAGTAGGGAAGGTGGTAAAAGAGGTGGAGGAGTAGCATTGTTAATCAAGGATACTTTAACGGCTGCAGAAAGGCTGGTCGAAGGGGATCTGCCTACTGAGGTAATATGGGCCAAAGTTAGAAATAGGAAAAGAGCGGTCACATTGTTAGGAATTTTCTATAGGCCCCCAAATAGTACTAGAGATATGGAGGAAGAAATTGCAAAGCAGATTATGGATAGGTGTGGAGGTCTCAGGGTAGTTGTCATGGGTGACTTTAACTTTCCAAATATTGATTGGAATCTCTATATGTCTTAACAGTTCAGATGGGGCAGTCTGTGCAGGAGGGTTTCCTGACACAATATGTGGATAGGCCGACAAGAGGGGGGGCCACATTGGATTTGGGATTGGGTAATGAACCGGGCCAAGTGTTAGATTTGTTTGTGAGAGAGCACTTTGGAGATAGTGACCACAATTCGGTACCTTTCACTATTGCAATGGAGAGGGATAAGGCCATACGGCAGGGCAAGGTTTATAATTGGGGGAGGGGTAATTATGATACGATTAGGCAAGAATTAGGGAGCATAAGATGGGAACAGAAACTGTCAGGGAAAGGCACAAATGAAAAGTGGAGCTTGTTCAAGGAACAAATACTGCGTGTCCTTGATAGGTATGTCCATGTCAGGCAGGGAGGAAATGGCCGTGTGAGGGAACCATGGCTCACAAAAGAGGTTGAATGTCAAGAGGAAAAAGGAAGAGTATGTAAGGATGAGAAAAGAAGGTTCAGTTGAGTCGCTTGAGGGTTACAAGGTAGCAAGGAATGAGCTTAAAAAAAAAGGGCTTAGGAGAGCTCGGAGGGGGCATGAGAAGCTCTTGGTGGGTCGGATCAAGGAAACCCCAAGGCTTTTTACTCTTGAAAATGAAATGAAATAAAAATCGCTTATTGTCACGAATAGGCTTCAATGAAGTTACTGTGAAAAGCCCCTAGTCGCCACATTCCGGCGCCTGTTCGGGGAGGCTGGTACAGGAATAGAACCGTGCTGCTGGCCTGCCTTGGTCTGCTTTAAAAGCCAGCGATTTAGCCCAGTGTGCTAAACTAGCCCCTATGTGAGGCTGTGAGCTCTTATGTGAGAAATAAAAGAATGACCAGGGTGAGGATAGGGCCGGTCAAGGACAGTCTTGGGAACTTGTGCATAGAGTCAGAAGGAATAGGAGAGGCGTTGAATGAATACTTTTCTTCAGTGTTCACCAAGGAGAGGGGCCATGTTTTGGAGGATGAGAGTGTAATACAGCCAGGTAGGCTGGAGAAGGTAGATGTTCTGATGAAGGATGTATTAGCAATTTTGAAAAACCTGAGGGTCGACAAGTTCCCTGGGCCAGATGGGATATGTCCTAGGATTCTTTGGGAGGCAAGGGATGAGATTGTAGAGCCTTTGGCTTTGATCTTTGGGTCTTCACTGTCCACGGGGATAGTGTCAGAGGATTGGAGAGTGGCGAATGTTGTTCCTCTGTTCAAGAAAGGGAATAGGAATGACCCTGGTAATTATAGGCCAGTTAGTCTTACTTCGGTGGTCTGTAAGTTAATGGAAAAGGTCCTGAAGGATAGGATTTATGACCATTTGGAAAGATGCAGCTTAATCCGGGATATTCAACATGGATTCGTGAAGTCTTGCCTCACAAATTTGATTGAATTCTTTGAGGAGGTAACTAAATGTGTAGATGAAGATAGAGCAGTTGGTGTTGTATACATGGATTTTAGTAAGACGTTTGATAAGGTTCCCCATGGTCGGCTCATGAAGAAAGTAAGGAGGTGTGGGATAGAGTGGAATTTGGCCAATTGGATAAGTAACTGGCTATCACATAGAAGGCAGAGGGTGGTGGTGGATGGAAAATTTTCAGACTGGAGACCAGTTACCAGCGGTGTACCACAGGGATCAGTGCTGGGTCCTCTGCTATTTGTGATTTTTATCAATGACTTGGAGGGGGCTGAAGGGTGGGTCAGTAAATTTGTTGATGACACCAAGATTGGTGTAGTGGATGAGGTGGAGGGCTGTTGTAGGCTGCAAAGAGACATTGATAGGATGCAGAGCTGGGCCAAAAAATGGCAGATGGAGTTTAACCCTGATCAGTGCGAGGTGATTCTTTTTGGTAGAAAAAATTTGAATGCGGATTACAAGGTCAACGGCAGGGTTCTGAGGAATATGGAGGAACAGAGAGATCTTGGGGTTCATGTCCACAGATCTCTGAAGGTTGCCACTCAAGTGGATAGAGCTGTGAAGAAGGCTTATAGTGTGTTAGCGTATATTAACAGGGGGCTTGAGTTTAAGAGCATCGGGGGTTATGCTGCAACTATACATGACCCTGGTGAGACCACATTTGGAGTACTATATGCAGTTCTGGTCACCTCATTACAGGAAGGATGTGGGAGCATTGGCAAGGGTGCAGAGGAGATTTACCAGGAGGCCTCCTGGTTTGCAGGATAGGTCTAATGAGGAAAGGTTGAGGGAGCTAGGTCTTTTCTCTTTGGAGTGGAGGAAGATGAGAGGCGACTTAATAGAGGTTTATAAGATGATGCGATAGAGTGGATGTTCAGAGACTATTTCTTCGGGTGGATGTAGCTGTTACAAGGGGGCATAACTATAAGATTCAGGGTGGGAGATATAGGAGGGATGTCCAAGGTAGGTTCTTTACTCAGAGAATTGTTAGGGTGTGGAATGGACTGCCTGCTGTGATAGTGGAGTCGGACACTTTAGGAACTTTCAAGCGGTTATTGGATAGGCACATGGAGCATACCAGAATGATAGGGAGTGGGATAGTTTGATCTTGGTTTCGAACAATGCTCGGCACAACATCGAGGGTCGAAGGGCCTGTTCTGTGCTGTACTGTTCTATGTTCTAATACTGCCGCAGTACTGCACTTAAGCAGTTGTCTGTATTATGGTGATTGAATCTTTGCAATGGTATATCATGGCTATGACTATTAAGGTATAACCAATACAAGTCTGTAAGAGGAAATATAAAATTTGCTTGCAAAGATCATAGTCAGGGAAAATGCCAGAAAATACTAAACACAACACTCAGATGACCCTGACTGACCGCCATGATGAGGCCATTTAATATTTCCAAGGAATTCCACCCCTAATTTATTGCAGAACTGGGAGCCAATCCATGCCGGTGCCATTATTCAAGGAATGGTAGTCAAGCCCAGTGGTACATAGTAACCTAAAATGATTGTGCATATTTTTCTGATTAAAAATTAGTCCAGTACATACTGTCATTGAGCTCAGGTAACACTGGTTCCTTGTCCCTTAATTAATTAATTTAAAATGATTGACTTCCTCTGCAGACTTATGCTGTCCTGTTGTTGTGACCTCCTCCATCCATACATCCCCTCCTTATACTCTTTAGTCTATAAAACGCTGGTCTTTTGACTGTATTTTCATCTTATCACTCGCCTTTCATCTTGCCTTAGCTGTCTCGACCCTACTCTCAAGAACTTCCTACCTAAACTCCTTTTCACTTCTAAAATCCTTAAAATATACATCTTAATAACCAGTCTTTTGGTCACCTATGCTTATACTTACAACATGATACTTTATTACTTTAGCTGTTCCCTCCACTGTCCTCTCCTTGCTCATCATGTAAATCATCTTATAACATTGTTTATATAGTGTATTTACTGATTGTTTATTGGTATGAATGCTTTTGTGTTATTCAATCACTTTATTTTAGGTCACTTTGTCTCGCAGGTTTCACTTCTATTCCTTGGGTGTGCCAGTGGCATAGTTTGAGTAGGACCACTGGCATGGATTGGACAATGTCACTGGCATGGATTGGACAATGTCACTGGCATGGACTGGACAATGTCACTGGCATGGATTGGACAATGTCACTGGCATGGATTGGACAATGTCACTGGCATGGATTGGACAATGTCACTGGCATGGATTGGACAATGTCACTGGCATGGACTGGACAATGTCACTGGCATGGATTGGACAATGTCATTGGCATGGGTTGGACAATGTCACTGGCATGGATTGGACAATGTCACTGGCATGGATTGGACAATGTCACTGGCATGGATTGGACAATGTCATTGGCATGGATTGGACAATGTCATTGGCATGGGTTGGGTAGTGTCTCTGGTCTTGCTGATCACAGAAATGGTGTAGTGTTACTGGTGTAGGATTAGTATCTCTGGCCCTTGGTATGGATTGGATAATGTCATTGGAATAGTTTGGCTCTCAGACTGCGTTCTCTATTCATTAACAGAGTGAGGGAGGAATCTCTGTTGGCGGCTGGTGATTGTTCTGGGGTTTTTCGATGTGTGACTGACAGTTCTAAGCCACACTCCTCAAAATATTTCAAAAACAATGACAGAAAGCTTTGCCTTTCGGCTCTCACAGCTGGGTTGACGCCGGCCACGGGGAGCACGAAGCTGTTGTCGCCAGTTTGTTTCACACTCTGGCCTCCTTCCAGCGGCCGGGAGACGTGCGCAAGCACAGAGACGGGCGGGGGGCAGGGGGGAGCGCGCAGGCGCAGAGACGGGGGGGGGGGGGAGGCGGCTGGGCGGAGTGCGCATGCGCAGATCCAGGTGCCGGCGTTCAAAATTGCGCAAGCGCAGAAAACGTGCCTGGTGGAGTGCCGACGGACGGTTCCTTAGCAACATGGAACAGCCATCGGCCCAGGTCGGCCGGTCCAGCTCTCGTGTACGCACAGCCGCAATACTTGGACGGGGAGTTTAAAGTTGCCGTTGTTTTCCCCATTGCTGCAGAATTTCCCACAATTTGCGCCATTTTTACGCTGCTTTACACCGATGTCCATGGAGCTGTTCAGGAAAATATCAAGAGTCGCCCCCCCCGGGAAATGTTTCCCCCATTGCCGGCTCACCAACTCAGTCACTGCTTACCCCCAACGCCATAAATACTGCTCTATCCTATCCACATACTCCTCCTCTCCCAACTCACATCCAGAATCCCTGGCTAGTGTCAGGCGGTGAAGTGGGATTGAGCATTTTCCTGGAGTGAGGGGAGGGTGAATATTGTTAGTTTGGGGTGGGCATTGTTGGGGGTGTGAGGGGTCGCTGAGTATTGAATTGGAGTTGTTTATTGTCACGGGGGGGTTCGCAAGCTTGGAGAAGTTATTGCATGTTCTTGATAAGTACGTACCAGTCAGGCAGGGAGGAAGGGGTCGAGCGAGGGAACCGTGGTTTACCAAAGAAGTGGAATCTCTTGTTAAGAGGAAGAAGGAGGCCTATGTGAAGATGAGGCATGAAGTTTCAGTTGGGGCGCTTGATAGTTACAAGGAAGCGAGGAAGGATCTAAAGAGAGAGCTGAGACGAGCAAGGAGGGGACATGAGAAGTCTTTGGCAGGTAGGATCAAGGAAAACCCAAAAGCTTTCTATAGGTATGTCAGGAATAAAAGAATGACTAGGGTAAGAGTAGGGCCAGTCAAGGACAGTGGTGGGAAGTTGTGTGTGGAGGCTGAGGAGATAAGCGAGATACTAAATGAATACTTTTCGTCAGTATTCACTCAAGAAAAAGATAATATTGTGGAGGAGAATGCTGAGACCCAGGCTATTAGAATAGATGGCATTGAGGTACGTAGGGAAGAAGTGTTGGCAATTCTGGACAAGGTGAAAATAGATAAGTCCCCGGGGCCGGATGGGATTTATCCTAGGATTCTCTGGGAAGCCAGGGAAGAGATTGCTGAGCCTTTGGCTTTGATTTTTAGGTCATCATTGGCTACAGGAATAGTGCCAGAGGACTGGAGGATAGCAAATGTGGTCCCTTTGTTCAAGAAGGGGAGTAGAGATAACCCCGGTAATTATAGGCCGGTGCGCCTAACGTCTGTGGTGGGTAAAGTCTTGGAGAGGATTATAAAAGATACGATTTATAATCATCTAGATAGGAATAATATGATTAGGGATAGTCAGCATGGTTTTGTGAAGGGTAGGTCATGCCTCACAAACCTTATCGAGTTCTTTGAGAAGGTGACTGAACAGGTAGACGAGGGTAGAGCAGTTGATGTGGTGTATATGGATTTCAGTAAAGCGTTTGATAAGGTTCCCCACGGTCGGCTATTGCAGAAAATACGGAGGCTGGGGATTGAGGGTGATTTAGAGATGTGGATCAGAAATTGGCTAGTTGAAAGAAGACAGAGAGTGGTAGTTGCTGGGAAATGTTCAGAATGGAGTTCAGTTACGAGTGGCGTACCACAAGGATCTGTTCTGGGGCCGTTGCTGTTTGTCATTTTTATAAATGACCTAGAGGAGGGCGCAGAAGGATGGGTGAGTAAATTTGCAGACGACACTAAAGTCGGTGGAGTTGTAGACAGTGCGGAAGGATGTTCCAGGTTACAGAGGGACATAGATAAGCTGCAGAACTGGGCTGAGAGGTGGCAAATGGAGTTTAATGTGGAGAAGTGTGAGGTGATTCACTTTGGAAAGAATAACAGGAATGCGGAATATTTGGCTAATGGTAAAATTCTTGGTAGTGTGGATGAGCAGAGGGATCTCGGTGTCCATGTACATAGATCCCTGAAAGTTGCCACCCAGGTTGATAGGGTTGTGAAGAAGGCCTATGGTGTGTTGGCCTTTATTGGTAGAGGGATTGAGTTCCGGAGCCATGAGGTCATGTTGCAGTTGTACAAAACTGTAGTACGGCCGCATTTGGAGTATTGCGTACAGTTCTGGTCGCCTCATTATAGGAAGGACGTGGAAGCTTTGGAACGGGTGCAGAGGAGATTTACCAGGATGTTGCCTGGTATGGAGGGAAAATCTTATGAGGAAAGGCTGATGGACTTGAGGTTGTTTTCGTTAGAGAGAAGAAGGTTAAGAGGTGACTTAATAGAGGCATACAAAATGATCAGAGGGTTAGATAGGGTGGACAGCGAGAGCCTTCTCCCGCGGATGGGGGTGGCTAGCACGAGGGGACATAGCCTTAAATTGAGGGGTAATAGATATAGGACAGAGGTCAGAGGTGGGTTTTTTACGCAAAGAGTGGTGAGGCCGTGGAATGCCCTACCTGCAACAGTAGTGAACTCGCCAACATTGAGGGCATTTAAAAGTTTATTGGATAAGCATATGGATGATAAGGGCATAGTGTAGGTTAGATGGCCTTTAGTTTTTTTTTCCATGTCGGTGCAACATCGAGGGCCGAAGGGCCTGTACTGCGCTGTATCGTTCTATGTTCTAAGTTGTGGGTAAAGTTTGGGCTCCAGAATGAGGAGGGCCTAGGGTTTAAACAAGTGTGGAATTTCGCCAGAAAGGCCTTCCCAAACTTTAGGGTGGTGCCATCCTCGTTGCTGGATGATGTGCTGTCGGTGGGGGGGGGGTTGAGTCATTTTTGCAATTTACAGTAGGATTATGGAGGAGGGTAAAGTGGAAGGGATTAAGGTAAAGTGGGAGGAAGTGTTGAGGATGGTGTTGGACGAGGGATTATGGTTCAAAGTGCTACAAAGGGTCAATGCCTCGACGTGCGCAAGGCTGGGTTCCTTCAATTAAAGGTAGTCCAGGGCACACTTAACGAAGACGAGAAAGGGTCAGTTGTTTGAGGGGGTGAAGGCCGCCTGTGAGTGGTGTGGAAGGGGCCCAGCTAATCATATATGGACATAATTGGTCCTGCCCAAAGTCGGAGAAATTTTGGGAGCCATTTTTCAGCACTATGTCAGGGGTCCGACGTGTGGTCTTGGAGCCGGGTTCCCTGGGAACCATATAAGGGGTGTCAGACCTGCCAGAGTTGCAGACGAATGCAAGGGCAGATATCTTAGCCTTCACCTTGTTGCTCGTTTGCAGGTGGGTTGGGTTGGGGTGGAGTTCAGTTTCTCCCCCCCCACCCCTCCCGTGCCTTGATGTTGCTGGGGGATATGATCGGGTGGAGTTGAGATACAACCAGATTATCCATGATCTTATTGAATAGTGGAGCAGGCTTGAAGGGCTGAATGATTTATTTGTGCACAACCTCCCGATACGAAGTTCTAGGATTTGTGGCGGGTTTTTCAGGGAGTTTCCTGCCGTCAAGTTTCCCACCCTTATCCAAAAATACTTAGTTATTTTTTTGGGTCCTGGAGAGTTTCTCACCAGTTTAGCCCACACAATTGTTTTTAGCAATAGGGAGCTGAACTCAGGTGGCGCCCCTCTTCAGGCCCCCCCAAAAGCCCCTTCTAGGACCCCACCCATCATCTCCCTCCCCCCCCCCCCCCCCCGCAACCTCCCACCCTGACCACCCCACATTTCAAACCTCCACCATCCTTTCATGGACATGGCTCCCCTGGGGCCTGAACCCTTGGCAGTGGCACCTGGGCACCCTTACCCTGGCACCCAGGCAGTGCCACCTGGGCACGTTGCTAGTGCCAGGATGGCAGTGACAAGGTGACAGTTGGACTTTGCCAAGGTTCCAAGGGGAGGGCCAGGAGGCCACCCTGCCCTGATCCTGACCACCCAGGGGTTACCGATGGCCCGGGAGAACCCTCACATGCCACCCACCTGGTCCACTTTTTTGTGGACCAGCATTGATCGGCGCTTGGCTGTTGTCTTCCTGGGGAGGCCGGAGACCAAGCTTTTTGTCACCTAATATCTCCTTATGCGGCTCAATGTCAAGTATTGTGCTTAACATACCTGGGAAGTGCTTTGAGATGTTTCCTTTATATTAAAGGTGCTATATAAATGCAGGTTGCTGTAAATCTCCTCAGCATTGGTGGCTAAGATTCCAGGATTTCACTCCATAATCTGTCTGCTACCTAAAGCAAAAAAAGTCCACAAATACCACACACGCTGGGCAAAGTTGCGGTTGTTCTCCTTTATTACTTCATTAGACAACTGAAGGTAGGATACACTCGCAGCCACTGTACCAGTGTCAATTCTCATGGAAGGTGGCAAACACCTTGTCCTGCTCCAGACAACCTTGTATTTTCTTGAAAGTGGTAATTAATTTAGTAACTATATTAAAGTTTCCATCTGGCTAGATCTTGCATCACGTGATGTCACAAGAAGCTCTGCAGTGAATGTTCATCCAGGATCATTGCGATCATGTGGCAGAGTTCCTTGGCCTGGGGGAATACATAATGGCCACTATTAAAAAGATGGTTCTTGCTATAACCTTACCTTCTGCTGCAGATACTGACTTGTTCTAGTTTGGTTCCACAGTCTTCAGGCAATCTCCGGTGCTTTATCCAAGTGTTCATTCTTTATACAGCCCTGAGAGTTTTGAGCTGGATTATCCTCCGTTCATTCCCAGAAAGATCAAGAGGAAATTTCTATTCAACCACAACCACATACAAAGTGCCTGATGCAGCTCTGTTTCCTCATTGGGTAATGTTATAAATGCATAGTGAGCCCTGATGAAACCTCCACCAGCATGAAGGAGCCAGAGATTGCTGAGGAAGGGATGGCCACTTACAAAGTATCCTGGGAAATATGGCCACCTGCAAAGGACCATGGGAAATATGGTCAACCCACGACTCAAACGCTCAGAGCTTATGCATATTGGCAACTCAGATAACTAGATGCTATCGAAATCCCCAGCTACTTTGCATTTTAATGGCCCATTTCCTCAGAACAAAAGACCTGTACTCAGGTAACAGATACAGAGACAGACTCATCGGCGCCACTCCCTTTCCTCAAGGAGCCCAAAACGCCAAGGTCAATGACCGCTCAGGACATGCCCCGCCATCAAGGCACCCACCCTTTATTGGCCAAAATCGAAGGCCGTAATCAAAGCCCGTCAAACTATTGGGTCCAAAGCTAAGGACCGCCCAAAAGAGCGTGAAACCCCTGAAGGATAAAGAGAGACACTGCCATGTGTTCAGTCTCTCTTGGCCCCGCCGCTCGGTCTCTCCCGGCCTATGCCCAACCAATTGCAGCATTACGACCAGTAGACAAGTTCAAGACCAATGATCGCTACCAGATGGATGAGCCCAGCAGAAACAAAGTCACTTCTCCAGACCCAGCCATGCAAGATCCGAACAAAGGTCTTGTTCCTCTTAAGGCCGAACAAAGGCCTTGTTCCTTGTTAAGTACAGGTTGTTGTAGTGTTATGTGTAATTTAGCTTGTAGTGTTTATGTTGCATGTCAAAGTAATTCTTGTGTGTAAATAAACTATCACTGAACTTGAACTAACTAACTGGTTGTTTGATCTTTGATCAATATCCGGTAAAACCTTGTGGTGGTATCATTTGATACCTGGCGACTCTGAAAAGCAATATCATCATTAATAACTATCATATCAGTATCCAGTTAAAATGATCAACAGGACATGTGACATTGCTGAAGCAGGACACATATTACAACATCAGAAGAGGGGGAAAATATAATTAAAAGGTCAGAAGTGCACCAATGACTTGGTTAAATTTTATACTGAAGAATTTGGATTGGTCAGGGGCCTTTAACAGGTGATGAGGTATGGGGCCATTATAGAAGTTGATACTATTAGACTCTCCCAGCTACTCTATAGTAGTGGGCTTAAACGTTGCTGCCTCAGGGGGTGGGTGAAAGCCTTCTCTGCCCAACCAGGGAAGGAAAATAGAGGTTGGGATGGAATGAAACTGTCGACTTTGCTCCCCAAATATGGGTACCGATTTGAATAGTAAATTCAGGCCTTATCATAAGTAGGTTAACTTACCATCCAACCCAAAAATCCACCTTCACTCATCATTGATTTGTGCATTTTCCAGAGAAAATGATTGGACAATAACCAAGGGTGGGATTCCGGACTGATTTTCCCCATTCCACACCAGTGTTGAAGCTTGTAACTGGCTGACATTGGACTGTAGATTGAAGCTGGCACCTTTGTCATTCATTTGGCTCAGTGCCACACTAGGCATTTTAGAGCTAAGCATTGAGTAACTATGTGCCATCATTGATGTGTGAGTAGAACTGAAGTTCCATTCAGTTACCTATGTCCCTGTTTTCTCATTTAGTTGCTAGGCAGTGATAAATATTGTGTGCGTTCTGCATTATTTCAGTTACTTTGATCACAGTGCATTGGCCCACAACACAAAACTACCCATAATTTGGCACTAATTAGCAATCCCTATCAAGATAGGTCAAGGTGACTAATGTTGTGGTGTGGCTCATATACATTGTTGGGGTTTTACTCTACTGTACTATGTGCTACACACAGCCAGGAACTGTTTGATGCTGACATTGACTGCTTGAAATGGAAAGTATCCTATTCAACAACACTAATGTCCATTATCCTACTGTAAAGCAAAGCCACCATAGCCTCAGATGATCATAGACTGCTTTTCCTTTTGAGGGGGAGCGCTGAATAGTGGTGATTTAACCTGAGAACATTGATGGACAAGATTCAGAAGGCAGGGCATTCATGAATAACCTCAGCCATTCCAGAAATTTAACCCACGCTGTTGGCCTTGCTCTGCATCACAAACCACTGTCCAGTCAACTGAGCTGAACCGGACCCCTACTAACCTTATGAATAAAATATGAACCTCAAGTAATTCATTGAGCAGGATCAATCTGTTAATCAAAAGTCTATTTCCTAATTTAATTCAGCTTTCCTAGTAAATCATCAGAATGTTCTGACCTGGCAACTGGTTACTACAATTACATTCCTCATACTTGCCCTTTCATGTAACATCATAACTCATGTTGTTATGCCCTTAGCTTTTCATTTGAATGTTTCACATTTTTTGCAATAACTCTTCTTATTCTTTGCAATAAGGTACAGTCGCCATAGACCTAGATGGCTGCTTTCCCCTTTGAGGGGGAGAGCTGACTGGTGGTGATTTAATCTGAGGATCACCACACCTCAGGCAAAGGGCAAGGTTGAGAAGGCGGATCTTCCTTGTGTTATAACAACAATACAAGATAGAGACATAGAGGGTAACATTCATCACTAAAACCTGAACATTACCCGCTCAATATTCCCTTATATATCTCAGATTTATTCACACCATCACTTGCTGTGTCCATCACACAAGCTGAAGTCATTGTCCTAAATTCTCCTCCTTAGTGTTGTACTTAAGATAAAGATGCATGGCATTAAGGGTAAAGTAGTAGCATGGATAGAGGATTGGTTAATTAATTAATAGAAAGCAAAGAGTGGCGATTAATGGGTGTTTCTCTGGTTGGCAATCAGTAGTGTAGCCACCGAAGTTGGCCACTTCCCGACTCAAAATGGCGATTTACAAAGCATGCAGGGAAAATTGGACACTTTAAGAAAGACAAGCAGGCTGCAGAATCTTCCTGTGTATTCTGCCTGCAAAGAAAGCAGACAGCACCGAAACCAGCAGTTTGCATATTAATGAAGCGATCCCCGGGAACAATGGATACAACGATTAGCTACATTTGGGACATTCTATAGGGGCAGCAGGGTAGCATGGTGGTTAGCATAAATGCTTCACAGCTCCAGGGTCCCAGGTTCGATTCCCGGCTGGGTCACTGTCTGTGTGGAGTCTGCACGTCCTCCCCCTGTGTGCGTGGGTTTCCTCCGGGTGCTCCGGTTTCCTCCCACAGTCCAAAGATGTGCGGGTTAGGTGGATTGGCCATGCTAAATTTCCCGTAGTGTCCTAATTAAAGTAAGGTTAAGGGGGGGGTTGTTGGGTTACGGGTATAGGGTGGATACGTGGGTTTGAGTAGGGTGATCATGGCTCGGCACAACATTGAGGGCCGAAGGGCCTGTTCTGTACTGTTCTATGTTCTATGTTCTAAAGTCAGACTTCCCGGCGCCAACAGGAGTCTGAAACAAAGGAGACAAACAAGCCAGGAAGAACCGCCCAGTGATCAAGGGACAGCCTCAGTATTGGGGGATTCATACCAATCGTTTGGTATGAGATCCAATCGATTGACAGTAAGCTTGGGGTCCGCCCAAAAGGGCGCAAAGCCCCTGGGACCTATAAAAGTCAGGTCCCAAGTGCAGTTCACTCTCTTAGCCGGCCCCCCCAGCAGAACACCTTTGCAGCAGAACACCTCTAAGAACTTGACCGTGAGAAGGAGAGGCCTGGCCAACAGCTACACCGACAATTAATTGTCCAACCAACGCATGCTACGAGAATAGACACTCCTGACCCCTTAGCCTGTACCAACTGGGAAGCCTGCAGTCTCAGGACAGAACAAGAGGCTATTGTTCCCTGGTCCAGTGGGTTCCCTTATCGAAGATAAGTATTGGCTCATAATGGTAGGAATAGTTTAGTCCGCTAGTATTAGTTGCATGAGTATCAATTTACTGTGTAAATAATAAATATGTTTGATTGAACCTTACTAACTGGTGTATTGAGTCATTTATCTGAACTTGAACCTCGTGGTGGTATCATAAAGACACCTGGCGACTCTAGAGCTAAGGAATAAAACAGCCAATTGAGTGTAAATGAACCTCAGGGATCAAGTGTTGGGCCCACAATTGTTCACAATTTACATAGATGATTTGGAGTTGGGGACCAAGGGCAATGTGTCCAAGTTTGCAGACGACACTAAGATGAGTGGTAAAGGAAAAAGTGCAGAGGATACCGGAAGTCTGCAGAGGGATTTGGATAGGTTAAGTGAATGGGCTCGGGTCTGGCACATGGAATGCAATGTTGATAAATGTGAAGTTATCCATTTTGGTAGGAATAACAGCAAATGGGATTATTATTTAAATGATAAAATATTAAAACATGCTGCTGTGCAGAGAGACCTGGGTGTGCTAGTGCATGAGTCGGAAAAAGTTGATTTACAGGTGCAACAGGTGATTAAGAAGGCAAATGGAATTTTGTCCTTTATTGCTGGAGGGATGGAGTTTAAGACTAGGGAGGTTATGCTACAATTATATCAGGTGTTAGTGAGGCCACACCTGGAGTATTGTGTTCAGTTTTAGTCTCCTTGAGAAAGGACGTACTGGCACTGGAGGGTGTGCAGAGGAGATTCACTAGGTTAATCCCAGAGCTGAAGGGGTTGGATTACGAGGAGAGATTGAGTAGACTGGGACTGTACTCGTTGAAATTTAGAAGGATGAGGGGGGATCTTATAGAAACATATAAAATTATGAAGGGAATAGATAGGATAGATGCGGGCAGGTTGTTTCCACTGGCGGGTGAAAGCTGAACTAGGGGGCATAGCCTCAAAATAAGGGGAAGTAGATTCAGGACTGAGTTTAGGAGGAACTTCTTCACCCAAAGGGTTGTGAATCTATGGAATTCCCTGCCCGGTGAAGCAGTTGAGGCACCTTCATTAAATGTTTTCAAGATAAATATAGATAGTTTTTTGAAGAATAAAGGGATTAAGGGTTATGGTGTTCGGGCCGGAAAGTGGATCTGAGTCCACAAAAGATCAGCCATAATCTCATTGAACGGCGGAGCAGGCTCGAGGGGCCAGATGGCCTACTCCTAGTTCTTATGTTCCTTCTGGTTATACTTCCTTAGGGTTGTATTTCTGCTCCTCCCACCTGCTCAATTCCTGAATGAGATGCTTCAATAGGAGGCATAGGCATCAAGAGGGAGGCTGCCTGTGAGGAGAGAGGAATCCTAGCAGTTTTGCAGCCCCAGAAAATACAAAGAAGGATGTGCCCAAAAGATTGGTTATTTGACTGAAACCAAAGCCTTTAACGGGTAATTTTAGGGACCATCTGGAGGGAGAGGAGGTCAACACAAAGACACCTTCCACATGAAGGGCCTGGGGATGGTGTGTCAGAAAGCAGGAAATTTCACCAGGACCACAGACCATGCCCCCTACCTCTGTGGGATGGGTGGAGGGAATAATGAACAAGCAGAGACAGTGGTGGAGGGAGGAATGTTCTCATCTGATGGAGGCCGCAATAAGTCTCAATGACCAAATGTTCTGCCCTGATCACATAATGTTGTATCAGTGGATCTGAGACTGACACCTCTTGATATTAGATGCTGTCAGGTGAATTGGACATTCTGAATTCTCCCTGTGTGCACCCGAAAAGACACCGGAATGTGACGACTAGGGGATTTTAACAGTAACTTCATTGCAGTGTTAATGTAAGCCGACTTGTGAAAATAAAGATTATTATTATTTAACCATTTAAAGATTTTGTTCCCCTGAAGTGAGGGATGGCTAATTAAAAAGTAACTATTTCAAGCACCCACTATTAGCATCAAGCATATTTAGATGCAGAGTAAGGCTCGCTCCACATATCTCTATAACTCCCTTAACTCCATTACAACAGTGATCCTTAGTTACAAACTCGGAACATCCTGTTGTCTTTCTGAGCAGGATGAGTAGTTGTTACTAAATTAGGAGTAGCTTTGTACTTCTTATCAATTAACCGGATTCAGATTACCAAAACGTAACTCACGTAGCCCCTCACAGTCTTAATCAGTGCTGGGTTTGAATCCAAGTGCCAGTAATGAAAAGCTAACTCAGTAACTCATTCCACCACCAACTTCTGAAGCTGCGGTATTTTACATTTAGCTTTGATCTGTGCCCTTCCTCTTACCTCTTTCAATTCAAAGGAGATTGTCTGCGGGTTGACTGAAGAGCCATAATTAACTTCCATCTGTGGGAATCTTGATCCATCAGATGGGTTCAAGAAACGCATTGCTTGGATTATCTTCAGGGAAATCCTCAGGAGCTCATTCTGCAACAGATTAAAACTTCTAAAGATCAGGTGTGATTATAGTGTAAGAATATCATCAAATAACAGACAGCACAGCACAAACATGTTCATAAGATCATCAGAAATAGGAGCAGGACAGGGTGTCACGGTGATGCAGTGGTTAGCACTGCTGCCTCGCGGCACCAAGGACCTGGGTTCGATCCCGGCACCTGGTCACTGTCGTGTGGAGTTTGCACACTCTCCCCGTGTCTGTGTGGGTCTCTCCCCCACAACCAAAGATGTGCAGGGTAGGTGAATTGCCCACGCTAAATTGCCCCTTAATTGCATTGGGTACTCTAAATTTATTTTTAAAAAACTAGGAGCAGGAATAGGCCATTCAGCTGATTGAATCTACTCTGCCATTCAATAATAATAATAATCACTTATTGTTACAAGTAGGCTTCAATGAAGTTACTGTGAAAAGCCCCTACTCGCCACATTCCGGCGCTGTTCGGAGAGGCCGGTACGGGAATTGAACCTGCACTGCTGGCATTGTTCTGCATTACAAGCCAGCTGTTTTGTTTAGCCCACTGTGCTAAACCAGCCCCAATAAGCTCAGGCCAATCAGACTCCACTTACCTGCTTGCTCACATCCCATAACCATAGACTCTTGTAGTTAAAAAATCTGTCAAAATCAGGCTGCAATATGTTTAATGACTCAGTTCCACTGCTCTCTGGGGAATAACAGTGAGAGAAGAAGTTCCTCCTTAATCTTAAATAGGAGACCCCTTATTTTTAAACTGTGCCTCCTAGTTCTATTCCCCCACAAGGGGAAACATTCTCTCAGCATCATCCATGCTATCAAGTTCCATCAAAATCGTTTTTGTTTCAATAAGATCACCTCTCATTCTTCTAAACTCCATTGAACCTTCCCAACCTTACCTCATTAAAAATCTTTTCAGCCCAGGAACCTTAATGAATCTTCTCTGCACTACTTCCAATATAATTATATCTCTCCTTAATTATAGGGACCATAATGTACACAGTACCCAAGGTGCAGCCTCAACAAAGCTCTTCGCAACTTTTATATACTACCCTCTTGCAATAAAGGCCTTTGCCTTCTTAATTACTTTCTATGCCTGCATGCTTACGTTTGTGATTCGTGAACAAGGATACACATACCCCTCTGTGCTGTGCAATCTGCCACCTCCATTTAAATCTGTTTTCTTCCTGCCAAAGTGGACATGTTCACAATTTTTCACATCATACTCCATCTGCCAAATTTTTGCCCACTCATTTAACCTATCCATATCCCTTTGCAAATTTTTTCTTTCCTCCTAGCAACTTGCTTTGCTGCATATTTTTGTATCATGAGCAAATTTGGCTCCAAATTGTTGGTGCCTTCAGGTAAAGATAAAGTCGCCATAGTTCCAGATGACCACAGGCTGCTTTCCCCTTTGAGGGAGAAGAGCTGACTGGTGGTGATTTAACCTGTGGATCACCACACCTCAGGTGACGGGCAAGGTTAAGAAGGCGGGAATAACCTCAGCCTCTACGGAATTGAATCTGGCTGTTAGCCTTGTTCTGCATCACAAACCAGCTGTCTAGCCCACTGAGCTAAACCGGCCCCCTTTAGCCAAGTTATTAATATACATAATAAATATTTGAGGCCTCAGCACAGCTCCCTGTGGAACTTTACTAGTTAGTTTACCAACCTGAAAATGACTCATTTTTATCCTGGTCGTCATTCTCCATTTGGGAGACTTTGAGTGGGACTCTCTGTCCCGCTGCACCCATTTTCTGGTGCAGCACACCCCCGCTGGCAGCGGGATTCTCCATCCCGGCAGGCGGCCAATGGGGTTTCCCATTGTCGGCACCCCTATGCCGTCGGGAAATCTGTGGCGTGAGTGTGCTGCTGGCGAAAGGGAGGATCCCGCCAATGATAAATCCAATCCTATGTTCTCCCGCCAGAGGAGAATTGCTACTAACCCTGGGAGTGCAAATCACAAAGCAATTCAGTATCCCTCGCAAATTTATGCATGCCAACGAATACAAAGTATTCCCAAAGAAATTCTGCTATCGGGCCGCCATTTTGAACGGGTAGCCCGACAGTGAAGTCCCACTGCTGGCCAACCCTGCACCACAAATCAGTCCCCACATTGCAAAGCAACCCATCACCCCCAGGGAACCTGGGTGCCCCCCTTCTCCCAAGTATGGGGGTGACCCCTGACCCACTCTTCCCACCCCCCCCCCCCCACCCTTACCCCCCAGGGAACACCTAAATAGGGAGATACCCCATAGGGACCCCTAAATGGGTGCCCCCCACCCCCTCAGGGACCCCTAATGTTTCTCCCTATGTTTGCAACTGTCCGGGTGCTCCGGTTTCCTCCCACACTCCAAAGATGTGCAGGTTATTTGGATTAGCCATTCTAAATTGCCCCTTAGTGTCCAAAAGATTAGTATCCCTGTTATCAACTTTGTGTTATTGAGCAGATTTATAAACTATGTGGTACATGCAGATAACCATACCGTGGCTTTTTCATTTAAAATAATCAAATTTTCCTGATCGACTGCGATAAGGCAAGGAGTTGGAATCTGATGCTCACTAGTCTTCTTTACCACAAAGATGTTGTAACCAAACAGGGGCATGGCCTTCACTGTACCTGAGCAGAGAAAAAGAGACGGTTAAGTTCCATTCTGAGTACGTACATAGTGAGCAGAGAAGGTAAGGAATCAGGATTGTCTCACTCGGCTGTATCATGCTTCTTGTCCAGTGGGCTATTTTGACCTGTATTAGTGCTCCTCATGACATTAAAACAGATATTTGTGACACTTTATACCCCACGTAGGCCTTACAACAATGGAAATGTAGCCATCTGAAAATTCTACGCTATAACAGGAGTTTATTCTCTTGATTCCTCCATGGTCAGTCACTCATTTAACATACCATAAACTGCTCAAGGAAGAAGAGGGAAGGACAATGAAAGTTAAGAAACACCATCATACTAGCTCAGAGACAAACACTCGGGGCTGGATTCTCCAATTTTGAGGCTACGTCCGGAGCATGTGTCTAGTCTTACGAACAAGAAATTGGCATCGCCCCCGTACCGATGCTCCGCCATTGGGGGGCTAGCAGCCACGCCACGTAAAACCCTGGGTTTTACCTGGAGACACGGATGGAGAATTGCCGGGTCTGTGGCCATGCATGCGCACGGTGACGACCTGCAGCAGTTGTGCCATACAACATGCCGCCGGCTGCACGCAGACCCAGCCTGCCAGATAGTGCCCCCTGTAACACCCTTGCCACTCCCGGACCAGTCCTCCCAGTCCCCGCCGAAGCCCCCAGCCAGCGGAATGACCCCCCCTCCGCCCCCACACCCCCGACTATGGCAGCCGCTACGCAAGGTTGATGAAACATGAGCACACGTGCCTCATGCCGTCGGGAAGTTGGCCCAGAGCATCGGGGAGAGCCTTCAGTTGATGTCATAAGGCGTACTCACCGATGACGTTGTTTTGGAGGGGGCAGAGCATCTGGAACACGGCGCCACCCCCAATGTTGGCGCCCAAACGGATTCTCCGGCCAATCACCGAATGCAATTTCGTCATCGGCAATCGGAGAATCCAGCCCTTAATGTGTATTTCACAATCTGGGGTAAAGAAAAAACTTGCACATTATATATAACATGCAACAGTGAGGTGCAGTCAGGGTGTGGGAAGGGGCAGCACAGCCTCACTGAGGTCACACATGTTTGGTTTCGGAGCAGTCAGATGAAGTGGATGGGTGTACACACCAAATACTCAGTGCACTGGAAAGCTTGTGAGAAAAACTGTGTACACTTCCAAGGGCCATGGAGGAATTCGACACCATGTTGGCACAAGGCTTTGCATAGATTTTGAAGTCCAATCTTTCCAACATAGTGGTGACCTCCATCAGCATACCTGTGGAAAACACTGTAATACAGCAGTTGATGGCCGGTGTCAAAGCTTCCATTCCAGCACGGACAGATTCCATTAAAGGTCCATTAAAGGGGCAGCATGGTAGCATGGTGGTTAGCATAAATGCTTCACAGCTCCAGGGTCCCAGGTTCGATTCCCCGCTGGGTCACTGTCTGTGCGGAGTCTGCACGTCCTCCCCGTGTGTGCGTGGGTTTCCTCCGGGTGCTCCGGTTTCCTCCCACAATCCAAAGATGTGCGGGTTAGGTGGATTGGCCACGCTAAATTGCCCGTAGTGTCCTAAAAAGTAAGGTTAAGGGGGGGGGGGGTTGGGTTACGGGTATAGTGTGGATACGTGGGTTTGAGTAGGGTGATCATGGCTCGGCACAACATTGAGGGCCGAAGGGCCTGTTCTGTGCTGTACTGTTCTATGTTCTATGTCTGAGTGCTGTAGTAAAAATTTAGACTGTTGTCTTGCAAGACCAGATTACTCCCAATGTGGCTCTGAATACCATTGCTCAAAGGAGCATCTAGGGCATCACATCAATCCATAACTCTCTTTTCAATCAGATCAAGAGGATTGATTAATAAATCAATGGTGGCACAGTGGTTAGCACTGCTGCCAGGATAAATTCCGGCTTCGGGTCACTGTCTGTGTGGAGTCTGCACATTCTCCCCGTGTCTGTGTGGGTTTACTCCGGCTGCTCCGGTTTCCCCCCATAGTCCTAAGATGTGCATGTTAGGTGGATTGGCCATGCTAAATTGCCCTCAGTGTCCAAAAAGATGTGTAGGTTAGATTAAGAGGTCAATGGGAATGAGTTTCGGTGAAGTACTCTTTCAGAAGGTAGGTATAGACTCGATGGAACAAATGGCCTCCTTCTGCACTGTAGGGATTCTATGGGTTATAGAACATAGAACACAGAACATAGAACATTACAGCGCAGTATGGGCCCTTCGGCCCTCGATGTTGCGCCGACCTGTGAAACCATCTGAACCCTATCTGACCTACAATATTCCATTTTCACCCATATGTCTATCCAGTGACCACTTAAATGCCCTTAAATATGGCGAGTCTACTACTGTTGCAGGCAGGGCGTTCCACACCCCTACTACTCTCTGAGTAAAGAAACTGCCTCTGACATCTGGCCTATATCTACCACCCCTCAATTTAAAGCTATGTCCCCTCGTGTTGGTCATCACCATCCGACGAAAGAGACTCTCACTGTCCACCCTATCTAACCCTCTGACTATCATATATGTCTCTATTAAGTCACCTCTGAGCCTTCTCCTCTCTAACGAAAACAACCTCAAGTCCCTGAGCCTTTCCTTGTAAGACCTTCCCTCCATACCAGGCAACATCCTCGTAAATCTCCTCTGAACCCTTTCCAAAGCTTCCACATCCTTCCTATAATGTGGTGACCAGAACTGCACGCAGTACTCCAGGAGCGGCCGCACCAGAGTTATGTACAGCTGCAGCATGACCTTGTAGCTCCGAAACTCAATCCCCCTACTGATAAAGGCTAGCACACCATATGCCTTCTTAACAGCCCTATTAACCTGGGTGGCAACTTTCAGGGATTTATGTACCTGGATGCCGAGATCTCTCTGTTCATCTACACTACCAAGAATCTAGCCATTAGCCCAGTACTCTGCATTCCTGTTACTCCTTCCAAAGTGAACCACCTCACACTTTTCCGCATTAAACTCCATCTGCCACCTCTCAGCCCAGCTCTGCAGCTTATCTATGTCCCTCTGTATCCTATAACATCCTTCAGCACTGTCCACAACTCCACCGACCTTTGTGTCATCTGCAAATTTACTAACCCATCCTTCTACACCCTCTTCCAGGTCATTTATAAAAATGACAAACAGCAGTGGCCCCAAAACAGATCCTTGCGGTACACCACGAGTAACTGAACTCCAGGATGAACATTTGCCATCAACCACCACCCTCTGTCTTCTTTCAGCTAGCCAATTACTGATCCAAACCGCTAAATCACCTTCAATCCCATACTTCCTTATTTTCTGCAATAGCCTACTGTGGGGAACCTTATCAAACGCCTTACTGAAATCCATATACACCACATCAACCGCTTTACCCTCATCCACCTGTTTGGTCACCTTCTCAAAAAACTCAATAAGGTTTGTGAGACATGACCTACCCTTCACAAAACCGTGTTGACTATCGCTAGTCAACTTGTTCTTTTCAAGATGATTATAAACCCTATCTCTTATAATCTTTTCCAACATTTTACCCACAACCGAAGTAAGGCTCACAGGTCTATAATTACCAGGGTTGTCTCTACTCCCCTTCTTGAACAAGGGGACAACATTTGCTATCCTCCAACCTTCCAGCACTATTCCTGTTGACAAAGACGACATAAAGATCAAGGACAAAGGCTCTGCAATCTCCTCCCTGGCTTCCCAGAGAATCCTAGGATAAATCCCATCTGGCCTAGGGGACTTATCTATTTTTACATTTTCCAAAATTGCTAACACCTCCTCCTTGTGAACCTCAATTCCATCTAGCCTGGTCGACTGAACCAACATTCTCCTCGACAACATTGTCTTTCTCCAGTGTAAACACTGACGAAAAATATCCATTTAACGCTTCCCCTATCTCCTCTGATTCCACACACAGCTTTCCACTACTATCCTTGATTGGCCCTAATCTTACTCTAGTCATTCTTTTGTTCCTGATATACCTATAGAAAGCCTTAGGGTTTTTCTTGATCCTATTCGCCAACGACTTTTCGTGTCCTCTCCTCGCTCTTCTTAACTCTTCCTTTATGTCCTTCCTGGCTAACTTGTAACTCTCAAGTGCCCTAACTGAGCCTTCATGTCTCATCCTAACATAAGCCTTCTTCTTCCTCTTGACAAGTGCTTCAACTTCCTTAGTAAACCACGGTTCCCTTGCTCGACAACTTCCTCCCTGCCTGACAGGTACATACTTATCAAGGACACGCAGTAGCTGTTCCTTGAAAAAGCTCCACATTTCGATTGTACCCATCCCCTGCAGTTTCCTTCCCCATCCTATACATCCTAAATCTTGCCGAATAGCATCATAATTGCCTTTCCCCCAGCTATAATTCTTGCCTTGCGGTATATACCTATCCCTGCCCATTGCTAAAGTAAACATAACCGAATTGTGATCACTATCACCAAAGTGCTCACCTACATCTAAATCTAACACCTGGCCGGGTTCATTACCCAGTACCAAATCCAATGTGGCCTCGCCCCTTGTTGGCCTGTCTACATACTGTGTCAGAAAACCCTCCTGCACACACTGCACAAAAACTGACCCATCTATAGTACTCGAACTATAGTATTTCCAGTCAATGTTTGGAAAGTTAAAGTCCCCCATAACAACTACCCTGTTACTCTCGCTCCTGTCGAGAATCATCTTTGCAATCCTTTCCTCTACATCTCTGGAACTATTCGGAGGTCTATAGACAACTCCCAACAGGGTGACCTCTCCTCTCCTGTTCCTAACCTCGGCCCATACTACCTCAGTAGACGAGTCCTCAAACGTCCTTTCTACCGCCGTAATACTTTCCTTGATTAACAATGCCACACCCCCCCCTCTTTTACCATCTTCTCTGTTCTTACAGAAACATCTAAATCCTGGAACCTGCAACAAACATTCCTGTCCCTGGTAGAGCACCCATGTCTCTGAAATTGCCACATCATCGAGCTCCCAGGTACCAACCCATGCTGCAAGCTCACCCACCTTATTCCGGATGCTCCTGGCGTTGAAGTAGACACACTTCAAACCAGCGTCTTGCTTGCCGGTGCCCTCTTTTGAACTTTTAACCCTATCCCTGACCTCACTACTCTCAACATTCTGTACACTGGGACTACAATTTAGGTTCCCATCCCGCTGCTGAATTAGTTTAAACCCCGCCGAAGAGCACTAGCAAATCTCCCCCCAAGGATTTTGGTACCCCTCTGGTCCAGGTGAAGACCATCCTGTTTGTAGAGGTCCCACCTACCCAGAATGAGCCCCAATTATCCAGGAAACCAAAACCTTCCCTCCTGCACCATCCCTGTAGCCACGTGTTCAACTCCTCTCTCTCCTTATTTCTCACTTCGCTAGCACGTGGCACGGGTAACAACCCAGAGATAACAACTCTGTTTGTTCTAGCTCTCAGTTTCCACCCTAGCTCCCTGAATTTCTCTCTCAAATCCCCATCTATGAATATTAATAATAGAATTCATTTAAAAATCTGGTATTGAACGCCATCCAGATGCTTCGCTATTTCATAGAATTTACAGTGCAGAAGGAGGCCATTCGGCCCATTGAGTCTGTACTGGCTCTTGGAAAGAGCACCCTACCCAAGCCCACACCTCCACCCTATCCCTATTAGCCAGTAACCCCACCCAACACTAAGGGTAATATTGGACACTAAGGGCAATTTAGTATGGCCAATCCACCTAACCTGCACATCTTTGGACTGTGGGAGGAAACCGAAGCACCCGGAGGAAACCCACGCACACACGGGGAGAACATGCAGACTCCGCACAGACAGTGACCCAAGCCAGAAATCGAACCTGGGACTCTGGAGCTGTGAAGCAATTGTGCTAACCACTATGCTACCATGCTGCCCATTTCTTCCTTGATGATAGATTGATGATAGATTCCAGCATCTTCCCTCCTACCGAAGTCAAGCTAACTGGCCTATAATTACCCACTTTCTGCCTACCTCCTTTTTTAAACCGTGGTGTCATGTTTGCTAATTTCCAATCCGCCGGGACCACCCCAGAGTCCAGTGAATTTTGGTAAATTATCACGAGTGCATTTGCAATTTCCCTAGCCATCTCTTTTAGCACTCTGGGATGCATTCCATCAGGGCCAGGAGAGTTGTCTACCTTTTGCCCCATTAGCTTGCCCATCACTACCTCCTTAGTGATAGCAATCATCTCAAGGTCCTCACCTGTCATAGCCTCATTTCTGTCAGTCACTGGCATGTTATTTGTGTCTTCCACTGTGAAGACCGACCCAAAAAACCTGTTCAGTTCCTCAGCCATTTCATCTCCCATTATTAAATCTCCCTTCTCATCCTCGAAAGGACCAATATTGACCTTAGCCACTCTTTTTTGTTTTATATATTTTTTAAAACTTTTACTATCTGTTTTTATATTCTGAGCGAGTTTACTCTCAAAATCTATCTTACTCTTCTTTATAGCTTTTTAGTAGCTTTCTGTTGCCCCCTAAAGATTTCCCAGTCCTCTCGTCTCCCATTAATCTTTGCCACTTTGTATGCTTTTTCCTTCAATTTGATACTCTCCCGTATTTCCTTAGATATCCACGGTCGATTTTCACTCTTTCTACCGTCGTTCCTTTTTGTTGATATAAACCTTTGCTGAGCACTGTGAAAAATCGCTTGGAAGGTTCTCCATTTTTCCTCAACTGTTTCACCATAAAATATTTGCTCCCAGTCTACCTTAGCTAGCTCTTCTCTCATCCCATTGTAATCTCCTTTGTTTAAGCACAAAACACTAGTTTTTGATTTCACCTTCTCACCCTCCATCTGTATTTTAAATTCCATCATATTGTGATCGCTCTTTCCGAGATGATCCCTAATTATTAGATCATTAATCAATCCTGTCTCATTACACAGGACAAGATCTAGGACCGCTTGTTCCCTCGTAGGTTCCATTACATACTGTTTTAGGAAACTATCGCGGATGTATTCTATAAACTCCTCCTCAAGGCTGCCTTGACCGACCTGGTTAAACCAATCGACATGTAGATTAAAATCCCCCATGATAACAGCTGTACCATTTCTACATGCATCAGTTATTTCTTTATTTATTGCCTACCCCACCATAATGTTACTATTTGGTGGCCTATAGACTACTCCTATCAGTGACTTTTTCGCCTTACTATTCCTGATTTCCACCCAAGTGGATTCAACCTTATCCTCCATAACACTGATGTCATCCCTTATTATTGCCCGGATGTCATCCTTAAATAACAGAGCTACACCACCTCCCTTACCATCTGCTCTGTCCTTCCGAATAGTTTGATACCCCTGGATATTTAACTCCCAGTTGTGACCATCCTTTAACCATGTTTAAGTAATGGCCACTAAATCATTGTCATTCACAATAATTTGCGGCATCAACTCATTTACCTTATTCCGAATACTACGAGCATTCAAGTAAAGTACACTTATGTTGGCTTTTATTCCTCTGTTTTGAATCTTAACACCTTGATCAGTAACCTCTCCTAAGTTATTTTTCCTCTCAACTTTTCTCCTAATTTTCCTTGTCATTGAATCCATATCTTCATGTAACAACCTGTAACATTCATGTAACACTTTCCATTTATGTTTTAACTTCCCGTTTTATTAATTTTAGTATTACTGGGCCTATTCACTGAGCTCCCCTCAGTCACTGTACCTTGTACTGTCGCCCTTTTTATATTTTTGACTATGGTTTCTATGCCTTACACCTTCCCCCTTACTGTCTTTTGTTTCTGTCCCTGTTTTACTACCTTCCGACTTCCTGCATCGGCTCCCATCCCCCTGCCACATTAGTTTAAACCATCCCCAACAGCTCTAGCAAATAGCCCCTGAGGACATCAGTTCCACTCCTGCCCAGGTGTAACACATCCAGTTTGTACAGGTCCCACCTCCCCCAGAACCAGTCCCAATGCCCCAGGAACTTGAAAGCCTACCCCTGACATCATCCCTTCAGCCACATATTCATCCAAGATGTCCTGTAATTTCTACTCTGACTAGCACGTGGCACCGGTAGTAATCCTGAGATTCGAGCTCCAATTTCTTAACTTCCTTCCTAGCTCCCTGTATTCTGCTTTCAGGACCTCCTCCATTTTTTTAATCTATGTCATTTGTACCGATGTGTACCACGACCACTGGCTGTTCTACCTCCCCCTCCAGAATGTCCTGTATCCGCTCCGAGACATCCTTGACCGTAGCACCAGGGAGGCAACAGACCAGCCTGGAATCTCGTTTGCGGCCACAGAAACACGTGTCTATTCCCCTTACAATTGAATCCCCTGTAACACTGTAGCACTGTCACACTTATCACCCCTCCCCTCTGCAGCAGAACCAACCGTGGTGCCACGAGTTTGGCTGTTGCCGTTTTCCCCTGAGAGGCCATTCCCCTCAATAGTATCCAAAGCGGTATATCTGTTCTGCAGGGGCATGTCCACAGGAGATTCCTACACTACCTGCCTCGCTCTCTTGCTCTGTCTGATGGTCACCCATTCCCTGCGGTGTGACCACCTCTCTATACATGCTACCCACGATGCTCTCCGACTCGCTGATGCTCCACAGTGTCTCTAGCCACCGCTCCAGCTCTGAAACTCGAGCTTCCAGGAGCTGTAACTGGAGACACTTCCTGCACAAATGCTGACCCTGGGGACTGGAACTATCCCCAGCCTGCCACATGGAGCAAGAGGAGCAGACCACACCTTGGAGCTGTCCTGCCATGATTTATTCCTTTAAATTAAACTTTTGAAATTAAACTTTAGAAAGAAGGAACTGAAGGCACGGTTGCTAAGTTTGCAGATGATACAAACATATGTAGAGGGAAAGGTAGTATTGAGGAAGCAGGGGGGCTGCAAAAGGACTTGGACAGGCTAGAAGAGTGGGCAAAGAAGTGGCAGATGGAATACAATGTGGAAAAGTGTGAGGTTATACACTTTGGAAGGAGGAATAGAGACATAGACTATTTTCTAAATGAGGAAATGCTTAGGAAATCAGAAGCACAAATGGACGTTGGAATCCTTGTTCAAGATTCCCTTAAGATTAATGTGCAGGCTCAGTCAGCAGTTAGGAAGGCAAATGCAATGTTCCCATTCATGTCGAGAGGGCTAGAATACAAGAGCAGGAATGTACTTCTGAGGCTGTATAAGGCTGGTCAGACCCCATTTGGAGTATTGTGAGCAGTTTTGGGCCCCGTATCTAAGGGAGGATGTGCTGGCCTTGGAAAGGATCCAGAGGAGGTTCACAAGAATGATCCCTGGAAAGAAGAGCTTTTCATATGAGGAACGGATGAGGGGGCATCTTATTGAAACTTAGAGGATACTGCGAGGCCTGGATAGAGTGGACGTGGCGAGGATGTTTCCACTTGTAGGAAAAACTAGAAGCAGAGGACACAATCTCAGACTAAAGAGACAATCTTTTAAAACAGAGATGAGGAGGCTTCAGCCAGAGGGTGGTGAATCTGTGGAACCCTTTGCTGCAGAAGGCTGTGGAGGCCAAATCACTGAGTGTCTTTAAGACAGAGATAAATAGGTTCTCGATTAATAACTAGATTTGCTAGTGCTCTTCGGGGGGGTTTAAACTAATTCAGCAGGGGGATGGGAACCTAAATTGTAGTCCCAGTGTACAGGATGTTGAGAGTAGTGAGGTCAGGGATAGGGTTAAAAGTTCGAAAGAGGGCACCGGCAAGCAGGACGCTGGTTTGAAGTGTGTCTACTTCAACGCCAGGAGCATCCGGAATAAGGTGGGTGAGCTTGCAGCATGGGTTGGTACCTGGGATCTCGATGTTGTGGCGATTTCGGAGACATGGGTAGAGCAGGGACAGGAATGGTTGTTGCAGGTTCCAGGATTTAGATGTTTCTGTAAGAACAGAGAAGATGGTAAAAGAGGGGGGGGGTGTGGCATTGTTAATCAAGGAAAGTATTACGGCGGTAGAAAGGACGCTTGAGGACTCGTCTACTGAGGCAGTATGGGCCGAGGTTAGGAACAGTATAGGAGAGGTCACCCTGTTGGGAGTTGTCTATAGACCTCCGAATAGTCCCAGAGATGTCGAGGAAAGGATTGCAAAGATGATTCATGACAGGAGCGAGAGTAACAGGGTAGTTGTTATGGGGGACTTTAACTTTCCAAATATTGACTGGAAATACTATAGTTCGAGTACTATAGATGGGTCAGTTTTTGTGCAGTGTGTGCAGGAGGGTTTTCTGACACAGTATGTAGACAGACCAACAAGGGGCGAGGCCACATTGGATTTGGTACTGGGTAATGAACCCGGCCAGGTGTTAGATTTAGATGTAGGTGAGCACTTTGGTGATAGTGATCACAACTCGGTTATGTTTACTTTAGCAATGGGCAGGGATAGGTATATACCGCAAGGCAAGAATTATAGCTGGGGGAAAGGCAATTATGATGCTATTCGGCAAGATTTAGGAGGTATAGGATGGGGAAGGAAACTGCAGGGGATGGGTACAATCGAAATGTGGAGCTTTTTCAAGGAACAGCTACTGCGTGTCCTTGATAAGTATGTACCTGTCAGGCAGGGAGGAAGTTGTCGAGCAAGGGAGCCGTGGTTTACTAAGGAAGTTGAAGCACTTGTCAAGAGGAAGAAGAAGGCTTATGTTAGGATGAGACATGAAGGCTCAGTTAGGGCACTTGAGAGTTACAAGTTAGCCAGGAAGGACCTAAAGGGAGAGTTAAGAAGAGCGAGGAGAGGACACGAAAAGTCGTTGGCGGATAGGATCAAGGAAAACCCTAAGGCTTTCTATAGGTATATCAGGAACAAAAGAATGACTCGAGTAAGATTAGGGCCAATCAAGGATAGTAGTGGAAAGTTGTGTGTGGAATCAGAGGAGATAGGGGAAGCATTAAATAGATATTTTTCGTCAGTGTTTACACTGGAGAAAGACAATGTTGTCGAGGAGAACACTCAGGTTCAGTCGACCAGGCTAGATGGAATTGAGGTTCAAAAGGAGGAGGTGTTAGCAATTTTAGAAAATGTCAAAATAGATAAGTCCCCTAGGCCAGATGGGATTTATCCTAGGATTCTCTGGGAAGCCAGGGAGGAGATTGCAGAGCCTTTGTCCTTGATATTTATGTCGTCTTTGTCGACAGGAATAGTGCCGGAAGACTGGAGGATAGCAAATGTTGTCCCCTTGTTCAAGAAGGGGAGTAGAGACAACCCTGGTAATTATAGACCTGTGAGCCTTACTTCGGTTGTGGGTAAAATGTTGGAAAAGGTTATAAGAGATAGGGTTTATAATCATCTTGAAAAGAACAAGTTGATTAGCGATACTCAACACGGTTTTGTGAAGGGTAGGTCATGTCTCACAAACCTTATTGAGTTTTTTGAGAAGGTGACCAAACAGGTGGATCAGGGTAAAGCTGTTGATGTGGTGTATATAGATTTCAGTAAGGCGTTTGATAAGGTTCCCCACGGTAGGCTATTGCAGAAAATAAGGAAGTATGGAATTGAAGGTGATTTAGCGGTTTGGATCAGTAATTGGCTAGCTGAAAGAAGACAGAGGGTGGTGGTTGATGGCAAATGTTCATCCTGGAGTTCAGTTACTAGTGGTGTACCGCAAGGATCTGTTTTGGGGCCACTGCTGTTTGTCATTTTTATAAATGACCTGGAAGAGGGTGTAGAAGGATGGGTTAGTAAATTTGCAGATGACACGAAGGTCGGTGGAGTTGTGGATAGTGCTGAAGGATGTTATAGGATACAGAGGGACATAGATAAGCTGCAGAGCTGGGCTGAGAGGTGGCAGATGGAGTTTAATGCGGAAAAGTGTGAGGTGGTTCACTTTGGAAGGAGTAACAGGAATGCAGAGTACTGGGCTAATGGCAAGATTCTTGGTAGTGTAGATGAACAGAGAGATCTCGGCATCCAGGTACATAAATCCTTGAAAGTTGCCACCCAGGTTAATAGGGCTGTTAAGAAGGCATATGGTGTGCTAGCCTTTATCAGCAGGGGGATTGAGTTTCGGAACCAGAGGGTCATGCTGCAGCTGTACATAACTCTGGTGCGGCCACACCTGGAGTACTGCGTGCAGTTCTGGTCACCACATTATAGGAAGGATGTGGAAGCTTTGGAAAGGGTTCAGAGGAGATTTACTAGGATGTTGCCTGGTATGGAGGGAAGGTCTTACGAGGAAAGGCTCAGGGAATTGAGGTTGTTTTCGTTAGAGAGGAGAAGGCTGAGAGGTGACTTAATAGAGACATATAAGATAGTCAGAGGGTTAGATAGGGTGGACAGTGAGAGTCTTTTTCCTCGGATGGTGATGACCAACACGAGGGGACATAGCTTTAAATTGAGGGGTGAGAGATATAGGACAGATGTCAGAGGCAGTTTCTTTACTCAGAGAGTAGTAGGGGTGTGGAACGCCCTGCCTGCAACAGTAGTAGTCTCGCCAACTTTAAGGGCATTTAAGTGGTCACTGGATAGACATATGGATGAAAATGGAATAGTGTAGGTCAGATAGGCTTCAGATGGTTTCACAGGTCGGCGCAACATCGAGGGCCGAAGGGCCCATACTGCGCTGTAGTGTTCTATGTTCTATGTTCTATAAGGAGATCAGTTATGGGGAGAAGGCAGGAGAATGGGGATGAGAAGAATATCAGCCATGATTGAATGGCGGAGCCGGCGCGATGGGCCGAATGGCCTAATTCTGAGAGCAGAGGGGCTAAAAAAAATGCACTAGAAGCAATGAGAGGGGCCAAAACGACGACCCTACTCCTTCCTTAACCACCCTTTTGTTATGGCTATCGAAGACTTTGGGGATTCCCTTTTATGTTGGCTGTACGTTTCTTTCATACTCCTTCTCTTCTTTGCTTTTTCACCTGCCCCCTGAACCTTCTGTATTCAGCCTGATTCTCAATTGTATTTTATACCTGACACCTGTCATAAGCACATTTTTTCTTCTTTATCTAAATTTCTACCTCCTTTGTCATCCAAAGAGCTCTGAATTTGTACGCCCTTCTTTTCCCTTTTTAGAGAATATACCTTGACTGTGCCCAACCCATCTCTTTTTTGAAGCTCATCCATTGTTCAGCTAGTTTTTCCTGCCAACCTTTGTCTTCAGTTTATTCAGCCCAGATCCATTCTTACTCCATTGAAGTTGGATTTCCTCCCGTTCATTATCCTTTTCCATAGCCATCCTAAACCTTAGGATACAATGGTCACTGTCCCCTAAAAGTTCTCCCACTGACGCCTGATCCACTTGTCCAACTTCATTCCCAAGAACTAGTTCGAGCAGTGCCTCCTTCCTCATTGGACTGGTCACATTTTGCTGTAAAAAATTCCATAGGAACACCTGCCCCTCTCTGTCCTTTACACCAGTCATTTTCAAACTGAGGTTCATGACACATGGGTGGGTTGAGAGGGTCGCGGAGCGATCGGTCGCAGTGTTCCCGATCGCGGGAAGAAGTCCCCAACATCCGCAACCGGCTTTTATACCGGCTGCAACCGGCTTTCAAGAATGCCGGCCATCCCGCACATTTGTGCCCCCTTAGCCTGATGTAGCAGTGCCCAGGCCCGAAGCCCAGCGGGCAGACCGCCACCTCCTTGCGTGCTGTTCCAGGAGCAGATTTTTTTAAAAAATCAATGGCGTCTTCCCGTCAGAAGCGGCAGCAGAGGGCAGGTCACACAGGGCCGCCAGGGAGAGGGATGACTTATTCAAGGACAGGGGAGGGAATCTACGCATGGAACCAGAGGACAGAGGAAATGAGCGAGGTACTGAATGAGTACTTTGTGTCAGTATTCACCAAAGAGAAGGACTTGGGGGATGATGAGGCTGGGGAAAGGTGTGTAGTACGTCTGGGTCACATTGAGATCAAAAAGGAAGAGGTGGTGGGCGTTTTGGAAAACAATAAGTTAGATAAGTCCCCAGGAACTGATGAGATCTACCTCAGAATACTGAGGGAGGCAACGGAGGAAATTGTTGGAGCCTTGACACTGGCTATAGGTGAGGTCCCAGAGAATAGCTAATAGAACATAGAACATAGAACGATACAGCGCAGTACAGGCCCTTCGGCCCTCGATGTTGCACCGACATGGAAAAAATCTAAACGCCATCTAACCTACACTATGCCCTTATCATCCATATGCTTATCCAATAAATTTTTAAATGCCCTCAATGTTGGCATGTTCACTACTGTTGCAGGTAGGGCATTCCACGGCCTCACCACTCTTTGCGTAAAAAACCCACCTCTGACCTCTGTCCTATATCTATTACCCCTCAATTTAAGGCTATGTCCCCTCGTGCTAGCCACCTCCATCCGCGGGAGAAGGCTCTCGCTGTCCACCCTATCTAACCCTCTGATCATTTTGTATGCCTCTATTAAGTCACCTCTTAACCTTCTTCTCTCTAACGAAAACAACCTCAAGTCCATCAGCCTTTCCTCATAAGATTTTCCCTCCATACCAGGCAACATCCTGGTAAATCTCCTCTGCACCCGTTCCAAAGCTTCCACGTCCTTCCTATAATGAGGCGACCAGAACTGTACGCAATACTCCAAATGCGGCCGTACTAGAGTTTTGTACAACTGCAACATGACCTCATGGCTCCGGAACTCAATCCCTCTACCAATAAAGGCCAACACACCATAGGCCTTCTTCACAACCCTATCAACCTGGGTGGCAACTTTCAGGGATCTATGTACATGGACACCGAGATCCCTCTGCTCATCCACACTACCAAGAATTTTACCATTAGCCAAATATTCCGCATTTCTGTTATTCTTTCCAAAGTGAATCACCTCACACTTCTCCACATTAAACTCCATTTGCCACCTCTCAGCCCAGCTCTGCAGCTTATCTATGTCCCTCTGTAACCTGCAACATCCTTCCGCACTGTCTACAACTCCACTGACTTTAGTGTCGTCTGCAAATTTACTCACCCATCCTTCTGCGCCCTCCTCTAGGTCATTTATAAAAATGACAAACAGCAACGGCCCCAGAACAGATCCTTGTGGTACGCCACTCGTAACTGAACTCCATTCTGAACATTTCCCATCAACTACCACTCTCTGTCTTCTTTCAACTAGCCAATTTCTGATCCACATCTCTAAATCACCCTCAATCCCCAGCCTCCGTATTTTCTGCAATAGACGACCGTGGGGAACCTTATCAAACGCTTTACTGAAATCCATATACACCACATCAACTGCTCTACCCTCGTCTACCTGTTCAGTCACCTTCTCAAAGAACTCGATAAGGTTTGTGAGGCATGACCTACCCTTCACAAAACCATGCTGACTGTCCCTAATCATATTATTCCTATCTAGATGATTATAAATCGTATCTTTTATAATCCTCTCCAAGACTTTACCCACCACAGACGTTAGGCTCACCGGCCTATAGTTACCGGGGTTATCTCTACTCCCCTTCTTGAACAAAGGGACCACATTTGCTATCCTCCAGTCCTCTGGCACTATTCCTGTAGCCAATGATGACCTAAAAATCAAAGCCAAAGGCTCAGCAATCTCTTCCCTGGCTTCCCAGAGAATCCTAGGATAAATCCCATCCGGCCCCGGGGACTTATCTATTTTCACCTTGTCCAGAATTGCCAACACTTCTTCCCTACGCACCTCAATGCCATCTATTCTAATAGCCTGGGTCTCAGCATTCTCCTCCACAATATTATCTTTTTCTTGAGTGAATACTGACGAAAAGTATTCATTTAGTATCTCGCTTATCTCCTCAGCCTCCACACACAACTTCCCACCACTGTCCTTGACTGGCCCTACTCTTACCCTAGTCATTCTTTTATTCCTGACATACCTATAGAAAGCTTTTGGGTTTTCCTTGATCCTACCTGCCAAAGACTTCTCATGTCCCCTCCTTGCTCGTCTCAGCTCTCTCTTTAGATCCTTCCTCGCTTCCTTGTAAATATCAAGCGCCCCAACTGAAACTTCACGCCTCATCTTCACATAGGCCTCCTTCTTCCTCTTAACAAGAGATTCCACTTCTTTGGTAAACCACGGTTCCCTCGCTCGACCCCTTCCTCCCTGCCTGACTGGTACGTACTTATCAAGAACATGCAATAGCTGTTCCTTGAACAAGCTCCACATATCCAGTGTGCCCAACCCTTGCAGCCTACTTCTCCAACCAACACATCCTAAGTCATGTCTAATGGCATCATAATTGCCCTTCCCCCAGCTATAACTCTTGCCCTGCGGGGTATACTTATCCCTTTCCATCACTAACGTAAAGGTCACCGAATAGTGGTCACTGTTTCCAAAGTGCTCACCTACCTCCAGATCTAACACCTGGCCTGGTTCATTACCCAAAACCAAATCCAATGTGGCCTCGCCTCTTGTTGGCCTGTTAACATATTGTGTCAGGAAACCCTCCTGCACACATTGTACAAAGAATGACCCATCTAATGTACTCGAACTATATCTTTTCCAGTCAATATTTGGAAAGTTAAAGTCTCCCATAACAACTACCCTGTTACTTTCGCTCTTTTCCAGAATCATCTTCGCCATCCTTTCCTCTACATCCCTAGAACTATTAGGTGGCCTATAGAAAACTCCCAACAGGGTGACCTCTCCTTTCCTGTTTCTAACCTCAGCCCATACTACCTCAGAAGAAGAGTCCCCATCTAGCATCCTTTCCGCCACCGTAATACTGTCCTTGACTAGCAGCGCCACACCTCCCCCTCTTTTGCCCCCTTCTCTGAACTTACTAAAACAACTAAACCCCGGAACCTGCAACAACCATTCCTGTCCCTGCTCTATCCATGTCTCTGAAATGGCCACAACATCGAAGTCCCAGGTACCAACCCATGCTGCCAGTTCCCCTACCTTATTTCGTATACTCCTGGCATTGAAGTAGACACACTTCAAACCACCTACCTGAACACTGGCACCCTCCTGCGAAGTCAAATCTGTGCTCCTGACCTCTATACTCTCAATCTCCCGTACCCTAAAACTACAATCCAGGTTCCCATGCCCCTGCTGAATTAGTTTAAACCCCCCCAAAGAGCACTAACAAATCTCCCCCCCAGGATATTGGTGCCCCTCAGGTTCAGATGTAGACCATCCTGTCTATAGAGGTCCCACCTTCCCCAGAAAGAGCCCCAGTTATCCAGAAATCTGAATCCCTCCCGCCTGCACCATCCCTGTAGCCACGTGTTTAATTGCTCTCTCTCCCTATTCCTCATCTCACTATCACGTGGCACGGGCAACAATCCAGAGATAACAACTCTGTTTGTTCTCGCTCTGAGCTTCCATCCTAGCTCCCTAAAGGCCTGCCTGACATCCTTGTCCCCTTTCCTACCTATGTCGTTAGTGCCAATGTGGACTACGACTTGGGGCTGCTCCCCCTCCCCCTTAAGGACCCGGAAAACACGATCCGAGACATCACGTACCCTTGCACCTGGGAGGCAACATACCAAATGTGAGTCTCTCTCGCTCCCACAAAATCTCCTATCTGTGCCCCTGACTATTGAGTCCCCAATTACTAATGTTCTACTCCTTTCCCCCCTTCCCTTCTGAGCAACAGGGACAGACTCCGTGCCAGAGGCCCGTACCCCATGGCTTACCCCTGGTAAGTCGTCCCCCCCACAAGTATCCAAAACGGTATACTTGTTACTCAGGGGAACGACCGCAGGGGGTCCCTGCACTGACTGCTTCTTCCCAGTCCCTCTTACAGTTACCCATCTATCTCCAGTCTTTGGTGTAACTATTTCCCTGAAGCTCCTATCTATGACCCCCTCTGCCTCCCGAATGATCCGAAGTTCATCCAGCTCAAGCTCCAGGTCCCTAACACGGTTTTTGAGGAGCTGGAGTTGGGTGCACTTCCCACAGATGAAATCAGCAGGGACACTGACGGCGTCCCTCACCTCAAACATTCTGCAGGAGGAGCATTGTACTGCCTTCCCTGACATCACCTCTAGATTTAAAAAATAACAAGAAAAAGAAAAAGAAAGGAAGAGCTTACCTGATATTACCTCAAACCCTGCTCCCGCTCAAAGGTAAGCAAATTTAAAGGCACTCACTCACCTTCACGACAGGCCCCTGCTCCCGCTTCCCAACCACCGTGGGGTGGGGGGGTTGGTTAGAGGAGGAGGTAGGGTGGGAAACACTCACGAAGTGTTTCGGGTTTAACTGTCACTTGCCAACAGCCTCTCCACAAACCACCTTCAACTTAGGCTGACCGCACTGCACGTATGCAAATTTCCCCAGAACAGCTGATCAGTAGCTCTGCTCTGCTGCCCTCTGCTGGATGATTGCCTTCACTCAAACTCCTCGGGTCCCCTTCGCAGATTCACCTTCAACTTAGGCTGACCGCACTGCACGTATGCAAATTTCCCCAGAACAGCTGATCAGTAGCTCTGCTCTGCTGCCCTCTGCTGGATGATTGCCTTCACTCAAACTCCTCGGGTCCCCTTCGCAGATTCACCTTCAACTTAGGCTGACCGCACTGCACGTATGCAAATTTCCCCAGAACAGCTGATCAGTAGCTCTGCTCTGCTGCCCTCTGCTGGATGATTGCCTTCACTCAAACTCCTCGGGTCCCCTTCGCAGATTCACCTTCAACTTAGGCTGACCGCACTGCACGTATGCAAATTTCCCCAGAACAGCTGATCAGTAGCTCTGCTCTGCTGCCCTCTGCTGGATCCTGGATAATGTTGTTCCTTTATTTAAGAAGGGTAGCTGCAATAAGCCAGGAAATTACAGCCTTATGTCAATGGTAGGGAAATTATTGAAGAGGATTCTTTGAGACAGGATTTGCTCCCATTTGGAAGAAAGTGGAGAGGCAACATGGTGTTGTGAAGAGGAGGTTGTGTCTCACTAACTTGATCAAAGTGACGAAGATGATTGATGAAGATAGGGCAGTGGGTGTTGTCTACAGGGACTGACAAGGTCACTCATGGAAGACTGGTACAGAAAGTGAAGTCACACGGGATCAGAGGTGAGCTGGCAAGATAGTTACAGAACTGGCTCGGTGATAGATGACAGAGGGTAGCAGTGGAAGGGTGCTTTTCTGAATGGAGGGCTGTGACTCGTGGTGTTCTGCCGGGATCAGTGCTGGGACCGTTGCTGTTTGTAGTAAACATAAATGATTTGGAGGAAAATGTAACTGGTCTGAAGGTAAGTTTGCAGACGACACAAAGGTTGGTAGAACTGCAGATAGTGATGAAGAATGTCACAGGATACAGCAAGATATAGATCAGTTGGTGACTTGGGCGTAGCGATGGCAGATGGAGTTTAATCTGGACAAATGTGAGGTAATGAAATTGGAAAGGTCTAATATAGGTGGGAAATATACAGTAAATGGCAGAACCCTTAAGAGTTTTGACAGGCAGAGGGGTCTGGGTGTACAGGTCCACAGTTCACTGAATGTGGCAGCACAGGTAGAGAAGGTAGTCAAGAAGGCATACGGCATGCTTGCCTTGATTGGCCGGGTCATTGAGCATAAACATTGGCAAGTCATGTTGCAGCTGTACAGAACATTAGTTAGGCCGCACTTGGAATATGGTGTTCAATTCTGGTCACCACGCTAACAGAAGGATGTGGAGGCTTTGGATAGGGTACAAAGGATGTTGCCTGGTATGGAGGGTGATGTGTTGGGTATGCTGGGTCTGCGAAGACTGCGTTTACCATAGCAGTGAGAGACACCTGTAGAAATGCAACTCTATTTTATTGAACTATGAACTGTTAAACTTACTTGAACTGTGGGTTGACACTATGCTGAATTGGTGGGAGACCTGAGGCTAACCTGATCAGACTATCCTGCTAGCACATGGTGGATGTTCATGTTGCTGCTCACGGGCTGTGGTTGTCTCAGACGCTGGATCCCGAGATAGCGGGAAAACTAGTGCCCTCTGGCTTTATAGTGGCCGTGTCCTGTCTGGTGATTGGCTGCTGTGTTCTGTGTGTTGATTGGTCATTCAGTGTGATTGGGAGTTAAATATCCGAGGGTATCAAACTATTCGGAAGGACGGAGTGGATGGTAAGGGAGGTGGTGTAGCTCTGTTATTTAAGGATGACATCCGGGCAATAGTAAATGATGACATCGGTGCTATGGAGGATAAGATTGAATCCATTTGGGTGGAAATCAGGAATAGTAAGGCAAAAAAGTCACTGATAGGAGTAGTCTATAGGCCACCAAATAGTAACATTATGGTGGGGCAGGCAATAAACAAAGAAATAACTGATGCATGTAGAAATGGTACAGCAGTTATTATGGGGGATTTTAATCTACATGTCGATTGGTTTAACCAGGTCGGTCAAGGCAGCCTTGAGGAGGAGTTTATAGAATGTATCCGCGATAGTTTCCGAGAACAGTATGTAATGGAACCTACGAGGGAACAAGCAGTCCTAGATCTTGTCCTGTGTAATGAGACAGGATTGATTCATGATCTCATAGTTAGGGATCCTCTCGGAAGGAGCGATCACAATATGGTGGAATTTAAAATACAGATGGAGGGCGAGAAGATAAAATCAAATACTAGTGTTTTGTGCTTAAACAAAGGAGATTACAATGGGATGAGAGACGAACTAGCTCAGGTAGACTGGGAGCTTTATGGTGGAACAGTTGAGGAACAGTGGAGAACCTTCCAAGCGATTTTTCACAGTGCTCAGCAAAGGTTTATACCAACAAAAAAGAAGGACGGTAGAAAGAGGGAAAATCGACTGTGGATATGTAAGGAAATAAGGGAGAGTATCAAATTGAAGGAAAAAGCGTACAAAGTGACAAAGATTAATGGGAGACTAGAGGACTGGGAAATCTTTAGGGGGCAACAGAAAGCTACTAAAAAAGCTATAAAGAAGAGATAGATTATGAGAGTAAACTTGCTCAGAATATAAAAACAGATAGTAAAAGTTTCTACAAATATATAAAACAAAAAAGAGTGGCTAAGGTAAATATTGGTCCTTTGGAGGATGAGAAGGGCGTTTTAATAATGGGAGATGAGGAAATGGCTGAGGAACTGAACAGGTTTTTTGAGTCGGTCTTCACAGTGGAAGACACAAATAACATGCCAGTGATTGATAGAAATAAGGCTATGACAGGTGAGGACCTTGAGAGGATTGTTATCACTAAGGAGGTAGTGATGGGCAAGCTAATGGGGCTAAAGGTAGACAAGTCTCCTGGCCCTGCTGGAATGCATCCCAGAGTGCTAAAAGAGATGGCGAGGGAAATTGCAGATGCACTAGTGATAATTTACCAAAATTCACTAGACTCTGGAGTGGTCCCGGTGGATTGGAAATTACCAAACGTGACACCACTGTTTAAAAAAGGAGGTCGGCAGAGAGCGGGAAATTATAGGCCAGTGAGCTTAACTTCGGTAGTCGGGTAGATGCTGGAATCAATCATCAAGGAAGAAATAGCGAGGCATCTGGATAGAAATTGTCCCATTGGGCAGATGCAGCATGAGTTCATAAAGGGCAGGTCGTGCCTAACTAATTTAGTTGACTTTTTTGATGACATTACCAGTGCAGTAGATAACGGGGAGCCAATGGATGTGGTATATCTGGAAAGCCGTTGACAAGGTGCCACACAAAAGGTTGCTGCATCAGATAAAGATGCATGGCATTAAGGGTAAAGTAGTAGCATGGATAGAGGATTGGTTAATTAATAGAAAGCAGAGTGGGGATTAATGGGTGTTTCTCTGGTTGGCAATCAGTAGCTAGTGGTGTCCCTCAGGGATCAGTGTTGGGCCCCCAATTATTCACAATTTACATAGATGATTTGGAGTTGGGGGACCAAGGGCAATGTGTCCAAGTTTGCAGACGACACTAAGATGAGTGGTAAAGCAAAAAGTGCAGAGGATACTGGAAGTCTGCAGAGGGATTTGGATAGGTTAAGTGAATGGGCTAGGGTCCGGTAGATGGAATACAATGTTGACAAATGTGAGGTTATCCATTTTGGTAGGAATAACAGCAAACGGGATTATTATTTAAATGATAAAATATTAAAGCATGCTGCTGTGCAGAGAGACCTGAGTGTGCTAGTGCATGAGTCGCAAAAAGTTGGTTTACAGGTGCAACAGGTGATTAAGAAGGCGAATAGAATTTTGTCCTTCAAGCGCGTGAAAGCAGAACTCGGGGGCATAGCCTCAAAATAAGGGGAAGTAGATTTAGGACTGAGTTTAGGAGGAACTTCTTCACCCAAAGGGTTGTGAATCTATGGAATTCCTTGCCCAGCGATGCAGCAGAGGCTCCTTTATTTAATGTTTTTAAGATAAAATTAGATTGTTTTTTGAAGAATAAAGGGATTAAGGGTTATGGTTTTCAGGCCGGAAAGTGGAGCTGAGTCCACAAAAGATCAGCCATGATCTCATTGAATGGCGGAGCAGGCTCAAGGGGCCATTTGGCCTACTTCTGCTCCTAGTTCTTATGTTCTTATGTGTCAGTCAGTGTCTGTCTGTGCACCATCATATACTTGTGTGTATATTATGACATCTCCCCCTTTTGAAAAAAAAAATGTGTATATGGCAATAAATAGTGTGGTATGTGAATGTGCCTGACTATATACAGAGTATGTGAGCATATTTACATGACCAGGAATATACAAAATATATACAAAAATCCGAACGGTGTCTAGTGCAGATAAAGTGCATATAACAAATCATGGATAAGAAACAGTATGTACAAACGAGCAAACGAAGAATCAAGGTAACAAAACAATCAGTTCATAAATTCAGTCTCTGTGGTGGGCGACGAATTCTGGTTGACCAAAGGAGCATTTGGCTCTGTTGCGGCAGAGGCCATGCTCGTGGATCTTCTGGAACACGGGCTTGAGTCGATCGATGTGTTCCTGCGGATGGTGGACCAGACAATGATGCCATCTACGTACACCCGCACCCCCGCGATGCCCTCCATCATTTGCTTCATTATTCTGTGGAACACCTCCGAGGCGGCGATGATGCCAAACGGCATCCGGTTGTAACAATACCAGCCAAATGGGGTGTTAAAGGTGCAGAGCTTCCGACTGGATGTGTCAAGTTGCATCTGCCAGAACCCCTTGGATGCATCCAATTTTGTGAAAAATTTGGCGCGAGCCATTTCGCAGGTGAGCTCCTCGCGCTTTGGGATAGGGTAGTGTTCCCTCATGATGTTATGGTTCAAATCATTGGGGTCGATGTAAATGCACAGTTCCCCTGACGGTTTCTTAACATACACCAGGGAGCTGACCCAGTCGTTGTGTTCCGTTACCTTAGAAATTACGCCCTGGTCCTGGAGGCCCTACAGCTGCTGCTTGAGGCGGTCCTTAAGGGGCGCTGGCACCCGGGTGCATGAACCACAGGCGTGACATTCGGTTTTTAAAGAATTTTGTACGTCTATGGGAGTGTGCCCATACCCTCGAAGACGCTGTGGTATCGTGCAATGATGTCCGTCAGTTGTGTCTGAAAGTCAGCGTCTGGCGAGGCTGATGCCTCAGCGGGCGACATGGAGTGAACCCTTTGTACGAGATTCAGGATCTTGCACGCCTGAGCACCAAGCAGGGAAACTTTGGTGGACCCTACAATCTCGAAGCGCAGGGTGGCCTTTAAGGAACGGTGCAACACCACAAGCTGGCATGACCCACAGGCAGCAATGGCATTGCCATTGTAGTCGAGAAGTTGGCAGGCGGGTGGAAGGATGGTCGGCTTGACGTGGAGGTTGTCCAGGTCAGACTGCGAAATGAGGTTGGCTGAAGTCCAGCCTGAATCGATGCGAGATTTGTTGACCGTAAAGGTGGCACACCACTCATCGTCCGGATCGATGCTCATCACTGAGAAGGGCTTGGCCTTTTTTTTGGAAAGCATCGTATGCTTGGTGATGATGCCCACCCGGAATAGGGATTTGAGATCCTCGGTGTCGGGGTCTGGAACCATGTCGGAGTCGGAATCTGTAACCGGTTGTTGCACGGACCGGACATTCCTGCGCTGCTGCTGATAGCAATGGGAGGCAGCTCGTTGTGCATGTCTGCACAGGGCTGCATAGTGCCCAAGCTTGCCACACTGGAGACGGCGTTGAGATTTTGCGGGACATTGCCGCTTTAAGTGGGAAGAGCCACAGTTGCACGTCGTGACGCCGACGTCAGGATGCTCCGTGAGCCACCGCGCATGCGCGGTGCGGTCGAACGTTGTGCGCAACTGCGCAGTTCGGTCCTCGGCCTCGCCGTCCCCTCTGTCGTTGCGCGCATGCGCAGGAGCCCGGGAAAAGTGCGCGAAATGGCTGCCCTCATCCAGGCTCAGGCCCTGGAGCTGTTTTACGGCCTGCACCCGCTCCGCATCGTGGGGGCCTTGCCGCGCCGTCTCTGCCGCTTTAATGTGCGAGTACCGGTTAGTAGTGTGCTCATGCAGAACGCAGGTTTTGATGGCTATAGCGAGGGTGAGCTGCTTCACTTTAAGGAGCTGCTGGCGTAGGGGGTCTGAGTGCACCCCAAAAACGATCTGGTCGCGGATCAGGGAGTCGGAGGCGGAGCTGTAATTACAGGATTGCGCGAGAATGCGAAGATGGGTTAGGAGAGATTAAAAAGGTTCATCCTTACCCTGCAAACGCTGTTGAAACACGTAACGTTCAAAACTCTTGTTGACTTCGATGTCACAGTGGCTGTCGAACTGGAGCAGGGCAGTTTTGAACTTGAACTTGTCCTCACCTTCAGCAAATGTGAGGGAGTTAAAAATGTGGATGGCGTGGTCCCCGGCCGTGGAGAGAAAGAGAGCAATCTTTCTGGCATCTGAGGCGGCTTCAAGGTCGGTGGCTTCGAGGTACAGCTGAAACTTCTGCTTAAAAATCTTCCAGTTGGCACCGAGGTTGCCGGCGACGTGGAGCGGCGGGGGAGGGCAGACGCTGTCCATATTACCGGATGGCTGGTCACTGGTCAAAGGCAGACTATCTCAGGGTAGGTCCTTCGAACTCTAACATCACGCACTGGTACCATGATGTGTTGGGTCTGCAAAGACTGCATTTACCATAGCAATGAGAGAGACAGGCTTCCAACAATTGTAGAAATGCAACTCTATTTTATTGAACTATGAACTGTTAAACATGCTTGAACTGTGGGTTGACACTATGCTGAGTTGATTGGAGACCTGAGGCTAACCTGACCAGACTATCCTGCTAGCACATGGTGGATGTTCGTGTTGCTGCTCACGGGCTCTGGTTGTCTCAGAGGCTGCATCCCAAGAGAGAGGGAAACATAGAACATAGAACAGTACAGCACAGAACAGGCCCTTCGGCCCTCGATGTTGTGCCGAGCAATGATCACCCCACTTAAACCCACGTAACCCGTATACCCGTAACCCACCAATCCCCCCCATTAACCTTACACTACGGGCAATTTATCATGGCCAATCCACCTAACCCGCACATCTTTGGACTGTGGGAGGAAACCGGAGCACCCGGAGGAAACCCACGCACACACGGGGAGGACATGCAGACTCCACACAGACAGTGACCCAGCCGGGAATCGAACCTGGGACCCTGGAGCTGTGAAGCATTGATGCTAACCACCATGCTACCGTGAAACCTAGTGCCCTCTGGCTTTATAGTGGCCGTGTCCTGTCTGGTGATTGGCTGCTGTGTTCTGTGTGTTGATTGGTCATTCAGTGTGTCAGTCAGTGTCTGTCTGTGCACCATCATATACTTGTGTGTATATTATGACAGAGGGCATTAGCCAAGAGGAGAGGTTGAATAAACTCAGTTTGTTCTCACTGGAATGACGGAGGTTGAGGGGAGACCTGATAGAAGTCTACAAAATTATGAGGGGGATGGACAGCATGGATAGTTAGAAGCTTTTTCATAGGGTGGAAGAGTCAATTACTAGGGGGCATAGGTTTAAGGTGCGAGGGGCAAGGTATAGAGATGTACGAGGCAGGTTTTTTTACACAGAGGGTAGTGGGTGCCTGGATTTCGCTGCCCAAGGAGGTGGTTGAAGCAGGTACGATAGTGACATTTAAGGGCGTCTTGACAAATACATGAATAAGATGGGAATAGACGGATATAGACCCCAGAGTGTAGATGGTTTTAGGTTAGACGGGCAGCATGGTCATCACAGGCTTGGAGGGCCGAAGGGCCTGTTCCTGTGCTGTAGTTTTCTTTGTTCTTTTGTTCTTTGTTTCCTTAACATCTGTACCAGAAAAATGTAAGTCCCAGAGTGGGTTGATGAAGGCAATGTTGTTGGTGTGGTATATGTGGACTTCTAAATGGCCTGAGTGACAGGTCATGGGCCGAATTTGCTGCTTTGTGACGCTGGAAGTGAGAATCGCATTTGGGCGGAGAATCACATGGAATGGAATACATTTGTTCTGTGGTCGGTGCCGATCCCAACGCCATGCTCCAGTCCCTCACTGGCAGCAATATCAATGATTGCGCCCTGCGCCGGCGGCTCCATGCTAAACCGTTATTTGCATGGATTTTAATATCATTAATAACTTGGACACTTCATGCTCCACCTTGCAAATTAGTGCAAGCATTTAAAAGTGGGGACTGGGTGGCATGGCTGTGGAGGGGGAGCGGGAGTCTAAAAGACAATTTAAAAAGCTGCAAAAACTGTTGTGGTTGCTGGGCTGGGGGCAGTAACGGGGAACAACTTAGTGTTAAGTTTGTGGATCCAGGATGTCCCCATCGGGATTACGGTGGAGCAGTAGGTCTACCTCAGGCCGCCGTACTGGGGGGGGGGGGGGGGGGGGGGGCAGTGAGCCATCTTGGTGACTGCAGGCAGTGTGTGATAAGTGGAGCACTTAAAAACCGCTGCAGCCGCCAGGCTGTTCTTCGCTAACTCAGGCTAGGCCGGGAATTACTCTCAATTCATTCTTGCAGAGTGCTGGCCCGTTTGCATGTTCTGTCCCGTTTGTTGAATAGTGCCCCAAGTGGAAGGCCGAATCACATGCCATTCAGTCCCAGCGGAAACACTTGAAAGGGTGAGATTCTCTGTTGGAGAGATTATTTGCGGAATTCTCATCCCGGGATACCTGGTGTGCGTTCCCCAATTGGACGGAGAATTGGGCGTCGGGGGTAAATCGGGATCTACCCTGATTCCGATTTGACCCATTTGCATCTACTTAGTGAGCCAGTGCCCTAAGCTCTGGCCTCCCGCGGTTCTCCAGTCCCCACACCCGGAATCACTTGGGCATTGATCACTTGTGGCCTTTACCAGTGTGGCCCTGGTGTGGTGGACCTCACGGTTGGCCAAGTGGGGAACCATTTCGCCTTTGGTCCACTACGCCAGAGACCATCTGAGGGCCACACTCCGCCAACAATCCAGTGCCTGCACACACCTCCTCTACCAGACCCCCTCCCCACTCCCCCCAACAGGAGCCCCTGAGATAAATGGCACCCCCACAGAGGCTCTCGCCTAAAGACACCTCTTCCCAGAAAAAAGAGACCCCTGTCTGGAAGTTGGAGAGCAGTCCAGACAGGGGCAGTGAGAGGTATTACAGCTGTTTCACTTACCTTGCAGCTTACGTGTCCATTCCTTGAAGGAGAGCAGCTGTGAGCTGCGTCTGATACCCACAGATCCATTAGCTGCAAGCCATTCACAGCTTTCTATTAGTGGTCTGTTATTGACAGCTTCCACAAACCATCTGCAGCTTTGATTCTTTCATCTTCCTTCATAGTTCAGTGGCCTAAGTGGTGAAACCCCAATGTTTGTAACTGTTGACCACATCCAAGTGCATTCCAAGCACGAAGCACTCAACCATGGGAGTATTCCCCGGTCCCATTGGGGGCGCCAGTCTGGGAGTCATTCAGCACATGTTAATGGGCTAACACTCTGCCCACGTCAAACTAGCACAATTCCAACTGATGCTGGCGTCAGATTCGCTGGGGCCGAAATTAGCACTGGAGAGCTTGACAAGCTGGAGCTCCACCACCCCACAAACTCTCATTCCTGCCAGGAAGATGACACGGATTGCAGCCCCGAGGTTTGTAGATGCAGAACTGGAGACATTACTGGATGCTGTGGAGAGGTGGGACACCCTTTTCCCAAGGGTAGGCAGGAAGCTACCACCCACAGAAGTCAACTGGGCCTAGAAAGAGGTGGCACAGGGCAGGCAGTGAGCACCATGTACCCAACCATGAAAACCGGCCTGCAATGCCGGAAGAAGCTGAATAACCTCCTCGGGGTGGCCCGGGTGTGACACCACCTCTGTGCCCTTGGCATCATCCCTGTCCCACACAACCCCATCCCTCACCACTGCCCCCACTCCGTATGTGGGGGATGGATAGGTAGTGCCGTGTGAGGATAGGCTAACCCTGAGGCCAGCCAGGGTGCACCATCACCTCTGCACCCCTGGCATCACAACCACCCCACACCCCAAACTCTCCCGCTGCCCCTCCTCCCAAGAGGCCACTCGAAACCCAGCTGCCGGCAGTCCCCTTGCACCCCACCGTGGACCTCACGCCAACAGCTTTACCATCACCATGGCCAGTTGCCCTTCACACACAGGCCACTAGCCTGTGCAGCCCGCGTCCAAGTGTCTCACAATGTGTATTATCTGTCCCCCTCGGAGAAGATGGCACACACTGCTGAGAATGCAGAAAAATCGGAGGGGGCCTGTCGGATCTGCAGGTCCTGACCACCTCAGAGCAGAAGGCGATGGAGCTGATCAGGGAGTTGGGAGAGTGGGCAGTTTCCCAGACGAAGGTTGGCCTGGGACAACCAAGTGAACCCCCAATGAATGACAATATCGCTCTGACAAGTGAGTCACTCCCCCCGCCACCCAACCCCCCCGCCCCCAATCCGATACGATGCCTACCCGAGATGTCACCATGCTTATTGTCTTTTGTCTTGCAGGATCACCATTCAATAAGTCAGGACGGTCCGGAGTACATCACCCCCCTGCCACAACCCCGCAACACCCTGGAGCACCAGTCTGGATATGAATGGCAATGACATTTCAACACTGCCATGACCACCCCAGAGACTCTCTCTTCAGTGGGTCATTTTAATGAAGAGGCTACTGGGACACTCTCTGGTGCAGACGTCACACATGCTGTGGTACATCAGGTGGTGTAGCCATCTAAGATGGACACTGGGCTACAAAATGGAGAACTGCTAAGACTGCAGGGAAAAACAGTCATAGTGAGGACACACAGCTTGCAGAAGACTGTTTTGCATTCTGCATGTACAGAAACCAGTTTCTGTCCAGGTGCAGAGTTTCAGCCAAAGGTGCAAATGGGAAACAAATCTGCATAGTAATGAGGTGATCCAGATCCAGACCCCGGACAATAGAAACATTTAAGTATCGAAGGATACTTTTCCATAGACGCCCAGACAGAATGGCGCCAAAGCAACCAACACAAAGAGCCGTAGGGACCGCCCCACCCATCGAGGAACGACCCTAAGATTGGGGAGTTTGAAAGATATCGATTGGGAGAGACCCAATCGATACCTAGCAGGTGAAAGAACCGCCCCAAAGGGGCACGGACTTCTAGGACCTATAAGAGTAGGTCCCGCACATGGTTCGGTCTGTTGTTTTGCTCCGGCCCAGACCTGTTACATCGCATCCTGACTCCAGTTTCATCACCGGCCGTTGAGCATCAGCCATCGAACTGTAAGTGCCAACACAACGATCGCTACGTGATCCAGACCTTTCTAGCCCTTGACAACTTTGCGAATCAGAAAGTTACAGACCAAGAACGGGACGAAGGCCTTGCTCCCTGACCTTGCCTGTTCCTGTCTAGATAAGTATTTAGTTGTTTAGTATTAGAAGTAAGTTAGTCTCTTTAGCGTATGCATGTGTATTTATTATATTTGTTATAATAAACACCAATCGTTTGGACTTACTAATCGGTGTACGGATTTATTACTTTGAACCTGACCTTGATATACTTGTGACGGTGTCTCAATACGGCACCTGGCGACTCCGAGCATAATTACACATACAGAGCCATAGTAGTGTTAAGCACACGGCCTTTAAACGGAGGCGTGTGAATCACACTCCAGTAAAACGAGCAACAGTTGCGGTAGGAACCCCGGAGGGGGCCGACAGTCGAAGGGCGGCCCAATCCCAGGGACTGGCTACCTTCCAGATGGGTCTTGCGCTTCTGGAAAGGATGGTCCCATCAATGCTTGAGATGCATACGCTCAGCCAGGGTCTACAGGAGGGAGTGTCAGCAACCACCCATCGCCTGCAGGTGCAGTTGGAGGAGTCTAACTGCCTGCAGAGGCAGTAGGCGCCGCCCACAATATGTGCTACCCAGGCCAACACTGAACGCGTGGCGTCCACTGCGCAAGGGATACGGCCATGGGCCAGGATGTCGTGTCACAAGCATTGCTACGGCACTCCAGAGCTTGGCCCAGTCACAAAGGGCCTTGGTTGAGTGCGTCAAGAGACGAAAGTGGGCCTCCAGGACTGGCAGTGCCCGGTGATGGTGGAGCAGCCGGAGCTCACACCGGTTGCACCTCCGTCCCAAGGGGAAGCTCGTGGGACATCGCGCACTTCAAGATAGGAGGAGTTGATGGGGCCCGTGCCGGTGACTCCTGCAGGGGAGGGGCTGGAACACCACAATGCCTTTGAAATCACCCCCACCTGACCAAACCCGCTGATACTACCAATCCAGACCAACACCCTAAGTAAAGTTGGTGGAAGCTTGGAAGGATAGAGTGAAGGGAGAGCGGACAGAGGAGGGGGTGGGTGAGTATGGGAACTGAGGAGGGGTGTGAGGAGGTGGAACAGGGAGGCTGAGCTGCTGTTGGCCGGGCCTCCCAGTTGGGGAACCTGGAGGTGATGAGGTTCTCCCATGCGCAGCGCCCCTGGCACACATGTTGTGCAATCAGGACCTGCCAGGGCCCCATGTCCTGTCCATCCTGGCGATCCACTGCATCCTCCTCGTCGGATGAGACCTGGCATTTCTCCTCCCCCTCCTCCAGCATATCCCCCCTCTGCATCATGGGCAGTGAGCAGAACAGGGTCGCACTTTGTCACTGTGACACCCGAAAGTCAGTTGTGCTCATCTAGGCCCCTCAACCTCCTTCGTTCCAGTGAGGGTGTGGGAGGCAATGTATCATGGGGAATGGCCGAGGGGTGGGGAGAGAATTGTGAGGGGGGGGGGGAATGGCCGAGAGGTGGGGAGAGAATTGTGAGGGGGGATTAACGCAATGTGTGGAGCTGCAGTACAACCAGGGCCCTGGTGTAGCCTTTTGGACCTGGATGGGCATGGGATTACTCATTATGCTATCATCTGTCCTTTTCCTTCTGAAGAGAATTAACTTTGGAGTACAGCCAGGAATGGTTTCCTTCTGCCTGCCCACAGCAGCCTTTGCAGCTGCATGCACAGGAGCTGCTCAGGGAAGACCCTGCACAACAGGAGCCTGCCCCAGAGGACCAGGGGCCAGCCAGTGAGGCTGGGGCACCGGCCACCCAAAGGGCAAGGGGGAGGAGCAAAAGAGGTGCTATATCAGGGCACGTGTATACCGCCGCCATCTGTCCTTCAAGGACCTGCTGGGCGGAGTATGCCGACGAAGACTCCGGCTAACCAATGAGACCGTGCGACATCTATGCCAGATGATGACGCACCTGGAGTATGGACAAGGGCATCTACTTCCAGTTAAGGTGGAGGTTGCCCTGAACGTTTTGCCACGAGTGCCGAGTGCAAATCTGTCTGGGATATTGCAGACATCCGTTCACAGCTGCATTTGTGCCGTCACGAATGCCATATATGCCCAGGCTGCAGTCTATAAAAACTTCAATACGGACCGAACACACCAGGATACCCGGGCAGCCATTTCCATTATCACTGGCCCCAGACTGATGCAGTGAACTGCTATAACTATAACTGTCGATGCAGCAACTGGTGCATCATCAAGCAGTACATCAGCATCCTGAAGGTGTGGTCCGATGCCTGGACCGCTCAGGTGAAGCCCTCTAATTTGGCCCTAGAAGGGTCTCCCACATCATGCTGGCCTGCTGTGTCCAGCACAACATCGTGCAGCAGAGGGGGGACATGCTGGATGAGGGGGAGGAGGAACGTTAGGCCTCATCAGATGAGGAGGATGTGGAGGATGGCCAGGATGGACAGGAAATGGGCCCAAGCAGGCACAGGGGGCTGCACAATGTGCATAGCAGGGGCGTCGCACATGGGAGAACAAGGTGGCCTGGCCTCTGGCAGCTCAGCCATTCCACACCCCCTGTCCGCCCTTCCTTCACTCTATCCCTCCGAGCTTCCCACCAGCTTCACTACAGGGTGATGGCCATGGAACGGAGGCTGCTAATGACCTGCCGTGAGATGATCTCTGGTGCTCCGCGTTGTTTGGCAAAGTCTGGCTCTTGCCTTCGGTATCACATTCCACTGCCCGCCTGGGTGGCCCCTGCATGCATGCTGGCCATTCCATCTCGCGGGCCCAGAGACCCTCTGGGGATATGGGGGTGGTGAATGGTGATGGGTCACTCACCGAGTAGCCCATACCACATGGTGCCCCCAAATCTCTGATGCCGTCCCCTCCGCCTCCGAGGGCGGCTCCAGGCAGAACGCCCTCTAACACCCACACCCCACCTCCCCCCAACACCCGGCACATCCTCTGCACCCAACCCAGCTCATCCATCACGCCCTTCAGATAAAGGACCGAGGCAGTTTAGAACGTCGGTGAACAGATATTTCATAGTGCGAGATACAAGTATTGTGCCCTGGACCCAAACGCCCCTGTGTGCTACAGCCGTACCAACTTAACTGGTGTATAACTTGCTAATCTTACGTGCGCCAATGCTCCTTCTCGGTGGGTCCCCAGGCAGAACATTTGATAGGGAGGTGGCCTGCTGTGTATCTCGCCCTGTGACCTGGGTTTCCTTTGGCAGCCGTCCTCTGCAGGGCCAGGGTTCGATTCCGGCTTGGGTCACTGTCTGTTCGGAGTCTGCACATCCTCCCCGTGTGTGCGTGGGTTTCCTCCGGGTGCTCCGGTTTCCTCCCACAGTCCAAAGATGTGCAGGTTAGGTGGATTGGCCATGATAAATTGCCCTTAGTGTCCAAAATTGCCCTTAGTGTTGGGTGGGGTTGCTGGGTTATGGGGATGGGGTGGAGGTGTTGACCTTGGGTAGGGTGCTCTTTCTAAGAGCCGTTGCAGACTCGATGGGCTGAATGGCCTCCTTCTGCACTGTAAATTCTATGTAAAACTCTATGTCCCATTGTCAGGTGGGCATTGCCAGGGTGCTCCAGAGCACGGCATGGTCGCTGGGGAATGTGTCCCAGTGGCAGGTGGGCATTGCCAGGGCGCTCCAGAGCACGGCATGGTCGCTGGGGAATGTGTCCCAGTGGCAGGTGGGCATTGCCAGGGCGCTCCAGAGCACGGCATAGTCGCTGGGGAATGTGTCCCAGTGGCAGGTGGGCATTGCCAGGGTGCTCCAGAGCATGTCCCAGTCACTGATGAGCATGGCCAAGGGCGTCGACCCTGTGCTGCAAACATGAGGGAACCACCCCTCTGTCCCGAGGTGAACCCCAGGGCCCTATATACACTGACAGGGAGGCTGGGTCACAGGGTGCCAACCCGGAGCCACCCTACGGAGAGGCGACGGCAACCACGCTCTCGAACGAAACCCATCTCACCGACAGCAGCATGTCTCGGAGTCAGCACCTGGAACAGGGCAGCATGGCGGGTCTTGTGCCGCCAGCAAGAGTGCCAGAGGACTCCCGCTAGACTCGGTAGCACAGTGGTTAGCACCATTGCTGCACTGCACCAGCGTCCTAGGTTCGATTCCCGGCTTGGGTCAATGTCTGTGTGGAGTCTGCACGGTGCTCCGGGTGCTCCGGTTTCCTCCCACAAGTCCCGAAAGACGTGCTGTTAGGTAATTTGGACATTCTGAATTCTCCCTCTGTGTACCCAAACAGGTGCCGGAATGTGGCAACTCGGGGATTTTCACAGTAACTTCATTGCAGTGTTAATGTAAGCCTGCTTGTGACACTAATAAAGATTAGAAAGATTATTATAGAGGCATCGAAGGCCACGCGATGTGGTAAACAGCATGCTTCCTCCACCTCTGATATGCATCCTGAGGACACACCTGGATGCAGCGGTAGAGCACGGAAGACTAAGCAGATTGAGGATCACTGAGAGGGCACTGAGGAGGTGATACGGAGGGGTTGGGTGCGTTGTGTGTGGGGGGGGGGGGGGGGGGGCGGGGTGCTGAAGGGGGAGGCCACCATCGGAGGATTGGGGCAGTTGGGGATACATTTGGGAAATAATAAAAATCATTGACCTTGACCAAGATGAAGCCTTTGGCACTTTCTTCTGCGATGTGGGCCAACCACCAATCCCATGCCCCAGTTCCTTGGAGCCCCACCTCAGCACCCATGTGATCACTTACTGGAGAGGCCGTTAGATCAGGGGCTGGTTTAGCACAGGGCTAAATAGCTGGCTTTTAAAGCAGGCCAGCAGCATGGTTTAATTCCCGTACCAGCCTCCCCGAACAGGTGCCGGAATGTGGCGACTAGGGACTTTTCACAGTAACTTCATTTGAAGCCTACTCGTGACAATAAGCAATTTTCATTTTCATTTTCATTTCATCACTGGAGGCCATTGGATAGGGACTGCTACCGTTAATTGAATGGAGATTGGCCTTAAAGAGGTGATAATTGGTTTCTCGCCACGCTAAGGCGGGATCCTGAATTCACCAAAGGGAGCGGGCGGTTAGATTGCAAACAGACCAGCACCCGATGCGGTTCTTGACTTTGGCTTCTCCCATGATTTAACAGCTTCATTGCGCTCTTCCTTAAGTACAACATGGCTATTAAATTGCGCAGAATGTCAATAAAAGAATAATCTGGTTCAGGAATGTTTTTTGGGGAACAAAAGGAACCTGGCTCCACCCTTCCTGATCTGGCCTACGTGGCATGCTAGTGGATGACAATGTGCTTGATTTAAGGTTTTATCTTCATCACCTTGAAGCCAAGAATAAAAGGAACAATACGACCACAACAATTTACTGGGAAGGTGTTGTTGCCAGAATTAAGTTGAGACAGTTTCTGATCAATTTTTGAGGATCAAACTTAATTATATATGTAGGGTGTGGTAAACCACTGTTGCCCCGCTATTAGAGGATGTATGGTAGGACCTGTACTACAGGTACGTTGGTAGTCCCCGAGTATAAATATGTGTGTCCTCCATGCTGCAGCCATTTCGCCAGCTGCTGTGGGAGGCCACACATCTTACAGCAATAAAGCCTCAGTTGTATCCAACTCAAGTCTTTGTGCAATTGATTGTGCATCAATTTATTGCTCTAAGATTTTCAAAAGGTGGACCTCCGTATCAAACCCGATCGCCTGCAGCTGGATCCGCAATCAAGCAACGCCAAAAAGGACTTTCAACACTGGCTAGCTTGTTTCGAGGCGTACATCAACTCGGCGCCCAGCCCTGTCTCGGAGGCTCAGAAGATACAGATCCTGTACTCAAGGTTGAGCTCCAGTGTCTTTCCACTAATCCAGGACGCTTCTCAAAGAAAATTACGCTCAGTAGACGAACACGCTCTTCGCCAGGCACGTACTCGCCACTCGCTCTCAACTCCCTGGTGAGTCCATAGAAGACTTGTGGCGGGCCCTAATCCCACTCGTCCGGGACTGTGACTGTCAGGCCGTTACAGCCACTGAACATTCAAACCTCCTTATCCGGGGTGTGTTTGTTACGGGGATTGGGTCGGACCTCATGCGCCAGCGACTATTAGAACAGCGACCTCATGCTCGACCTAGCAGAGATGAAGAAACTAGTGCTCTCTATGACGGTCGCCTCACACAACATTCAGGCCTATACCCCCAGCCGCGAGGCCCACCCCTCCTGTGCATCGTGGACCCCACAGACGCCCGCCCCAGCAAGGGCCTGGGTAAGCCAATACGCCTGCGCCACGCGCCAGCCAGCGAACCCCGGGAGCCCCCGATGTTACTTTTGCAGCCAGCAGAAACACCCCTGCCAACGCTGCCCGGGCAGCGCTGCCCTTTGTAAGGTTTGCGGCAAGAAGGGGCACTTCGCCGCGGTGTGACAGGCCCGTGCAGTTGCTGCTATCACCCCACCCCCCTCGTTTACAGACAATGGGCGCCGCCATCTTCTTCCCGTCAGACCATGCGCGGCCAGTGGGCACCACCATCTTCCCCTCCGAGCAACATGTGCGGCCCATGGGCGCCGCCATCTTGTTCAACCCCTGCCACGTGCGGCCCATGGGCACCGCCATTTTGTCCTCCTCAAGATCTTCAGGCGCCGCCATCTTGTTTCCCCCCATAGCACATGAGCATCATCAGCGTTCCAGGACCTGTGCCCCCCGGGTTCCCCATCATCCGACACCAGCGATGACCGACCACGACTCGCCTCAGCGGCCATCGACCAGTCTCGCCAGCACAACCTGTCCACCGCATCGGCCAGCGTTAAAATCAACGGACACGTGACCTCTTGCCTGCTGGACTCCGGGAGCACCGAAAGCTTCATCCACCCGGATACGGTAAGGCGCTGCTCCCTCGCGGTACACTCCGCCAACCAAAGAATCTCCCTGGCCTCCGGATCCCATTCCGTGGCGATCCGGGGTACTGTATGGTCAAGGGAGAAGAATTCAGCGGCTTCCGCCTCTACGTCCTCCCTAACCTTTGCGCTGCCCCACTACTCGGCCTGGACTTCCAGTGCATCCTCCAGAGCCTAACCCTGAAATTCAGCGGGCCCCTACCACCCCTCAATGTGTTCGGCCTCCCGCCCCTAAAGGTCGATCCGCCTTCCCTCTTCGCAAATCTAACCTCAGATTGCAAACCCATCGTCACCAGGAGCAGACGATACAGTATCCAGGACAGGACCGTCATCAGATCCGAGGTCCAGCGGCTGCTTCGGGAAGGCACTATTGAGGCCAGCAACAGCCTCTGAAGAGCCCAAGTGGTAGTAGTTAAAACTGGGGAGAAACACAGAATGGTCCTGGACTACAGCCAGACCATGAATCGGTACACGCAGCTCGACGCGTACCCCCTCCCACACATATCTGATATGGTCAATCAGATTGCACAGTACCGGGTCTTCTCAACGGTAGACCTCAAATTCGTCTACCACTAGCTCCCCATTCGTAAATCGGACCATCCATAAGGCGGACCGCCCATACACTGCCTTCGAGGCTGACGGCCGCCTCTATCACTTCCTCAGGGTTCCCTTTGGCGTCACCAACGGGGTCTCGGTCTTTCAAAGGGAGATGGACCGAATGGTCGACTGGTACGGTTTGTGGGCCACCTTTCCATACCTAGACAACGTCACCATCTGCGGCCATGATCAGCAGGATCACGAAGCCAACCTTGCCAAATTTCTCCACACCGCCACTCTCCTAAACCTCACCTGCAACATGAAGAAGTGCGTGTTTAGCACGACCTGCTTAGCCATACTCGGCTATGTGGTCCAGAACGGAGTTCTGGGGCCCGATCCTGACTGCATGCACCCCCTCATGGAGCCGTCCCTCCCCCACTGCCCCAAGGCCCTCAAACGTTGCCTGGGGTTCTATTCGTACTACGCTCAGTGGGTCACAAACTATGCGGACAAGGCCTTTGCCCGTATCAGAGCCGATAACGGCAAGGCCAGGATGCACGCAGTAGACAAGACGTTGCCCTTTCAAGTAGAGAGTGACGCATCAAACGTCACCCTAGCCGCCACGCTCAATCAGGCAGGCAGACCCGTGGCATTCTTTTCCCTCACCTTTTATGCCTCAGAAATTCGGCACTCATCTGTCGAAAAAGTGGCCCAAGCTATCGTTGAAGCTGTGCGGCATTGGAGGCATTACCTGGCCAGCAGGAGATTCACTCTCCTCACTGACCAACGGTCGGTAGCCTTCATATTCAATAACACACAGCAGGGCAAGATCAAGAATAATAAGATCTTGAGGTGGAGGATCGAGCTCTCCACCTACAATTACGAGATTTTGTAGCGCCCCGGTAAGCTCAACGGGCCACCAGATGCCCTATCCCGAGGTACATGTGCCAGCACACAAGTAGATCGACTCCGGACCCTGCACGACAGCCTTTGCCACCCAGGAATCACACGCTTGTACCATTTCATAATGGCCCGCAATCTGCCCTACTCCGTCGAGGAAGTACGGAGAATCACCATGGACTTCCAGGTCTGTGCGGAGTGCAAGCCGCACTTCTACCGGCCAAACCGTGCGCACCTGGTGAAGGCCTCCAGCCCCTTTGAGCGCCTCAGAGTGGATTTCAAAGGGCCCCTCCCCTCCACCGACTGTAACACGTATTTCCTCAGTGTGATCGATGAGTACTCCAGATTCCCCTTCGCCATCCCATGCCCTGATATGACGTCTGCCACCGTCATCAAAGCCCTCAACATGATCTTCGCTCTGTTTGGTTTCCCCGCTTACATCCACAGTGACAGGGGGTCCTCCTTCATGAGTGATGAACTGCGCCAGTTCCTGGGGTATCGCCTCCAGCAGAACTACAAGCTACAACCCCCGGGGAAACGGACAGGTAGAGAGGGAGAATGGGACGGTAAGGAGGGCCATCCAACTGGCCCTATGTTCCAGGAACCTCCCGGCCTCCCGCTGGCAGGAGGCCCTCCCTGATGCACTACACTCCATTCGGTCACTACTGTGCACCGCCACTAACAATACACCCCATGAACGTCTTTTTGCCTTCACCAGGAAGTCCACATCCGGGGTGTCGCTCCCAACTTGACTCGCAGCTCCAGGACCCGTCCTGGTCCGTAGGCACGTCCGACTCCACAAGGCGGACCCGTTAGTTGAGAGGGTGCAATTGCTCCATGCAAACCCCCGGTATACCTACGTGGCGTACCCCGACGGCCGCCAGGATACTGTCTCCCTCAGGGACCTGGCACCAGCAGGTTCCACACACACACATACACACACACACACACACACACACACACACACAGACCCTCCTGGCCCGGCGCCACCCTCCCCTCCCCCGGCACTCCCAGCAGCAACCCCCCCCCAGGACCATCCGTCCTCCCCCTGCCCACGCCCGAGGATGAAGAGGATTCTGGCATGCTCCCGGAGTCACCGGACATCAGACCAGCATTGGCATCGCCGCCACCACTACGTCGCTCCCAGCAGCACATCAAGGCCCCGGACCGGTTAAACCTCTAACGGGTCCACTGGACATCAAAAGACACTTCTTTTTTCTCTCTATCGAATATTACAAATGTAAAAACCATTTGTTGTATGTAGTTCTCCACTACCCCCGCCGGACTCAATTTTAACAGGGGGTGAATGTGGTAACCACTGTTGCACCTCTATTAGAGGATGTATAGCAGGACCTATACTACAGGTATGTTGGTCGTCCCTGAGTATAAATATGTGTGTCCTCCATGCTTCAGCCATTTCGCTAGCTGCTGTGGGAGGCCACACATCCTAGAGCAATAAAGCCTCAGTTGTATCCAACTCAAGTCTTTGTGCAATTGACCATGCATCATAGGGCAACACTGAAGAGGCACAAGTAAAAGGCAGGGGCTATTTTAAAGGGGACAGAATCCCCCAAATTTTGATTGGTTGTAAATGAGCCCAGCATGGGAGACGTAGTGGTGGCCTTCTCCTGGTTTGCAATCACTATTCATGTATCTCACTCTCACAGATCCCCAGCCTCTCCTAATACTCCCCTCCATCAGCTATATAGAAGCAGGAACAAGGAGATGAGACATAGTCTAAAGCACTCATCATAATTCAAATGAAGCACGATACATAAAAATGATGTGTCGTAGAAATGTAATTTGCTGATGACATAAAACTAGGTGGGAATATGACTTGTGAGGAGGGTGCAAGAAATCTTCAAGGGGATTTAGACAGGCTTAGACAGCAAGATCATGGTAGATGGAATATAATGTGAATAAGTGTGAGGTTATTCACTTTGGAAGGAAAAACAGAAAGATGACCAACTATGATCTGTTTGAGAAGTTGGGAAGTGTTGATGTCCAAAGGGATCTGGGTGACTTGTTCATGAATCACTGAAAGTGAACAAGCAGATTCAACAAACAATTAGAAGCCAAATTGTACATTGGTCTTCATTGCAAGGGGATTTGGGTAAAGATGTTTTGTTACAGTTATATATAGCCTTGGTGAGACTGCACCAGGAGTAATATGTACAGATTTGGTCTCCTTATCTAAGAAAGGGTGAGAGTTGATCTCATTGAATCATACACATTTCTTACAGGATGTGACAATGTGGATAGAATGAGTGAGTTTAGAGGCAGGGGACACAGTTTCAGTATAAGGGGCAGGCCAATTAAAATGGAGATATGGAGGAATTTCTTCACAGAAGAATGTTTGGAATTCTCTACCCCAAATGACTATTGAAGCTCAATTATTGAGCATGCATCAAGGGATATGGGGATTGTGGGGAAAAATGACATTGAAGTAGATGACCAACCATGATCTGTTTGAATGGAAGAGATGGCTTGAAGAGCTGAATAGCTAACTCTCATACCTCCTATGATCCTGTGACAGGATGGCCAAAGCATATGTCAGATTTAGCAGCTGAAATTTGGCAGGAGACCTCCCTGATGCTGCTTTCCTTGATTTTGTGTTTGGACATCAATTTAAGGGAAAGTCCTCTCCAATGTCCTTTCTGTTTCGCAGCAATGCCACTGTTTACAGCAGGAAAGTTGCAACTGTTCAATGTCATTTTGATGTAGAACTCATGGAATGTACTCACTCAGGATTGAATGAAGTTTATTTGATAATTTTACTGAGCAGAAGACAAACAACAACAGTCAGAAACTAAATACATGAGAAAATGTTACACATCAGAGACCAAAATACATGAGAAATTGTTACACATCGGAGACTGAGAATCTTAAATTAAACAGCAAGATCAACCAGCATTTCTCTGGGGTGCGTTCCCATACAACAGAGGAGCTAAGAGGAGTAAGTTCACTTTTCACTAACTATCATTTAATAACACTAAAACCACACATTTCTCACTAAGTATTGTGGAAATGATTGGCCAATTCTGATATGGAGCAGATCAACCATTAGCACCAGTTATTACACCTGACCCACTGGGCCACTGACATCAGTCAAGAAATTCTGGCCTATTTAGTCCCTCCCTCATCAGGGTAAGAGTTGCTTTTTTTTTTACAGGAAAGAAGCTTCCAATTCGCAGTGTTCGTCATATCTACAAGGTACATTAGCAACTTGCCAGAGTCCCTTCAACAGTACCTTCCAAATCCACAACGTCCATCGCCCAGAAGAACAAGGGCAACAGATCCATGGAACACCATTGTTGGAAAGTTCCTCTTCAAGTCACACAAAGTCCTAACTTGGAAATATATCACTGATAAAAGAACAGTACAGCACAGGAACAGGCCCTTCGGCTCTCTGAGCCTACTCTGATCATAATGCCTGTCTAAAGTAAAATCTTCTGCTCTTCCGGGGTCGTATCCCTCTATTCCCATCCTATTCATGATCCTTCACTGTTGTTGGGCCAAAATCTTGGAACTCCCTTCCTAACAGCACTGTGGGTACACCACAGGGACCAGAACAGTTCCAGAAGCTGGCTCAGCACCACTTTATAAAGCCTAATTATGGATGGGCAATAAATAAATGCAAACCTTGCCAGCAAAGCCCATTTCCCATGAAGGAATAAAAATATCAGCAGCAAACCCCTTCAGGCCTAAATGCATTAGATTCACTTGCACAATGTCCTCGTAAAGATTGCCAGCTCAGGTTGTATATGGGTTAAGTACAGAGTAAAAGCTCCTCTATTCTGCCCCATTTAGGTATTTTAACTTTTCAACATCCTTAAAGTGATTTACAAATGAATAAAACAGGAAAACGCCAGAAATACAGCAAGTCTAGTAACATCAGAAAAAAGGTTTACATTTCAAAAAGTAATTTCTTCAGAGTTCCCACAAAGAGGAAAATCCACTGTATTTCCAACATTTTCTGGTCTTGTCTTGTGTTTCAGTGTTTGCAATTTCTCTTTTGTACTCAGAGCTAACTCTCAGCTTCAAAAACATGGTGACAGTCTGGTCTTTGATTCTCATTCGGACCAATTTTTGTGAGATTCTGTTAACCATTCAAGATAGTGGTTCTGGAGAATGGACCCCTTTCTCTTTCAGGCATCTGGGACTCAGATGCTTTCTTATGCTAGTGGTTATCTGACTCCCAGCCAACAATACATATTGAGGCTTAACATCTATTCACCTGTTTAAATATGTTAACCCCAGAGAAAATATTGTTTGATTGACAGCTCTGGCTCTCTGACCCATGCTGTCAATTTCTCAATATTTATATACACACATGATAAAAAGGTTTCAGTGGTTGCAGTTTCAGCTATTGAAACTTTAAAACATCTTGATTATTGGCCGATTTATTAAACTGCAGTAAAAAGATTTAATTTTAAAAAGTGGAAAGTTATCAACAAGTTACTATTTGTAAAAGCTTTTTTTAAACACATATTAGGGCAGCACGGTAGCATAGTGATTAGCACTGTGGCTTCACAGCGCCAGGGTCCCAAGCTCGATAACCTGCTGGGTCACTGTCTGTGACGGTGTCTGCACGTTCTCCACGTGTCTGCTTGGGTTTCCTCCGGGTGCTCCGGTTTCCTCCCACAATCCAAAGATGTGCAGGTTGGGTTGATTGGCCATGATAAATTGCACTTAGTGTCCAAAAAGGTTAGGAGGGGATAGGGCTGAAGTGAGGGCTTAAGTAGGTCGGTGCAGACTCGATGGGCCGAATGGCTTCCTTCTGCATTGTATGTTCTATATTCTATTACTATCACTGTAGGATTAATTGGTTCTTGGCAGTGTACATTGTGTGAAGTGCCATAGCCTGCCATTGGGCATGGGGACATGAGATGGAATAGAGAGTGGGTTTGTGACATGAGGGGTCATGGGGGTTGGTGGCATAGGGGGCAGGAGAACCTTCTGAAATTACCTTTTAAAGGTCCCCTCATGCAGACTCTGAAGTACTGTGAACCACAGCTCATTGAAAACTAGGCCTGACTTTATGAAAGTTGCAGAAGACTAGGGATGCCTATCCCCACAATAGAACCAGCCAAGTCCAGAGTGTCGGGTGTAGGCTTGTGAACCAAACCTGTCTACATCCTTATTAGAAACATAGGGAATGGGACCGGGAGTCCTGGAATGGAGTCTCAGTTGCCATTTTTAAAGGGCTCCCGAGTCATTCTGACTTGCTGAAAATCCAGGCCATTCAACTGGACAGAGGAGATTTTCATCCAAAATATCACTTTGGCTGGGACCACCAAATGAAAGGTTGCTGCTCTGACTGGTAAAGTTCCATTCCCATTTGGCAGGCCAACCTTTACCTCATGTCTGTCCTTTGGACTTTTTGCCTAAACAAACTGTGATAGTGATTCACAGGGAGATTTTCATTGAGAGGAAATTTCCTTTAATCTAATGACAGTTTATTTTAGCTTTGAAGTTGTCACAAAGATAAGTTACTTCAGAAATGTGAAGGCAAAGCCTTGAGGAACTATCACACATGCTACAGCACATTACATCTCCTGCCAACATCCTCCCCTTAACCCAGGATTGAAGAACATAGAAGGGGGAGAACTCCTTACTGTACAATGGGGCCCTTTCCTGGGGACCCGAGAAAGTATCCCAAAATTCTGCAGAAGGTTACTGCTCATTATATTTTTACTGATTATGCTATTTGGACAGCACTCCATTCCACTATGCAGCAGTCTCAGATTCTCCGCTGCAACGATTCAACAGCTTTTTTGTTTCCTCGTCTTGGAGAAACTTACTTAAGAAATGGATCTTGGCTTCAACAGGACTGAGTGTGTGCATTGTGTAGAGTTCCTGGATTGTTTGCTTCAGGACTGCCTCAAGGTTCAATTTTACGGTTGTTGTTCTCGGGAGGTAAGCCTTCAGCTGCTGCCTGCAGAGACAAAAAGTCATCAAATACAAGGAGAGTAGCGTGAGTTATCAAATGTGATACCAGCTTGAGCTGTCTGTACAGTCCTATGCTATACAAGGAAGACCATGAGCTGTTGGGAGGACAATTTTTCATTGTATTGAGATAACTGATAAAGAAGCAAGTGAATGAGAAAAGGGAGTGTGGCTGAGAGAACAGAGAATGCTTCCAAGACCAGTGGAGTTAGGGAGGGGGAATGGGCATCACCATCCGTGTCTGACATACTGAACCTTTCCGTTCATCAGCTATAACTGAAGATAGAATTTCTTCGATCAAAGGGTTGATAATGTCTTAAACTGCAACACAAGAGAGTGTGGAGGCTAAGTCACTGAATATATTCAAGGCTGATTTAGATTTCTGATCTATATGGAAGGCAGTGAGAGAGGCAAGGAGGAAAGGGGTGGCGCGGTGGTAGAGTTATCCAAGGATGTACGGGGGAGGGGGTGGGTATATGTTTAACTGTCTCGGTGGCTTCAGGATGGGGAGGAGTGATGTCCAAGTGTTAACAAATGGATATACACTGCAAACATGATGGGATCAAGAAATATGGGAGGGGGGGAGGGGGAAGAAATTGAGAAGTCTGGGAAGGAGGGAAAACCAAACATTAAGCCTCTTTGGGACTATAGGAGGGGTTTTCCATACTCTTACGGGGAGGGTCTGGCAGTGAACTCTGCACAACCATCTTCCAATCTTCAGCAACTGAATGGTACAAAATAAAAATGAGGTGAGCTCTGCTGGTAAGGGCTTTGCAGGTAGATTGGTAGATGCATGTACTGAATAAAGGGGCAACTAACTGAACTGTGCAGTCCCAACTCAGAGGAAAGGCACAGTGGAGCCATATTAGGAACCTTTCAATGACAATGCAGGGCATCAGGTAAGTGAAGCAGGATACCCATTCATGCAAGACTAATTCCACAAAGTGACTCTAATCGATCTCCTTGTTTGTAGCCTGGAAATTCACAGAGTACTGTAGTAACAAACCCCAGAAGCTTGTTAGAAATTTGGTTCACAAAAGAGAAGCCTCAGCCCATCTCACTTCCTGACTAAACATTTGGCTCATATTTATTCCAACAAGTGTAGTATTGGAGTGCAGTTAACGACGATCCCTATCCCTGGACTGAAAGCAATACATCTAAGCACCTGAGCAAAGCAATCAGTGGCTATAAAAGCTCCCTGGAAACAGGTACTCCCACTTCATAAACTGGAAAGGCTACCATGTACAGCTGGTTTGCGATCATCAGAAACATATCACGTACGTTTGCACCAGATACGCAAGAAGCATCCATGACTCATACATCTTGAGTAGTTTGCAGATCTCGGCCATTTTTTTTTAGAAAATATTTTATTGAAGCATTTGTAAATTTTCACAATTTAATCTGTTGATATTTCTAAAACAACCTAGTGGGTCGGCGCAGAAAATACCCCCTAAAAGAACGAACAATAAACCACGTCCCCAACTTCTCCCGCTCTGTCCCCATTTATCTGTATACTAAGCTCCTGTCCTTATTTAACATTAACCTGCCTCCTGTTTTCTCCCCCCCCCCCCAAGCCTTTTCCATTTCTCTCCTTACTGCTGACGTTCAATTTTTGTTAAAGAAATCGATGAACGGCTGCCAACTCTGGGCAAATCCCTGTATTGATCCTCTCAGAGCGAACTTTATTTTCTCCAGACTGAGAAATCCTACCATATCGCTGACCCACACTCCTGACTTCGGGGGCTCTGAGTCCCTCTATCTCAGTAAGATCCGTCTCCGGGCCACCAGGGAGGAGAACGCCAGGATATCGGCCTCCCTCCCCACCTTTGCCCCCGGATCCTCCAACACCCCAAATATTGCTAATTCTGGACTCGGAGTTACCCTACCTTCCAGGACTTGTGACATAACATCTACAAATCCCTGCCAGAATTCCCTCAGTTTCGGACATGCCCAAAACATATGAACATGATTGGCCAGGCTACCCTCACACCACCCACATCTGTCCTCCACCTTCTCGAAGAACCTACTCATCTGGGCTACCGTTATGTGGGCCCTGTGGACTACCTTGAACTGAATCAAGCTGAATCTAGCACAGGACAGCATTTATCCTTTTCAAGGCTTTTTCCCCCCACAGTTCGGTTTCCAGCTCTCAACCCTTTCTAGCAGTGTTTTATCTAGCACAAAGAAATCTATCCTGGAGTCCGCCTTATGTACATGGGAGTAGGATGAATATTCCCTGCTCCTTAGTCTCTCAAATCTCCAAGGATCTGCCCATCCCACACACTCCATGAACCCCCGCAGGTGCATTGCCATGGTTGATAGTTTCACCGACCTAACACTCGACCGGTACAATCTCGGGTCCAGGACCGTATTAAAGTCACCACTCATGATCAGCCAGTGCTAGTCAAGGTCTGGGATCTTTCCCAGCACCTTCCTGACAAACGCGACATCATCCCAGTTTGGGACATATATATTCACCATTGCCATTCCCTCTAGCTTCCCGCTAACCATAACAAATCTGCCTCCCGGGTCTGCCTCTATCTTCCCCACCTTGAATGTCACCCTTTTGCTAATCAGGATAGCCACCCCCCCCACCTTCTTTAATCTAATCTAATTTGGTCTCCCAGCTTCAGGCGTGTCTCCTGTAACATGGCCATGTCCGCTTTTAACTGTCTCAGGTGTGCGAACACACGGGCTCTCTTAACCGGCCCGTTCAGTCCACAAACATTCCACATAACCAGTCTGGTCGGGGAGGGGCCCTTGCGATCAGCTTTGACCTTTCCTAGGCCAGCTCCTAGCCAGTGTTCCGCAACTCGCTTGATCCGCTCCCTGGCAGCGACCACCATCTGATCTCCATCTCCAGTCTCCTAGCTGTCCCTTACCAGCAGTACGCCCCCCTCCCCCCCCCCCCCACTTCATCTTTCCTCAGCTCTCCACCCACTTTGCTCCTGTGAACTAGCTATCCAGCTAGCCCATCAGCTCCCACCCTCTGGCGTCAAAAAACCTGCCATCTGCCAGATTCTATCCTCTCTAAACATAGCACAAGCACTCACAGTAACAACAATCCCCTAAAGCAAACACACCATCCCCCAACGCGCAGGCAACAGGGGGATCCCTCTCCCTTTAACCGATTCTTATCAGTCCCATCACCTTCAAACAGAATCAAACACTGAGTGCTGAGCTTGTGGCATTTGAGTGCTACAGTGAGAGTTTGGTGACTGAGGGAGTATAAGGGTTCATTTTTATTTAAAGTCTAGTATTTCTTTTATTTAGTTAATTAACTTAAAAGTTGCTGTTTGATCTATAGGAAGGTGAATTTTGAATCAGCTTTAAACAAGGTTCTACTTGGACTTACTTGCAGCTGGAGCTTGTTAATTAGTTAATTGCATTAGACCAGTTTTTAGAAGCTAGAGTCACAGTATAAATAGGAGCTAGTTACAGTGCAGACTTTGTTTGCACTGAGTGCTGAGCTTGTGGCATTTGAGTGCTACAGTGAGAGTTTGGTGACTGAGGGAGTGCTGAGCTTGTGGCATTTGAGTGCTACAGTGAGAGTTTGGTGACTGGAGGAGTGCTGAGCTTGTGGCATTTGAGTGCTACAGTGAGAGTTTGGTGACTGAGGGAGTTAGGTGAGGAGGGAGTAAGGTGCTCCTTACATTTCATTTCATTTCCTATATTTATCAAAGAGCGTGAAGGGAGCCAGGAGTTTAGAGTACAGCTGACTGGAAGTAGAGTCGGAGGGCGGAGGTCCAGTTGGTCCACGGGGAAGCTAATTTTGTAAAGTAAGAGGGGATGGAGGCTAGGGCAGTTGCATGCTCCTCCTGTAGGATGTGGGTGGTGAGGGATACCACTGGTGTCCCCGCTGACTATACCTGCGGGAAGTGCACCCAACTCCAGCTCCTCAGAGACCGTGTTAAGGTACTGGAGCTGGAGCTGGATGAACTTCAGATCATCCGGGAGGCAGAGGGGGTTATAGAGAAGAGTTACAGGGAGGTAGCCACACCAAAGGTACTGGACAAGAGTAGTTGTTTCTGCGATTACACCACTTACCCGTTTGGCACAGGACCTGCTCCTCTGATTTTGTGCTGATAAGCTGCCAGGATTGCAGCCTGCTGTTCTGCCTCACGGACACTGTTCGGCAAAAGCAGCTGTCCTTTTAGATAGATAGGAAGTACCTGAAACACATCAGGAATGGGTTAACTAAATAAGAAGAATCAGTCACTTAAAAAGGTGAAAGTGCAGATGTCAGAGGTTTACCTGATTATAATGTACATCAACATAGAGGTCATTGTAAAAATGCAAAGGTTCTTTCCAAGTAATGCGTCGGAAATGAAGACTGATTGAGCTATCATCTAACAGGAAGTCAAAAATGTATTCATTCCATCTGATGGGCCGAACAACTACTCCTGCAAAGGAATAAAATACAACAGTGAGGAGGAGGATAAACTCTGTAATAATATGTCAAGATAACTTCTGTGTGTGTTTGGGTTTTGGAATGTAGCCATTTGGATTGACAAATCTGGCTTTCAATAGTCATGTGACTATAAGACCATAAGATCATAAGACATAGAAGCAGATTTGGCCGTTTGACCTGTCGAGTCTGTTCCACCATTCAATCATGGCTGATATGTTTCTCGTCCCCATTCTCCTGTCTTCTCCCCATAACCCCTGATCCCTTTATTAATCAATCTGTCTTAAACACACTCAGTGATGTGGCCTTCTGCAGCAATAAATTACAAAGATTCACCACCCTCTGGATGAAGAAATTCCTCCTCATTTGTTTCAAAAGGATAGTTCCTTCAATCTGAGGCTGTGCTGAAAGGTTCTGCTTTCTCCTACTAGTGGAAACATCCTCTCCATGTTCACACTATCTAGGCTTCTGTAAGGCAGTGACCCAATCCTGGAATCAAACCCAAGTCCCTGGCACTGTGAAGCAACAGTGTCACTGTGCCACCAGATGTATGTCAGTTCTCTACCTCTGTCTTTATTAGGCCGACCTTTACCTCCTTGTGTTTCTATATCCTCTCTCTTTATCTCATTTCCCCTTCAGCATCTAACCATTTAACCCCCGTTTCCTTGTTCTACTTCTCGTGCATCTTACGTATTTTAGTGCTTACCTCTAACCTCCTGAGTGAATACATTCCTCTGTTGGTTTTTTAAGCTTAGTGATTTTCACTCACCATTATCCTTGTCAGCAAAGAGGGAAAACTCCTTGGCTTCTCCAGAGTCATTAATCCCAATATCAGCACAAATTTCCATCAGCACGTCATTGCCGACCTATAATTATAAGGAAAGCAGTGTGAGCATATTTCTCAGTTCTAGGGCCAGCAACAAAACCTGTTGATCTGTTCAAGTCTGGAAGGTGCTCATATACACATACAGGGAACTCAGTATTAACTTTAAGATGTTTCTCCAAAATCCACCTGAAATTGAAAATATTTGCAAAGACAGCAGGATTCTTATTATTCATTCTAATTCTTTAATTTTTAAAGCAGCCTTGGTGTGAGAACCCTGTTTGTAAGTGGAAGACTGAATTTTACAGTCATTGCAATAAGAGATATCGGCATTGTTATGTTAGGCTTGGGTTAGATACAGAGTAAACCTCCCTCTACAGAGCTGGGACCTTTGCTGTTCAAGTATATATAAATGATTTGGAGGAAAATGTAACTGGTCTGATTAGTAAGTTTGCAGACGACACAAAGGTTGGTAGGATTACGGATCGCGATGAGGACCGTCAGAGGATACACCAGGATTTAGATTGTTTGGAGACTTGGGCGGCGAGGTGGCAGATGGTGTTTAATACGGACAAATGTGAGGCAATGCATTTTGGACGGTCTAATGCAGGTAGGGAATATACAGTGAATGGTAGAATCCGCAAGAGTAATGACAGTCAGAGAGATCTGGGTGTACAGGTCCACAGGTCACGGAAAGGGGCAACACAGGTGGAGAAGGTAGTCAAGAAGGCTAAGAGTGAGTTTGGGAATTTGAAGCTAGGTGGGAGGAGATGCTTTTTATCCCTGGTAAGTGACTGATAAGTAGTTTTCTTTTTTTTTCATTGGTATATTTTTTTTCTTTGTTTTTTCTTGGAATTGTAGTTGTATAAGTTAACCAAAGGTTTAATACATGGCAGGAGAACCCAGACCCATGTCATGCTCCTCATGTGCGATGTGGGAGCTCAGGGAAACGCCCACTGTCCCTGGCTCCTTCACGTGCAGGAAGTGTGTCCAGTTGTAGCTCCTGTTGACAGCTCTGGATGGACTCACTTTGGAGCATCCGCGATGCTGAGGAGGTCGTGGATAGTACATTTAGCGAGTTGGTCACACCGCAGGTGAAAGTTACTGATGGAGATAGAAAATGGGTGACCAAAAGACAGAGCAAGAGTAGGAAGGCAGTGCAGGTGTCCCCTGCAGTCATCTCCCTGCAAAACAGATATACCGCTTTGTATACTGTTGAGGCAGATGGCGCACCAGGGGAAGGCAGCAGCAGCCAGGTTCATGGCACCGTGGCTGGCTCTGCTGCGCAGCAGGGCAGGAAGAAGAATGGCAGGGCTATAATGATAGGGGACTCAATCGTAAGGGGAATAGACAGGCAGTTCTGCGGTCGCAATCGAGTCTCCAGGATGGTACGTTGCCTCCCTGGTGCAAGGGTCAAAGATGTTTCTGAGTGGCTGCAGGACATTCTGGGGAGGGGGTGGGGGGGTGGGGTGAACAGCCAGTTGTCGTGGTGCACATAGGCACCAACGATGCAGGTAAAAAACGGGATGAGGTCCTACAAGCTGAATTCAGGGAGTTAGTAGTTAAACTAAAAAGTAGGACCTCAAAGGTAGTAGAACATAGAACATTACAGCGCAGTACGGGCCCTTCGGCCCTCGATGTTGCGCCGACCTGTGAAACCATCTGAAGCCTATCTGACCTACACTATTCCATTTTCATCCATATGTCTATCCAGTGACCACTTAAATGCCCTTAAAGTTGGCGAGTCTACTACTGTTGCAGGCAGGGCGTTCCACATCCATACTACTCTCTGAGTAAAGAAACTGCCTCTGACATGTGTCCTAAATCTATCACCCCTCAATTTAAAGCTATGTCCCCTCGTGTTGGTCATCACCATTGAGGAAAAAGACTCTCACTGTCCACCCTATCTAACCCTATGACTATCTTATATGTCTCTATTAAGTCACCTCTCAGCCTTCTCCTCTCTAACAAAAACAACCTCAAGTCCCTGAGCCTTTCCTCGTAAGACCTTCCCTCCATACCAGGCAACATCCTAGTAAATCTCCTCTGAACCCTTTCCAAAGCTTCCACATCCTTCCTATAATGTGGTGACCAGAACTGCACGCAGTACTCCAGGTGCGGCCGCACCAGAGTTATGTACAGCTGCAGCATGACCTTGTGGCTCCGAAACTCAATCCCTCTGCTGATAAAGGCTAGCACACCATATGCCTTCTTAACAGCCCTATTAACCTGGGTGGCAACTTTCAGGGATTTATGTACCTGGATGCCGAGATCTCTCTGTTCATCTACACTACCAAGAATCTTGCCATTAGCCCAGTATTCTGCATTCCTGTTACTCCTTCCAAAGTGAACCACCTCACACTTTTCCGCATTAAACTCCATCTGCCACCTCTCAGCCCAGCTCTGCAGCTTATCTATGTCCCTCTGTATCCTATAACATCCTTCAGCACTATCCACAACTCCACCGACCTTCGTGTCATATGCAAATTTACTAACCCATCCTTCTACACCCTCTTCCAGGTCATTTATAAAAATGACAAACAGCAGTGGCCCCAAAACAGATCCTTGCGGTACACCACTAGTAACTGAACTCCAGGATGAACATTTGCCATCAACCACCACCCTCTGTCTTCTTTCAGCTAGCCAATTACTGATCCAAACCGCTAAATCACCTTCAATCCCATACTTCCTTAAAACTCAATAAGGTTTGTGAGGCATGACCTACCCTTCACAAAACCGTGTTGACTATCGCTAATCAACTTGTTCTTTTCAAGATGATTATAAACCCTATCTCTTATAACCTTTTCCAACATTTTACCCACAACCGAAGTGAGGCTCACAGGTCTATAATTACCAGGGTTGTCTCTACTCCCCTTCTTGAACAAGGGGACAACATTTGCTATCCTCCAGTCTTCCGGCACTATTCCTGTCGACAAAGACGACATAAAGATCAAGGACAAAGGCTCTGCAATCTCCTCCCTGGCTTCCCAGAGAATCCTAGGATAAATCTCATCTGGCCCAGGGGACTTATCTATTTTGACATTTTCCAAAATTGATAACACCTCCTCCTTTTGAACCTCAATTCCATCTAGCCTGGTCGACTGAACCTGAGTATTCTCCTCGACAACATCTCAGGATTGCTACCTGTGCCACGAGTTAGTCAGAGTAGGAATGTCAGGATAGATAGGATGAATGCGTGGCTCGAGAGATGATGCAAGAGGGAGGGATTCAAATTCCTGGGGAACTGGAACCGGTTCTGGGGGAGGTGGGACCAGTACAAACCGGACGGTCTGCACCTGGGCAGGACTGGAACCAATGTCCTGGGGGGGTGGGGGATGGGGCGGTATTTGCTAGAGCTGTTGGAGAGGGTTTAAACTAATGTGGCAGGGGGATGGGAACCAATGCAGGAAGTCGGAAGGTAGTAAAACATGGACAAAACAAAAGGCAGTAAGGGGGAAAGTGTGAGGCAGAAAAGCCATAGTCAAAAATCAAAAAGGGCGACAGTACAAGGTACAGTGACTGAGGGGAGCTCAGTGAATAGGCCCAGTAATACTAAAAGGAATAAAATGGGAAGTAAAAACGTAAATGGTAAGCGATGCGGCAAGTTGTTACATGAAGATATGGGTTCAACGACAAGGAAGATTAGGAGAGGTTACTGATCGAGATGTTAAGATTCAAAAGAGGTATAAAAGCCAACATAAGTGTACTTTACCTGAATGCTCCTAGTATTTGGAATAAGGTAAATTAGTTGATGGCGCAAATCATTGTAAATGACTATGATTTAGTGGCCATTACTGAAACATGGTTAAAGGATGGTCAAGACTGGGAGTTAAATATCCGAGGGTATCAAACTATTTGGAAGGACAGAGTGGCTGGTAAGGGATGTGGTGTAGTTCTGTCATTTAAGTATGACTTCTGGGCAATATGGGGCTGGTTCAGCTCACTCGGCTAAATCGTGGCTTTTACAGCAGAACAAGCAGGCCAGCAGCATGGTTCGATTCCCGTACCAGCCTCCCCAGACAGGCGCTGGAATGTGGCGACTAGGGGCTTGTGACAATAAGCGATTTTCATTTCATTTTTCAATAGTAAGAGATGACATTGGTGCTATGAAGGATAAGGTTGAATCCATTTGGGTTGAAATCAGGAACAGTAAGGCGAAAAAGCCACTGATAGGAGTAGTTTATAGGCCACCAAATAGTAACATTATGGTGGGGCAAGCAATAAACAAAGAAATAACTGATGCATGTACAAATGGTACAGCAGTTATCGTGAGGGATTTTAATCTACATGTTGATTGGTTTAACCAAGGCAGCCTTGAGGAGGCGTTTATAGAATGTATCTGCGATAGTTTCCTAGAACATTATGTAATGGAACCTACGAGGGAACAAGCGGTCCTAGATCTGGTCCTGTGTAATGAGACAGGATTGATTAATGATCTCATAGTTAGAAATCCTCTCAGAAAGAGCGATCACAATGTGGTGGAATTTAAAATACAGATGGAGGGTGAGAAGGTAAAATCAAACACTAGTGTTTTGTGCTTAAACAAAGGAGATTACAATGGGATGAGAGAAGAGCTAGCTAAGGTAGACTGGGAGCAAAGATTTTATGGTGAAACAGTTGAGGAACAGTGGAGAACCTTCCAAGCGATTTTTCACAGTGCTCAGCAAAGGTTTATATCAACAAAAAGAAAGGACGGTAGAAAGAGGGAAAATCGACCGTGGATATCTAAGGAAATACGGGAGAGTATCAAATTGAAGAAAAAAGCATACAAAGTGGCAAAGATTGGTGGGAGACGAGAGGACTGGGAAATCTTTAGGGGGCAACAGAAAGCTACTAAAAAGCTATAAAGAAGAGTAAGATAGATTTTGAGAGTAAACTCGCTCAGAATATAAAAACAGATAGTAAAAGTTTTTTAAAATATATAAAACAAAAAAGAGTGGCTAAGGTCAATATTGGTCCTTTCGAGGATGAGAAGGGAGATTTAATAATGGGAGATGAAATGGCTGAGGAACTGAACAGTTTTTTTGGGTCGGTCTTCACAGTGGAAGACACAAATAACATGCCAGTGTCTGATAGAAAGGAGGCTATGACAGGTGAGGACCTTGAGATGATTGCTATCACAAAGGAGGTAGTGATGGGCAAGCTAATGGGGCTAAAGGTAGACAACTCTCCTGGCCCTGATGGAATGCATCCCAGAGTGCTAAAAGAGATGGCTAGGGAAATTGCAAATGCACTCGTGATAATTTACCAAAATTCACTAGACTCTGGGGTGGTCCCGGCGGATTGGAAATTGGCAAACGTGACACCACTGTTTAAAAAAAGGAGGTAGGCAGAAAACGGGTAATTGTAGGCCAGCTTAACTTCGGTAGTAGGGAAGATGCTGGAATCTATCAAGGAAGAAATAGCGAGGCATCTGGATGGAAATTGTCCCATTGGGCAGACGCATGTTGATAAAGGGCAGGTCGCGCCTAATTAATTTAGTGGAATTTTTTGAGGACATTAAAAGTGCAGTAGATAATGGGGAGCCAATGGATGTGGTATATCTGGATTTCTAGAAAGCCTTCAACAAGATGCCACACAAAAGGTTGCTGCATGAGATAAGATGCATGGCATTAAGGGTAAAGTAGTAGCATGGATAGAGGATTGGTTAATTAATAGAAAGCAAAGAATGGGGATTAATGGGTGTTTCTCTGGTTGGCAATCAGTAGCTCATGGTGTCCCTCTTGGATCAGTGTTGGGCCCACAACTGTTCACAATTTACATAGATGATTTGGAGTTGGGGACGAAGTGCAATGTGTCCAAGTTTGCAGACGACACAAAGATGAGTGGTAAAGCAAAAAGTGCAGAGGATACCGGATTTCTGCAGAGGGATTTGGATAGGTTAAGTGAATGGGCTAGGGCAGGGGTGGGCAAACTACGGCCCGCGGGCCGCATGCGGCCCCCCAAAGGTCTTTATGCGGCCCACCAAGATCAAGTCATTAAAAAAATAAGGCTAATGGGGGGGGCTGTTGGGTTACTGGTACAGGGTGGATACGTTGACTTGAGTAGGGTGATCATTGCTCGGCACAACATCGAGGGCCGAAGGGCCTGTTCTGTGCTGTACTGTTTTATGTTCTATATGAGGCGCCCAGAATCATAACCGGGTGAAGCGCCATTTTTTAAAAGTAGAGAAAATGAGGGCTAAAGGCAGGATGCCGCCGGGGGAAGCGCTGAGGTATATGCCGCATGCTAATTGGTTACAACCGGGACTATTAATTAATATACTATGCGGCCCTTAAAAATTGTGAATTTCTGAATGTGGCCCTTGCACGGAAAAGTTTGCCCACCCCTGGGCTAGGGTCTGGCAGATGGAATACAATGTTGACAAATGTGAGGTTATCCATTTTGTAGGAATAACAGAAAAAGGGATTATTATTTGAATGATAAAATATTAAAGCATGCTGCTGTGCAGAGAGACCTGGGTGTGCTAGTGCATGAGTCGCAAAAAGTTGGTTTACAGGTGCAACAGGTGATTGAGAAGGCGAATGGAATTTTATCCTTCATTGCTAGGAGGGATGGAGTTTAAGACTAGGGAGGTTATGCTGCAATTGTATAAAGTGTTAGTGAAGCCACACCTGGAGTATTGTGTTCAGTTTTGGTCTCCTTACCTGAGAAAGGACGTATTGGCGCTGGAGGGCTGAGGGGGTTGGATTACGAGTGGAGGTTGAGTAGACTGGGACTGTACTCGTTGGAATTTAGAAGGATGAGGGGGGATCTTATAGAAACATGAAATTATGAAAGGAATAGATAGGATAGATGCGGACAGGTTGTTTCCACTGGCGGGTGACAGCAGAACTAGGGGGCATAGCCTCAATATAAGGGGAAGTAGATTTAGGACTGAGTTTAGGAGGAACTTCTTCACCCAAAGGGTTGTGAACCTATGGAATTCTTGCCCAGTGAAGCAGTTGAGGCTCCTTCAATAACTGTTTTTAATATAAAGATAGATAGTTTTTTGAAGAATAAAGGGATTAAGGGTTATGGCGTTTGGTTCGGAAAGTGGAGCCAAGTCCACAAAAGATCAGCCATGATCTCATTGAATGGCGGAGCAGGCTTGAGGGGCCAGGTGGCCTATTCCTGCTCCTAGTTCTTATGTTCTAATGGCATATGGCATGCCTGGGCATTGAGTATAAAAATTGGCAAAGTCATGTTGCAGCTGTATAGAACTTTAGTTAGGCCACACATGTGTTTCATTCTGGTCGCCATACTACCAGAAGGATGTGGAGGCTTTAGCGAGGGTGCAGAAAAGATTTACCAGGATGTTGCCTGGTATGGAGAGCATTAGCTATGAGGAGAGGTTGAATAAACTCGGTTTGTTCTCACTGGAACGACGGAGGTTGAGGGGCGACCTGATCAAGGTCTACAGAATTATGAGGGGCATAGGCAGAGTGGATGGCCAGAGACTTTTTCTCAGGGTAGAGGGGTCAATTACTAGGGGGAATAGGTTTTAAGGTGCGAAGAACAAGGTTTAGAGGAGATTTACGAGGCAAGTGTTTTTAAATAGAGGGCAGCGGGTGCCTGGAACTCGCTGCTGGAGGTGGTGGTGGAAGCAGGGACGATTGTGATGTTAAAGGGGCATCTTGACAAATTCATGAATAGGATGGGAATAGAGGGAGACGGACCCTGGAAGTGTAGAAGATTTTAATTCAGACGGTCAGCATGGTCGGCACAGGCTTGGAGGGCCGAAGGTCCTCTTTCTGTGCTGTACTTTTCTTTGTTCTTTGTACACTGTCACATTAAACAACATTGGAGCAGGAGCAGCACGTGTGATAAAGCTTCCTTTCGGCTGACCCTTCAAACACTCCCAGGTCAAACACTCCCAGGTCAATATGCGTTAGGTACAGAGTAACGCTCCCTCTTTGTCCCTGTTTGGAAGGGTGTTGGTGACAGAATGATGCATCTTTAAGAACTCTGTTGTCTTCGTAGGTTAATTGCAAGTCTTCATTAACTACTAGAAATATTTCCACAGGTACAGTGAAGGGTACAGGCTAGGAACAATCTCCATGTTTCGGTCTTTACACATCTCTGCTCATCATCAGCCTGACTCCGGGCCTTCTTATATCACTGTACTCAGTCCCACTTTAGCCAGGTATGTGCCAGACCTTATACCACAGTCCCATCAAGATGTTTTAAACCAAACCTTAGAAGTGTGCCATTATAACACGAGTTTGACATCAGAATTATGATCAGAATGAGATTAAAAACAGCAAATGATTAATGTTACAGAACAAGAATGAAATTGACACTTCAATGTCACTTGGGGGAAAATGGAGTGTTGTGGAGTGGAAAATGGAGTGGAACCTTTGGGTTCCAACATGGCATCCAATGGGCACTTGCACATTTCTTGTGAAAAGTATGCCAGTAGCCATCTTGGGAAAAAGGTTAACGTATATGCACTGAACATCCACCAAGAGTATGCAAAGCAGGCAGATTATGGCATCAATCAGCATGCAGTGTTAATTTGCTGCCAGACATGTCATTTTGAAGTTGGATAGTCGCACTCGTAACCTTGCATTCAGCATTAAAAATTATAGAATTAAAGAATTTACAGTGGAGAAGGAGGCCATTGGGTCCATCGAGTCTGAACCGGTCCTTTGGAATAGCACTCTACCTAAGCCCACACCACTACCCCGTAACTCCATCCAACTTTTTTGGACACTAAGGGCAATTTAGCATGGCCAATCCACCTAACCTGCACATCTTTGGACTGTGGGAGGAAACCGAAGCACCCGGAGGAAACCCACGCAGACACAGGGAGAAAGTAGTCACCTCAGACAGTGACCCAAGCTGGGAATCGAACCTGGGACCCTGGAGCTGTGAAGCAACTTTGCTACCACACAAGTGCCAAAGGGGTAATTAAAACTTGTATTGGCACAATTCTACAAGTATTTCTGCTTCCTTATAGTTGTTTGAAGTTTCAGAAGTGATAGAGTTGGTACTGAAGGATATTTTTGCTCACTTCAAGGCTCCTGTACAGATCTGTTTATTCCAGACAGGAGCATACTAATAGACATTCCCCTTGGAATTGAGTACAAATGGGAGAATGAGCACAGACCACACAGAACAGGACAAGCTATTAGAAGAGGGAGGAGGAGGAGGGGAAGAAGCATCCAGCAAGAGTCCACCAGGTCTTCCAGTTTCTGGATGGTCTTACTCCAATGTACCTTGGAAGTCCTGATCACACAGAAATTGCCTGGGAAATTTCAATATCCATTGGACAATTCTCTTTTAGAACATAGAAAATACAGCACAGAACAGGCCCTTCGGCTCACGATGTTGTGCCGAACTTTTGTCCTGGATTAAGGACAAATTAATCTACACCCCATCATTCTACCATAATCCATGTATCTATCCAATAGCTGCTTGGAGGTCCCTAATGTTTCCGATTCAACTACTTCCACATGCAGTGCATTCCATGTTCCAACTACTCTCTGGGGAAAGAACCTACCTCTGACATCCCCCTATATCTGCCACCATTCACCTTAAATTTATGTCCCCTTGTAATGGTTTGTTCTACCCGAGGAAAAAGTCTCTGACTGTCTACTCTATCTATTCCCCATATCAACTTATAAACCTCTATCAAGTCGCCCCTCATCCTTCTCCGTTCTAATGAGAACAGGCCTACCACCCTCAACCTTTCCTCACAAGACCTACTCTCCATTCCAGGTAATTTCCTGGTAAATCTTCTTTGCACCTTTTCCAAAGCTTCCACATCCTTCCTAAAATGAGGCGACCAGAACTGCACACAGTACTCCAAATGTGGCCTTACCAAGATACAGTTGCATCATCACCTCACGGCTCTTAAATTCAATCCCCTTACTAATGAACGCCAGCACACCATAGGCCTTCTGCACAGCTCTATCTACTTGAGTGGCAACTTTCAAAGATCTATGAACATAGACCCCAAGATCTCTCTGCTCCTCCACATTGCCAAGAACCCTACCGTTAACCCTGTATTCCGCATTCATATTTTTCTTTCCAAAATGGACAACCTCACACTTTCAGGGTTAAACTCCGTCTGCCACTTCTCAGCCCAGCTGGAGAATTCTCCAAAACATTAAAGTCGTAGAATTTGACTGATTGCAACTCACTACCAGACTAGTTACCCAGGAAAATCTGTTCTAACTCCTGGACAACTAAGACTCTCCACTGGACTGAATGCTCCCCCCGCCCTCCCACCTGACTGCCCTCCCCGACAATCCTCCTGACCCCGTGCCTCCCCACTGGACCACGTGACTGAAACCCCCTAACCCAATGACAACTCCCGAACCAACTAACCCGCTGACTACATCCCGACAACTGTCTCAATGCAGCCTGCTACTTAACACCCCAACACTCCTCCCGAACCAATTACTTCCCCAAACCCCCTGACTAGCCCATGGCCCCCTGAATACCCACCTCTGAAAATACTCAATTCCCCTGACTCCCCAACTGCACCCCAACCCCAAATACTATCCCGACTTTAAAAAGCCCCCACCCACACTCAGCTACCACTACGCAGCCCAACTAGCACACATACCTCTACCCCAACTAATAATAATCTTTATTGTCACAAGTAGGCTTACATTAACACTGCAATGAAGTTACTGTGAAAAGCCCCTAGTCGCCACACTCCGGCACCTGTTTGGGTACACAGAGGGAGAATTCAGAATGTCCAAATTACCCAACAGCACGTCTTCCTGGACTTGTGGGAGGAACAGGAGCACCCGGGGGAAACCCACTCAGACACAGGGATAACGTGCAGACTCCGCACAGACAGTGACCCAAGCCGGGAATCAAACCCTGGCTATGTGAAGCAACAGTGCTACCGAACTGTGCTACCTGAACTTTAAGGACCTGGATTTAAATTCTTCAGTTGCTCTGGTGGATTTGAATTCATGTAATTGGATCATTTGTCCATAATTACTAACCCAGTAATCTCACAACTACGCTTTCCTCTCCCATCACCTAAAATAACCAAGGGGAAGGCGAGGAGGTGTTGGTCATGACAATTAGCAGGAGTCAGAAAAATAGCAACAGCGCTGTGATTGGGCCGCATGGTTGCATTGTGGTTAGCACAATTGCTTCACAGCTCCAGGGTCCCAGGTTTTATTCCCGGCTTGGGTCACTGTCTGTGCGGAGTCTGCACGTTCTCTCCGTGCGTGCGTGGGTTTCCTCTGGGTGCTCCGGTTTCCTCACACAGTCCAAAGATGTGCAGGTTAGGTGGATTGCCCATGATAAATTGCCCTTAGGTGTCCAAAATTGCCCTTAGTGTTGGGTGGGGTTACTGGGTTATGGGGATAGGGTGGGGGTGTGGACCTTGGGTCGGCTGCTCTTTCCAAGAGTCGGTGCAGAAGACTTGATGGGCTGAATGGCCTCCTTCTGCACTGTAAATTCTATGATTCTATGATCGGTTTCATTTCAAATCATGAGAATGCTGCCTGTTGAAAATCAAACCAAGATGCTCGCCTTTGCAACATGATCGTCCTGGTATTTTTCCCAAAGCACTTCTCTTCTCTCAGACATGGTTGGTAGGATATTCCATTGGGAGGCTCCTTGATGTCAGCAGTGGTGCTTTTTTTAGTTCTCATATTTTCACAAAACTGATTTAAGTGCAGTTTCTGGTGTTGCAAAGGCACTTTTCAGCAGACAGGTGAACCCAGGTTGTGGGGAGGAGGAGGCGGTTGTGAGATTACAGCACTCAGTTCAAAAGGTGAATTCCTGGTCACAGAGAACATGAAATCTGCTTTCAGGAGAAACCACCAATGTAATAACCAGGAAAATATTTAGTGTGGATTTAAACTGTCTGACGATCATTTATTTGGGGACTTTCTGATCTCCACACTGCAAATTACATGCTCGAAGCTAGGAATAAATCATGTGGAAAACCCATATCCTAACATGCAATGTGATAACTACTGCATCCAATGTAAAATGTAGACAATTGAAAAAGCAACCAAGGTTTCGCAAAAGGTTAACAAGCCTAGCCAGTAAAGGAAATTAACCATCTCAATCTGAAAATAGCACATTCCAATGCATGTCATTACACAAGTGATTTTCTCTGCTCAGTCTCCAGACATACCGAAAAGGGCCTGATCTTGGACGGGTGCTCCAACTTCCCAGGCAGGTACACAAGAATTCTCCGAGAGTTGCGTCCTTTCTGTCAGATAAAGAGAGCATAATTCAAATTATAGGTGTTTTACAGTGCTACCAACCAATCAAAGCATGAGGGGCCCTTTTGCAGCTGTTCAGGGACCAAAGAACTGTCCCACTTTGATGGTCAACCTGTAGAGTGTCCATTGACTCTGTTCAGCAATTCTACGTCATAATAGTGGGCGGCATGATAGCACAGTGGTTAGCACTGTCACTTCACAGGTCCAGGGTCCCAGATTTAATTCCCGGCTTGGGTCACTGTCTGTGCGGAGTCTGCACGTTCTCCCCTTGTGTGCGTGGGTTTCCGCCGGGTGCTCCGGTTTCCTCCCACTGTCCAAAGACGTGCAGGTTAAGTGGATTGGCCATGATAAATTGCCCTTAGTGTCCCCCAAAAAAGATTAGGCTGGGGTTACTGGGTTAAAGGATGGGGTGGTGGTGTGGGCTTAGGTAGGGTGCTCTTTCCAAGGGCTGGTGCAGACTCGATGGGCGGAATGGCCTCCTTCTGCACTGTAAATACTATGATTCTGTGATTCTATGACTGGTATGTGACCCTTCAGACCCTGGGTAATGAGAAGTGTCCAGTCATAAGAGCTTGTACCCAAAAAATCCATAGAATCAGATTCCCTTTGATTTGTTTCTTATTCTTGTGGAAGTTTGCTGCCCATCCTGAATTGCCCTTGAACTGAGTGGTTTGCTGGGAATTTCAGAGGGCAGTTCAGAGTCAATCACGTTTGCCATGGGCTGGAGTCACATGTAGGCCAGACTGGGTGTGGATGTCCGATTTCCTTCCCTAAAGGATATTAGTAAACCAGATGGGCTTTTATGACCAATGTCAATTTCATGGTTACCATTTCCAAGACTAGATTTCAATTCTAATGTTTTGTTATTAACTGAATTTAAATTTAATTAATTTGGTTTGAACCCATTTGAACCTCACAGCATTAACAGGGGGTTGGGGGGGGATTCTCCGTTTCGCCGGCTGGTCAATGGGGCAGCCCCACGCCGTCGGGAAACCCCTGGGCTGCCGGCCAAATGGAGAATCCCAACGGCAGAGAATTCAGCCCTGTGTCTCTGGATTACGAGTTGAGTAATGTTATCACTACACTTACCATGATAGCTTCCAATTCAAGTCTGGATGGAGAGTGTCGCCGGCCCCCAAATTGCAACGTGCGATGTATATTGTCCTGACAAACCTTTGCTATTGCTGAGAAAAGAAACAATAGACTAAAGTTAGTGTTTGCAACTGAGCTATATTTCTCTAAACTGCATAAATTTGTCCTTTTAGACATTCTCTGTGATACTGTGCAAGAGATTGAACAACCTATTATGGTTATAACTATCAGGAAACACTGAACAGGCTGGGGCTCTTTCCTTTCGAAAAAAGCAGGTTGAGGGGTAAACAAATAGAGGCTTTTTGATGCGACCATCAATTCACACAAAACCAGTAGAAGTAAACTGTGGCTTTAATCAACTAGAACAGTGCCTGCCTGTGACTGGTCTGCTAATGAGAGCTGCCTACATTGTGACTGCTCTTTATACTTCCCCTCAAGGGGTGGAGTCAGGGGCGGAGCCCACACATGCTACATTATAGGCAGTACCATACAATGGCCCATAGGTGGAGCCCACATGGGCAAAAGCGTAATACTGTACAGATAATCACATGGTGAATTGTTACAGCAATACATTCACCACACTTTTAAAATTGTGAAAGGGTTCAACAGGGTTGACATAGACACGATGGGTAGAATCTTTATTGATCTGACTGGCGGGAAGTAGTTTAGTCAGAAAATGTTAAGGAACCTACAATTTGGGATTTCCTCACACACTATGGAGCTTTATTTTCTTTGTTCTTTCTTGGAAAATAGGCGACAGGTTTAAATAAAGGTTCTGGATCGGCGCAGGCTGGGAGGGCTGAAGGGCCTGTTCTGTGCTGTAATCTTCTTTGTTTTTGCTTCTGCAACCTCCCTCTGGCAACGCGTTCCAGGCACACACCATCCTCTGCGTAAAAAATCTGCCTCACACATCTCCTCTAAACTTTGCCCACGGAGCTTAAACCTCTGCCCCCTAGTGACTGACCACTCATAGAATCATAGAATTTACAGTGCAGATGGAGGCTATTCGGCCCATCGAGTCTGCACCGGCTCTTGGAAAGAGCAACCGACTCAAGCCCACACCTCCACTCTATCCCCGCAACTCAGTAACCCCACTTAACCTTTTCTGGACACCAAGGACAATTTATCATGGCCAATCCACCTAACCCGCACATCTTTGGACTGTGGGAGGAAACCGGAGCACCCGGAGGAAACCCGCACAGACATGGGGAGAACGTGCAGACTCCACACAGACAGTGACCCAAGCCGGGAATCAACTCTGGAACCTTGGAGCTGTGAAGCAACTGCGCTAACCACTATGCTACCGTGCTGCCCACTCCACCCTGGGAAAGAGTGCCGACCCATCCACTCTATCCATGTCCCTCAAAATCTTGTACACCTCTGATCAGGTCACCCCTCAACCTCTGTCGTTCTAATGAAAAATAGCCTCTCTATTCAGCCTCTCCACATACCTAACACCCTGCAGACCAGGCACACCCTGGTAAACCTCCTCTACACCCTCTCCAAAGCCACCACATCCTTCTGGTAGTGTAGCGACCAGAATTGTGCGAATATTCTAATTGCAGCCTTCCCAAGGTTCAGCAGCAGGACTTACCAGTTTTTATACTCAATGCCCCGTCCAATAAAGGCAAGCATTCCGTATGCTTTCTTGACTACCTTGTCCACTTGTGTTACCACTTTCAAAGATCTGTGGATCTGCACATCCAGATCTCTCTGTCTTTCTATATTCCTAAGAGTTTTGCCATTTTCTGTATATTTCCCCTCTATGTTAGATCTACCAAAATGCACATTAGTTCAGACTAAACTCCATTTGCCATTTCTCTGCCCAAGTCTCCTATCTATCCATGTCCTGCTGTATCTCTGACAATCCTCAACACTATCTGCCACTCCCCCAACCTTGGTGTCATCAGTGAACTTACTAATCAGAGCAGTTACTACAAACAACAGAGGCCCCAGAACAGATCCCTGTGGAACACCACTAGTCACAGACTTCCATTCAGAAAAACAACCTTCTACTGTGACCCTCAGCTTTTTGTGACTGAGCCAGTTCTGTATCCATCTTGCCACCTCACCTCTGATCCGTGTGACTTCACCTTTTGTACCAGTCTGCCATGAGGCACCTTGTCAAAGGCTTTACTGAAGTCCACGCAAACAACATCCACCGCCCTCCCCTCATCAATCATCTTTGTCACTTCCTCAAATAACTCAATCAAGTTAGTGAGACACGACCTCCCTTTCACAAAACCATGCTGTCTATCGCTTATGAGTCCATTTGTTTCCAAATGGGTATAAATCCTATCCCTGAGAATTCCCTCCAATAATTCACCTACTACCGACGTGAGGCTCACTGGCCTATACTTTCCTGGATTATCCCTGCTACCTTTCTTAAACAGCGGTGCCACATTAGCTATTCTCCAGTCCTCTGGGATCTCACCTGTAGCCAATGTGGATACAAAGATGTCAGTCAAGACCGCAGCAATTTCCTCCCTTCTTCCCTCAGTATTCTCGGGTAAATACCATCCAACCCAGGAGACGTATCTACCTTAATGCCTTTAAAAACACCCAATAGCTCCTCCTTTTTGATGTCAATGTGACCCAGACTAACCACACATCCTACCCAAGAATCATCGTCCACAAAGTCCTTTCTTTGGTGAACACTGCTGCAAATTACTCCTTTAGTACGTCACCCATTTCCTCTTCCCCCACTGTCCTTAAGTGGTTCAATCCTTTCCCTGGCCACCCTCTTGCTTTTTACATTTGAATTAACAGCTTGGCTTCCAGTCAGTCAGCGAGCCAATCAATACAACAGCAGCAATTGCACTGAGGAGGATTGATGGAGATCGGATATGAGAGAGGCTTGGCAGGGATGGGAGGGGGGGAGGGAGGCAGGAGAGCTTGATTGGGTGCAGGGTTTGATCCAAAAAAGGAGGTTGTCTATCAGCAGGGATGAGATGGTGGGTGTGATCAGAAGATGGTCGGGGAGGCAGTGGAGGGCGGGAGGGTTGGGCTGATGTTCCCAGTTAGAATTTTGTGTGAGGAGCTGGGGTTGGTGGAGGTCTGGAGACCTGGATGGGAAAAGTGAAATTGGAGGCCATGTGGTGGGATCAGGGGCTTCGGAGGGAGGAGACTATCAGCATGACATGAGGGCTGATTGTGGAAACTTCTCAGACCGAGAGCTGAATCAGATGATAGGTATGAAGGCACTTATCCTCTGAATCCACCAAGTCCTCGCCTTGATGAAACTGCCACATTTCCTCACAGTTGGGAAATCCAGCTGAATAGAATTAAAGTTCAAGGCCTGAAAGCCAATAAGGCCAATGGCATCATTATCATGTTTAAAGTTACAATCCTCCTCCTTGGAATGGGTTGGTCGCCCAGCAACATCTGGTCTCAGTTAAAGCTGCAAACAGGTAGGTTGGAGGTAGATTTGGGACGCGAAACAGATTTTGAAACTTTATTCCCATCCTCAAACAAGACTGAAAACCTTTTTTAAAAAAAATTTAGATTACCCAATTATTTTTTTCCAATTAAAGGACAATTTAGCATGGCCAATCCACCTATCTGCACATCTTTGGGTTGTGGGGGTGAAACCCATGCAGGCATGGGAGAATGTGCAAACTCTACATTGACGGTGACCCAGAGCCGGGATTCGAACCCGGGTCCTTAGCGCCGTGAGGCTGCAGTGCTAACCACGTGCCGCCCCTTTAAAATCTTTTTTTAAAATTAAAATTCAGCTTGTTGTTTACACTTGTGGTAAGGCAGACCACAACTGACGGCCATAAATATCTTTAATAGTTAGAAAGAGACATATTGACAAAACTTTTGTTTTGCACTCATCAGGACAGATGCAAGAATCTGAAATTTCAAAGGATAACAATAATACTGCACGGGAAAAGGATGCCAATCGGTGGCAAATTAACTTTTGGTCGAGTTTTGTTTAATTCTAAAATGGCACAATGCCCGAGTATGTACCCTTTGTCTCCAGAGGACATGTCCCTGTGTGACATGTCCCTGTGTATGAATAAATGTAGATTCCTGCAAGTCATATTGTGAGTCATATTGTGAACCCAATTGATAATCTTAAATTGTTGTTAATATACTTCTTAGCACATTCCATATTGTTCAGTGAGTGCTGATTAATCATAGATTCACATCTAGCATTAAGCATTATGTTCTGAGTTTTGCAAGCGTGAACTGGTTGAGCAAAGTCTGCCTATTGTGAACAGCTGGAGGGATGTGTTGTTTGATACAATCTTCCAGCTGTTGGTACATATGGTCTATTATGGTCTAGATACCTGGCACTGAAATTGATATATGATATGATTGATTTGTGTCGTACTCATTTTGGGTAGAAGGCAGAATCCTCTCAATGGAAGATACCACTGGCATTGAAAAAACTAACGGTATGAAAAAATTAGTTGGATTATCAGTTGGGTTTGCTAGAAGCTATATATATTCATATGCAGGGACCTATCCTCTGCCAGCAGGAATGGCGTTTCTTTTGAATTAAGCAAAAGGGGGAAATTGTTCCCTGGTGCATTCTCCATGGCAATGCCGCAACCAATTGCCAACGGTCAGCAACCTTTTCTTCTGCAGTATAAATTGTTGCTCCCTTTGGAATTTGCTATTCCTGCATCTGTCCTGATTAGTGCACAGAAAAATTCTTCGACAACATGCTTCCTTTTTTCAGCAATACTTAAGTTCTGTACTCCAAAGTGGCTATTTAAGGCTATTAAGTGTAATAGGGCACTGAGGAGGAACCTCTTTACCTTGCAGAGTGGAGAGAATATGAAGCTCAGAACCTCAGGGAGTAGTTTAGGCAATTAGGATGCACTTAAGGGGAAGTTAGATAGGTGTATGAGAGAGAAAGGAATTAAATAATATTCTGATGGGTTAGGTTTGGAGGAGAATTGTGTGGAGTTTAAACACACAAGCATCAACTCATTCTTCAACTGGGTTGATTCTGACTCGATGGGTCGAATGGCCTCCTTCTTCACTGTATGTTCTATGTACTGGAAATTCCATGTTAGTTGTGTGTAACAACCTATTTGCCATGCTTTTTAAACTAAGGAATGCTGAACCTCACCTTCCTCCCAACACACTGTACCTTGGAAGTCGTGTTTAGCATTAAAGCTGACGTCTGCTAGGTACCTCTGGACAAAGGGTCTCAGGTTGCTTGTGCATGGATAGTAGCCCAGGAAGAGGTAGAGGGTCCGCCAGCCTCGTATGCAACTTTCTCTGTACAAATCCACAAAATATACAAATAGTGTCAGGTATTCTATTTTCCAATATTCTCTCCTCATTTCTGGAAGACACTGACCATTGGTAGCATAAAGCACAGGCATTGGCTGGCTAGCTTTTTCATTTACTATTCCATTCACAGGATGTGGGTCACCATCGGGGCCAACATTTATTGCCCACCCCTAACTGTCCATGAGAAGCTCATGGTGGTGAGCCACATTAGTCCCTCACTGAACCAATTCACCGGGCAGTTAAGAGTCAACCACACTGATGTGCGCTCTGGTATCCTGTTCAACTGGTAGCAGTGAATGCTAATGAGCTATTTAGACTATCATACCAACGGCTTGATCGTACCTACATCCAATATGCACATGTATACACAATGACTGGTATTTAATGAAGGTGACGGGAGTCTTGCCCGGCAGCTGGAGAACTGTGTTGCCTCCTTTTATGGAAGCCTGACAAGTTAAGTGCCAATCAGGTGCTTAACTGAGCAGCAATGGACCTTCCACAAGATCAAGAAATTAGGGGGTGAAAATCCTGTGCCCAGAGAGCTGCCAGAACTCCCGTCACCTTCATTAAATACCAGTCATTGTGTATACATGTGCATATTGGATGTAGGTACGATCAAGCCGTTGGTATGATAGTCTAAATAGCTCATGAACATTCACTGCTACCAGTTGAACAGGATACCAGAGCGCACATCAGTGTGGTTGACTCTTAACTGCCCGGTGAATTGGTTCAGTGAGGGACTAATGTGGCTCACCACCATGAGCTTCTCATGGACAGTTAGGGGTGGGCAATAAATGTTGGCCTTGATGGTGACCCACATCCTGTGAATGGAATAGTAAATGAAAAAGTTAGCCTCACTCACCAAAGATTGCAAGCAACCCTAATAGGATTTGCCTTTTGGGCTTCCAGGATTGTGATTCCCCCTCCTGCCAATAGTTAAATACCAGCAATGGCAGAATGAGGGTCCTACGTCTAAAACCTTCTACCCATCCCTTTACCATTAGACCTGCCACCAGACCCCCACCCCGCCATTAAACCTGCCACCAGACCCCCACCCCGCCATTAAACCTGCCACCAACACCCCCAACCCCATCATTAAACCTGCCACCAGCCCCCCCACCCTTACCATTAAACCTGCCACCAGACCCCCACCCCACCATTAAACCTGCCACCAGCCCCCCCACCCCGCCATTAAACCTGCCACCAGCCCCCCCACCCTCACCATTAAACCTGTCACCAGACCCCCACCCCCCACCATTAAACCTGCCACCAGCCCCCCCCACCCCGCCATTAAACCTGCCACCAGCCCCCCACCCTGCCATTAAACCTGCCACCAGCCCCCCCACCCCCGCCATTAAACCTGCCACCAGACCCCCCACCTCCGCCATTAAACCTGCCACCAGCCCCCCCCCCCGCCATTAAACCTGCCACCAGCCCCCCCACCCCCGCCATTAAACCTGCCACCAGCACCCCCACCCCACCATTAAACCTGCCACCAGCCCCCCACCCCGCCATTAAACCTGCCACCAGCCCCCCACCCCGCCATTAAACCTGCCATCAACACCCCCAACCCCCGCCATTAAACCTGCCACCAGCCCCTCCGCCTCACCCCCCCTTCCCTATGGCACCAGCCTTGGGTGTGCTGCGTGATGCCCCACTGGCAGGGTGGCATCTAGTTGTGGCTCTAGCTCTGCGCAACCAAGGGCCATGTTGGGTGGTCAGTGGGGTGTGCAGCAAGATGGCTGCCTTGCAGGCCTCAGCAATGATGGATGATGCCTGGACACCCTGGTCCCGGGGGGGGACCCAAACCCTACGGCCCATTTCTTGGTTACCCCCCTGCTACTCCCGCTGGCCCTGCCGAATGCCCCCCCCCCCCCCCCCCCCCCCCCCCCCCACCCCACACCACCGCCAGCCCTGCCAGAGGCAGCCTGCGGTTTTGGGAACATGTCCTACCTCCCTTCTCCCCCTCAGCAGCCACGGCGCCTGTATCCCAATTTGAAATTCCACAAGTGAACCTTGCCGTCAATAATTCCTCCTGGTGGAAGTGTAGCATCGCGGGAGACCCGGTGTATAATGGAGTGGGCCCATTAATGGTATGCCAATGGCATTTGCTGTATGTGCGGCGTAGAATGCATTGACGCCGCCGTTGAGACATCGGAGCATGGCATTCCATGTGGCGCCCGGCCTCAATTTCCAGCTGACACACTATTCTCTGCCTGATCATGCTTCACGATTCTGACATCGCTGGACGGAGGATCCCGATATTTTATTTTTTGCCAATTGCTGAACTCAAAGTGAGGAATGACATTTCTAGTGTTCAGAGAATTTCTCCCACTTTTGATATCAAGTATGTACAGTGAAAACACAGGTTCGGTCAATATACCCTACTGGAAAACCGGCAACAATTCCAAACAAACCCCATTGGCCTTTGGTAATAATCTATTGCCAATCTGCGTGCAGTTTTGGCAGGTATTCTGTAGATTCCTGCCTGTGATGGATTGAGGCAGACCACTTACACTGAGAACCCTTACAGCCAACACACACAGAAGTATTTCACTCCATTAATCTGACCGCACTGATAAACCAGCTCCCAGAACTATAGGGTTAGGGTTTGAGCCAATGCATAATACAAAACAATTGAGACAATGGACAAGAGCATACAAGTCCATAAAAAATAAAGATCAGAATTGAGTCAAATGTGTTCATTAAGCAACATCAGAAACAGGAGGAGGTAATTTAGCCCCTTGAGCCTGTCTCATCATTCAATGAGATGATGGCTGATTTGTGACCGAACTCCAGGGTCACAGTGCCTTACCAGATACATACTCCCACTGAGTCACACTTGGCATTTTTAAAATAATGCTTCTGCTCTTATTTAGTGAGAAGTTTGCTTTACTCTTCCATGCATCATTCCCTGACTGGACAGACCGACTCCAGGCCTTTTCCAGCGTCGTCCTTGAATTAGTGATTAGGAGATGTGCAATAATTCCTCAGATTAAGGGTTATCACTTCACTGTAGATCCTGTGTCACGTTGCTGAAGTGCTGCTCAGTGCCAGTAACAATGAGAGATAGTGTAAAACCAATATGTAATACTGGTATCTCAGGTGCTGGGCTACTGAACAGCTCTGACACAAGGCCACAGTATTTATGCAGTAATTTTCCACCGTGCTATGATCATGTGAAGGTGCTGAACACTTACTTCCTGGGATTATCTGTTATTTGCTTGATGATCTGACAGCAGATCTCATCATGTAGCATCTCCTTCTCCTTACACAGCTGTATGAAAGCATAAATCTGCTTTTAGCAAGAGATATTGGAACATTTCAAGGTGCAAAAGACTTTAGTAACTTGAACCAACATTTAATGTTTCTTCTGTGTTCCTCCTCTCCTGAAAGTTACAGCTTTTGCAATGAAACGTGACACAGGTGTCAGCAGGACGCCATCATAACCCAATGGGGTTAGGGCTATACAATGGCACACGAGTTTTGGTTCCAGAAGGGCGGCACGGTAACACAGGGGTTAGAATTGTTACTTCACAGCTCCAGAGTCCCAGGTTCGATTCCCGGCTGGGCCACTGTCTGTGCAGAGTCTGCATGTTCTCCCCGTGTCTGCGTGGGTTTCCTCCGGGTGTTCCGGTTTCCTCCAACAGTCCAAAAATGTGCAGGTTAGGTGGATTGGCCATGCTGAATTACCCTTAGTATCCAGAAAGGTTAGGTGGGGTTACTGGGTTATGGGGATAAGGTGGAGTTGTGGGCTTAGGTAGGGTGCTCTTTCCAATGGCCGGTGCAGACTCAATAGGCTGAATAGCCTCTTTCTGCACTGTAAATTCTATGATACTCACCAATCAGTTTCCACAGACATTTTTCCCAGGCTCACATGACCAGTGTGAAGTGTGAGTTTTGACCAACTCTGAGGGAAGACAATTCGGGAAACTGGCAGAGAGTACATAGAACATTGAACAGTACAGCACAGAACAGGCCCTTCGGCCCTCAATGTTGTGCCGAGCCATGATCACCCTACTCAAACCCACGTATCCACCCTATACCCGTAACCCAACAACCTCCCTTAACCTTACTTTTATTAGGACACTACGGGCAATTTAGCATGGCCAATCCACCTAACCCGCACATCTTTGGACTGTGGGAGGAAACCGGAGCACCCGGAGGAAACCCACGCACACAGGGGGAGGACGTGCAGACTCCACACAGACAGTGACCCAGCCGGGAATCGAACCTGGGACCCTGGAGCTGTGAAGCATTTATGCTAACCACCCTGCTACCCTGCTGCCCTTAGTAGCGGTTAGAATGCTGATGAAAACTGCCCAAGCTGGAAGTTGGGGCTGGGGTGGGGGTGGGGGTTTGGAGAGGGTCATACTCACTCCTTTCTATTTCCCAATACACATACACCACCGGATCCCTGGCAATCAACCCCCTTTGCCTGACCCTCTCAGGACACCCCAACCCCAACCACCGACCCATTGGAGCTGGACAACTCAGAGAAGAGTGCTTGCCAGTGTTTCTGCTCCCGCTGTGTCTGCGCATGTGCTCCGTGCTAGCTGTGGACTACAAATGCACAGCAGCACAATGTACAGGGCAGACACCAAAGATGCTTGGTCAGTGGTTAGAGGAGACCTTGAGCAATGTCCTCAGTCACTATTGAAGACAATATCCTCTAAGACCTTTCCTGTCACTGGGCCCAAGGCAATTGTCTCACTCATAACAGAGTCTTAAATTGAGTTCAGCTAACACAGCAAATGTTGGGAATTGAACCTGGGACCGGGCATGGAGTGTCAGACCACAGAAATGCATACATTGCATGCTACCAGTGATCTGCTTTAAATATTGATTGATTTGACATTACTTTTGATAAGCTCAAGGTTGTCAAAAATACTGCTGCTCAAATCTTCCTTTCCCCCATCACTCCTGTGCTCACTGATCTTGCCTCCATGTTAAACAATGTCCCGAGTTTGAAATTTTCATCCTAAATCCCTCCAAGGCCTCACTCCTTCCTACCGCCACCAGTCCCACAGCCCTTTGAGATCTGCACTCCTCCAATTCTGGTCACTTGAGCAGTCTCAAACAGAAGTTCTTAAAAAAGGTAATTTTCTAGAACAGACTGACTCACCCGCAGGATGCTCTGCAAACAATCTATGTCAGATTGTTGTTTCTGAGGGGGTTGGTCTCCCATGAACCTCATCAGAACTGCAGAGAAACAGGAATTAAAGAGAGAAACAAACTGCATCTATACATGGCTTATAACATTGTAGAAACCTCCCAAAGCAGGTCACAGAATGAACTACATCTCTTATCTTGTTTGCATTGTGAAAGTCACAGAGAACCCAATGTCTACTGAATAAAAATAGCAAAATAATGGACTCAACCATTTGATAATTCTGAGGTCATTAGCTCCCAACTAACCCATCAGCCTCAAATGACCTTCTGTCATTAACCCTCAAACCACCAAATCTTATTACTATGTGTGGTGAATTATAAACCTAGTAATTCACACTGTGTTGTATTATATGTATTGTGTCCTTGTGGGCTCTGTATACGAGCCATTGCGCGGCTCTGCCCATAGGGGGACATGAGGAGTTTGTACTGGGCTCCACCCTTGGCTCCGCCCATGGCTCCTCCCACTAACCGGAAGTATAAAGCTCTGCAGTCGTGAGCCTGCTGCCAGTTCAACTCGTTGCAGGCAGGCTCTGTTGTAAGACTATTAAAACCACTGTTCACTTCCAATCACCTGTCTTGTGAATTGATGGTCTCATCAATTTAATAGTCTTAGGAAACTTGAAGAAAAGTACTATGGAATCAGCCCTCAAACCTGACCGACTAGAACTCGACCCGCAGCCTGCAGAGGCGAAATAAATCTTTCTACACTGGCTCAGATGTTTCAAGGCCTACATGGCGGAATCAAACACTTCAGAAACTACGGAGGAGCAGAAACGCAGCCTACTGCACGCAAGGGTGAGCCACCGTATCTCTACTCAACTTAACAGTACTACCTCGTATACGGAGGCCCTGGCCATGCTCGATCGAATGTACGCGAGGCCCATCAACGAGGTCTACGCGCGCCACATTTTTACGACCCGCCGCCAGTGCCCCGCGGAGTCGCTGGACGAATTCCATCGCGATTTAAAAGCTTTAGCTCGGGACTGCAATTATCAGTCTGAGACTTGGTTGAGGGAAGGGCAGGACTGGCAACTGAATATCCCAGGGTATAGATGCTTCAGGAGGGATAGAGAGGGAAGTAGAAGGGGTGGAGGAGTTGCATTACTCGTCAGAGATGATATCACAGCTGTGATTAAGGAGGGCACGATAGAGGATTCGAGCACTGAGGCAATATGGGTGGAGCTAAGAAATAGGAAGGGTGCAGTAACATTGTTGGGACTTTACTACAGACCTCCCAAAAGTGAGCATGTAGTAGAGGTACAAATATGCAGACAGATTATAGAAAAATGTAGGAGCAATAGGGTGGTTGTGATGGGAGATTTTAACTTCCCCAACATTGAATGGGATTCGTGTAGTGTTGGAGGTGTAGATGGAGCAGAGTTTGTAAGGAGCATCCAGGAGATTTTTTAGAGCAGTATATAAATAGTCCAACTCGGGAAGGGGCCATACTGGACCTGGTATTGGGGAATGATCCCGGCCAGGTGGTTGATGTTTCAGTCGGTGATTACTTTGGGAATAGCGATCACAATTCCGTAAGTTTTAGAATACTCATGGACAAAGACGAGAGTGGTCCAAAAGGAAGAGTGCGAAATTGGGGAAAGGCCAAGTATAACAAAATTCGGCCCACTGAAAGACAAGAGAGGGAATTTATGTGTGGACTGAGAGGAAATGGGTGAGATTCTTAATGAGTACTTTGCATCGGTATTCACAAAGGAGAGGGACAAGACAGATGTTGAGGCTAGGGATGGATGTTTAAATACTCTAGGTCAAGTTGTCAAACGGAAAGAGGAAGTTTTGGGTATTCTAAAAGATATTAAGGTGGACAAGTCCCCAGGACCGGATGGGATCTATCCCAGGTTACTGAGGGAAGCGAGGGTCGAAATAGCTGGGGCCTTAAAAGATATCTTTGCAGCATCCTTGAGCACAGGTGAGGTCCCGGAGGACTGGAGAATTGCTAATGTTGTCCCTTTGTTTAAGAAGGGTACCAGGGAAAATCCAGGGAATTACAGACCTGTGAGCTTGACGTCAGTGGTAGGCAAACTGTTGGAGAAGATACTGAGGGATAGGATCTATTCACATCTGGAAGAAAATAGACTTATCAGTGATAGGCAGCATGGTTTTGTGCAGGGAACGTCATGTCTTACAAACCTAATAGAATTCTTTGAGGAAGTGACAAAATTAATTGATGAGGGAAGGGCTGTAGATGTCATATACATGGACTTTAGTCAGGCGTTTGATAAGGTTTCCCATGGCAGGTTGATGGCAAAAGTGAAGTCGTTTGGGTTCAGGGTGTACTAGCTAGATGGATAAAGAACTGGCTGGGCAACAGGAGACAGAGAGTAGTGGTGGAAGGGAGTGTCTCAAAATGGAGAAAGGTGACTAGTGCTCGGAACACTGTTGTTTGTGATCTACATAAATGACCTGGACGAAGGTATAGGTGGTCTGATTAGCAAGTTTGCAGATGATACAAAGATTGGTGGAGTTGCAGATAGCAAGGAGGACTGTCAGAGAATACAGATAGATAGATTGGAGAGCTGGGCAGAGAAATGGCAGATGGAGTTCAATCCAGGCAAATGCGAGGTGATGCATTTTGGAAGATCAAATTCAAGAGCGGACTATATGGTCAATGGAAGGGTCCTGGGGAAAATTGATGTACAGAGAGATCTGGGAGTTCAGGTCCATTGTACCCTGAAGGTGGCAACGCAGGTTGATAGAGTGGTCAAGAAGGCATACAGCATGCTTGCCTTCATCGGACGGGGTATTGAGTACAAGAGTAGGCAGGTCATGTTACAGTTGTATAGGACTTTGGTTAGGCCACATTTGGAATACTTTGTGCAGTTCTGGTCGCCACATTATTAGAAGGATGTGGATGCTTTGGAGAGGGTGCAGAGGAGGTTCACCAGGATGTTGCCTGGTATGGAGGGTGCTAGCTATGAAGAAAGGTTGAGTAGATTAGGATTGTTTTCGTTGGAAAGACGGAGGTTGAGGGGGGACCTGATTGAGGTCTACAAAATTATGAGAGGTATGGACAGGGTGGATAGCAACAAGCTTTTTCCAAGAGTTGGGGTGTCAGTTACAAGGGGTCACGATTTCAAAGTGAGAGGGGGAAAGTTTAAGGGAGATGTGCGTGGAAAGTTTTTTACGCAGAGGGTGGTGGGTGCCTGGAACGCTTTACCAGCGGAGGTGGTAGAGGCGGGCACGATAGCATCATTTAAGAGGCATCCAGACAGGTATATGAACGGGCGGCAACAGAGGGAAGTAGACCTTGGAAAATAGGAGACAGGTTTAGATAAAGGATCTGGATCGATGCAGGCAGGGAGGGCCGAAGGGCCTGTTCCTGTGCCATCATTTTCTTTGTTCTTTGTATCAGCCGCCCAACATATGGAGCTCGCTGTCCGAGATGTATACGTGGCAGGGCTCAGGTCCAATTATGTGCGCCAGCGGTTGCTTGAGAAAGGGGCCCAGAACTTGGAGGACACTGTAGAGTTAGCTACAACCATGGTGGTCTCGTTCTGTAGCATCACCTCGTTCCCCGCGGACCAAGCGACCCCATCATGGGCCCCCAACCAGCGACTGCCCCAGGCCTGCGCCGCGTGGCCACCCACCCACTACGCAGCTCCAGCGTGCCATTTCTGTGGGCAGCCCCAACACCCACGGCAGCACTGCCCGGCCCGCAACGAGACCTGCAGCAGCTGCGGTCACAAAGGACACTATGCCCGGGTTTGCCTGGCGAAGAAACCTCCTACTCCAAACTCTCCTGCAGCCCAGAGCACTCGCTTCCCAAACTCGCAGGCCCGCAGGCTCCGAAATGCTGCAGCCTGTATTCCGACTCCGCCCCCACCTGACACGTGCGACTCATGGGGGCCGCCATCTTGGCAACCCTCCTCCACGTGGCCAGCCACGTGCGACGCATGGGGGCTGCCATCTTGGACGCCATCTTCCTCGCCGCCCGCCACGTGCGATCCACGGGGGCGACCATCTTGGGATCCATCCTCTTCAACCTCTGAAACTCACCTCGAAGACTACGGACTCAGCGGACAGTCATCACGGGGCCACTGCAGCACAGCTGATCGAGCCGCCGACTGTACGCAACTTAGCGCGGTCACGTGGACCAGTCGCGTCCGAAACACCTCCGCAAATCTATGATGACCATTAAAATCAACGGGTACAGGACACCGTGCCTCTTCGACTCCGGGAGCACCGAGAGCTTCGTGCACCCTGATCTGGTAAGACGCTGTTCGCTCCCTATTTTCCCTGCACGGCAAACTATCTCCCTCGCTTTGGGCTCACACTCTGTTCACCTCCAAGGGCGCACCGTCGCAACTCTAACGATTCAGGGCGCCAGCTACTCCAACTTCCAGCTGTTCATACTCCCCGAACTCTGCGCCCCACTCTTACTGGGACTCAACTTCAAGTGCAACCTCAAAAGCCTCACACTCAGCTTCGAAGGGCCCCTACCTCCACTCACTATCTGCAGTCTAGCGACGCTAAAAATCGAGCCCCCTCCACTCTTTGCTAACCTCACTCCGGACTGCAGGACAGGGTGTTTATCAGAACCGACGTCCATAGGCTCCTACGTGAGGGGGTCATAGAGGCCAGTAACAGGCCTTGGAGAGCTCAGGTGGTGGTTGTCAAGACCGGGAAAAAATTCCGAATGGAAGTGGACTATAGCCAAACCATTAATCGGTTCACGCTCCTCGATGCGTACCCCCTTCTGAGGATTGCAGGCATGGTGAATCAGATTGCCCAGTACCGCATTTTCTCCATGGTGGATCTGAAGTCTGCATACCACCAGCTCCCAATTCGCCCGGAGGACCGCCACTACATGGCATTCGAGGCAGATGGCCGCCTCTTCCATTTCCTCCGGGTTCCCTTTGGCGTCATGAATGGGGTCTCGGTATTGCAACGAGCAATGGACCGAATGGTGGACCAGTACGGGCTGCGGGCCACGTTTCTGTACTTGGATAACGTCACCATCTGCGGCCATGATCAGCAGGACCACGACGCTAACCTCCATCGATTTCTCCAAACTGCCCAGAAACTTAACCTCACGTACAACACGGAGAAATGCGTTTTCCGCACGACCAGGCTAGCCATCCTCGGCTATGTCGTGGAAAACGGAGTCCTGGGCCCCGACCCGGACCGTATGCTTACAACTCCCTCTCCCTCATTGTCCCAGGGCCCTCAAAAGGTGCCTGGGATTCTTCTTGTATTATGCCCAGTGGGTCCCTCAGTATGCGGACAAAGCCCGCCCACTATTTAAGGCCACACCCTTTCCTCTGTCAGCTGAGGCTTGCCAGGCCTTCACCTGCATCAAGGAGGACATCGCCAAAGCGGCCATGCGGGCGGTGGATGAATCCGTCCCCTTCCAGGTGGAGAGCGACGCCTCAGAGGTCGCTCTCGCAGCCACTTTAAACCAAGCAGGGAGACCAATCGCCTTTTTCTCCCGAACCCCTCTCGCTTCGGAACTCCTCAGTCGAAAAGGAAGCACAAGCCATTGTGGAAGCTATACGACACTGGAGGCACTACCTCGCAGGTAGGAGGTTCACCCCCATCACCGAACAAAGATCGGTTGCCTTCATGTTTGACAACTCACAAAGGGGCAAAATTAAAAATGATAAATCCTGCGGTGGAGGATCGAACTCTCCACCTACAAGTACGATATTATGTATCGACCGGGGAAGCTCAACGAGCCCCCAGATGCCCTGTCACGCGGCACGTGCGCCAGCGCGCAAGACGACCGCCTGAAAGCTATCCACAATGACCTCTGCCACCCGGGGGTCACCCGGCTCGCCCACTACGTCAAAGCCCGAAATCTGCCTTTCTCCACCGAGGAGGTAAAAGCCATCACCAGGGATTGCCCGATCTGCACGGAGTGCAAACCGCATTTCTATAGACCAGACAGGGCCCACCTGGTAAAGGCATCCCGGCCTTTTGAACGCCTGGGCATCGATTTCAAAGGGCCATTCCCCTCGACCAATCGGAATGTGTACTTCCTGAACGTCATCGATGAGTTCTCCCGCTTCCCCTTTGCTATCCCGTGCCCCGATATGACCTCCCACACAGTCATCAGAGCTCTGCACAGTATCTTCACCCTGTTCAGGTTCCCCTGCTACGTACACAGCGACAGGGGTTAGTCCTTTATGAGCGACGAGCTGCGTCAGTACCTGCTCGACAAGGGCATCGCCTCAAGCAGGACTACCAGCTACAACCCCAAGGGGAACGGGCAGGTGGAGAGGGAGAACGCGACGGTCTGGAAGACCGTCCTACTGGCCTTCCGGTCCAGGAATCTCCCGACCTCCCATTGGCAGGAAGTCCTCCCCGACGCGCTCTATGCTATTAGGTCCCTTCTATGCACAGCCACCAACCAGACCCCTCACGAACGGCTATTTATTTTTTCTAGGGGCACTACCACTGGGGTTTCGCTCCCAGCATGGTTGAAGACACCGGGCCCAGTTCTCCTCCGGAAGCACGTCCGGGCACACAAAACTGACCCACTCGTAGAAAGAGTGCTCCTACTCCACTCAAACGCCCAATACGCTTTCATCGAATACCCTGACGCCCGTCAGGACACTGTTTCCCTCCGGGACCTGGCGCCTGCAGGATCCAACTCCACCACCACTACCGCCGAGGTACCCCTCACACTGCACCCCACCCAACCCTCCGTGCCCTGCGCCCCCGCACCTACAGGTTCACTGCCCGTGCTCCGCGCCCCCGCGCCTATAGGTTTCCAGCGCTGCCCGGCGCCCATCGAACCAGTCGGGTACGAAGCTCGGACCGAATCACCCCCGGAGTCCACTATAGTACACTCGCCGACTGCCCCCACCCAGCCACCCGAAGAGGCTGCAACCCCGGTGCTCCGCCGATCCCAAAGGACGACTTGGCCGCCGGACTGGCTCAATTTGTAGACTGATCACCCCCGTCGGACTTGATTTTTTTTACAGGGGGTGAATGTGGTGAATTATAAACCTAGTAATTCACACTGTGTTGTATTATATGTATTGTGTCCTTGTGGGCTCTGCATACGAGCCGTTGCGCGGCTCTGCCCATAGGGGGAGATGAGGAGTTTGTACTGGGCTCCACCCTTGGCTCCGCCCATGGCTCCTCCCACTAACCGGAAGTATAAAGCTCTGCAGTCGTGAGCCTGCTGCTAGTTCAACTCGTCGCAGGCAGGCTCTGTTGTAAGACTATTAAAACCACTGTTCACTTCCAATCACGTGTCTTGTGAATTGATGGTCTCATCACTATGCGTCTGAGAAACCCTTATTGTTATTAACCTCAACTCAAATCCTCAAAGCTAGTTTTCATTAAGACCATTAACAGCTGATATCACTAAATGCAAATCCGGTTGTCATTGTCCCCGGCCCCCCCGGTCGACATCACTAAACCCCTTAAAATGGCACAAATCAACTTTAAATATTCCACAGTGCCCCTGTGAAACTCACCCATGAAATTCTTTGCAGCAAGCTCATTCAGTTGTTTGTCAACAATATCAATCAGCGACTCCTGGATGGGAACCTGCAACCAAAATTAGACATAGGCTCTGAAGCTGATTTCCTAGGCTCTCTGCATTAATTCGGTTTCATTTATTTATTCTTAAAATGCATTTTTGACCAACGTGGAATACATAACATTGATTTATTTCTCTTTTACCTGCTTAAATGTGTAAATAATTTAAGTCTTTCAAAAAATCTTTAGCAGTTTCCTACTCTTCACCAAACTTCCTATCCAAAGATGTTCCCTGCTTTCCTGTGACCTTTAGAAGAATCTTTTTTCCGGCTTGCAACACAGTTTTCAATGTGTTATTTACATTTCCATTAATGAATTGGCTAATGGCAGAAATCTTCACTGTTTTATTAAACTTTTCCCATTTTTAACTTTGACTTTAACTTAAGCTTTCCGAAAGTCCAAATGAACAACAAAGTAGTCAGCACGACTATCGACAATAACATTCGCCAAGGAAGTAGAGAGCTCTGTCTGGCAGGATCTTCCCTTTCTTTGTCTATGATGCTGTTGCTTAAGTCTGCCCCTTCAAATAGTTTCCCTCTATTTTTTTTCAACCCATGATAATCATTAGACCAGCTACAGGGGCTGGTTTAGCTCACTGGGCTAAATCGCTGGCTTTTAAAGCAGACCAAGCAGGCCAGCAGCACGGTTCAATTCCCGTACCAGCCTCCCCGGACAGGCGCCGGAATGTGGCGACTAGGGGCTTTTCACAGTAACTTCATTAAAGCCTACTCGTGACAATAAGCGATTTTCATTTCATTTCATAATAATAATCTTTATTTTTACAAGTAGGCTTACATTAATACTGAAACAAAGTTACTATGAAAAGCCCCTAGTCGCCACATTCCGGTGCCTGTTTGGGTACACTGAGGGAGAATTCAGAATGTCCAAATTACCTAACAGCACGTCTTTTGGGACTTGTGGGAGGAAAGCAGAGCACCCGGAGGAAACCCACAGACACGGGAAGAACGTGCAGACTCCGCACAGTGACCTAAGCTGGGAATTGAACCCGGAACCCTGGAGCTGTGAAGAAACAGTGCCAACCACCGGATCAGATTAGAATCCCTTTCAAAACATTAGTACAAAGTCAATAAGTGAACGTGTCAATGGGTGAGGAAAAGAAGCCAGCAATTTCCAAGGAGGGCAGAAAGAAAGGCCAGAAGATGCTGATAACAATGTTTCTCCATCTACAAAGTGATGAAGCAGGTTCACCCCGACATTGGCATCTCCTCTAAGGCCACATCATGAACTCCTTCCTGAATTATATTTTGGAGTGCATCGCAGGTGAGGCTTCCCGCCTGACCTATTAAAAACATGGAACCATCAGCTCCCAGAAAATTCAGATTGCTGTGTGGCTGCTGCTGCCTGGGCAACTGGACAAGCACGTTGTGTTTGACAAAGGTGGTGACCAACTACACCAGTGCTGAGTAAAACTCCACAATGTAATGAAAACCTGATTAGTTCCTTCAGGTCAATGCTTTGCAAATCGTCATGTTGTTTTCTCTCAGAACCGTATGGCATTGGTACAGGGCCATTGTCAGTCTGAATGAGTTCTCTATCTTTCAAATGACTAACATGCCTTTACCATTAATAAATATACAGGCATTAATTCCTGTTTTCCAATTGCCATGCAGGCATTTCGCTTTCCTCAGCTCTCGATTGCAACATTCTCTTACCTTGGCGTGCTGGACCAGGTGGTTCGAATTTTTTCCTTCTGCGTTCATACCCTTCCAGCCAAGCCTAGAATCAGAGTGAGAAACAGAAAAACCGGTCACACTAACTCACATTCACAACTGTTCAGATTTACTGAACCACAGCAACAGATCCAAACTCTTTGATTGTCACAGACAGACCGGAGGGGTCTGAAATGCCAATCTGAGTTCTGTTTTTGTATTGATCCCACAGTTGGTAGTGAGATTGAAAAAGGAACACAAAGCTCAGAATGGCAAATTTCACTGGTTAGTGCTGAGCTCAAAACCAGCTTTGAGAATAGTCTTGCATGCGGCTTTGGGAATAGTCTTGCATGCGGCTTTGGGAATAGTCTTGCATGTGGCTTTGGGAATAGTCTTGCATGTGGCTTTGGGAATAGTCTTGCATGTGGCTTTGGGAATAGTCTTGCATGTGGCTTTGGGAATAGTCTTGCATGTGGCTTTGGGAATAGTCTTCCATGTGGCTTTGGGAATAGTCTTGCATGTGGCTTTGGGAATAGTCTTGCATGTGGCTTTGGGATTCAGAATTTATGCAGTCTCATCTACGGCTAGCTAATAAAGCTAAAGGCAGTATTCAACTCAAATACAAAGCATGGTCGAGATTCTCCATTGTCCGATGCCGATATCGTATTCGGCGATCGGGCGGAGAATCCCTTCCGATGGCCAAATCGGGGGCGGTGTCGGTTTGATGGTGGTTTTCGAGTCTCCACCCCCTCAAAAATGGCATCATTGCATCACGCGCCGAACGCTGTTGGAACGGCGTTGGCGAATCACCAGAAGGCCCTCCCCGATGAATTGGCCAAAGGGCCGTACTCTGCCCAGTAACGGGCAGTGATTGGATCCTGCCTTACTGGGATGATTTTCAGAGAGCCTGGGGATACGGTTTGAGAGAAAAGCTGCTGCATTTCTAAAATTACAGAGACCTAAATGAACCTACAGCAAAAACCATCACCGACTGGAAACAAAATTCTTGAACTGAAAGCCTAGATTGAAGAACAGTGTGCCAGAAACACCATCTGAAACAAAGACTCTTATCTTTCATTGCTTTCATCATTATTTTTACACCCTCTTCTCCCCTCTGTGTTTGTCTGTCTTATGTGTGTACGTAGAGAGTGGGACAAGTTTAAGTGGGGGGGGGGAGATTAGGAATTGGATAATAATTTTCTGCATTTTTAATTATAGTTATTGTTTATTCATAAACTTAATTGTGTTTAAATTTACAAACCTGGTGACTGTAGTTATTGAGCAGCTAAGGGATAAAGACTTTGGGTGTTTTTCTAAGAAATATTTGTTAATTTCAATTGCGTTGCGAGTCCGTGTCAAGTTGGGCTGGAATTGACTAGAGGGTAGCAATTCTGGTCAGTAAACGGGTGGCATTTGAGGCAGGGAGTATTGTGGCTGACAAAGGGGGCAGATACATAATGGTGAGTGGGAAGCCGCAGGGGACCCGGGTAGTGCTAGTGAATGTCTAACTGGGATGATGTAGAATTCATGAGACGCATGCTGGGTAAAATTCTGGACTTAGACTCACACAATTTGATCATGGGGGGTGACTTCAACACAGTCATTGATCCTGTTTTGGACCGGTCAAAGACCAGGTCGGGAAAGCGACCAGCGGCGGCTAAGGAACTGAAGGGCTTCATGGAACAGGTGGGGGGCGTAGACACATGGAGTTTTGCTCGGCCGAGGGCGAAGGAGTTCTCTTTTTTCTCCCACGTCCACAAAGTTTATTCCCGTATAGATTTCTTTGTTGTGAGCTGGGCGTTAATCCCAAGGGTGGAGGGGACGGAATACTTGGCCATTGCAGTCTCTGATCATGCTCCGCACTGGGTGGATTTGCGACTTGGTGAAGTGAGAGGACGGCGCCCATTATGGAGGCTAGATGTGGGACTGCTAGCGGATGACAAAGTTTGTGGGCAGATAAAGAGGAAGTTTCAAAATTTCTTGGAAACTAATGATACGGGAGAGGTAACGCTGACTACGGTTTGGGAGGCTCTGAAGGCAGTTATTAGAGGGGAGTTAATCTCTATTAGATCCCATAGGGAGAAGAAAGAAAGAGCGGAGAGAGAGAGATACTCAGAGGAGACAGGAGTTACGCAGAGACCCCCGAGACGGGGCTACTGAAAGAGCGCCGGAGACTGCAGGCGGAATTTGATCTGCTGACCACAGGGAAAGCGGTAGCACAGCTGAGGAAGGTAAAAGGGGCTGTCTATGAATATGGGGAGTAAGCGAGTAGAATGCTAGTGCACCAACTTTGTAGGAGGGAGGCGGCCAGGAAAATTGGGGAAGTTCAGGATAAGGATGGTAACAGTCATGGACCCAGAGGGGGTGAACAAAGTCATTAGGGTGTTTTATGGTAAACTGTATGAGTCAGAACCCCCGGCGGGAGGGGAAGGATGAAGCAATTCATGGACCAATTGAGGTTTCCAAAGGTGGAAGAGGATCTGGTGGAGGGACTGGGGCCCCCCGATAGAGTTGGAGGAGATTGTTAAGGGTCTAGGGAGCATGTAGTTGGGCAAGGCCACGGGGCCGGATGGCTATCCTTAGAATTCTACAAGAGATTTTCAGGATTGTTGAGTCCACTGCTGCTAAGGACCTTCAATGAGGCTAAACAAAGAGGGACCCTACCCCCAACAATGTCACAGGCTTCAATTTCACTCATCTTCAAACGGGGGAAAGATGAGGTACAATGTGGGTCCTATAGACCGATATCGCTCTTGAACGTGGACGCCAAATTGCTGGCCAAGATTTTGGCTGCTAGAATTGAGCACTGTGTCCCAGGGTGATAGGGGAGGATCAGACAGGCTTCGTTAAAATCAGGCAATTGAACTCCAATGTACGGAGGCTCCTAAACGTTATTATGATGCCCTCAGCGGGAGAGGAGGCAGAAGTAGTGGCTGCGATGGATGCAGAGAAAGCCTTTGATTGGGTGGAATGGGAGTACCTGTAGGAAACACTAAGAAGGTTTGGATTCGGTGAGGGATTCATAGAGTGGGACCAGCTACTTTATCAGGCCTTCATAGCAAATGTATGCACGAACAGGGTGAGGTCGGAATACGTTAGGCTCCATCGAGGGATGAGGCAGGGGTGCCCCCTCTCCCCGTTATTATTCACCCTTGCAATAGAGCCATTGGCCATAGCGCTGCAGGCTTCAAAGAACTGGCAGGAGTTGTTCGGGGGAGGAGGAGCATCTGGTCTCGCTCTACGCGGATGATCTGCTCTTGTACATTTCGGACCCACTAGAGGGGATGGGGGAGGTCATGCAGATTTTGAGGGACTTCGGCAATTTTACGGGGTACAAATTGAACGAGAAGAAAAGCGAGATGTTCGTGATCCTAGCTAAAGGGCAGGAGAAGAGACTGGGAGAGCTTCCGCTTAAGATGGTGGAGAAGAGCTTTCGGTACCTGGGTATACAGTTGGCTCGAAACTGGGATGCCCTCCAGAAGCTTAATTTATTCTGGCTGGTAGAGCAAATGGAGGGGGACTTTAAAAGGTGGGACATGCTCCCGCTTTCTCTAGCGGGGAGGGTGCAGACCGTTAAGATGACGGCCCTCCCCAGATTTCTGTTTGTCTTCCAGTGCCTTCCCATCTTCATCCCTAAGTCCTTTAAGCGGGTGAACAACATCATCTCAGGATTTGTATGGGCAAATAAGACCCCATGAGTAAAGAGACTTTATCTAGAGCGCAGTCTTTGGGGGGGGGGGGGTTGCTGGGCTGGGCTGGCGGTGCCGTACTTTTGCAGCTACTGTTGGGCGGCTAACATAGCCATGATTAGGAAATGGGTACTGGGGGAGAGGTTGACGTGGGAGTGGTTAGAGGCGTCCTCATGCAAAGGCACCAGCTTAGGGGCACTTGTAACGGCACCTCTGCCGTTCTTGCTGGCGCACTACTCCTCAAGTCCGGTGGTGGCAGCGGCATTAAGGATCTGGGGTCAGTAGAGAAGACACAGGGGGGTGGAGGGAGCCTCAGTTTGGACCCCGATGAGCAACAATCACAGATTTGGCCCGGGCAAGATAGACGGAGGGTTTAAAAGCTGGCATAGGGCAGGTATTAAAAAGATGGGGAATCTGTTCATAGACGGGACTTTTCCTAGCCTGAAAGCGCTGGAGGAGAAACTCAATTTGCACCCTGAAAATGCTTTCAGATACCTTCAGGTACACGCCTTTCTTAAAAAACAGGTGGTGGCATTTCCGTTGCTACCCCCAAGCAGGATACAAGATAGGGTGGTCTTTGGCTCCAAGGTGGGGGAGGGGAAGGTGTCGGACATCTACCAGGAACTACAGGAGGCAGAGGAAGCCCCAGTGGGGGAACTTAAGGGCAAGTGGGAGGAGGAGCTAGGCGGGGAGCTGGATGCGGGCCGGTGGGCGGATGCCCTAAACAGGATTAATTCCTCATCATCATGTGCCAGGTTTAGCTTCATCCAGTTTAAGGTGGTCCACCGGGCACACATGACGGCAACCAGAATGAGCAAGTTCTTTGGGGTTGAGGATAGATGTGTGAGGTGTGCAAGAAGCCCAGGAGACCATGTCCATATGTTCTGGGCATGCCCGGCTCTTAAGGGATTCTGGCAGGGATTTGCTAAGGTAATGTCCAAGATCATAGACACGCGATCTTTGGTGTGTCAGACGATCCAGGAGTTCAGGAAACGAAAGAGGCCGACGTGGGCAGCACGGTAGCATAGTGGTTAGCATAAATGCTTCACAGCTCCAGGGTCCCAGGTTCAGTTCCCGGCTGGGTCACTGTCTGTGCGGAGTCTGCACGTCCTCCCCGTGTGTGCGTGGGTTTCCTCCGGGTGCTCCGGTTTCCTCCCACAGTCCAAAGATGTGCGGGTTAGGTGGATTGGCCATGCTAAATTGCCCGTAGTGTCCTAAAAAGTAAGGTTAAGGGGGAGTTGTTGGGTTACGGGTATAGGGTGGATACGTGGGTCTGAGTAGGGTGATCATTGTTCGGTACAACATCGAGGGCCGAAGGGCCTGTTCTGTGCTGTATTGTTCTATGTTCTATGTTCTATGTATTGGCCTTTGCCTCCCTGGTAGCCCGGAGACAGATCCTTTTAATGTGGAGGGACTCGAAGCCCTCGAGTGCGGAGACCTGGATTGGTGACATGGCTGGGTTTCTCAGTCTCGAGAAAATAGAGCGTCCATGACGGCGTTCTCTCGGAGATGGCAGCCGTTCTTCGACTTTCTAGGAGAGCATTAAAATGTCAGCAGCAGCAGCAACTCGGGGGGAGGGGGGGGGGGGGGGTGTTAGGGGGGGAATGTTACATATTCTTGTTCTTTTTTCTGTATATAATGTTAACGATTACCTTGTGTTAAATGTTGTTAATGGTTATGCAAAAAGTATGTTTTGATAAAAATTTGAATAAAGATAATCTTAAAAAAATTAAAAAAAAAGATCTGGCAAATGGAGTATAATGTGGGAAAATGTGAAATTGTCCATCTTTGAATCTTTTTAATGCAGAGCTGGACAGATTCTTGAGTAACAGGGAGGTGAAACGTTATTTCCGGGTCGGGAGGGAGGGTGGTGGGGTTGGCAGCAATGTGGAGTTGAGGTTACAGACTCACCAGTCGGATCTTTTTGAATGGTGGAGCAGGCTCGAGGGGCCAAGTGGCTTCCTCCTGCTCCTAATTCATATGTTCGTATTGAAAGTAATATATACATCAGCTATAAACACATGTTGGGTGATGGTTTGAGCATCCTGGGAGGGTAGGGATACAGGAGATGGGGATGGATGGAGTCCATCATCCAGACTTGTCGAACAATAAAGCCATCGCAATGCTGTGACAGAACTATTTACTGCGATCTGCTATCAACAGTTTTTTGCAGGGTTTGATTAAATCACAGAATAAGGTCCAGAGGAGCATTTCTCAGCGATCTTTGCACTGCGGCTAATGAAGTGTTAGGATTAGCGTAAGGTTAGGCTGATGTTAGAGCCAAGACAGAAAAGAACATGGCTTCAACACACTGGAGAACAGAAAACAGACAGTGCATGTGGTTTTCAGAGACCTCTTCCAACATCCCACTGCCAGAGAGATTAGTTAACGGCATGAGACTTAGTAACATGTATCCAAGAGCACGGGAAAAGACAGCTGCTTCTTTTGTTGGTCCTCATATCTAAACAAATATCAGGAAAAGCCCCAGAACAGGATGAGTCCTCCACCAAAGTTTACACAAAGGTGTCAATACCAAGGAAGTAGGAAGATGCTGTCAGCGAGCGCTACAACCAGCGATATCCCCTGTGAATACCTGAAAAGAACACTGACGTTGTGGGCCATGGTGGTTTTCCCTACTACTGCTCAGATAATACTGAAAAATATGAAATAATATCAATATCAAATATTACACATATTACTGATCAAGTGATATTGACCAATGATAGTTTCTCTAATGAGTTGGAGTCTCCTCAGGTGCTTTGTGAGGCTCAGGTAAACCTGGGAAGCCTATTGACCAGACGACCAGACCCCATATCTTCTGATTTCTTGGTACTCCTCTCTTGTGCCAAAGACATCTGTTTATGTGGCATTGTCTGGTGAACCTATTCAATATACCTATCGATCTGTACTTGTATAGGTGATGTATCTTAGTGCTCTGCAAACTTCCTATGTTATTGTCTATTACATACACAATACAAATGGGAATATTTAAGAAACATTTAGCAAGACTTTATAAAATATAACTTAGCCACAGACTGTGTATTGCTCAGCATACCATTTTACACAAGGAAGAAATTTTCGGGAACTGTTGGAAAGAAATGAGATCCACATTCACACACATTATTATTATTATATATTAATAACTCAGCTGTAACACTGGATGAATGTCCAGACTTTTGTCTTTCTCTATGTTTCTCGGTCTCTGGTGTGTCCGTGGCACATCGCTGCATGTTGATCTCTATTTTCACGTCTTCTAGTTACTGATGTTAAGCAGATTGGGGAATGCATGTACAGCCATATTACTCACATGGTCAAAGGCTCTCTGAAATACTTCAAGGCAAATTCTGCCATTATATATTGGCCAAATTCAGGCGAAGAATGAATGCTTGATGGAGGGTTGATGGAGAATTCAGCAGCTGCAGTGATGGTTGTCTTTTCTGAAACTTCACTGGATGAAACACTCTTAATACCAAGCAAAACACATGTTTCGTTAGTTTGACAAGAGTCAAGTGTAGACATGCTGAGCAAATCAATGTGAACAAAGTCAGAGCCACAATTCTATATGAAATAAATCCCACTGTCATGCCTTCTTCCCTTAATATTACAGACTTTGACTGGGACTGTTCCACAAGTTTTCGGCAGAATTCACCCAATGGTCCACTCTTCATGTATACTGAATGTGGGCAGACCATCCAACCCAAAATAAATAAAGCTATAAAGAGTGCTGTGAAGACGGAATTTGCTAAAGTGGACTGGGAAAATCCAGTAAAACTTAGGATGGTAGAGAAACTGTGGCAGACATTGGATATTTCATAACTGTCAACATAAATATATTTAATTAAAAAAGAAAGACTCGATGAGATGGATGCCTAACAAAGGAAATTAAGGATGCTGTCAAATTGCAGGGAAATGCTTGCAATATTGCAAAGATCAAAGATCAGAAGATTGGACACATTTTAGAAACTGACAAAAAAAAAGATTAAAAACGAGGGAGAAGTTAGGGTCTACCCGAGGACCGCCCCCACACACTCACCTGCCAGGTCCCGCTGTGCGTGAGGTGAGTAATTCACGCTGGCGGGACTGGCCAAAACTGGACAGCCGCTCGGCCCATCGGGCTCGAAGAATGGCCGAGGAGGCTGCTGTCAACGGCCCCCGATTGGCGTGGCAGGAATCCCACCGCCGCCCTAAAAACGGCATCAGAGAATAGGGCAGCCGGCATCGGGGCGGCAGGGGGATTCGCGCCTCCCCCCTTGCGATTCTCTGACCCGGCGGGGGATCGGAGAATCCTGGACAAGGAGTTTATACAAGTGTACAAAAGAAAAATAGTAGCTAAAATCAGTTTTGGTCCCTTATAGGGTGGGAAACAAGGAAATGGCAGGAGCATTCAACAGGTCTTTTGTATCAGCGAAAGACACAGTAAAAGACACCACAAATGTATTCCAAAATTATTTGAAAATCAAAAGGCAAAAGGAGAACTTAAAATAATTACAAATCACTGGGGAATAGGTACTACGGAAACTAATGGGATTAAGGGCTGAGAAGTCCCCTGGACCTAATGGCCTCTAGGGTCTTGTAAGAAGTGGCTGCAGAGATAGTAGATGCATTAGTTATAATCCTTCAAAAACCCCTGGATTCTGGAAAGGTCCCAGTAGTCAGGAAAACCACAAATTTAACGCTGCTATTTAAGAAAGGAGGGAGACAGCAAGCAGGGAACTCTAGGCCAGTTAGCCTCACATCAATCATGGAGAAAAAGCTTGAATCCATTATTAAGGAAGTAATAGCAGAATATTTAGAAAGCCATAATACAATTGAGTATAGTCAACATGGTTTTGTGAAAGGAAAATTGTTTGACTAATTTATTAGAGTTCTTTGAGGAGTTACCGAGCAGAGTGGATAATAGAAAACCAGTATGTAAATGCACAGATTATAAGAACATAAGAACATAAGAACTAGGAGCAGGAGTAGGCCATCTGGCCCCTCGAGCCTGCTCCGCCATTCAATTAGATCATGGCTGATCTTTTTTGGACTCAGCTCCACTTTCCGGCCCGAACACCATAACCCTTAATCCCTTTATTCTTCAAAAAACTATCTATCTTTACCTTAAAAACATGTAATGAAGGAGCCTCAACTGCTTCACTGGGCAAGGAATTCCATAGATTCACAGCCCTTTGGGTGAAGAAGTTCCTCCTAAACTCAGTCCTAAATCTACTTCCCCTTATTTTGAGGCTATGTCCCCTAGTTCTGCTGTCACCCGCCAGTGGAAACAACCTGCCCGCATCTATCCTATCTATTCCCTTCATAATTTTAAATGTTTCTATAAGATCCCCCCTTATCCTTCTAAATTCCAACGAGTACAGTCCCAGTCTACTCAACCTCTCCTCATAATCCAACCCCTTCAGCTCTGGGATTAACCTAGTGAATCTCCTCTGCACACCCTCCAGCGTCAGTACGTCCTTTCTCAAGTAAGGAGACCAAAACTGAACACAATACTCCAGGTGTGGCCGCACTAACACCTTATACAATTGCAACATTATAATGAACAGAATTGTGTACTGAGGCGGCACGGTAGTACAGTGGTTAGCACTGTTGCTTAACAATGCCAGGGACCCATGTTCGATTCCCAACTTAGGTAACTGTCTGTGCGGAGTCTGCACGTTCTCCCTATGTCTGCGTGGGTTTCCTTCGGGTACTCCGGTTTCCTCCCACAAGTCCCGAGAGATGTGCTGTTAATTTATTTAGACATTCTGAATTCTCCCTCTGTGCACTGAGGCAATATGGGTAGAGCTAAGAAATAGGAAGGGTGCAGTAACATTGTTGGGACTTTACTACAGGCCTCCCAAAAGTGAGTGTGAAGTAGAGGTACAGACGTTATAGAAAAATGTAGGAGCAATAGGGTGGCCGTGATGGGAGATTTTAACTTCCCCAACATTGAATGGGACTCATGTAGTATTGGAGGCGTAGATGGAGCAGAATTTGTAAAGGGCATCCAGGAGTTTTTTAGAGCAGTATGTAAATAGTCCAACTCGGGAAGGGGCTATACTGGACCTGGTATTGGGGAAGATCCCGGCCAGGTGGTTGAAGTTTCAGTCAGTGATTACTTTGGGAATAGCGATCACAATTCCGTAAGTTTTAGACATGGACAAAGACGAGAGTGGTCCTAAAGGAAGAGTGCTAAATTGGGGAAAGGCCAAGTATAACAAAATTCGGCAGGAACTAGGGAATGTGGATTGGGAGCAGCTGTTTAAGGGTACGTCCACATTTGAAATGTGGGAGTCTTTTAAGGAAAGGTTGATTAGAGTGCAGGACAGACATGTCCCTATGAAAATGAGGGGTAGAAATGGCAATATTAGGGAACCATGGATGACGGGTGGAATTGTGAGACTAGCTAAGATGAAAAAGGAAGCATACTTAAAAGGGGACTTAAAACTGATGAAGCTTTGGAGGAATATCGGGAAAGTAGGACAAATCTCAAACGTGCAATAAAGAGGGCTAAAAGGGGTCTAAAAGGGGTCATGAAATATCTTTGGCTAACAGGGTTAAGGAAAATCCCAAAGTCTTTTACTCGTATATAAGAGGGTAACTGGAGAAAGGATTGGCCCACTCAAAGACAAAAGAGGGAATTTATACATGGAGTCAGAGGAAATGGGTGAGATTCTTAATGAGTACTTTGCATCGGTATTCACCAAGGAGAGGGACATGACGGATGTTGAGGTTAGGGATGGATGTTTAAATACTCCAGGTCAAGTCGGCATAAGGAAGGGGGAAGTTTTGGGTATTCTAAAAGGCATTAAGGTGGACAAGTCCCCAGGTCCGGATGGGATCTATCCCAGGTTACTGAGGGAAGCGAGGGACGAAATAGCTGGGGCTTTAAGAGATATCTTTGCAGCATCCTTGAGCACGGGTGAGGTCCCGGAGGACTGGAGAATTGCTAATGTTGTCCCTTTGTTTAAGAAAGGTAGCAGGGATAATCTAGTGAATTATAGGCCTGTGAGCTTGACGTCAGTGGTAGGCAAACTGTTGGAGAAGATACTGAGGGATAGGATCGATTCACATTTGGAAGAAAATAGACTTATCAGTGATAGGCAGCATGGTTTTGCGCAGGTCTTACCAACCTAATAGAATTCTTTGAGGAAGTGACAAAGTTAATTAATGAGGGAAGGTCTGTGGATGTCATATACATGGACTTCAGTAAGGCGTTTGATAAAGTTTCCCATGTCAGGTTGATGTAAAAAGTGAAGTCGCATGGGGTTCAGGATGTACTAGCTAGATGGATAAAGAACTGGCTGGGTAACAGGAGACAGAGAGTAGTGGTGGAAGGGAGTGTCTCAAAATGGAGAAAGGTGACTAGTGCTCGGAACACTGTTGTTTGTGATATACATAAATGATCTGGACGAAGGTATAGGTGGTCTGATTAGCAAGTTAGCAGATGATACTAAGATTGGTGGAGTTGCAGATAGCGAGGGGGACTGTCAGAGAATACAGCAGAATATAGATAGATTGGAGATTTGGGCAGAGAAATGGCAGATGGAGTTCAATTCAGGCAAATGCGAGGTGATGCATTTTGGAAGAACCAATTCAAGAGCGGACTATAAAGGTCAATGGAAGAGTCCTGGGGAAAATTGATGTACAGAGAGATCTGGGAGTTCAGGTCCATTGTACCCTGAAGGTGGCAACGTAGGTCGATAGAGTGGTCAAGAAGGCATACAGCATGCTTGCCTTCATTGGACGGGGTATTGAGTACAAGTGCCGGCAGGTCATGTGACAGTTGTATATGACTTTGTTAGGCCACATTTGGAATACTGCGTGCAGTTCTGGTCGCCACATTACCAGAAGGATTTGGATGCTTTAGAGAAGGTGCAGAGGAGGTTTACCAGGATGTTGACTGGTATGGAGGGTGCTATGAAGAAAGGTTGAGTAGATTAGGATTGTTTTCGTTGGAAAGACGGAGGTTGAGGGGGGACCTGATTGAGGTCTACAAAATTATGAGAGGTATGGACAGGGTGGATAGCAACAAGCTTTTTCCAAGAGTGGGGGTGTCAATTACAAGGGGTCATGATTTCAAAGTGAGAGGGGGAAAGTTTAAGGGAGATGTGTGTGGGACGTTTTTTACGCAGAGGGTGGTGGGTGCCTGGAACGCTTTGCCAGCGGAGGTGGTAGAGGCAGGCACGACAGCATCATTTAAGATGCATCTAGACAGATATATGAACGGGCGGGGAACAGAGGGAAGTAGATCCTTGGAAAATAGGCGACAGGTTTAGATAAAGGATCTGGATCGGCGCAGGCTGGGAGGGCCGAAGGGCCTGTTCCTGTGCTGCAATTTTCTTTGTTCTAACTAGGGAAGGGGCCGTACTTGATCTGGTATTGGTGAATGAGCTGGCCAGGTGGTTGAAGTTTCAGCAGTGGGCCATTTCAGGAAGAGTGACCATAATTCAGTAAGTAGTCAAAAAAATTTACAGTACCCAATTAGTTTTTTTCAATTAAGGGGTAATTTAGCGTGGCCAATCCATCTACCCTGCATATCTTTGGGTTGTGGGGGCAAAACCCACGTAAACACGGGGAGAATGTGCAAACTCCACATGGACAGTGATGCAGAGCCGGGATCGAACCTGGGACCTCGGCACTGTGAGGCAGCAGTGCTATCCACGGTGCCACCGTGCTGCCATGATTCAGTAGGTTTTAAGGTACTGTTGGATAAAGATAAGAGAGTCCATGGGTGAAGGTGCTAAATTGGGGAATGGCTACTTCTAATAATATCAGGCAGAAACTGAAGAATCTAGATTGGGGGCGGATATTTGAGGGAATCTATGCGTGGAACCAGACGCGAGGTACTGAATGAATATTCACCAAAGAGAAGGACTCGGTAGATAATGAGTCTGGGGAAGGCTGAGTAGATAGTTTGGGTCACATTGAAATCAAAAAGGAGGTGTAGGGCATCTTGAAAAACATTAAGGTAGATCAGTCCCCAGGGACTGATGGATCTAACCCAGAATACTGAGGGAGGCAAGGGAGGAAGTTGCTGGGGCCTAGACAGAAATCTTTGTATCCTCACTGGCAGGTCCTCACCTACAGGTGAGGTCCTAGAGGACTGGAGAATAGCCAATGTTGTTCCTTTATTTAAGAAGGGTAGCCGGGATAATGCAGGAAATTACTGGCCGGTGATCCTCACGTCAGTGATAGGAAAATTATTGAAGAGGATTCTTCGAGACAGGATTTACTCCCAGTTGGAAGTAAGTGGATGTATTAGCGAGAGGCAACATGGTTTTGTGAAGTGGAGGTCACTAACGTAATTGAATTTTTCAAGGAAGCGATGGCAATGATTGATGACAGTAGGGCAGTGGATGTTGTCCACATGGACTTCAATTTGACAAGGTCCCTCATGGCAGACTGGTACAGAAGGTGAAGTCACACAGGATCAGATGTGATCTGGCAAGACGGATACAGAACTGGCTCGGTCACAGAAGACAGAGGGTTGCAGTGAAAGGGTGCTTTTCTGAATGGAAGGTTGTGTCTAGTGGTGTTCCGCAGGGATCAGTGCTGGGACCTTTGCTGTTTGTAATATATATAAATGATTTGGAGGAAAACGTAACTGGTTTAATTAGTAAGTTTGCGGACGACACAAAGGTTGGTGGAATTGCGGATAGCGATGAGGACTGTCAGAGGATACAGCAGGATTTAGATCATTTGGAGACTTGGGCAGAGAGATGGCAGATGGAGTTTAATCCAGGCAAATGTGAGGTAATGCATTTTGGAAGGTCTAATACAGATGGGAAATATACGGTAAATGGCAGAACCCTTCAGAGTAGTGACAGGCAGAGGGATCTGGATGTACAGGTCCATAGGTCACTGAAAGAGGCAATGTAGGTGGAGAAGGTAGTCAAGAAGGCATTCATCAGCTGGGGCATTGAATTTATAAATTGGCAAGCAATGCTGCAGCTACATAGAACCTTAGTTAGGCCGCACTTGGAATAGAGTGTTCAATTCTGGTCGCCACACTATCAGAAGGATGTGGAGGCTTTGGAGAGGGTACAGATGAGGTTTACCAGGATGTTGCCTGGTATGGAGGGTATTAGCTATGAGGAGAGGTTGGATGAACTCAGTTTGTTCTCACTGGAATGATGGAGGTTGAAAAGCAACCTGATAAAAGTCTACAAAATTATGAGGGAAGTGGACAGAGTGAATAGTCAGAAGCTCATTCCCATGGTGGAATAATCAATTACTGGGGGCATAGGTTTAAGGTGTGAGGGGCAAATTTTCCAGGAGATGTGCGAGGCAAGTTTTTAAACACAGAGGGTAGTGGGTTTGGTAGCAAGTATGGTAGTGACCTTAAAGGGGTGTCTTGACAAATACATGAATAGGATGGGAATAGAAGGATATGGTCCCCGGAATGGTTGAAGATTTTACGTTAAACAGGCAAAATGGTCGTCGTAGGCTTGGAGGGTCAAATGTCCTGTTCTTGTGCTGTATTTTTCTGTGTTCTTTGAATGATTTTGAATACAGAAAGAAGATTTACAACACCGGCTTAAAGTCCAATAGTTTTGTTTGCAATCACTAGCTTTCGGAGCGCAGCTCCTTCGGTGCTATGTCTTTTCGTCCGACGTCATTTCGTCCAACGACACTTCGTCCACGTCTTTTGGTCCAACGTCTTTTTGTCCGCCCGTCTTTTGGTCCAACGTCACTTCGTCCAATTATCCAATTACAAATAGTTTAATTTAGTTTTTCAATGTTACTGCTCAAGGATTCTCTCCACCTATTTCGCCTCTTGAGGTTGAGTTCTGCATTTGTGCTGCTTGATCTCCAGACATTATTAAGATAAGCTGCAGGATATTCACCCATGTATGCTCCAGCGTGATGAGAGCCATTGTATCTGATGGAATATTTGATCATTTCAGACCTGTAATGCCAGAACCCACTGCCAACCAGAGGTTTAATCACTCGACGAAAATCGAGTTTAAATCTGCTTCTTTCAGAACTGCACTCATTGTCTAAATCCAATTAGACTCCCACTTATATCTGTGTCTGTCGGAATTGTAGAATATCAAATCATCTTGTCCTCTCCCCATTATTCTCTCTCGGGTACAGTTCTGGAAATCTAACTTTTAGGGAATTTCGGGAATTTACAATTTACATCAATTTTAAGTAATTTCGGGATATTCTACAATATATCCGAAGAGCTTTAAACCTGAAAAAGACTAGGCATCAGATAAACAAAGAATGGAGACATTTCGAGAATGTGGGGCATACATTGCAGGTATTATTAACTTTTAGGGAATTTCGGGAATTTACAATTTACATCAATTTTAAGTAATTTCGGGAATTTTAAGTAATTAGTAAACTTTTAGATTTTTTAACTGCATTTTTAGATTTTTTAACTTTTTAACTGCATTTTTCAACTTGCATTTACTTGCATTTTATCAATTACTTGCATTTTAGCAATTAAATTCACTTGCTGTATTGTACTTGCATTTTATCAATTAAATGGTTTTATACGGAGTTAATTTGTAATTGGATAATTGGACGAAGTGACGTTGGACCAAAAGACGGGCGGACAAAAAGACGTTGGACCAAAAGACGTGGACGAAGTGTCGTTGGACGAAGTGACGTCGGACGAAAAGACGCGACACGGCTCCTTTTTCAGGTGAGCCTGATAAAGGACACTTACCTGAGGAAGGAGCTGTGTTCTGAAAGCTAGTGATTGCAAACAAACCTGTTGGAGGTTAACCTGGTGTTGGAGACTTCTTACTGTGCTCACCCCAGTCCAACACCAGTATCTCCACATAATGATCTTGGAAGCAGTTCAGAGAGGGTTCACGAGGCAGATTTCTGGGATGAAGGGGTGAAGGGGCTGTCTTATGAGGAAATTATGAGCAGCTTAGGCCTGTACTCATTGGTGTTTAGAAGAATGAGAGATGATCGTATTAAAACATATAAGGTTCTGAGGGGACCGGATAGAATGGATGCTGAGAGGATGTTTATACTTGTGTGGACATTTAGAACTATGGCACATACTTTCAAAATAAGGGTTCTCCCAATTAAGAAGGAGACAAGGAGGATTTTCGTTCTCTCAGAGGGGAGTCATACCTTTGAATTTTCTTCCCCACAGAACTGTAGAGGCTGTGTCCTTGAATGTATTCCAGGCTGGGTTGGACAGATTTCTGATCAACAAGTGAGTCCATGGTTTTGTGGGGTGGGGGGTGGTGGGGGAGGGGGGGGGGGGACTGGATGGCCCAAGGACTGGATGGCCAAAGAGCTAGATGGCCAAAGAGCAGGCTGGCCCAAGGACTGGATGGCCCAAGGACTGGATGTCCCAATGACTGGATGGCCAGAGGGTTGGATGGCCAAAAAGCTGGATGTCTCAAGGGCTGAATGGCCAAAGAGCAGGCTGGCCCAAGGGCTGGATGGCCAAAGAGCAGGCTGGATGGACAAAGGGCTGGATGGCCCAAGAGCTGAATGGTCCATGGGATGAATGGTCAATTCTTCTCCTATTTTTTCTGAACTGATGAACCTGCTTAATTAATGCTGAGTTACTGGGTTAAGTGGTCACACACCATCCACTGCGCTAGCTGAAACCAGGTAACTCAGTCCATACCAGATATTCCTGTTCATTTGACACTGTCCTACTTTGGATACTGCATTGTCTTACCTTACTCATGGATGATCGACTAGAATTGGGCATGTTCTTTTGCCTCTCTTTGTTCTTCCTCATATTAGTGTTATAGTAATCCGGAGCTGCGGTTGGCTGAGCATGATCTCTAGGAAATAGGCCAGATCGACCACCAATCGATCCAAACTGCCAACCTTTGAAGGAAGGGATCAAGATTCAACATCTTTGTGAGGCCATACCTCTCAGCTAACTCTCTGTCACACTTTACATCTCTGCTTCTCTTCTGTGTCTCCAACTGTTTATATTTCTACCCCGCAAAAGTTTCTACCAAGTTTTAGAGTGAAGTAGAATTTGTAGAATCTGTGATCGACAAGATTTTAGACTTTTTTTGGTTTAACTATTTGTACCAATGTGAGAAATGTTAGTGGCAGCATTCATCACCAGGTAAAGGGTAGTACAGTTAGATACAGAATTAAATTTCCTCCATGTTGTCCAACGTTCTGAAGGGAGGCACAGCACAAAGTAGAGAAAGAGTAAAGCTCTCAGTTCAATAAAATATTTTTAAATCAGGTACAGCAGAGATTTGATATGGAGCAAAACTCCATCTATTCTGCCTCTTTAAACTTTTTCTGATGAGGTAAAGAATGATTTAAGTTCAAAGTAGAGCTTCCTCTTGTTAGGATACCGGCCCAGACCCAAAATTTGTTAGGATACTGGATGAGAACCCCAAACATTTGTTTTTGTAATACTGTGAGGAAAGGATACTTCATCCCAGGAGAGATGACTCTGATCAAAATGTATCTTTTTGTTAAAACAAACTTCAATTTAAACACAGAATTAACCACATTATCAAATAAATCGTTCCACACTTTTCTTAAATAAAAGGAAAAACTTGAACTTACTATTTAAACCTGCTACTGACTCCAATTAAGCAACCCGATAAAGTTCAAATGCGACTTATAAATAAAGTTAACAAAACAGGTTACTTGTTTAGCTGTGCAGAGTGTTACGGACCAGAGTTTAGAGAACCCCAAAGTGTATCATGGACATTACCTGACCCAAGACTTTTACTAGATTGTGGTATGGGGAGCACATGGCCCACTCTACAGGTGTGGTGCAGCGGAAATTTAAAAGTTATTCTTAAAGCAAAACAATGTTTATTCTATGAACTCAGTTAACCTTTTTAAAACATGCAGTGAACATCCGGAAACGACTTTGTTAGTTAACCGTTGAAATATGGCTGGGCAATTTTTCATGCCAAATGCCATAGCTTTGAGTTGGTATATACCATCTAGAGTCACAAAAGCTGAAATCTCCTTCACCCTTTTGGATAAAGGTACCTGCCAGTAACCTTTAAGTAAATCCAATTTGGAAATACAAGCTGATTGTCCCACTTTCTCAATGCAATCCTCCAAATGTGGAATAGGATAAGAGTCCGTTCTTGTAACTGCATTAACCTTTCTATAGTCCACACACAACCTTTGGGTACCGTCCGGTTTTGGTACCATCACAATGGGTGAGCTCCATTGCTGCCACCTACTTCAATTATGCCATTTTATAAGCATCCTTTCAATCTCTTTGTTAACCTGCCAATTTTAAAGGGTTAAGTCTATAAGTATGTTGTTTGATTGGAACAGCATTTCCCACATCTACATCATGTATAGCCATTTTAGTACTTCCCAATTTATGTCCACAAACTTGCTCATGTGATAACAATAACTCTTTCAGGTCAGTCCATTTTTCCTCTGGAAGGTAACTCAACAATTTATCCCAATTTTTAAGAACATCCTTGTTTTCCAATTTAATTTGAGGTATGTCAAATTGACAGTCATCTGGATTTGGTTCGTCACTTTGAGTTAGAATCCTTAAAACCGCCTCCTTTTTCTCTCCTTCCCTTTCAAAGTACCTTTTAAGCATATTCACATGACGCACCTGGTGAGTTTTCCTTCTATCTGGCGTTCTTACCACATAATTCACCTCACTTAATTTCCTTTCAATCTGATAAGGTCCACAAAACTTTGCATTTAAAGCTTCACCTACCATCGGTAACAATACTAAAACTTTACCTCCACTGGCAAAACTACGAACTTCGGATTTCTTGTCCGCTACCCGTTTCGTCGCATGTTGTGCAACTTTTAAATGGTGTCTAGCCAATTCACCTGCTCCATTTAATCGTTCCCTAAAATTTGACATGTAATCCAGTAATGTAAGTTCCGACTGCTCACTCACCAATTTTTCCTTAATCAATTTAAGTTGTCCTCTTACCTCATGACCAAAAATCCGTTCAAAAGGACTGAATTTGGTTGACTCATTAGGTATATCCCTAATTGCAAACAGTACGAATGGAATTCCTTTATCCCAATCCTCTGGAGTTGACCAGGCACGTGGATGAAGGTCAAGCAGTGGATGTAGTGTACATGGATTTTAGTAAGGCATTTGATAAGGTTCCCCATGGTAGGCTTATGCAGAAAGTAAGGAGGCATAGGATAGTGGGGAATTTGGCCAGTTGGATAACAAACTGGCTAACCGATAGAAGTCAGAGAGTGGTGGTGGATGGCAAATATTCAGCATGGAGCCCAGTTACCAGTGGCGTACCGCAGGGATCAGTTCTGGGTCGATGATCAGCCATGATCACCGAAGGGTGGGTCAGTAAATTTGCAGTTGATACGTAGATTGGTGGAGTTGTGGATAGGGAGGAGGGCTGTTGTCGCCTGCAGTGACATAGATAGGCTGCAGAGCTGGACTGAGAAGTGGCAGATGGAGTTTAACCCTGAAAAGTGTGAGGTTGTCCATTTTGGAAGGACAAATATGAATGCGGAATACAAGGTTAACGGTAGGGTTCTTGGCAATGTGGAGGAGCAGAGAGATCTTGGGGTCTATGTTCATAGATCTTTGAAAGTTGCCACTCAAATGGATAGAGCTGTGCAGAAGGCCTATGGTGTGCTAGCGTTCATTAGCAGAGGGATTGAATTTAAGAACCGTGAGGTGATGATGCAACTCTACCTTGGTCAGGCCACATTTGGAGTACTGTGTGCAGTTCTGGTCGCCTCATTTTAGGAAGGATGTGGAAGCTTCGGAAAAGGTGCAAAGGAGATTTACCAGGATGTTGCCTGGAATGGAGAGTAGGTCTTACGAAGAAAGGTTGAGGGTGGTAGGTCTTTTCTCATTAGAATGGAGCAGGATGAGGGGCGACTTGATAAAGGTTTATAAGATGATCGAGGGAATAGATAGAGTAGACAGTCAGAGACGTTTTCCTCTTGTGGAACAAACCATTACAAAGGGACATAAATTTAAGGTGAATGGTGAAAGATATAGGGGGGATGTCAGAGGTAGGTTCTTTACTCAGAGAGTAGTGGTAGCATGGAATGCATTGCCTGTGGAAGTAGTTGAGTCGGAAACATTAGGGACCTTCAAGCAGCTATTGGATAGGTACATGGATTATGGTAGAATGCTGGGGTGTAGTTTGATTTATTCTTAATCTAGGACAAAAGTTCGGCACAACATCGTGGGCCGAAGGGCCTGTTCTGTGCTGTATTTTCTATGTTCTATGTTCCAATACCCAAATCAGGGCTGGCGCCGGTTTAGAACATAGAACAGTACAGCACAGAACAGGCCCTTCGGCCCTCAATGTTGTGCCGAGCCATGATCACCCCTCTCAAACCCACGTATCCACCCTATACCCGTAACCCAACAACCCCCCCCTTAACCTTACTTTTATTAGGACACTACGGGCAATTTAGCATGGCCAATCCACCTAACCCGCACATCTTTGGACTGTGGGAGGAAACCGGAGAACCCGGAGGAAACCCACGCACACAGGGGGAGGACGTGCAGACTCCACACAGACAGTGACCCAGCCGGGAATCGAACCTGGGACCCTGGAGCTGTGAAGCATTTATGCTAACCACCATGCTACCCTGCTGCCCCATGGTTTGACCCCGGTCAGCCATGCTCCGTCCGCTCTGAAATGCTGTCACCACGTTGCGCACCCCTCGACGTTGCAACAGTGTCGGTGCATCATCGGCAGGCCCTCCTGTGATGCTCTGCCCCCGATGGACCGAGTTCCTGACCATGCCTCAGCGATCGGGAACCCGGCACGGCGGCTGCGAATTGTGTCCAGCGCCGCCACACTCGGCCCGGGATCTATGCCACTGGCCGGGGCAGTTTCCACGCGGTGTGGGGGGACTGGTGGGTGTGCCAGGGGGTGGCCTGCGGGTTGCAGATGAGGGGTCGGGTCCGCGCATGGCCGGCGCCATTTTTTACGGCGTGACCACTGCATGTCGTTGCGCCGCATGTGCGGCCAGGGACCCGGCCATTCTCCAGCCGTTGTCGGTGCGGGAGCCGGGAGTTTCACCCAGCGCCGCTACTAGCCCCTCACCATGGAGGGTTCGGCACTGATATTTTCATTGTAAAACACCCACGAATTCTCCGTTTGAACCAACCCTTAGCCGTTGAAACGGAGACTCCAGCCTATTATTATAAGATCCGGAAAGAGACGAACAGGTTGAATCAAAGGAAAAAGGTTTAGTGCAGCAGAACAAAAGTACAGAGCATTTAATCTAGTACAGGAGCCAGCTCACAGTTCAGGGCCCTCTGGTTTTATATAGAATATAAAAGGGAGTGTGTATTCCCCATAGTGCCCCATGACCTGCTTAATCCGAGGTTATGACAACTGTGCAATTTCAAGTAGGAATTAGAAAATGCTCTTGGGGGTTAAAAGGATTGTGGTAAACCACGGTTACACCTGTATTAGGTGACGTAAGGTAGGACCTGTACTACAGGTTCACCGGTAGCCCCTGCCTGCTGGCTCCGCCCAGTAGGAGGAGCGTGTCCTCTATTCAACAGCCATTTTGCCAGCTGCTGTGGGAGGCCACACATCTTACTGCAATAAAGCCACAGTTATATCCAACCGTAGTCTTTGGACAATTGATCGTGCATTAAGGATCAAGGAATATGGGGGGGGGGAGCGGGATCAGGGTATTGGACTTGATGATCAGCCATGATCATAATGAATGACACGAAAAGCCAAATGGCCTCATCCTGGTTCTATTTTCTACGTATTTTCTGTGTATTAAAGGCTTCCGAACTTCCCACACACTAAATATTTATACCTCGCCAACACCAAGTCACATCAGCGACATTCACAACAGCTATTTAAGAATGAGAAGCAGTCTAGTGGATTCAGCCAGGGATGACAAGGTAAGTATGCCCTGAGGGGAGGTTGGTAGTCCTAACCTGTGCCAGGGACAGTGCTGAGGCTGGCCCTCTGGGGAGCCAATTGTGTGTGGGCAAGTCCTGTTGTGTGTGATGGTGGGTGGGGGGGGGGTGGGGGGGGGGGGGGGGGGGGGGGAGTATCAAGGCCTTTGAAGGGGCGGATTGTTCAATAACAGAAGGTGTGGGCAGTGAGGGTGGGAGGGTACCTGGCATGGGTAGAGGGGACCTTGCATTTTGGAGCTGGGGTGGGGGAGTGAGTGAAGTTTACATTGGGGGGAATTTGCGTTGAGGAGGAAGTTTGCATTGGGAGGGGGGAAGTTTGCATTGAGGAGGAGGGGAGATTTGCTTGGCGGGCGGAGTTTGCATTGAGGGGAGTTTACATTGGGGGTAAGTTTGCATTGGGCGGGGAGGGGGAGAGACTCTGATAATTGTGTGGTGGGAGGAGTAGAAAGAGCCCCCCCCCATACCTTTGTGGTGGCGGAATATGGTGATGGGAGTTTAACATCTGTTCTGACCAGGGCGCCCTTGAAAGATGGCGCCCTGATCTCTATGGAGCCGGCCTTGTGTCTCCATTAGGTCCGCCCTGTCAGAGTGGCTGCCTAAACCACACTGCCAGATTTGTTTTTCACAGATTGGCTCAGGATCTGGTGTGAAAACTCAGATGTGTATCTGGAGAGATACGAGCCGGTTTTCAGTCGTAGATGGACACTCTAATTATGGGAGCATTCCACCCCTTGTTTCTATGGCCTCGTGTTCCTGGCCCCTCAACCACTGGAAAAACGTTGGTTTATATTTACCACATTTCAACCTTTCAGAACCGTGAAGACCCTGTTACATTACCCTGCAATCTACACTGTTCGAATGAGAAAAGGCCTCATTTATTGTCTTTTACTTTATTTTTCCTTATGTCAGACAGAATCCTGGTGAATCACTAATGTAACTTCTCCAAATTTTCAATTATCCTTCTATCGTGTACCCAATACCGAGTACAATCAGTAACAAGGGGCGAGTTTCTCCGTCCCGGCAGACCCGCTCTCTGGCGTGGCTGGCAGCGGGATTCTCCGTCCTGGCAGACCTGCTCTCTGGCGTGGCTGGCAGCGGGATTCTCCGTCCCGGCAGACCCGCTCTCTGGCGCGGCGCACCCCTGCTGGCAGCGGGATTCTCCGTCCCGGCAGACCCGCTCTCTGGTGCACCCCTGCTGGCAGCGGGATTCTCCGTCCCGGCAGACCCGCTCTCTGGTGCACCCCTGCTGGCAGCGGGATTCTCCGTCCCGGCAGACCCGCTCTCTGGTGCACCCCTGCTGGCAGCGGGATTCTCCGTCCCGGCAGACCCGCTCTCTGGTGCACCCCTGCTGGCAGCGGGATTCTCCGTCCCGGCAGACCTGCTCTCTGGCGCCTCGCACCCCTACTGGCAGCGGGATTCTCCGTCCCGGCAGACCCGCTCTCTGGTGCGGCGCGCCCCCGCTGGCAGCGGGATTCTCCGTCCCGGCAGACCCGCTCTCTGGCGCGGCGCCCCCCCGCTGGCAGCGGGATTCTCCGTCCCGGCAGACCCGCTCTCTGGCGCGGCGCCCCCCCTGCTGGCAGCGGGATTCTCCGTCCCGGCAGACCCACTCTCTGGTGCGGCCCCCCCCTGCTGGCAGCGGGATTCTCCGTCCTGGCAGACCCGCTCTCTGGCGCGGCTGGCAGCGGGATTCTCCGTCCCGGCAGACCCGCTCTCTGGCGCGGCGCCCCCCCTGCTGGCAGCGGGATTCTCCGTCCTGGCAGCCGTACAATGGGGTTTCTCATTGTGGCCACTCCCAAGCCGTTGGGAAATCCAAGAGTGTGAATGTACTGCTGGTGAAGCGGAACATCCCGCCAATGAAAAATCCCGCCTGTAGTCTTGTTCTACCCCTCCTGCATAACACTTGTCCATATTGTCTGTTCCTTGCGCGGAATGTTGAAAGCTCCCAGAGATGGCGGGGACTGGGTTTCTGCAATTTCCCGTTGGTCTGCTGGGCGACAGCATGAAGTCAACAAAGTCAGTTTTTAGGGATTTCTCATTAAAATGATTGAACCAGCATGGCAGTGTGATTGGATGGCTGACCATGCCCTTTGGGCATCTGACCAATCAGGATGGGTATTTATCTTGCTGCATCGCTGAGGTCCTAATGCTGGTTTATTACAGTCTTTGCAATTTGCCCTTGTAACTCACCTGGTTCAAGCCCATCCATTGGAAGCAGTTTGATGATGTCTCCTTTACGAAAGTTCAGCAAGCTTTTGTCATCTGTGATATAGCTCTTCACAGCCATGACGTGGTTGGAGACCTATAAGACAGATATAAAATGTCAACTCAATCTTACAAAGTAACAGGACTTCAGTTAAGTGAACAGGTGAGCGCAATTCTCCGGAAAAGGTTCCAAGTGTGGTAGCGAGCGGGAATTGCTGCTTGCTTCCTGGCGCTCGGCACAGCGAGGCCGGCAACGCAATTCAACATTAATTGGTCCACTTAACGAGGCCTCTTGGCTTCTCATCTCAAATAAAGGCTCACCAGCTGATTCACCAGGACCGCACTTGCCAGCCTCTGCTAACAAGGTTGAACAGCACTTAAGTTGCACTTCCAGCCAACCCCAGCCAGCTCGCAATAATGACGCCAAGTAGACCAACCCAAAGATTCGGGGATGCTGCCAGACGCTGTGGAGGCCAGGAGGGATGTCCTGTTCCCCTGAGGGTCCCGGATAGTCAGCCACAGGGATTCCAGTGCTGCCTGTGATGAGGTGGTGGCAGCTGGCAGCTCGATGAGGACTGGCCTTCAGTGCCGAAAAAGTTCAACAATCTACACTGGACAGCATGAGTGAGTAGACACCACCACCAATGACCCCCCCTCCCAAGGGAGCATCCACCCCTCAACACCCCATTTGACTCCCAGCCCTTCCTCCACCCCATCCCCCCTCAACCCACCCCCAGCCAACCCTCCCTCGCACCCCCTCTCCCACCACTGTGAGACACACATGTCCAACAATACCCTCTGTGTCTTCTCAGAAAAAACTCTCTCATAATCGTCAGGAGAGAGCCCAGACTGGTGGAGGGGTGCCGGTTTTAAGAATCCTCACCTCCTTTGAGGAACGGGCCCGCAGTGACTGCTGTGGCCGAGGACAGATCGGTCAGCTATGCGGAGGCTGGTGGACGCCACAGAGGTGAGGAGCCACCAGGCTCCACCCGGACCTGTCAAATGTGAGTAGTGGCTTACTGACTGACCCATGCCTCCCACTGACCACATGTCCATTCTTCCTCAGGTCCTCCAGCCGATGGCACCGGCCCATTACGGGCGGCCCCAATCCTAACTCCGAGGAGAGCTCCGAGCATGCAACTGTAGGCGCATCACAGCTGTCATCCCCACCCTCCACCAGCACAGATACACACACCTCGGTGGGACACGTACGTGGTCCGGCATCTAGGGCACAATTTGGTGAGCACCACACTACTGATGATGCACATCAGGTGGAGGAAGGAATCCCCAGGCGAGACAGCAGTCGGAGGTCATCTGGATCCCAGGACTCAGCTGGGTCCCAGCCTGATGTTGAGCCTCTGGAACAGAGTTACTGCGGGCTAATGGGAATGATAGAGACCAATCTTTGCGTTCAGAGGGAGATGTTAGCGTCACTCCAGCAGGTCCATAGCCAGGGGCACAGGAGATGGTGCCGGCAATGAGTGGCACCGAGGCCAACACTGCAGGGTTGGCGACCGCAGTGTAAAGCCTGTTAAACAACATCGGCACCATGAGTGAAGATGTCCAAGGCGTTGCGCAGTTGGTGACGGCCATGGCTGAGGGTCTTGGCTGGATGTCCGACTCGCTGAGGGATGTGACCAGTACCAGGCCGACCTTTATGAGGTTCTGTGGGACATGTCCCGCTCTCAGATGGGAATGGCCGAGGCGTTGCGGAACTTGTCCCAGTCGCAGGTGGGCACAGCTGAGGCGCCGCAGAGCATGGCCCAGTCACTGAAGAGCATCGCCGAGGGCATCGACATGATGGTGCAGACCATGGGGAACCGCCAGGGTTGGCAGAGCCAGATGATGCAGGGACAGCCGGGTCTCGAACCAGCTGCCCCTCCGACCCAAGGTGGACCCCACGGCCCTAAGAGCACCGATCGGGTTCAGGAGCTGCCAGGTGCCAGGTCATACCCATCCCATGGAATGGGGAAGTTGGCCACCAGCTCCCCCCGAGTTCCACCCCTCTGATGAGGCTGCATCTCCCAGTCAGGGCGGCACGGCTGTGTATATGCCACAGTCAAGTGAGCCGGGGCCTTCCGATTCCAGAGCCCCCAGAGGACGCCCACCGAAGGCTGGCTGCCTCTACCTCTAATGTGCATCCTGGGGAAACACCTAAACCGTAACGGTAGAGCTAGGAGGGCAAAGCATGTCGAGGATCACAGAGGGCACCGGGTGAGGAGAGGATGGGTGTGTGTGTGGGGAGAGGTATGGGGTGGGGGAGTCGGTGGAAGCACCATCAGGAGTGGGGTTTGTGCAACACATTAAACCCCTTTTTGTAAAGCCATTATGATGCCTCTGTCACTTCCTTCCGCAATGCGGGGTGATCCCCAGACCCTTTGCCCATCTCTCCAGGCATCCCCTCCCTGTCCCACCCTCTGGCTGTGGATATGTCCCGGAGCTGTGTCCCATTCCCTGTGTGTTCGGATGCTGTGTGTGTGGTGTTGCCGCCTGGATTATTCAGGCATCACGGTCTGATTGCAATACTAGGCAATGACACCCACATGCTACGTGCCCGTAGCCATTCCAGGCAACATCCTGGTAAATCTCCTTTGCACCTTATCCAAAGCTTCCACATCCTTCCTAAAATGAGGCGACCAGAACTGCACACAGTACTCCAAATGTGGCCTGACCAAGGTTTTGTACAGCTGCATCATCACCTCACGGCTCTTGAATTCAGTCCCTCTGCTAATGAACGCAAGCACACCATAGGCCTTCTGCACAGCGCTATCCACTTGAGTGGCAACTTTCAAAGATCTATGAACATAGACCCTAAGAACTCTCTGCTCCTCCACATTGCCAAGAACCCTACCGTTAACCCTGTATTCCGCATTCATATTTGTCCTTCCAAAATGGACAACCTCACACTTTTCAGGGTTAAACTCCATCTGCCACTTCTCAGCCCAGCTCTGCATCCTATCTATGTCTCTCTGCAGCCGACAACAGCCCTCCTCACTATCCACAACTCCACCAATCTTCGTATCGTCTGCAAATTTACTGACCCACCCTTCAACTCCCTCATCCAAGTCATGAATGAAAATTACAAACAGCAGAGGACCCAGAAATGATCCCTGCGGTACGCCACTGGTAACTGGGCTCCAGGCTGAATATTTGCCATCCACCACCAATCTCTGGCTTCTATCGGTTAGCCAGTTCATTATCCAACTGACCAAATTCCCCACTTTGCTATGCCTCCTTACTTTCTGCATAAGCCTACCATGGGGAACCTTATCAAATGCCTTAGTAAAATCCATATACACTACATCCACTGCTTTACCTTCATCCACGTGCTTGGTCACCTCCTCAAAAAATTCAATCAGACTTGTGAGGCAAGACCTACTCCTCACAAATCCGTGATGACTATCTCTAATCAAGCAGTGTCTTTCCAGATGCTCAGAAATCCTATCCCTCAGTACCCTTTCCATTATTTTGCCTACCACCGAAGAAAGACTACTGGCCTGTAATTCCCAGGGTTATCTCTATTCCCTTTTTTGAACAGGGGCACGATATTCGCCTCTCTCCAATCCCCTAGTACCACCCCTGTTGACAGTCAGGACGAAAAGATCATTGCCAACGGCTCTGCAATTTCATCTCTTGCTTCCCATAGAATCATTGGATATATCCCGTCAGGCCCGGGGGACTTGTCTGTCCTTAAGTTTATCAAAATGCCCAACACATCTTCCTTCCTAACAAATATCTCCTCGAGCTTACCAGTCTGTTTCACACTGTCCTCTCCAACAATATGGCCCCTCTCATTCGGAAATACTGAAAAAAAGTACTCGTTCAAGACCTCTCCTATCTCTTCAGACTCAATACACAATCTTCCGCTACTGTCATTGATCGGACCTACCCTCGCTCTAGTCATTCTCATATTTCTCACATATGTGTAAAAGGCCTTGGGGTTTTCCTTGATCCTACCCGCCAAAGATTTTTCATGCCCTCTCTTAGCTCTCCTAATCCCTTTCTTCAGTTCCCTCCTGGCTATCTTGTATCCCTCCAGCGCTCTGTCTGAACCTCGTTTCCTCAGCCTTACATAAGTATCCTTCTTCCTCTTAACAAGACATTCAACCTCTCTTGTCAACCATGGTTCCCTCACTCAACCATCTCTTCCCTGCCTGACAGGGACATACATATCAAGGACACAAAGTATCTGTTCCTGACAGCCTATGTTCCCAACTTATGCATTTCAGTTCTTGTCTGACAGCATCGTATTTACCCTTCCCCCAATTGTAAACCTTGCCCTGTTGCACGCACCTATCCCTCTCCATTACTAAAGTGAAAGTCACAGAATTGTGGTCACTATCTCCAAAATGCTCCCCCACTAACAAATCTATCACTTGCCCTGTTTAATTACCAAGTACCAAATCCAATATGGCCTCCCCTCTGGTCGGACAATCTACATACTGTGTTAGAAAAGCTTCCTGGACACACTGCACAAACACCACCCCATCCAAACTATTTGATCTAAAGAGTTTCCACTCAATATTTGGGAAGTTGAAGTCACCCTGTGACTTCTGCACCTTTCCAAAATCTGTTTCCCAATCTGTTCCTCCATATCTCTGCTGTTATTGGGGGGCCTATAGAAAACTCCCAACAAGGTGACTGCTCCTTTCCTATTTCTGACTCCAATCCATACTACCTCAGTTGGCAGATCCTCCTCGAACTGCCTTTGTGCAGCTGTTATACTATCTCCAATTAACAATGCCACTCCCCCACCTCCTTTTTGCCAAAGGAGCCGTTGGCAATGGCATTAAGAACGTCAAGGGTCTGGCGGGTGGGATGGGGTGAGGGGGGGATAGAGCACAGGGTCTCGCTTTACGTGGACAATCTACATTTGTACATAGTGTACTCGCTGGGGGGGAAATTGGAGAGATTTTGTGGATATTAGAGGAATTTGGATGGTTCTTGTGATACAAATTGAATATGGGTAAGAGTGAGGTCTTTGCGAGGGTAGGAGAAGAGATTGGGTGAGATGCCGTTCAAGGTGGTGAGAGGGAGCTTTCGATATTTGGATATCAAGGTGGCACGGGAGTGGGAGCGGAGAATGATCGCCACGGTGCCAGTTGGGGGCTGCTCAACGCGGAATCCCCCCAGCGATTCTCCGCGCTCGATGGGCCGAGTGCCCGCCGAATTCGACTGAGTCCCGCCGGCGTCGTTCGCGTGTGGTCCAACCCGGCGGGCCTCGGCATTCTGGCTGCGGGGGCCGTCCTGGCGGGGGCGGGGGGAGGGGGGATCCGACTGCGGGTGGCCAGGCCCGTGATTGGGGGGTCCCGATTGGCGGGCGGGCTAATTCTGGGGGGTGGGGGTGGTCTATGTCCCTCCACGCCAGGCCCTTGTAGGGCTCCGCCATGTTCCCTCGGGGCCGGCGCGAAGATGGCAACTGATGTACCATCGATTGCACGCGAGGCGAGTGATTTACCAAAGTCTGGCTTTAATTAACTAGAACACAGCTCTGCGATCGTCTACAGTGGAAAGGGACGATCGTCAGGCGTTTGAGCATTTATACCTCGTTAATAGAGGCATGGTTAACTCAGCCTCTCGGCCAATCGGTCGAGAGGCACATGACCGACCAAGGCCAATGGTAAGCCGACGTTCTGGCCCAATGGCAGACGAGTATGCAGATCATATCATCACATTCACCCCTTACGGAGAAGGAAGGCGGGGGGTGGGGGGGGTGGGAGAACTGATGATATGAGTAGCCGTCGGGAGAATAATTTTCTCTCCGTACCCTTATCGAATTTGGGGGCTTGCCACTGGCCCAGACATAACAATATTTACAAAAGAAAGTCCATGGGGCTGTATAACTCTAGAGGGATTCGATCAGTCTTTTGGTGGTCCTTGACGTCCTGGCCGAGCGCCGTAGTGGAGGAGTTGTCGTCGGATCGGCTGATGGTCCTGCTGACATCCTGGAGTCCGGGAGCGATGGACCTTGAATGGTCTCCGTCACCTGAGCTGGCTGCGGAGACGCCATGGATGAGGGATGGGGAAGCTGAGTGGGGTGCTGGGGTGAAAAAGGGGAGGGGGGGTCTGTGGGGGGGGGGGCGCACGCCGGCGGGTGCCAGGTCCCGGAGGGAGACCGTGTCCTGCCGACCGTCGGGGTACTCCACATACGCATACTGCGGGTTAGCGTGGAGTAACTGGACTTGTTCCACCAACGGGTCGGACTTGTGCACCCGCACATGCTTCCGGTGCAAGATGGGTCCGGGGGTGACCAGCCACGTCGAGAGAGGGGATCCGGAGGACGACTTCCTGGGGAAAACAAGAAGACGCTCATGAGGTGTCTGATTAGTTGCAGTACAGAGGAGTGAGCGGATAGAGTGCAGTGCATCGGGGAGCACCTCTTGCCATCGGGAAATAGGGAGATTTCTAGACCGGAGGGCCAGTAGTATGGTCTTCCAGATGGTACCATTCTCCCGCTCGACCTGTCCGTTACCCCGGGGGTTATAGCTGGTCGTCCTGCTAGAGGCGATGCCCCTGTCGAGCAGGAATTGACGCAGCTCGTCGCTCATAAATGAGGACCCCCGATCGCTGTGAATGTACGCGGGGTAGCCGAACAGTGAGAAGATGGAGAGTAGGGCCTTAATGACGGTCGATGTGGTCATGTCGGGACAGGGAATGGCGAAGGGGAAGCGGGAGTGTTCGTCGATAACCGCCAGGAAGTAAATGTTGCGGTTGTTAGAGGGCAGGGGCCCCTTGAAGTCAATGCTAAGACGTTCGAAGGGGCAGGATGCTTTGATCAGGTGTGCGCGCTCGGGGCGGTAGAAGTGCGGTTTGCACTCGGCGCAGATGTGGCAGTCATGGGTTACTAACCTGACTTCCTCGATGGAGTAGGGCAGGTTGCGGGCCTTAATGAAGTGGTGTAGGCGGGTCACCCCTGGATGGCAGAGGTCTGCGTGGAGGGAGCGGAGGCGGTCTATCTGCGCGCTGGCGCAGGTACCGCGGGACAGGGCATCAGGAGGCTCATTGAGCTTCCCAGGACGATACAAGATATCATAGTTGTACGTGGACAACTCGATCCGCCACCGTAAAATCTTGTCATTTTTGATCTTGCCCCTTTGTGCATTATCAAACATGAAGGCTACTGACCGTTGGTCTGTGAGGAGGGTAAACCTCCTGCCGGCCAAATAGTGCCTCCAATGTCGCACGGCTTCGACTATGGCCTGGGCTTCCTTTTCCACAGATGGGTGGCGGAGTTCGGAAGCCTGGAGAGTTCTGGAGAAGAAGGCCACGGGTCTGCCCGCTTGGTTCAGGGTGGCCGCCAGAGCTACTTCTGAAGCGTCGCTCTCGACCTGGAAGGGGAGGGCCTCGTCGATGGCACGCATCGTGGCCTTTGCGATGTCCTCTTTGATGCGGCTAAAGGCCTGGCAGGCCTCCGTCGACGGCGGGAAGGTCGTGGTTTGCATGAGGGGACGGGCCTTGTCCGCGTAGTTGGGAACCCATTGGGCGTAGTATGCGAAAAACCCCAGACACCGTTTGAGGGATTTGGGGGTATTGGGGAGAGGGAGTTCCATCAGGGGGCGCATGCGTTCGGGGTCGGGGCCTATCACTCCGTTACGCACTACGTAGCCGAGGATGGCTAGGCGGTCGGTGCTAAACGCGCATTTATCCTTATTGTACGTGAGGTTAAGGAGTTTTGCGGTTTGGAGGAATTTCTGGAGGTTGGCGTCATGGTCCTGCTGGTCGTGGCCGCAGATGGTGACATTATCAAGGTACGGGAAGGTAGCCTGTAATCCGTACTTGTCGACCATTCGGTCCATCTCCCGTTGGAAGACCGAGACCCCATTCGTGACACCAAATGGAACCCTAAGGAAGTGGTAGAGGCGCCCGTCAGCCTCGAACGCGGTGTACAGTCGGTCACTCGCGCGGATGGGGAGCTGGTGGTAAGCGGACTTAAGGTCCACAGTGGAGAAGACCTTGTATGTCGCGATGTCGTTTACCATGGTAGAAATACGGGGAAGAGGATACGCGTACAGTTGCGTAAACCGATTGATGGTTTGGCTGTAATCGATGACCATCCGGTTTTTCTCCCCCGTCCGGACCACCAGCACTTGGGCTCGCCAGGGGCTGTTGCTGGCCTCGATGACCCCTTCCGTCAGCAACCTCTGGACCTCGGACCTGATGAAGGATCGGTCCTGGGCGCTGTACCGTCTGCTCCGTGTGGCGACGGGTTTGCAATCGGGGGTGAGGTTAGCAAACAGGGAGGGAGGGTCCACTTTGAGGGACGCGAGGCTGCAGACAGTGAGGGGGGGTATAGGGCCGCCGAATTGAAAAGTCAAGCTCTGCAGGTTGCACTGGAAGTCCAGTCCTAGGAGTGCCGGTGCGCAAAGGTCAGGGAGGACAAGGAATTTATAATTTTTAAAAACCTTCCCTTGGACCGTAAGGTCCGCGATGCAGCACCCGGTGATGTGGACGGAGTGCGAACCTGAGGCTAAACCGATTTTGTGTGTTACGGGATGGACAGGGAGCGCGTGTCAGGGTGAATGAAGCTTTCCGTGCTCCCGGAGTCCAGCAGGCAGTCCGTCTCGTGGCCGTTGAGGTGGATCAACGTAGTCGTTTTGGCGAGCGTGCGTGGATGAGACTGGTCGAGTTGAACGGCCGTGAGCCGTGGAGAAAATCCGTCTTCGCCGTCCGAGTCGATGCTGGAGGGACCTTGCGTGGCAGATCTGGAAGACGGTGGCCAGGATCCATATGTGAGGTGAACGGCCGGGAGCCGTGGAGAAAATCCGTCGTCGCTGTCCGATTCCATGCTGGAGGGACCTTGCGTGGCAGATCTGGAAGACGGTGGCCAGGATCCATATGTGAGGTGAACGGCCGGGAGCCGTGGAGAAAATCCGTCGTCGCTGTCCGATTCGATGCTGGAGGGACCTTGCGTGGCAGATCTGGAAGTCGATGGCCAGGATCCACATGTGAAGTCTGTTCCCCAAGATGGCGGCGCCCAGGACCCGCACGTGGGGTCGGGGCCCCAAGATGGCGGCGCCCAGGACCCGCACGTGGGTTCGGCACCCCAAGATGGCGGCGCCCAGGAAGCCCTCGTGGCCGCTGGTGGCGGAGCTAGCGTTGCCGGCGCTGTGAGCGGTGAGGCGTGCAGGCCGGCTCCAGGAGGCGAGCCGGGTGTAGCAGCTGTGGGGACGCGCAGGCCGGCTCCAGGAGGTGAGTAACATGCATCAGCTGTGGGGATGCGGAAGCCGGCTCCAGGACGCCGGTTAGGTGCATCAGCTGTGGGGATGCGCAGGCCGGCTCCAGGACGCCGGTTAGGTGCATCAGCTGCGGGAGGAGGTAAGGCGCGCGGGCCGGGTGCGGGGGGCCGGGGGCGGGGGGGGGGGGGGGGCAGAGTCGCGCTGCGGGCAGGCAGGGACCGGGAGGGCCCGGAGAGGCGGGCCGGTCGGGCGCCGGGGCCCGGGGGCGGGGGGGAGAAACGTGGGCGGCGGGCAGGCAGAGGCCTGGAGGGGCCGGGGAGGTGCGCTTGTTGGCCGGCGGGGCGCGAGTCGGGAGCGGCTGGAGGGGCCCTGGGGGAGAGAGAGAGGCACACAGGCCGTTTGCTGAGGCCTGGGGGAGGGGGGGAGAGTGCTGTGCAGCTTCCAGAAGCGCTGCAGCCAGCGTTTTGGCCTGGCAGACCGTGGAGTAGTGGCCCTTCTTCCCGCAGCTCTTACAGAGGGCGGAGCGGGCTGGGCAGCGCGAGCGAGGGTGTTTTGCGTACCCACAAAAGTAGCAGCGGGGCCCCGCGGATTTATCGGGGCGCCCCGTGGCACAAGCCTGAGGGAGGCCGGGAGTGGCGGGTGGCTGGTGGGAAGCGTGCAAGGAGGCGGCCTGGCCAGGGTCATAGGTGCGAGCGCTTAGATCTGCGACCTCCAGGGAGGCGGAGAGAGTCAGCGTCTCCGTTAAACTGAGTTTGTCTCTTTCCAGCATCCGCTGGCGGATCATGGGAGACAGCATCCCAGCCACGTAAGCGTCTCTGATGAGTAGCTCCATGTGCTCTGTAGCGGACACCGCTACACAGGCGCAACCTCTCTCCAGGGAATAGAGGGCCCGGGCATATTGGCCTAGAGACTCACCGGGGACCTGCTTTCTGGTGGCCAGCAGATGTCGAGCGAATACCCTGTTGATCGGTTTGATGAATTGTCCTTTTAGCTTTTGTATAGCGTCATCAAAATCCGTTTCCTCTTTGATTATGGCGTAAGCGTCAATACCCACGCTGGAGTGGAGGACGTGCAGCTTCTGTGCCCCGGTGGGGGGGTGGTTGTAGATGCTAGGAACCCTTCAAGGCAAGTCAGCCAGAGTTGGAAAAGTTCTGCAGAGTTCGGAGTTTGCAGGCTGATGCGGAGGCATTCGGGCTTCATGCGGAACTCCATCTTCAAGTCGTAGTTAATTAAATTGATGTACCATCGATTGCACGCGAGGCGAGTGATTTACCAAAGTCTGGCTTTAATTAACTAGAACACAGCTCTGCGATCGTCTACAGTGGAAAGGGACGATCGTCAGGCGTTTGAGCATTTATACCTCGTTAATAGAGGCGTGGTTAACTCAGCCTCTCGGCCAATCGGTCGAGAGGCACATGACCGACCAGGGCCAATGGTAAGCCGACGTTCTGGCCCAATGGCAGACGAGTATGCAGATCACATCATCACAGCAACCCACGCGCATGTGTGGAGCTGCGTGAATCTCTCCAGTGCCGTGCTGGCCCCAATATGTGATAACCACCAGTGGGGCTGGATTGGGGGTTTAAGAGGTGGCAGCGGGCGGGGACCGAGAGATTTGGGGATCTGTTCATTGATGAGGGTTTTTCGAGCCTGAAGGAGCTGCAGGAGGACTTTAAATTGCCAGGGGGGAATGGATTCCGGTATTAGAGTTGGAGGCTGGGTTATGGAAGGAGGCCCTGTGGAGAGTTAACGCATCCTCGTCATGCGCCAGGCTCAGCCTGATACAATTCAAGGTGGTCCACAGGGCACACATGACTGTGGCCCAGAAAAGCAGGTTCTTTGAGGAGGTGGAGGATAGGTGTGGGCGCTGTGCGGGGGGTCCTGTGAACCATGTCCATATGTTTTGGGCCTGTCCGAGGCTGAGGGGTTTCTGGCAGGGATTTGCTGACGTCATGTCAGAGGTCTTATAAATGAGGTGGAGCCGAGTCCCAAGTCCAGAGGTGGCGATCTTTGGTGTGTCGGATGACCCGGGAGCCCAGGGGGTGAGAGAGGCCGATGTCCTGGCCTTTGCCTCATTGGTGGCCCAGAGATGGATCCCACTAGGATGAAGGGATTCGGAGCCTCCAAAGTTGGGTGTATGGGTTAGTGACATGGCGGGGTTTCTCAGACTTGAGCAGGGGGTAGTGGGGTGGGGAGAAGGGGAGGCATGGGACAGATGAGTGAGGGCAGAAGAACCTACTGAGGGGGTGTGGGGAAGGTGGCACTCTGTATGTAAGCCATGTTGGCTGGTGTTTGTGCTTGGGGGGGTTTGTTGGTTATATTGCTGTGTTTTTATTCTTGTTGAAATTTGATGTTTAAAATTGTTACATTTATAAATGTCTCAATATAATATTTTCTAAAAACAAAAGAATTGAAAAGCAGAGAAGCTGGTGGATCCCAACAGGATCACCTGTCTCTGCATTATAAACCAATACTGAGATAGGTGAAAATAGATTTACTGGAATAATATCAAGTCTAAGCTGAAATCAACCAGGAAGGAAAGAAAATAGAAGAATGAGTGGGGACCCAATCGAGGTCTTTAAGAAGCACTTGATAGGTTAGAGGTTGAGAAGATGTTTCCATTTGTGGAGAAGTCCAAAACGCAAGGTCATAGATATAGGATTGTCTCTAATTAATCCAACAGGGGATTCACAAAGAGCTTCTTCAACCAGAGGGCAGCAAGAATGTAGAGCTCTCTGCCACATGGAGTAGCAAATAGCATTGATGGAAAGCTGGAGAAATTCACGGGGGATCATATAATAGAAAGTTATGAAGAGGATGCAAATTTCTCATAAACTCTGGCATAAAATTGTTAGGGAAAGGGCCTTTTTTGGTGCTGCACATTCTGTGTGATTCTTTATGTCAGTAACAATACCCAATATTGGAACAAAACTTGAACTAGAGCCAATTCTGGGGAAGTGCCTGTACCAAAAACTTGACCCACTATTGGGGCAGTATCAGTACTATGAGAAATACTAGCGATACCTATCCCAGCACTGACCCTGTTCCGATGTTATTAACACTGTACAGAGATGAGAATGGATCCTTTCCAAAATCACAATGGGCTGCCAGTTTGAATTGCTACCTTTCTCCCAACATGTCTTGGTTTATTGCCTGCTCCATTTTCCATCACTGTGGCATTTTTTAAAGATCTTAAATTGTACCTTCTGCAACTCTTCCAGGAATAAAGTGATGAGTGCCTTCGCCTGCTTGGCTTTTAACGAATATAGGACCAGCTGCTCATTCTTCAGAGAAAGTTCCAGCATGGTTTCTTCCTGTAATGTCACACTCAGAATTTCCACATAACTGTAACAAAGAGAGAGAGAGATTTGTTATCTGTACCAGTATATTACTCAGCCTCGGCGAGATTCCCTCTGCAGGCAACATTCTCCAAGGTTCCAACACAGAACAGACATGATGAGCGGGATGGCCTAATGTGTTGTGCATTTTTGACTATTCTATGAACCAGCCTCCGTACCAGCCTCCCCGGACAGGCGCCGGAATGTGGCGACTAGGGGCTTTTCACAGTAACTTCATTGAAGCCTATTCGTGACAATAAGCGATTTTCATTTCATTTCATTTTCAACAAGTAAAGGAGGAGATAGTAAAGAAATTGAACAATAAAACGAGAAGTCACCTAGTCTGGATGGAATGTACCTTCGGTTGCTGATGGAATGAAGGGTGGGAATTGCAGTCTTCCAATCCACCTCAGGTATGGAGTGGCGCCAGAATAGAACCATGGAAAATAGGAGTAGGTGGAGGCCATTCGGCCCTTCGACTCTGCTCCGCCATTCATTATGATCATGGCTCATTATCCAACTCAATAGCCTGATCTCGCTTTCCCCAGATATCCTTTGACCCCTTTCACCCTAAGTGCTATATCTAACTGTTTCTTGAATACAGGGGTGAATTCTCCACTGGCAAGATTCTCTGTTCCGCCAACACCGTCACCCCCCCACCACCCCCCCACCCACAGGTTTCCCGGCAGCATGAGGTAGCTACAATAGAACATAGAACATAGAACAGTACAGCACAGAACAGGCCCTTCGGCCCTCAATGTTGTGCTGAGCAATGATCACCCTACTCAAACCCACGTATCCACCCTATACCCGTAACCCAACAACCCCCCCTTAACCTTACTTTTTAGGACACTATGGGCAATTTAGCATGCCCAATCCACCTAACCCGCACATCTTTGGACTGTGGGAGGAAACCGGAGCACCCGGAGGAAACCCACGCACACACGGGGAGGACGTGCAGACTCCGCACAGACAGTGACCCAGCCTGGAACCGAACCTGGGACCCTGGAGCTGTGAAGCATTTATGCTAACCACCATGCTACCGTGCTGCCCTATGAGAAATCCCAATGGCTAGTGGTGGGAACGGAGCATCCCGCTGCCAGTGACGGCGCACAGCCGAGAAACACGGGGCTGGGGAGGCGGTGAATTCACCCCACTGTGTTTTGGCCACAACTGTGTTTTTTGTGGCAGCAAATTCTACAGGCCTATCACACTCTGAGTGAAGACATTTCTCCCCACCATAGTCCTAAATGGTCTACACCGTATCCTCAGACTGTGACCCCTGGTTCTGGACACCCCAACCAAAGGGAACATCCTTCTTGCATCTACCCTGTCTAGTCCTGTTAGAATTTTACAGGTTTCTAAGAGATTCCCCCCTCATTCTTCTGAACTCCAGCGAATATAATTCTAACCAATTCAATTTCTCCTCATAGGTCAGTATATCTCAGCAATCATTCTGATAAACCTTCTCTGCACTGCAAGAAGCAAGAATATCCTTCCTCAGATAAAGAGAACAAATTGCACATAATATTCCAGGTGTGGCCTCACCAAGGACCTGTATAATTGCAGCAAGACATCCCCGCTCCTGTACTCAAATCTTCTCTTGGGGCGGCATGGTGGCACTGCTTCCTCACAGCTCCAAAGGCCCAGGTTCGATTCTGACCTTGGGTGATTGTCTGTGTGGAGTTTTCACCTTCTCCCCATGTCTGCGTGGATTTCCTTTGTGTGCTCTGGTTTCTTCCCACAGTTCAAAGATGTGCAAATTAGGTGGATTGGATATTCTAAATTGCCCCTAGATGGGGTAACGGGGATAGGGTGGGGGGTTGGGCCTAGAGTTGGTGCAGACTCAATGGGCTGAATGGCCTCCTTCTGCACTGTAGGGATTCTATGATTCTTGCTACGAATGCCAATATACACTTTGCCTTCTTTACCAACATACCATTTGCCTGCTGCACCTGCATACTCGCCTTCAATGACTGGTGTGCAAGGACACCCAGGTCTCGTTGCACATTCCCCTCTCCTAATTTATGGGCATTCAGGTAATAGTCTGCCTTCGCAATTTTGACATTAAAGTGGGTAATCTCACGTTTATCTACATTATATTGAAAATGCCATTTATTTGCCCACTCACTCACTTGCCCAAATCACACTGAAGGATCTCTGCATCCTCCTCACAGCTCACCCTCCCACCTAGCTTTGTGCCATCTGCAAATTTGGAGATATTACATTTTGTTCCTTCATCTAAATCATTAATATATATTGTGAATACCTGGGGTCCTAGCACTGATCCCTGCGGTACCCCACTAGTCACTGCCTGCCAATTTGAAAAAGACTCTTCTATTCCTACTCTTTGTTTCCTGTCTGCCAACCAGTTTTCTATCCATATCAATACACTACCCCTAATCCCATGCACTTGAATTTTACATGCTGATCTCTTATGCGGGACTTTGCCAAAAGCCTTCTGAAAGTGCAAATAAACTACATTCACTGACTGCCCTCCATCAACTCTACAAATTACATCCTGGAAGAATTCCAGGAGATTTGTCAAGCATGATTTCATTTTCATAAATTCCTGCTGACTCTGTTTGATCCTGCACTGAATTCCAAGTGCTCTGCTAAAAAAGTCTTTGATAATGGATTCTAGAATTTTCCCCATTACCTATGTCAGGTTGACTGGTCTATAATTCCCTGTTATTCTCTATCTCTCTTTTTAAATAGTGGGATTATACTAGCTACTGTTCAATCTGTAGGAACTGTAGGAATATTGTGATAGTTATGTCCCTGTTCAAAAAAAGGCAAGTGGGATGAAGCCAGCAAGTACTCAGCCTAATATCAGTGGTGAGAAATAATAATAATAATGTCACAAGTAGGCTTCAGTGAAGTTACTGAGAAAAGACCCTAGTCGCGACATTCCGGCGCCTGTTCGGGGAGGCCTGTATGGGAATTGAACCCACGCTGCTGTCTTGTTCTGCATTACAAGCCAGCTGTTTAGCCCACTGTGCTAAACCAGCCAGTCATATACATAAGAAAATATATAAGACAATAATCTGGAGCAAAACCTTAATAAATTACTGATTAATAAATGAAAACCAGCAGAGACTTGATAAAGGTGAATCTTGTTTGACTAATTTGATTGTGAGCAGTATCAGAGAAGGTTGGTGAGGAGACTCCATAGAATCCATCGAATCCTTACAGTGCAGAAGGAGGCCATTCAACCTATCGAGTCTGCACCAGCCCTTGGAAAGAACACCCTACTTAAGCTATGGTTGATGTATTTCTCTATTTTCAAAAGGCATTTGACAAAGTTCTGCAGAACAAACTTATTTGCAAGATTGAAGCGATAGTGTCAGCCTGGATACAAAAGTAGATAAGATACTTCAAATAGAGAGTAGGGTTAAAGGTTTGGACCGACATTCTCGGTTCGCTGACGCCGGAATTGGGAAACACAATTGGATGGAGAATCGTTTTTGAGACCGAAATCACGGCAGGCGGCGGTTTCACGCCAAATTGTAATTCTTCAGTGCCTTGACAGCGGCGTCAATGCGTTCCAGAACACAGGTACAGTAAATGGCGTTGGCATATCATTAGTGGGCTTGACCCGGTATTCTACGGGGCCTCCGCGATTCTCTGCCTCCACCGGGGGAATTCCCGGTGGAGAGGGTCACTTGTGCTTTTAAAAATCGTGAAACTGGCACAATGTCTGCTGTGGGAGAGAGTGAAGGTAGGACATGAGGACAGACGCGACCATGGGATGCCGGTCCTGACACTGGCCCCGGCTGGCTGTGGGGGCGGGGGGGGGGGGGGGGGGGTGGGTACAGGCTGTGGGGTGAAGGCGACCCCCACTGTGATGTGTTAGGCAGGTTGGTTCGATGTGGACTGCACTCGATGCAGGGAAGCTAGAAACAGACGTCTAACACTGGAGAAGATCCAACACTGTTTTATTCAACGATAGAACTGATAAACATATTCAGCTGTGGGTCGACACTATACTGAACTGACTGGAGACCTAGTAGTAGCCTGACCAGACTTACTAGCTACCGCATGGTGTTTGCACTGGCTAGCTCACGGACTCTGACTGTCCCAGTGGCTGGGTCCAGAGAGAGCGGGAAACCTAGTGCCCTCTGGCTTTATAGTGGTCGTGTCCTGTCTGCTGATTGGCTGTACTGTGTTATGTGCTTACTGGTCATCCTGTGTGTCAATCACTGCCTGTCTGCATCTTATTATATACATGAGTGGATATTATGACATCTCCCCCTTTTTTTTTTAGATAAATAAATACTAAGGTGTGCGTGCGTATATATATATATATATATATACATATGTCTGACTATATACAAAAGGTGTCTAAATGAACGTATATACATAGGAATGTGTCGATAGTGCAGATACATGGCAAACGAAACAATATTTACAGAGGTTAAATCGATGAAGTCACAAAATGTGCTAAAGTTCAGTCGACAGATTCACTCTTGGTGGGCGGCAAATTCTTGTTGATCGCCCCAGAGGTGGATCAGGAGCAGCCTGCACATGGATAGACGGGATCGCTGCCATCGCGATGGTCGCGGGGGCTGGCAGGATTGTTGGTAGATCGGTGGCCTGGTGGCAGGGTACATCTGGAGGAAGCATCATAGGCGGCGGGGCACTTCGATCAGGTAGCGGGCATGGAACTCTTCGCAGTGCCCGTCTTTTGCGCCATAGCAGGGAGCCATCAGCCATGCGGACAAGGAACGATCTCGGGGCCACTTGTTTGATCATAACAGCTGTGGCTGACCAGCCGCCCTCCGGCAACTGTACACAAACATGATCAGTTGGGTAGATCCGTGGCATGAGCATCGTATGTGGCCTTCTGTTGGGCCCGGGACTGCTGCATTTTCTGTAAGACCGTGAGGTGGTCAAGGTCTGGAACATGGATGGCTGGAACTGTGGTCCTCAGAGTGCGATTCATGAGCATCTGCGCTGGAGACAACCAAGTGGAGAGTGAGGTTGCCCTGTATGCCAGCAGGGCCAGGTTGAAGTCGGAGCCTGAGTCTACAGCTTTGCACAGCAACCGCTTGACAATATGGATCCCTTTCTCGGCCTTCCCGTTTGACTGCGGGTAGTGGGGACTGGAGGTAACGTGACGGAAGTTGTAGGACTGTGCAAAATCAGACCATTCCTGGCTGTAAAAGCATGGACCGTTGTTGCTCATTACCGTGAGCGGTATCCCGTGCCTGGCGAACGTTTCTTTGCAGGCTTTGATTACCGCCTTCGATGTGAGGTCGGACAGTTTCACCACTTCTGGGTAACTGGAGAAGCAGTTGACCAAGAGTACGTAGTCATGCCCCTTGGCGTGGAAAAGGTCTACACCTACTTTGGACCATGGAGAGGTCACGATCTCATGCTGTTGCAGCGTTTCCTTGGGTTGAGCTGGTTGAAACTTCTAACAGGTGGGGCAGTTGAGGACTGTGTCGGCAATGTCCTGGCTGATGCCCGGCCAATAGACCGCCTCCCGAGCTCTGCGTCGGCATTTCTCGACCCCAAGGTGACCCTCATGGAGTTGGCCCAGCACCAGAGCCCGCATGCTCTGAGGAATTACGATCCTGTTGAGTTTCAGAAGGATTCCCTCCTCCACCGTCAGGTCGTCTTTTACGTTATAGAACTGGGGACATTGTCCTTTTTGGTAAGGTGCTGCATCACACGCTGCAGCAGAGGATCCTTGGCAGTCTCCTCACGAATTTGGACCACCCGTTCGTCAGAGGCCAGAAGGTTGGTGGCACACAACTGCACTTGCGCTTCTACGTGGCAGATGAAGTCACCTTGTTCACATGGTGTGGTGATGGACCGGGAAAGGGCACCTGCAACGATCAGCTCTTTGCCTGGCGTGTAGACAAGTTCGAAGTCGTAGCGGCGTAGCTTAAGAAGAATTTGCTGTAACTGAGGTATCATGTCATTTAAATCCTTCTGGATTATGTGGACTAGAGGCCTGTGGTCCGTTTCTACAATGAATTTTGGCAGGCCATAAATGTAGTCGTGAAACTTGACTAGCCCTGTCAGGAGGCCCAGGCACTCCTTCTCAATCTGAGCGAACCATTGCTCAGTGGGTGTCATGGCCCTGGAGGCATATGCCACTGGAGCCCAGGACGAGGAGTCGTCTCGCTGAAGGAGATCTGCCCCAATGCCGTCCTGGCTTCAAGAAGACCACCATCATACCAAAGAAGAACCAGGCAACATGCCTCAATGACTACCGCCCGGTGGCCCTGACGTCAGTTGTAATGAAGTGCTTCGAGAGGCTGATCATGAAGTGCATCACCTCCATACTCCCGGAACGCCTTGACCCACTTCAATTTGCATACCGTCGCAACCGGTCCACATCAGACGCCATTTCCCTGGCCCTACACTCATCCCTAGAGCAATTCGAAAACAAGGACTCCTACATCAGACTCCTATTTATTGACTACAGCTCCGCCTTCAACACCATAATCCCAGCCAAGCTCATATCAAAGCTCCAAAACCTAGGACTTGGCTCTCCACTCTGCAACTGGATCCTTGACTTTCTGACCAACAGACCACAGTCAGTAAGAATGAATACCAACACCTCCTCCACAATAGTCCTCAATACCGGTGCCCCGCAAGGCTGCGTACTTAGCCCCTTACTCTACTCCCTGTACACACATGACTGCGTGGCAAAACTTGGTTCCAACTCCATCTACAAGTTTGCTGACGATACGACCATAGTGGGCCGGATCTCGAATAACGACGAGTCCGAATACAGGAGGGAGATAGAGAACCTAGTGGAGTGGTGTAACGACAACAATCTCTCCCTCAATGCCAGCAAAACTAAAGAGCTGGTCATCGACTTCAGGAAGCAAAGTACTGTACACACCCCTGTCAGCATCAACGGAGCCGAGGTGGAGATGGTTAGCAGTTTCAAATTCCTAGGGGTGCACATCACCAAAAATCTATCCTGGTCCACTCACGTCGACGCTATCACCAAGAAAGCACAACAGCGCCTATACTTCCTCAGGAAACTAAGGAAATTCGGCATGTCCACATTAACCCTTACCAACTTTTACAGATGCACTATAGATAGCATCCTATCGGGCTGCATCACAGCCTGGTATGGCAACTGGTCGGCCCAGGACCACAAGGAACTTCAGAGAGTCGTGAATACCGCCCAGTCCATCACACGAACCTGCCTCCCATCCATTGATTCCATCTACACCTCCCGCTGCCGGAGGAAAGCGGGCAGCATAATCAAGGATCCCTCCCACCGGCTTACTCACTTTTCCAACTTCTTCCATCGGGCAGGAGATTCAGAAGTCTGAGAACACGCACGAACAGACTCAAAAACAGCTTCTTCCCCACTGTCACCAGACTCCTAAATGACCCTCTTATTGACTGACCTCATTAACACTACATGCTAATGTATGCTTCAACCGATGCCAATGCTTATGTAGTTACATTGTATATCTTGTGTTGCCCTATTATGTATTCTCATGTATTTTCTTGAATTTTGTTTAATTCCCTTTTCTTCCATGTACTGAATGATTTGTTGAGCTGCTTGCAGAAAAATACATTTCACTGTACCTTGGTACACGTGACAATAAACAAATCCAATCCAATCCAATCAGTTGATATCTTGGTTTCCTCGGTTGGGTCGAAGAACGCTAGAACCGACCTGTGGTGAGCTTTGCTTTCAGCTCACGCCATTCCTCTTCATGCGTGGGCAGCCACTGGAATTCCGTCGACTTTTTGATGAGATGGCAGAGGGCCATGGTGTGGGATGCCATATTGGGAATGAATTTCCTGAGGAAGTTGACCATCCCGAGGAAGCGGAGGACCGCCTTCTTGTCCTCCGGGGTCTTCATGGTGTTGATCGCCGAGACCTTGTTGGCATCTGGCCGTCCACCTTGCTGCGAGATGTGGTCACCAAGAAACTTAATATCCGATTGACCAAATGAGCACTTGGCCCTGTTGAGCTGGAGACCATGCTCATGAATTCTCTGGAATACCTTCTTGAGGCGAGCGATGTGTTCCTGGGGCGTTGTGGACCAGATAATTACGTCGTCAACGTATACTTGCACCCCCTCGATGCCCTCCATCATCTGCTCCATGATGCGGTGAAATACTTCGGAGGCAGATATGATACCAAAAGGCATGCGGTTGTAGCAATGGCGACCGAACGGGGTGTTGAACGTGCACAGCTTGCGACTGGAGGCGTCCAGCTGTATTTGCCAAAAACCCCGGGAGGCATCCAGCTTAGTGAAGCATTTGGCATGAGCCATCTCACTGGTCAACTCTTCGCGTTTCGGGATCGGGTAATGCTCCCGCGTGATGTTGCGGTTTAGATCCTTAGGGTCAATGCAAATCCGAAGCTCCCTTGATGGCTTCTTTACGCAGACCATGGAGCTGACCCAGTCTGTTGGCTCTCTGACCTTCGATATGATGCCCTGGTCTTGGAGCTCCTGTAATTGCTTCTTCAGACGATCCTTGAGGGGTGCCGGCAGCCGGCGTGGTGCATGAATGACAGGGGTGGCATTCGGCTTGAGCAGGGTTTTATATCGGTACGGGAGCATGCCCATTCCATTGAATACGCTGTGGTACTGCGTGATAATGTCATCTATGTCGGCTTGCAAGTTTCCATCAGGCGAGGCCGTCGCCGGTGATGATGGCATGGTGTGGACTCGCTGAACCAGGTTCAGGAGCTTGCAGGCTCGAGCACCGAGCAGGGATGCTCTGTCAGGCCCGACGATTTCAAACCGCAGTGTTGCCTTGATCGCCTTGTTGGATACCCCTAGTTGACACAAGCCACTGGCAGCTATGGCATTGCCATTGTAGTCAAGGAGCTGGCAGGCCGGTGGAAGAATGTTTGGTCTGGCGCGGATGGTGTCGAGGTCGGATTTTGAGATGAGGTTCGCAGATGCGCCGGTGTCCAGTTTAAATCGGATGTGAGCTTTGTTAACTGTGAGCACAGCACACCACTCATCATCGGGATCCACACTGAGGATCAAGAGGCGTTTCGCCGTTGTGGTGGAGGCCAGCTCATGTGTAGTTATGATGCCCACCCAATATGGAGACTTGAGGCAGTCAGCATCAGGGTCTGTTGGGCTGTCGAGATCGGAATCTGGCATGCCTTGTTGTATTGAGCGGACACATCTGCGCCGCAGCTGGGACTGCTGGCTGCTGAGTGGTGGAGCAGATATGCAAAGGGCTGCGTAGTGGACAAGCTTGCCACACTGTACACAACGGCGTCCTTTTGCCGCTTTAAGTGGGCGGAGCCACAATTCGGACACGTCATGACGCCGATGTCAGCGCGTTCCGTGCGCCATCGCGCATGCGCAATGCGATCGGTCGACGTACGCACCTGCGCAGTCGGGTTGTCGGTCTCGTTGTCCACTCAGTCGTGGCGCGTATGCGGAGGGACCCAGAAAAAGTGCGCGAAACAGCCACTCTCCTTGATGCTTAGGCCCTGAATCTGTGCGATGGCCTGCACCCGTTCCGCCTCGTGGGAGGCCAGCTTTGCAGTCTCTGCCGCTCTGATGTGGGAGTAACGATTCTTAGCATGCTCATGGACAACACACGTCTCGATAGCGACAGGAAGGGTCAACTGTTTGACTTTCAGGAGCTGCTGCCGAAGGGAGTTGGAGTGGACCCTGAAAACGATCTGATCCCGGATCATGGAATCAGCCGTTTGAGTCATAGTTACATGACTGCGCTAGGATGCGGAGATGGGTCAAGAAGGACTGAAAAGGTTCATCCTTACCCTGAAGCCTCTGCTGGAAAACGTACCGTTCAAAGCTCTCATTCACCTCAATGTCGCAGTGGCTGTCGAATTCAGCAGGACTATCTTGAATTTTGTTTTGTCTTCGCCTTCAGCGAATGTAAGGGAGTTGTAGATGTGGATGGCGTGGTCCCCCGCGGTGGAGAGAAATAGCGCGATATTCCTGCCATCCGATGCTGCTTCGAGGTCGGAGGCCTCGATGTACAAGAGGAACTTTTGCTTGAAGATCTTCCAACTGGCGGTGAGGTTGCCGGAGATGCGGAGCTGCGGAGGAGGCTGGATGTTTTCCATTTCACCAGATGGCTGCTCGCTGGTCAATGCTGATTCACTCGAGGTAGGTCCGTCAAGATCAGTTACACTCTGGTACCATGATGTGTTAGGCAGGTTGTTTCGATGTGGACTGCACTCGATGCAGGGAAACTAGAAACAGACGCCTAACACTGGAGTAGATCCAACACTGTTTTATTCAACGATAGAACTGATAAACATATTCAGCTGTGGGTCGACACTATACTGACCTGACTGGAGACCTAGTAGTAGCCTGACCAGACTTACTAGCTACCACATGGTGTTTGCACTGGCTAGCTCGTGAACTCTGACTGTCTCAGTAGCTGGGTCCAGAGAGAGTGGGAAACGTAGTGCCCTCTGCCTTTATAGTGGTAGTGTCCTGTCTGGTGATTGGCTGCACTGTGTTGTGTGCTCACTGGTCATCCTGTGTGTCAATCACTGCCTGTCTGCACTCCATTATATACATGAGTGGATATTATGACACACTGGACTTGGGTGGTGTCTGGGCACCGATCGCCATCGCTACAGCCTGAAAGCCACCCATTTCACTGCAAACCCCAGTGAGCACCCATCCTGAGCCCTGGTTCTGCAGGGTGACACCGCCCATATGGGTGCCCCCACCCCACTAGTCCTTCCCAGGCTGGGCTAGATCCCAACGCTTTGTTAGGTCGTGAGAGAGAATATTAGAGTGAGACTAGGGGCCGGATTATCAGCCCCGCCTGTTGCAAGATTGCCAGACGGGACGCGGACCATGTCCATTGACCTCGGGTAGGAATTATCGGTTGCCAGGTGGGCGCGGCCGGAGAATCCCGCTTGAACTGCCTCAGTCTAATATTCAGATTTGCAAAATCGTGATTCAGGTTGCGACGCCTTGCCAGATCGTGTTCGATGTCGCGAGGCCTGGTGAACCGAATAGATCCGGGAAGAAGGATCTCCTGGCATCTACTGGCTGCGATGCCTATGGGGCGCAATGCCGGTAGATCGCACCCGTAGCAACCAGTGAGAGTTTAGTAAATGGAGACAGATTGGTGAAACAAACACACATGCGATTGGTAAAAGATACAATATTCTAGGGGTTTCAGGAACAGAGACCTGGAGCTGATGGGTGAATGAGTTACACAGCCATACAGGATCTTTGACTCAATCAAAAGAAATGGAGATTACAAAAGTAAGGAAGTTATGCTAAACTTTTATAACTCACTGGTTAGACCCCAGCTTCGGAATTCTGTCCACTTCTAGGCACTAGATTTTAAAAAGAATGTCAAGGTTTTGTATAGGATACAAAGAAGATTAACAAGAATGGTGCCAGGGACGCTGTGCGGCACGGTAGCACAGTGGTTAGCACTGTGGCTTCACAGTTCCAGGGCCCCAGGTTCGATTCCTGGCTTGGGTCACTGTCTGCCTGTTCTCCCCGTGTCTGCGTGGGTTTCCTCCAGGTGCTCCCGTTTCCTCCCACAGTCCAAAGAATTGCAGGTTAGGTGGATTGGCCATGCTAAATTACCATTAGTGTCCAAAAAAGATTAGGCTGGGGTTACAGTGATAGGGACGTGTGGGCTTAATTGTGGGCTTTCCAAGATGACACTGAAGTCTGTGGAGTTGTGGTCAGTGAGAAAGGATGTTGCAGGTTACAGAGGGACATAGATAAACTGCAGAGCTGGGCTGAGAGGTGGCAATGGAGTTTAATGCAGAAAATTGTGAGGTGATTCATTTTGGAAGGAGTAACAGGAATACAGAGTACTGGGCTAATGGTAAGATTCTTGGTAGTGTGGATGAGCAGAGAGATATCGATGTCCATGTACATAGATCCCTAAAAGTTGCCACCCAGGTTGAGAGGGTTGTTAAGAAGACGTACAGTGTGTTAGCTTTTATTGGTAGAGGGACTGAATTTCGGAGCCATGAGGTCATGTTGCAGCTGTACAAAACTCTGGTGCGGCCGCATTTGGAGTATTGCGTGCAGTTCTGGTGGCTGCATTATAGGAAGGATGTGGAAGCATTGGAAAGGGTGCAGAGGAGATTTACCAGGATGTTGCCTGGTAAGGAGGGAAGATCTTATGAGGAAAGGCTGAGGGACTTAAAGCTGTTTTCGTTAGAGAGAAGAAGGTTAAGAGGTGACTTAATTGAGGCATATAAGATGATCAGAGAATTAGATAGGGTGGACAGTGAGAGCATTTTTCCTTGGATGGTGATGGCTAGCACGAGGGAACATAGCTTTAAATTGATGGGGATACATATTGGACGGATGTCAGAGGTAAGGTTCTTTACTCAGAGAGTAGTAAGGGTGTGGAATGCCCTGCCTGCAACAGTAGTGGACTCACCAACATTAAGGGTATTTAAATGGTCATTGGATAAACATATGGATGATAAGGGAATAGTGTAGATGGGCTTTAGAGTGGTTTCACAGGTCGGTGCAACATCGAGCGCCGAAGGGTGTGTACTGCGCTGTAATGTTCTGTATTCTATGTTCTATGTGACAATAAATGAAATCAATCAATCAAAAGAAGCAGATTTCCTGGGTTGAATTTTTGTTGGTGATTGGGACAGGACCAGAGGTGGGCGGAACCAGAACGTTCTGCTGTCCATTGGGTGTTGGTTTGTCAGCACACCCCCACCTCCAGACCATTTCCAAACAGGGCAGGGTGGGGACAAAGTGGCCACCTGTCTGCAGGAGATGAATGCCAGCTACAAAAAAGCAACTGAAAGACTTTGCAAGGCTCCTCTTCCACGCCAACTGAAATCTTCCAGTTGGCAGGTGGGCTACTATTGGTAGCTGAAAGCAAAAACATGGCCAGTGAAAGAGGGTGACCTCCTGGCCCAGAAACATTTCAATCTATTTGATAATGGCAGTCAGGCAGCTGTGGACAATTTTTATTGTAAGAATTTTGTAAGCACACGATGACACACAATGAGAAACACACATAACACAAATATGATAACACATATGAGGACACACACACGATGGCACACGCACATAATGACACACAATGACACACACATCTGATGCCACACACACCCGATGTCACACATGATACACACACACACGCGACACACACATGATGACATACATACACCCACATGACGACATAGAACATAGAACACTACAGCGCAGTACGGGCCCTTCGGCCCTCGATGTTGCGCCGACCTGTGAAACCATCTGAAGCCTATCTGACCTACACTATTCCATTTTCATCCATATGTCTATCCAGTGACCACTTAAATGCCCTTAAAGTTGGCGAGTCTACTACTGTTGCAGGCAGGGCGTTCCACACCCCTACTACTCTCTGAGTAAAGAAACTGCCTCTGACATCTGTCCTATATCTATCACCCCTCAATTTAAAGCTATGTCCCCTCGTGTTGGTCATCACCATCCGAGGAAAAAGACTCTCACTGTCCACCCTATCTAACCCTCTGACTATCTTATATGTCTCTATTAAGTCACCTCTCAGCCTTCTCCTCTCTAACGAAAACAACCTCAATTCCCTGAGCCTTTCCTCGTAAGACCTTCCCTCCATACCAGGCAACATCCTAGTAAATCTCCTCTGAACCCTTACCAAAGCTTCCACATCCTTCCTATAATGTGGTGACCAGAACTGTACGCAGTACTCCAGGTGCGGCCGCACCAGAGTTATGTACAGCTGCAGCATGACCTTGTGGTTCCGAAACTCAATCCCCCTGCTTATAAAGGCGAGCACACCATATGCCTTCTTAACAGCCCTATTAACCTGGGTGGCAACTTTCAGGGATTTATGTACCTGGATGCCGAGATCTCTCTGTTCATCTACACTACAAGAATCTAGCCATTAGCCCAGTACTCTGCATTCCTGTTACTCCTTCCAAAGTGAACCACCTCACACTTTTCCGCATTAAACTCCATCTGCCACCTCTCAGCCCAGCTCTGCAGCTTATCTATGTCCCTCTGTATCCTATAACATCCTTCAGCACTGTCCACAACTCCACCGACCTTCGTGTCATCTGCAAATTTACTAACCCATCCTTCTACACCCTCTTCCAGGTCATTTATAAAAATGACAAACAGCAGTGGCCCCAAAACAGATCCTTGCGGTACACCACTAGTAACTGAACTCCAGGATGAACATTTGCCATCAACCACCACCCTCTGTCTTCTTTCAGCCAGCCAATTACTGATCCAAACCGCTAAATCACCTTCAATTCCATACTTCCTTATTTTCTGCAATAGCCTACCGTGGGGAACCTTATCAAACGCCTTACTGAAATCCATATACACCACATCAACAGCTTTACCCTGATCCACCTGTTTGGTCACCTTCTCAAAAAACTCAATAAGGTTTGTGAGGCATGACCTACCCTTCACAAAACCGTGTTGACTATCGCTAATCAACTTGTTCTTTTCAAGATGATTATAAACCCTATCTCTTATAACCTTTTCCAACATTTTACCCACAACCGAAGTAAGGCTCACAGGTCTATAATTACCAGGGTTGTCTCTACTCCCCTTCTTGAACAAGGGGACAACATTTGCTATCCTCCAGTCTTCCGGCACTATTCCAGTCGACAAAGACGACATAAAGATCAAGGACAAAGGCTCTGCAATCTCCTCCCTGGCTTCCCAGAGAATCCTAGGATAAATCCCATCTGGCCCAAGGGACTTATCTATTTTGACATTTTCCAAAATTGCTAACACCTCCTCCTTTTGAACCTCAATTCCATCTAGCCTGGTCGACTGAACCTGAGTGTTCTCCTCGACAACATTGTCTTTCTCCAGTGTAAACACTGACGAAAAATATCCATTTAACGCTTCCCCTATCTCCTCTGATTCCACACACAACTTTTCACTACTATCCTTGATTGGCCCTAATCTTACTCTAGTCATTCTTTTGTTCCTGATATACCTATAGAAAGCCTTAGGGTTTTCCTTGATCCTATCCGCCAACGACTTTTCGTGTCCTCTCCTCGCTCTTCTTAACTCTCCCTTTAGGTCCTTCCTGGCTAACTTGTAACTCTCAAGTGCCCTAACTGAGCCGTCTTGTCTCATCCTAACATAAGCCTTCTTCTTCCTCTTGACAAGTGCTTCAACTTCCTTAGCAAACCACGGTTCCCTTGCTCGACAACTTCCTCCCTACCTGACAGGTACATACTTATCAAGGACACGCAGTAGCTGTTCCTTGAAAAAGCTCCACATTTCGATTGTACCCATCCCCTGCAGTTTCCTTCCCCATCCTATACATCCTAAATCTTGCCGAATAGCATCATAATTGCCTTTCCCCCAGCTATAATTCTTGCCTTGCGGTATATACCTATCCCTGCCCATTGCTAAAGTAAACATAACCGAGTTGTGATCACTATCACCAAAGTGCTCACCTATATCTAAATCTAATACCTGGCCGGGTTCATTACCCAGTACCAAATCCAATGTGTCCCCGCCCCTTGTTGGCCTGTCTACATACTGTGTCAGAAAACCCTCCTGCACACACTGCACAAAAACTGACCCATCTATAGTACTCGAACTATAGTATTTCCAGTCAATATTTGGAAAGTTAAAGTCCCCCATAACAACTACCCTGTTACTCTCGCTCCTGTCGAGACTCATCTTTGCAATCCTTTCCTCTACATCTCTGGAACTATTCGGAGGTCTATAGACAACTCCCAACAGGGTGACCTCTCCTCTCCTGTTCCTAACCTCGGCCCATACTACCTCAGTAGACGAGTCCTCAAGCGTCCTTTCTACCGCCGTAATACTTTCCTTGATTAACAATGCCGCACCCCCCCCCCCCTCTTTTACCATCTTCTCTGTTCTTACAGAAACATCTAAATCCTGGAACCTGCAACAACCATTCCTGTCCCTGCTCTACCCATGTCTCCGAAATCGCCACAACATCGAGATCCCAGGTACCAACCCATGCTGCAAGCTCACCCACCTTATTCCGGATGCTCCTGGCGTTGAAGTAGACACACTTCAAACCAGCGTCCTGCTTGCCGGTGCCCTCTTTCGAACTTTTAACCCTATCCCTGACCTCACTACTCTCAACATCCTGTACACTGGGACTACAATTTAGGTTCCCATCCCGCTGCTGAATTAGTTTAAACCCCCCCTGAAGAGCACTAGCAAATCTCCCCCCCAGGATATTGGTACCCCTCTGGTTCAGGTGAAGACCATCCTGTTTGTAGAGGTCCCACCTACCCCAGAATGAGCCCCAATTATCCAGGAAACCAAAACCCTCCCTCCTGCACCATCCCTGTAGCCACGTGTTCAACTCCTCTCTCTCCTTATTTCTCACTTCGCTAGCACGTGGCACGGGTAACAACCCAGAGATAACAACTCTGTTTGTTCTAGCTCTCAGCTTCCACCCTAGCTCCCTGAATTTCTGTCTCAAATCCCCATCTCTCTTCCTACCTATGTCGTTGGTACCTATGTGGACCACGACTTGGGGCTGCTCCCCCTCCCCCTTAAGGATCCCAAAAACACGATCAGAGACATCACGACATATACACAATACACACACACACACGGTGACATACATACACGCATGATGACCCACACACAATGACATACGTTAACACACAATTACACGGCGCAGCGCGGTGGCGTAATGCTTAGCACTGCTGCTTCACGGCACAGAATCCCAGATTCGATCCCAGCTCTGGGTCACTGTCCCTGTGGAGTTTGCACATTCTCCCCGTGTTTGTGTGGGTTTCACCCCCACAACCCAAGGTGCAGGATTGGCCACGCTAAATTGCCCCGTAATTGGAAAAAATTGAGTACTCTAAATCTATGAAAAAAAACACACAATGATACACACATGATGGCACACAAACATCATGTCCATGATGACGCACAGATGTGTACACATGCACAATGACACACACAGACAATGACACACACACCTGATGATACACATGATGACGCTCACACATATCACAAACACACAATGACATACACATGTACATCCACCCACATGTAATGACACGCATGATGCCACACGCATACACACACGATGACACATCGACAATGGCACACACATGATGACACACAATGTCACACACTCACACATAATGACATACACACACCTTCATGGTGACATGCACACAATGACCCACACACATGATAACACATACATACACACCCACACACATATATAATGCACACAATGACATGGACAATGACACATACACAAAATTATGCAAACACCGACATACATGATGACACACAATGGCACACACATATGATGACACACACACAATGACACACACATATGATGACACACACACATGATGGCACAAACACACATACATACGATGAAACACACACATCGGATGGCACACGCACACGATGGCACACGCACATACACATACATATGATGACACACACATAAGACCTGAAGACCATAAGCCATTGGAGCAGATTTAGGCCAATCGGCCCATCGAGTCTGAGCCACCATTCAATCATGGCTGATATTTTTCTCATCCCCATTTTCCTACATTCTCCCCATAACCCCTGATCCACTTATTACTCAAGATCCTATCTATCTGTGTCTTGTTGCTCGTTTTCGATTCCAACAGCGTCGCCAATACTGTTGCTAATATTAATGATGTTAGTGAACCACAAGCCTTCCCTTATATCGATCAAATGACCACACAACCAGTTAGTTAGTTCAAAAGATGGTTTATTTACATACACAACAGTTACCTCGACATGCAAACACAATATCTACTACGAATTAAACTACACCTATCAGCTACAATAACCAGTACTTAACTTCAGGGCGACCGGCACTGTGCAAATGGATAAGTCCTTTATCTGGATTTCACTTGGCTGGTTTGAAGAAAGTGGCTCTGTCTCTGCTGGGCTCACCCGTCAGGTAGCGATCGTTGGTCTTGAACTTAGCTGGCTGTTCCTGCTACAATTGGTTTGGCACAGGCCAGATCCAAAAGAGACAGAACACATGGCTGTGCCCTCTTTTATCCCTCTGGGATTTCGTGCTCTTTGGGGCGGTCCTTAACCTTGACAGAGCTCTGATCACTGTCTTCAATTTCAGCCAATAAAGGGGCAGGTGCCTATATGATGGGTGGGTCCTTAAAGTTCATTGATCTTGGCAGTTGGGCTCTCTGAGTAAAGGGAGTGGCGCCGATCAATCTGTGGCTGTACTGGTTGCTTGATTGGAGTTCTATTGTCCTGGGAAAATGGGCCATTAAAATGCAAAAGAGCGGGGAGTTTCAATCAGGTCTGGTTACCTGTGTTTCAAATACACATAGGCTCTGTATCTGTCTGAGTCCTGGGTTGGCCATAATTACCATGATCCTTTGCAGGTGGCCACCTTAGATGGCTACATCCCGTCCTCTTGATCCTGAACGCGAAGAGTGGTGGATCACAGTATTGATCCCTGCGCTTGTTGCCTGGTCACCCTTTGTCAAGGCAAGGTTCTTCTCTACTCTATCCTATCGTTTGGGACATTTACCTAATATTTAGTTAATATATTCATAAATTAATTACTCTCTCACGGTCACTACATTTTAGGTCACTGTAAAACATTTAACTTATGTGCACAGTTGATCTCTAGCTAACACTATCCAAGCTACTCTCATACTGCTGGTGAATATCAAAAGAATTTATATACAGGACAAAATTTAAAACAGCAGCATCACATTTCTACTTAATCCTCATAAAGTTAAAGAGGTACATGGTTTATCTTTAGCAGCGATTGTTACATGAGTTCAATTTTATTGAATTCCAAAGAACAACAAAAGGAACAAAGAAAATTACAGCACAGGAACAGGCTCTTCGGCCCTCCCAGCCTGCTGTTGCCTATTTTCCAAGGATCTACTCCCTGTTCCCCACCCGTTCATATATCTGTCCAGATGCATCTTAAATAAGAACATAAGAACTAGGAGCAGGAGTAGGCCATCTGGCCCCTCGAGCCTGCTCCGCCATTCAACCTAGTGAATCTCCTCTGCACACCCTCCAGTGCCAGTACGTCCTTTCTCAAGTAAGGAGACCAAAACTGAACACAATACTCCAGGTGTGGCCTCACTAACACCTTATACAATTGCAACATAACCTCCCTAGTCTTAAACTCCATCCCTCTAGCAATGAAGGACAAAATTCCATTTGCCTTCTTAATCACCTGTTGCACCTGTAAACCAACTTTTTGTGACTCATGCACTAGCACACCCAGGTCTCTCTGCACAGCGGCATGCTTTAATATTTTATCGTTTAAATAATAATCCCGTTTGCTGTTATTCCTACCAAAATGGATAACCTCACATTTGTCAACATTGTATTCCATCTGCCAGACCCTAGCTCATTCACTTAACCTATCCAAATCCCTCTACAGACTTCCAGTATCCTCTGCACTTTTCGCTTTACCACTCATCTTAGTGTCATCTGCAAACTTGGACACATTGCCCTTGGTCCCCAACTCCAAATCATCTATGTAAATTGTGAACAATTGTGGGCCCAACACGGATCCCTGAGGGACACCACTAGCTACTGATTGCCAACCAGAGAAACACCCATTAATCCCCACTCTTTGCTTTCTATTAATTAACTAATCCTCTATCCATGCTACTACTTTACCCTTAATGCCATGCATCTTTATCTTATGCAGCAACCTTTTGTGTGGCTCCTTGGCAAAGTCTTTCTGGAAATCCAGATATACCATATCCATTGGCTCCCCGTTATCTACTGCAATGGTAATATCCTCATAAAATGGCACTAAATTAGTTCGGCATCACCTGCCCTTTATGAACCAATGCTGCGTCTTCCCAATGGGACAATTTCTATCCAGATGCCTCGCTATTTCTTCCTTGATGATAGATTCCAGCATCTTCCCTACTACTCACTGGCCTATAATTTCCTGCTCTCTGCCTACCTCCTTTTTTAAACAGTGGTGTCACGTTTGCTAATTTCCAATCCACTGGGACCACCCCAGAGTCTAGTGAATTTTGGTAAATCATCATTAGTGCATCTGCAATTTCCCTAGCCATTTCTTTTAGCATTCTGGGATGCATTACATCAGGGCCAGGAGACTTGTCTATCTTTAGCCCCATTAGCTTGCCCACCACTACCTCCTTAGTGATAACAATCCTCTCAAGATCCTCACCTCCCATAGCCTCATTTCTATCAGTCGCTGGCATTTTATTTGTGTCTTCCACTGTGAAGACCGACCCAAAAAACCTGTTCAGTTCCTCAGCCATTTCCTCATCTCCCATTATTAAAACTCCCTTCTCATCCTCTAAAGGACCAATATTTACCTTAGCCACTCTGTTTTGTTTGATATATTTGTAAAAACTTTTACTGTCTGTTTTTATATTCTGAGCAAGTTTACTCTCACACTCTATCTTACTCTTCTTTATAGCTTTTTTAGTAGCTTTCTGTTGTCCCCTAAAGATTTCCCAGTCCTCTAGTCTCCCACCAATCTTTGCCACTTTATATGCTTTTTCCTTCAATTTGATACTCTCCCTTATTTCCTTAGATATCCACGGTCGATTTTCCCTCTTTCTACTGTCCTTCCTTTTGTTGGTATAAACCTTTGCTGAGCACTGTGAAAAATCGCTTGGAAGGTTCTCCACTGTTCCTCAACTGTTCCACCATAAAGTCTTTGCTCCCAGTCTACCTTAGCTAGTTCTTCTCTCATCCCATTGTAATCTCCTTTGTTTAAACACAAAACACTAGTATTTGATTTTACTTTCTCACCCTCCATCTGTATTTTAAATTCCACCATATTGTGATTGCTCCTTCCGAGAGGATCCCTAACTATGAGATCATGAATCAATCCTGTCTCATTACACAGGACAAGATCTAGGACCGCTTGTTCCCTCGTAGGTTCCCTTACATACTGTTCTAGGAAACTATCGCGGATACATTCTATAAACTCCTCCTCAAGGTTGCCTTGACCGACCTGGTTAAACCAATCGACATGTAGTTTAAAATCCCCCATGATAACTGCTGTACCATTTCTACATGCATCAGTTATTTCTTTGTTTATTGCCTAAATGATGCTATCGTGCCCGCCTCTACCACCTCCACTGGCAAAGCATTCCAGGCACCCACCACCCTCTGCGTAAAAAACTTTCCACGCACATCTCCCTTAAACTTTCCCCCTCTCACCTTGAAATCGTGACCCCTTGTAATTGACTCCCCCACTCTTGGAAAAAGCTTGTTGCTTTCCACCCTGTCCATACCTCTCATAATTTTGTAGACCTCAATCAGGTCCCGCCTGAACCTTCGTCTTTCCAACGAAAACAATCCTAATCTACTCAACCTTTCTTCATAGCTAGCACCCTCCATACAGGCAACATCCTGGTGAACCTCCTCTGCACCCTCTCTAAAGCACCTACATCCTTCTGCTAATGTGGCGACCAGAACTGCACGCAGTATTCCAAATGTGGCCTAACCAAAGTCCTATACAACTGTAACATGACCTGCCGACTTGCTACTCAATACCCCGTCCGATGAAGGCAAGCATGCTGTATGCCTTCTTGACCACTCTATTGACCTGCGTTGCCACCTTCAGGGTACAATGGACCTGAACTCCCAGATCTCTCTGTACATCAATTTTCCCCAGGACTCTTCCATTGACCATATAATCTGCTCTTGAGTTAGATCTTCCAAAATGCATCACCTCGCATTTGCCTGGATTGAACACCATCTGCCATTTCTCTGCCCAACTCTCCAATCTATCTATATTTTGCTGTATTCTCTGACAGTCGTCCTCGCTATCTGCAACTCCACCAATCTTCGTATCATCTGCAAACTTGCTCATCAGACCACCTATACCTTCGTCCAGATCATTTATGTATATCACAAACAACAGTGGTCCGAGCATGGATCCCTGTGGAACACCACTAGTCACCTTTCTCCATTCCCCTTCCACCACTACGCTCTGTCTCCTGTTGCCCAGCCAGTTCTTTATCCATCTAGATAGTACACCCTGAACTCCATCCGACTTCACTTTTTCCATCAACCTGCCATGAAAAACTTTATCAAAGAAGGGGGACCGGACTGTGTATATCGAGGAGCGGGAGGCTTTTGCTCGCCATTTACAGAGTCGGAGTGTCTGAATGACACTGTAGATAATTGCAATTACTAGAAGGGCCTCTCCTATGTATGAAAGGGGGTTCCATTTGGCAATGTTTTCGCACCATTTGGGGCTCTCGATGTCTGAAGATGTCTGTCTTTATGTGTGGTGTAGTGTCCGGGCTGGGGGTGGCCTGTTGTGTGGTAGTGTTCGAGGCTGGTGTGGGCTTTGTATCGAACGTGTGTTGCGCGTGCAGTTGCAGAAGTCCAGCGATGATCCAAACGCATGTCAGCTGTCCTTGCTTCATCCTGTGTTGTCTGTTTTCCGGGTAATCCTGGGGGTGCAAGCATAGTATCTGTTATTATCTTCGGTTAATATCTCGTTTTATTAGTCTTTCTCTCCTTACTCCAATTACCCGTTATGATTGTCACCATGTGTGACTCCCTCATTTAAAAAAAAAATACCATTTGAGAGACAAGAAATTCAAATTTTTAAAGTACAGAGACTCTCGCAGCTTGTGGGAGTGGGTGGACAATTTCTCCGACCAGTCTTTTCTTTACTTGTAACCAGTGGTGGTTGAGGCTTATCTTAACCAGCCGAATTTCAGGGCAGCCAGTTTTATAGAGTTTTGTCCCAGGGTTCAGAATGTAGTTTGCGTGTAGCAGCTTGTATAGCAACCAATCGTGTCATATGTGTAAATAGCAGGTGGGGAGCGAACTGGGGGTCGAGGAAGGTGAAGGAAAGAAGGGGTGAGCGTACAGAACGTGGCAAAATGCATTCTTTATATCACAACCAAAGGGAGAGTAGAGAAGGTGAAACTAAGGCCTGCCAAAGACAGTGCAGAGTGTAGAGAACCATTCCAGATTGTGTGAAGTGACGGGAATGTGAGGTGCGTGTGGGCGGCTGCAGGATAAGAATGGGTGGAATCCCCAGGTAGGGCGGGGGTTAGTGCCGTTACTCCACTACCCGAGCTTAACTGACCGGATGCATTTGGGGTCCTCAGGTAGGGCGGGGATCAGTGCCGTTACTCCTTACCTGGGTGACTTGAGTGGTCGGTAAGAGTTTGGAATCGTGTGGAAGCTTGTCACAAAGACTGGGAGAACAATGATCTGTTTTCCGACAAACATGTGCCTTTAACTGTCATAGGGCATCATACCCTCAAATCAAAAGAGTAATTTTGTGTCAGGCGACATGAATTAAAACCATGCAGTAGAAAAAAGAAGGAAAAAGGAAGGCAGGCTCCATCAGAACTTGGACACCTTAATGCTTAGGCAGTGTCTCTTTCTCATCATCTGGACACCTCAGGGTTCTGTACCAAACAGTGTTGTAAAAGCATTACCGAAATGAGAGTCAGTATCTGAATCATCATCATCATCTCATGGTTGCCCGACTCATGTCTGCCGTTTCTGTGCCTTGGCCGCGTGGGCCGTCGGATGGTCCGAATCATCGTGCCTTACTATTCTGCAAGAGTTATCGCAGTGCCAAAGAGGGGCTTGTTTGCCATGAGGCTAAGGGGTGGTGGGAGTGGAGGGCAAGTTACTGTGGTCGGGCGGTGGCTGTGGCGGTGGCTGGGGAAGGGCATATAGGGGTCAAAGATATCTAAATCGTGGTTCCAGGGGCTGGGGTGACTGAGGCAGAGAGATCGCGCCAGTGTTCAGGGATAGTAATCAAATCTGGGAGGCTCTCGCTGTCGTTGGAGTCAAGTTCAAGGTGAAATTCCGTACCTGTTGGGAGACAAGTTCGGGTCTGTGGGCTTAGACAAGGGATAAATGCCGGCATGGCTGGGGGAGAGTTGGCGTAGGGGTCGGACTAGGTTGTCGATGGGCAGGGCGTGATCGTCTTCTATTGCCAGAGAGATGTGGTGGGAGTGGCTACATTGGGCTCCGTATACTTTGAGTTGGTTGATGTGGAACAAACCAGTTTTACCGCTGAGGTACGTTATCTTGAACACGGAGGGGCTCACTTTGTCGGAAATGGAGTAGGGTCCTGCAAATTTGGGGGGGGGAGGAAAGAACTGGGATTGTAAAGTGAAACCATTACTTGCTGACCGACTGTGTACTCTATGGGGTGGACGGTTTTATCAAAGCAGGCTTTATTCTGCTTCCTTCTAGTGCCTAATTGGACAGATGCAGTGAGTTGTGCCGCTTTAATGTTATCTGTAACCTGTTGAACTGATTTTTCATGTGAGGGCGGTTACTGTGGGGCTGGCCAGATCGAGGCCTGATAAATATTCAATATCCTTCCTAGGCCGCCCTGTCATGAAAGTGTGTGTGGGGGGGGTGAAACGTGTTGAACTAGAAACGGTGTTCCGCATAAATATGAGAGCAAATGGGAGGACTGGTTGCTTTTAAAGTTTGATTAATTCTCTCGACAATGCCACTGGCTTGGGGGTGATATGCTGTATGGAATTTCTGCCTGATCCCAAAACGTGTTAAAACATTTTTCATGACTCTGCTAGTGAAGTGGGAACCTTGGTCTGACTCAATACTGTGGGGAAGACCCCAGCGTGTGAATATCTGTTGGGTCAAAATCTTAGCGGTGGCCTTTGCTGTGTTTGTCCGTGAGCGAAATGCTTCTACACATTTAGTAAAGGTGTCGATTACAACCAGCACGTACTTGAAATCATTTCTGCAAGGGGGAAGGGGGCCAATGTAGTCGAGTTGCAAATTTGTCCAAGGGCCATTCACAGATCGGGTGTGACGTAATTGTCCTTTCTTTGAGTAACGTTCAGGATTGTTTTGTGCACAGATAAGGCAATTCTCAACATAATGGGTTACATAGAACATAGAACAGTACAGCACAGAACAGGCCTTTCGGCCCACGATGTTGTGTCGAACCATGTCCGAAACCAAGATCAAGCTATCCCACTCCCTGTCATTCTGGTGTGCTCCATGTGCCTATCCAATAACCGCTTGAAAGTTCCAAAAGTGTCCGACTCCACTATCACAGCAGGCAGTCCATTCCACACCCTAACCACTCTTTGAGTAAAGAACCTACCTCGGACATCCCTCCTATATCTCCCACCCTGAACCTTATAGTTATGCCCCCTTGTAACAGCTACATCCACCCGAGGAAATAGTCTCTGAACGTCCACTCAGACTATCCCCCTCATCATCTTATATACCTCTATTAAGTCTCCTCTCAACCTTTCCTCATAAGACCCATCCTCCAAATCAGGCAGCATCCTAGTAAATCTCCTTTGCACCCTTTCCAATGCTTCCACAGCCTTCCCACAGTGAGGTGATCAGAACTGTACACAATACTCCAAATGTGGTCTCACCAGGGTCATGCACAGTTGCAGCATAACCCCACGGCTCTTAAACTCAAGTCCCCTGTTAATAAACGCTAACACACTACAGGCCTTCTTCATGGCTCTATCTACTTGAGTGGCAACCTTCAGAGATCTGTGGACATGAACCCCAAGATCTCTCTGTTCCTCCACATTCCTCAGAATCCTGCCGTTGACCCTGTAATCTGCATTCAAATTTTTCCTAACAAAATGAATCACCTCGCACTTATCAGGGTTAAACTCCATCTGCCATTTTTCGGCCCAGCTCTGCATCCTATCAATGTCTCTTTGCAGCCTACAACAGCCCTCCACCCCATCCACTACTCCACCAATCTTGGTGTCATCAGCAAATTATCTGACCCACCCTTCAGCCCCCTCCTTCAAGTCATTGATAAAAATCACAAATAGCAGAGGACCCAGCACTGATCCCTGTGGTACACTCTGGTAACTGGTCTCCAGTCTGAAAATTTTCCATCCACCACCACTCTCTGTCTTCTATGTGATAGCCAGTTACTTATCCAATTGGCAAAATTTCCCTCTATCCTACACCTCCTTACTTCCTTCATGATCCGACCATGGGGAACCTTATCAAACGCCTTACTAAAATCCATGTATACGACATTACCTGCTCTACCTTCATCTACACACTTAGTTACCTCCCCAAAGAATTCAATCAAATTTGTGAGGCAAGACTAAACCTTCACGAATCTGTGTTGACTATCCCAGATTAAGCTGCAACTTTCCAAATGGTCATAAATCCCATCCTTCAGGACCTTTTCCATTAACTTACCGACCACTGAAGTAAGACTAACCGGCCTATAATTACCAGGGTCATTCCTATTCCCTTTCTTGAACATAGGAACAACATTCGCCACTCTCCAGTCCTCTGGACAGTGAGGACCCAAAGATCAAAGCCAAAGGCTCTGCAATCGCATCCTTTGCCTCCCAATGAATCCAAGGATATATCCCATTTGGCCCAGGGGACTTGTCGACCCTCAGGTTTTTCAAAATTGCTAATACATCCTTCCTCAGAACATCTACCTCCTCCAGTCTACCCGCCTGTATCACACTCTCATCTTCAAAAACATGGCCCCTCTCCTTGGTGAACTGAAGAAAAGTATTCATTCAACACGTCTCCTATCTCTTCTGACTCCATGCACAAGTTCCCACTACTGTCCTTGACCGGCCCTAACCTCACCATGGTCATTCTTTTATTTCTCACCAAGAGTAAAAAGCCCTGGTGTTTTCCTTGATCCGACCCGCCAAAGACTTCATTCCCCCTCCTAGCTCTCCTAAGACCTTTTGTTCAGCTCATTCCTTGCTACCTTGTAACCCTCAAGGGACCCAACTGAACCTTATTTTTTCAACGTTACATACGCTTCCTTTTTCCTCTTGACAAGACATTCAACCTCTTTTGTGAAACATGGTTCCCTGACATGGCCATTTCCTCCGTGCCTGACAGAGACATACCTATCAAGGACACGCAGTATTTGTTCCTTGAACAAGCTCCACTTTTCATTTGTGCCTTTCCCTGACAGTTTCTGTTCCCATCTTATGCTCCCTAATTCTTGCCTGATCGCAACATAATTATCCCTCCCCCAATTATAAACTTTGCCCTATCCCTCTCCATTGCAATAGTGAAAGACACCGAATTGTGGTCACGATCTCCAAAGTGCTCTCCCACAAACAAATGTAACACTTGGCCTGGTTCATTACCCAGTACCAAATCCAATGTGGCCCCACCTCTTGTTGGCCTATCCACATATTGTGTCAGGAAACCATCCTGCACACACTGTACAAAAATTGCCCCATCCGAACTGTTCGACCTATAGAGGTTCCAATCCATATTTGGAAAGTTAAAGTCACCCATGACAACTACCCTGAGACCTCCACACCTATCCATAATCTGTTTTGCAATTTCTTCCTCCACATCTCTATTACTATTTGGGGGCCAATAGAAAACTCCTAACAATGTGACCGCTCCTTTTCTATTTCTATAGAAGGTAGATCCCCTTCAAACTGCCTTTCTGCAGCCGTTAAAGTATCCTTCATTAACAATGCTACTCCTCCACCTCTTTTACCACCTTCCCTACTCTTACCCCGGAGTTTACCCCGGAACATCCATCAACCATTCCTGTCCCTGTTCTAACCATGTCTCTGTAATGCCCACAATATCGTAGTCCCAGGTACCAATCCACGCTCCAAGTTCACCTACCTTATTCCGGATGCTCCTTGCATTGAAGTAGACACACCTCAACCCACCTTCCTGTCTGCCGGTACACTCCTGCGACCTTGATACCCTCATCAGTACCTCACTACTCTCAACACTGGCTTCTGGACTGCAGCTCGCTTTCCCATCCCCTGACAAATTAGTTTAAACCCCCCCCCGAAGTTTATTATCACGAGTAGGCTTCAATGAAGATACTGTGAAAAGCCCCTAGTCGCCAAATTCCGGCGCCTGTCCGGGGAGGCTGGTACGGGAATCGAACCGTGCTGCTGGCCTGCTTGGTCTGCTTTAAAAGCCAGCGATTTAGCCCATTGAGCTAAACCAGCCCCTTGCGGATAAAAACCAGTCCAAAGCGGTATACTTGTTACTGAGGGGAACGACCACAGAGGATCCCTGCACTGACTGCTTCCTCCCAGCCCCTCTCACCATCATCCATCTATCTTGATTCTTCGGAGTAACTACATCCCTGAAGCTACTATCTATGACCACCTCTGCCTCCCGAATGATCCGAAGTTCATCCAGCTCCAGCTCCAGTTCCCCAACATGGTTTCTGAGGAGCTGGAGTTGGGTGCACTTCCCACAGGTGAAATCAGCAGGGACACTGACGGCGTCCCTCACCTCAAACATTCTGCAGGAGGAACATTGCACTGCCTTCTCTGCCATCCCCCCTAGATAATGTGCGGATAAAAACAAGAAAAAGAAAGAAAGGAAGAGCTTACCTGATATTCACTCAACCCCTGAGATTAGAGGAGGTGGAAGGATGGGGTACACTACAAGTGTAGTGTCTTGTGTTTAGGAACCGCCCAACATAAATACAGGTAAAAATAAAACACTTAACCAGCAACCACTGCGTCCCGCACTGTAACAGCAATCAACGGTTATGGGCCTGCGCAAACTATTTAAATCTGTACTACTTACCCACTAGTCACGGTGGGGGCTGCTGAAGGGGTTACCTTGTTAAGATCGTTGGTTGCCATGAACCATTGGGCTTTTTTACGGGCCAAATTGGGGCATTATTTGTGGACGCTATGGGTCGAATAACTCCTTGGTCTAACAAACTGTTAATAACCTTCGAAATCTCACCCTCGGCTTGTTGTGGGAAATCGTATTGCTTTTGCGGCTTTGGATCAGGACCTGAAATTTTTACCGTACCTGGGATCTTCCCCCAATCGTGTTTGTGTTGTGCAAAGGAAGCTTTGTGTTTTATGAGGACCTCTCTAATCGTCTGGTCTGCACTAATTGTTTGCGGATTAAACCAATAGTCCCCTACTGAGCAAATCCTGTTTTCATAATCCCTACTGTGAGCGTAGCGGGAGCCCTAGCTGTTTTAGCCATTCGCCATACACGTTTGTTTACTGGGTCAAATGAAAGGTTATGGGAGCTCATAAAATCAATGCCTAAAATATGCTCTGCTGTTTGGGGTAAGTCAACTAAAACGACGGGGTGTCTGGTGCTAATGTTCCCTATCTCAATGTGTGCGGGAGCTGTGATGTATTCTTGCTGCATGTGGCCGGTGAATCCACTCAGGGTGATGGTGTCTGCGGTGGGCCATTTGTCCTGTTGAAGCATGGTGGAAGAGTTTAAAGTGATGCGGGATCCTCCTGTGTCCCAAAGAAAATCGATTGTATGTCCCCGGACTGTGCCTGTCCGGACTACTAGTCTGCCCGATTTGTCCCAGTGTGTGTCACAGACCCAAGTCGGGGCGTCCGATCACTGTCAATCTGTGGAGTTAAACCCTAAATCGTCTGAACGGGCGGCAACATTATGCATGTGCCTAACATTGTTCCTAGGTGGGGGGGTTTGATTGTTGGTCAGTGCTGGTTCGGGGGGTTTTGTCGGCAGTCATGCGTGTAATGTGCCATGTGGCCACAATTGTAACAACCTCGTGGTGCCTGTGCTCTGGGGTGCTGTCCTTCATGTCTCCCCTTGTTTATCCATGCTGGGTCCTGGCTAGTCCTAACTGGGTGCATGTTTGCTTCTATCTCGTCCTGATCTGTCTGTCGGTGTAGGGTTTGTTCCCATGCTCTAGAAAGTCGTTTCAATACCCAAACTTCATTGTGTGTGTGGTCTGTGGGGTTGTAATTCACACAAGCCTTTTGACTTGTGTCTATGGCATGTGAGTTTAAGGTGCGGGACCATTTAGTGGTGTCCTCCTTAGGTGTGCGCGGTTCAATTGTCCGTAGACTGCCATGAAATGAATCCATAGGCGACCAGCAAATGCAGTTGGATGCTCTCTCTTCTTTTACCTGCAGTGATTTAAACCCTCGACTGGATCTCCTTTGTTATACCCGATGGCATCTAATATTGCTGTTTTCATTTCCTGTAGGGTTCCTCCGGCTACATTTTGGGGTTCTGGCAAAGCTGATCTTATGGACTGGCTAAGGCTCATAACTATAGCTTTACTTCCTCCCTCTCATCTAGGCTGTACATAACTTTTTGTTGGCACACCTTCTCAAAGAAGCTGTGCGGGTCTGCAGTGGGCTGGAATGGACTCATTTTCGTGCAGGCTTCTCTTAATTGCGTTATGGATAGTGGGGTGGTGTGAACGATACCAGGCTCATCCTGATCCAATGACTTGCGCTGTGTGGTAACCGGATTCATGGGGGTCGAATTTTGAGTGGGGGTGTGTGCTGTCTGTGCAGTCGGTGGTGCGAGGTGGTTTTCTTTTTGGAGCGTGGGGGCTCGTTTTTGATTTGTCCGTTACGTATCTTTGGGCGCTTTTGTTTAACTCTTGCCAATCGGGAGCATCTTCCACATCTAAATCCTGCCCGAAAGCGTGCCTGAAGCCATTCTATACTGAGAGTAGCGACTGTAACTTTTCTATGTTCTGTTGGCATTTAGCATGGTCAACAGTACTCTGCCTCTGTTCCTTAGTGGAGCTGTGGAGCACTCTCAAAGCTGCTTTTAAATCTGCGCATAGTTAGCTAGGTGACCTGTTGTTTTGTTTCCTCTCTTACCAGGACTGCGCGCTATGTATCTTGGTCGGCTTTATCGTACTGGGTCTGGAAGCTGCTAAGGGGAACGAGACAAGATTGATGTGCACGTTTCACATAGGCCATTTCTTTATCCTTAGCAGCTAACTGTTCCCGGAGTTGCTCAATTATCTTCTCGCTATCGTTCCTGTTTCCATCATTCTTTTCTTTCTTCTCAATTAACTGCCACGGAGCGTCTTCACAACCTCCTCCATGCATTGCAACTGTGCCAAACAGGACACTATTGCCTTGGCCTTCGGACTTTCGCTTAATTTTTCTTGTGGACCTCGCTTAGGCTCTCCCACAAAGTTTGAACTATCTTTCGTGGACCTGACTCATCATTTGCGCAAAAATTTGACCAAAGGGGCCATCCTTTCCCTTTTAAGTATTTCCTTAACTCTTCCTCCCAAATGGGCCATTGCTCTGCTCTGTTGGTCGCTGAGATCCTCAGGTTCCTGTGGATTCATCAATCTTTCCATTGCTTTAGTGGCCATTACTTCTCTTATCTCTTGCTTTACTTTTAATTTGGGACAGGGGAATAAGGCAGCAATTTGAAAGCGGGTATGGCTTAAGCTATTTTCCGGCTCACAATCCCTCGAGAGTTGTACACAATTCTAACGAGTTTACCTTACTCTTCCTGTTAGGTACGCATGTGGGTTAGTACACACTTCCAAAATTCGGTTGTTTGGTCGATATGGGACTTGCACTTGTGGTTCTTTGTCTTTCTCGCAATTGGATTCAAAGTTTGTGGGTTCTCTCGGAGTGACAAATGCACTTCTAATCGAGTTCCGTCAGAGGTCGCCAATAATGTTGCTCATTTTCGACCCCAACAGCGTTGTCAATACTGTTGCTAATATTAATGATGTTGCTGAACCACAAGCCTTCCCTTATATTGATCAAATGACCACACAACCAGTTAGTTAGTTCAAAAGATTATTTACATCCACAAGAGTTACCTCGACATGCAAACACAATATCTACTACGATTTAAACTACACCTATCAGGTACAATAACTTATACTTAACTTCAGGGCGACCAGCACTGTGCAAATGGATAAGGCCTTTATCTGGATTTCACTTGGCTGGTTCGAAGAAAGCGGCTCTGTCTCTGATGGGCTCAGCCGTCAGGTAGCGATCGTTGGTCTTGAACTTGGCTGGCTGTTCCTGCTACAATTGGTTTGGCATAGGCCGGATCCAACAGACAGAATACATGGCTGTGTCCTCTTTTATCTCTCTGGGATTTCGCGCTCTTTGGGGCGGTCCTTAACCTTGGACCCAATAGTTCGACAGGGCTATGATCACTGTCTTCAATTTTGGCCAATAAAGGGGCGGGTGCCTTGGTAGCTGGGACCTTAGTGGTCATTGACCTTGGCAGTTGGGCTCTCTGAATAAAGGGAGTGGCGCCGATCAGCCTGTGGCTGTACCGGTTGCTTGATTGGAGTTCTATTGTCCTGGGAAAATGGGCCATTAAAATGCAAACGAGCCGGGGGGTTTAGATCAGGTCTGGTTTTACCTGTGTTTCAAATACACATAGGCTCTGTATCTGTCTGAGTCCTGGGTTGGCCATACTGCCCATGGTCCTTTGCAGGTGGCCATCTTAGATGGCTACAGTCTTAAAGACACTCAGTGATTTAGCCTCCACAGGCAAAGAATTCCACAGATTCACCACCCTCTGGCTGAAGAAATTCCTCCTCTTCTCTGTTTTAAAGGATCATCCCTTTAATCTGAGATTTTGTGGCACACCTACACACATATAGTGACACACACACACAGTGGCACACAAATGATGACACATACGCACATAGGATGACACACACACACACACGTGCAGGTCCATACTGACACATCCAGACATGCTAACACAGCCAAAGACACTAACAATGTCGGACACAATGACGTATCTGAATTACACACTAACACATGAAAGTTTCTTTCTCCATCTCTTACCTGAAATTCTGAAGAACTTTGTAATATTCTGGATTCATTCCGACTGCTTTTACTGACTTTAATAGTTTGATACCTCGGTGAGAGATGCTGAGAACGTCCACATTGCTGCCAATGTCACCCTGAAACAAAAAGAAGAGGGTGTGGCCAATTCAGCACAACCACCATACGACATATTATCAGCACCTTTCTGCTTCAATCCTTCCTTCACGTTATCAAAGGCAGTCTGTTCAAGAGTATACACACTGATCTTTTGAGAGTACCGCACCAGTACTCCAACATCACTTCAGTGTGTGCGGACAGAAAATTGAGTGGGATAGAACACAAGAAATAGGAGTATGAGTAGACCTTTCGGCCCATCAAGCCTACTCCGCCATTCAATATGACCCTGATTGATTTTGGGCTTTAACTCCATTTTCCCACCCACTCCTCATATCCCTTAATTTCCTGAGAGACTAAATTTCTGTCTGGCCCACATCCTTATATTCAATGATGGAGCATTCACAATTCTCTGAGGTAGAGAATTCCACAGATTCACAACCCTTGAATGAAGTAATTTCTCCTTATCTTAGTCCGCAATCATTGGGCACCTTCTTGGACCAGGAGAATCGGACCTAAACATTCATGTTCCGATTCTCAACTCACTTCCACTTTTTGGCTTCCTTTCCCAACTTGCCGACAATCTTTTCTGCTGTATTTGGGATTTCCACTTCCATGTTCTCCATCATCAGCTTCGCACTTTCAGGGGCTAGGCCGGTGCCGGAGTGGTTTGTGCCCCACCGGCCAGCGTGGAAGGCCTTTGGGCCTGCACCAGCTGGGGCAGAAGGGACTCCGCCGACCGGCGGGGGTTCGCGCATGTGCGGGAGCGTCAGCGGCTGCTGACGTCATCCCCCCGCATGCGCAGGGGGGGTTCTCCTTTGCGCGGCCATCGCGGAGGACCACATGGCCGGCGTGGAGGAATAGAGTGCCCCCACAGCACAGGCCCGCCCATGGATCGGTGGGCCTCGATCACCCCCAGGGCCAGATCGCCCCTCACCCCCCCAGGACCACAGAGCCCGACCGCGCCGCCAGGTACCGCCGGTAAGGGACCTAGTCCAATTTATGCCGGCGGGACCTGCATAGAACGAGTGGGACTTCGGCCCATCGCGGGTCGGAGAATCGTCGGGGGGCCGCTGCGAGTGACCACCGACCGGCACGGCGTGATTCCCGGTGGGGGCGGGATTCACGCCGCCCTCAGGTGATTCTCCGACCCGGCGGGGGGTCAGAGAATCCCGCCCCCTCTGTCCATCCAACCCACCCCACCCTATTCCCACAACTCCATAACCTAACCTGCACATCCCTGGACATTAAGGGGCAATTTATCATTGTCAATCCACCTACCCCATACATCTTTGGACTGTGGGAGGAAACTGGAGCACCCGGAGGAAACCCAAGCAGACATGGGGTGAACGTACAAACTCCACACAGACAGTGACCCAAACCGGAATTGAACCCGGTTCCCTGGCGCTGTGAGACAGCGATGCTAACCACTGTGCCGCCCTCTCCTGTTGTCTTGTGCCAGGAGTACAAAGGTACTAAACAAATAATGGCTTATGCAGTAAACAAATAAAATTTCATTAAAAATTATTTAGTTAACAAGTTTTTACATACGTTAATCTTTATAGTTCAAAATGGTTAAGAAGAGAACATTCTTTTCACTGAATTGATTCAACTTAAGGAGATGATGAACTCAAAAATTAATTCTCAATGATTAATCTTTGTTTTATTTTCTAACTGTAACAAATAACTATAACGGCAATTGCCAAGGAAGATGATGTTGCCCTAGTCGTGGTGAAAGTGGAGGCAGTTTAAACAACTGAATAGTTTAAAATTTACAAGGAGGAGCTGTTGGAGAGGCTGCCTGTACTTTAAGTTGATAAGGCACCAGGACCGGATGAGATGCATCCAAGGATATTGAAGTAAGAGGGAGCGATAATTGCAGGGGCACGAGTCATAATTTGGAAATATTCTTTACACTCGGGGGTGATACCAGAGGACTGGAGAATTGCAAATGTTACATCCTTGTCCAATAAAGGCAGGAAAGATAAGCCCAGAAATTACAGGCCTGTCAGGTTAACCTTGGTGGTGGGAATGCTTTTAGAAACATAATTCAGGACAAAATTAATAATCACTTGTGTTAATGCAGGTTAATTAAGGAAAATCAGTATGGCATTGCTCAGGGTAAATCGTGCTTAACCTGAATTTTTTGATGGGTTAACAGAGAAGGCTGATGAAGGTAATAGGGCTGATGTGGTGTACATGGATTTACAAATGACATTCGATATGCTGCCACACAGCAAGTTCAAGGAACAACGTTAGAGTTTATGGAGCAAAAGGGACAGCAGCACCATTAATTGGCTGAGTGACAGGGAGAATATTTTTGGCCATTTTCGCCAGCAGACCTTTCTGGTCCCGCTGATTGGCAAATGCCTGCCGTTGGTTTCTTGATGGCAACGGGGGGCAAATTAATTGGAAAATCACATTGACAGCGGCGGGCAGGGAAAAGCAAAGGAACTCGTGGATTTTCACAGGGCAAAGGGACATACATATCTATACTCCAGAACTGCTCATTGGGATGCTCAAGAGACAAGATGTCTGGGAGGGTTGTGGGCGGGGCTGGAGGAGATTACAGAGATAGAGAGGGGCAAAGCTATAGAGGGATTTGAAAGCAAGAATTCAAATTTTAAACTAAAGACATTGGCACTTTAGTACTTTAAAAACTTATACACACAAAATACATTTGCAGGGATATTTAGCAACTGAATATATGCAGAATGCATAGAGGTGATTGAAAGATCTTCTAATAGTGAGGTTAAAAACATTCCCATGGAATCCAAGGCTTTTGAGACAGAGTAAATATTTTGATAAAAATAACAATATATATTTTGATACACCTTTAACATCATAAATGTTTCAAGACACTTCATATAACATTGAAGAGCGAGAGACAAAGATTATTAAAGCATTTAAAGAAGAAAATGAACTACAACAAAACTCATCTTTATATAACACTGCTAATATAATAAAACATCTCAAGATGCATCATGAGGCACTGAGCCACATATCGGCCGGGATTATCGACCGCCCCGCCGCGTGTTTTTTGGCGGGGAAACGGCCAGCCAGCGAGATCTACAGCACCCCTCATTGCTGGGAAACCCGTGCGTTGGCGTGCGACTGGAATTTCTCGCCGGTGTCAACAGGCGGCAAATCCTGCCCATTAGGTCTGATGACCGAAAGACTGTCAAAGAGGTAGTTTTTAGGAAGTGCCCTAAAAGGGGAAAATGAGGTATGAGGGTCATTCCAGGGATTAGGGCCTACGCAGCTGAAGGTAAGGTCATCAACTGAGAGACAATTAAAATCCGGGGTGCTTGAGAGGCACAGTGGAGATACCTTAGTGTTGTGGGTCTGGAGGAGGTTACAGAGATAAAGAAAAGTGAGGCCATGGAGGGATTTAGAAACAAGGATGGGAATTCTAAAATTAAGATATTGAGAGTTAAAAACCTTTATAAATAACTTTAGACACAAAAGCCAGTACACCTGGCAAAAGTAATCAATTTGTATTTTATTTAGAAAACATACTGTTTAGAAATTTCAACTACTGAGAGAAATGAGGAAACATTTTGAGTGATTTGGTTACTTCTTCATCAGCAATGAAAAGTTCACGAAGGAAAATTGAACGTGAAATATTTACATAGAAATTTACACCGAGGGGCGGCATGGTGGCGCAATGGTTAGCACTGCTGCCGATCAGCGCTGAGGACCCAGGTTTAATCCGGGCTCACTGTCCATGTGGAGTTTGAACATTCTTCCAGTGTCTGCATGGATCTCATCCCCTGCAACCCAAAAAGATGTGCAGAGTAGGTGGATTGGCCACGCCAAATTGCCCCTTAATTGGAAAAAAGAATTGGGTACTCTCAATTAAAAAGAAAAGAAATTCACACCGTAGAAAGTTAATACAAAGGTGTGATGAATGTGAAAACAGGAAGTATGTTTTTATACAGTTATTAAGTGATAGGTTTTCAATATCCTGTAGATATATAAAACACATATACACTAAAATCAATTCCACAATGGCATTGTTGTTGTTGTACTTACACTGACAGAAAACAGTCGAGAAAAGTACACAGACCAGTTGTCACGTGCAGCCACCACGATCCGCTTTTTCAGCCCAATGTCCTTCACCAACTGGGCATCAGTGCCAACATGAAGTTCAGCTGTGAGCAAGAATATGGTAATGTTCAACCAAAATAAAATGAAGGCCTCGGCATGTACACGTGTGAGCTCTTGTAAGTCTTTAAACACTAATTGTTGGAGCAAATTCCTCACACAAACTAATCAGACCCCTGACTCCTTCCTCATTGGAATATATTTGCCTGTTGAGCTGACCCCCGCTCCCTGGAGATGGTCCCTCTGTAACAAATATCCCTTGCAGTCCATAAAGATCGTCAGGTTTTGGAGGTACCATCTGTTCACTGTTATCTCTGCTGACCCCAACAATTACATGTCCTTCTCATCTTTCCTTTGACCCAATAGTCACTAATGTTGAAAGAGGGAATTCCCCACAACGTACCTAACAGGTCCCGCATCTTGCTTCGCTCCTCCTTTGAAATGCGTACACAGCTGTCAGAGTAAGTGTCCCGTATGATCTGAGGAGATAACCAATTGTTGTAAGACTAAGGCATACTACACACATGATACGTGTCTCTCATAAAGACACACAGACAGACTCAGACAAAGACGCGCACAAACATGATAGTGTTAATTTTGTAACTGTGCTTGCTTGAAGCCCAGATTAGGAGTTTGGCTTTGTGAACTTGAACTGATCAACATTTTGAAATGTAATTGGATAAACAATGGAATCAAAGAAAATGAAAGATCAACGTGTAAAGAGCAGGGGAGTGGGATATATTGGCTTCTGACGATATGATTGAAGGAAAATACAAATACATGAATAGGATGGGAATAGAGGGGTACGGACCCAGGAAGTGTAGAAGATTTTAGATTTTGTTCTTTCAAAAGGCATCTTGACAAACACATGGATAGGATGGGTATAGAGGGTTACGGCACATGGAAGTGCTGAGGGTTTTGGCAAAGGTTGGTATCATGACTGGTACAGACTTGGAGGGCCGAAGGGCCTGTTTCTGCTGTATTATTTTTTGTTCTTTATTAGACGGGCAGCATGATCACGCAGGCTTGGAGGGCAGAAGGGTTTGTTCCTCTGCTGTACCTTTCCTTGTTCTTTGAAGGTCATTGATAAATCAGCTGAAGTTGATAAAAGATAACTTCGGTAACAAAGCTGGGCAAGTAGATGAAGTATCAGTGGGGAGCATTTTGCAGTCAATGATCATAACTCTGTTAATTTCAAGATTGTTAATGCAAAAGGGTAACAATGGGTCTGAGATGTGTTCAAAACTGGGGGAAAGCCGATTTTAATAATCTCATACAGCACACAGTCCAGTATCTCAATCTCGTACAGCACACAGTCCGGTATATGAATCTCATACAGCACACAGTCCAGTATCTCAATCTCGTACAGCACACAGTCCGGTATCTGAATCTCATACAGCACACAGTCAAGTACCTCAATCTCATACAGCACACAGTCCGGTATCGCAATCTCATACAGCAAACAGTCCGGAATCGCAATCTCGCACGGCACACAATCCGGTATCTCAATCACGTATGGCACGCAGTCCGGTACGGCAATCTTGTGAAGCACACAGTCTGGTATGTCAATCTCGTACAGCACACAGTCCGGTATCGCAATCTCATACAGCACACAGTCCGGTATCGCAATCTCGTACAGCACACAGTCCGGTATCTCAATATCGTACAGCTCACAGTCCGGTATCTCAAGCTCGTACAGCACACAGTCTGGTATCGCAATCTCGTACAGCACACAGTCCGGTATCGCAATCTCGTACAGCATACAGTCCGGTATCTCAATATCGTACAGCTCACAGTCCGGTATCTCAATCTCGAACAGCACACAGTCCGGTATCTCAATCTCGTACAGCACACAGTCCGGTATCTCAATATCGTACAGCTCACAGTCCGGTATCTCAAGCTCGTACAGCACACAGTCCGGTATCTCAATCTCGTACAGCACACAGTCCGGTATCTCAATATCGTACAGCTCACAGTCCGGTATCTCAAGTTCGTACAGCACACAGTCCGGTATTGCAATCTCGTACAGCGTACAGTCCAGTGTCTCAATCTCGCACAGAACACAGTCCGGTATCTCAAGCTCGTGCAGCACACAGTCCGGTATCGCAATCACGTACAGCACACAGTCCAGTGTCTCAATCTCGTACAGCACACAGTCCGGTATCACAATCTCGTACAGACACAGTCCAGTATCTCAATCTCGTACAGCACACAGTCCCCTATCTCAATGTCGTACAGCTCACAGTCCGGTATCTCAAGCTCGTACAGCACACAGTCCGGTATCGCAATCTCGTACAGCACACAGTCCGGTATCTCAATATCTCAAGGGCAGCAGGGTAGCATGGTGGTTAGCATAAATGCTTCACAGCTCCAGGGTCCCAGGTTCGATTCCCGGCTGGGTCACTGTCTGTGTGGAGTCTGCACGTCCTCCCCCTGTGTGCGTGGGTTTCCTCCGGGTGCTCCGGTTACCTCCCACAGTCCAAAGATGTGCGGGTTAGGTGGATTGGCCATGCTAAATTGCCCATAGTGTGCTAATAAAAGTAAGGTTAAGGGGGGGGTTGTTGGGTTACGGGTATAGGGTGGAGTAGGGTGAGTAGGGTGATCATGGCTTGGCACAACATTGAGGGCCGAAGGGCCTGTTCTGTGCTGTACTGTTCTATGTTCTATCGTACAGCTCACAGTCCGGTATCGCAATCTCGTACAACACACAGTCCGGTATCTCAATATCGTACAGCTCACAGTCCGGTTTCTCAATCTTGTACACCACACAGTCCTGTATCTCAATCTCATACAGCTCGAAGTCCGGTATCTCAATCTCGTACAGCACAGAGTTCGGTATCTCAGCCTCGTACAGCACACAGTCCAGTATCGCAATCTCGTACAGCAAATAGTCAGGTATCGCAATCTCGTACAGTACACAGTCCGGTATCGCAATCGCGTATAGCACACAGCCCGGTGTCTCAATCTCGTACAGCACACAGTCTCTTATCGCAATCTCATACAGCACACACACCAGTATCTCAATGTCGTACAGCACACAGTCCGGTATCTCAATCTCATACATCAATCAGTCCGGTATCTCAATCTTGTACAGCACACAGTCCGGTATCACAATCTTTTGCAGCTACCCTGGGAAAAAGCTTCTGACTCTCCACTCTGTCTATGCCCCTCATAATTTTGTAGACCTTTATCAGGTCGCACCTCAACCTCCGTCGTTCCAGTGAAAACAAACCGAGTTTATTCAACTGCTCCTCATAGCTAATGCCCTCCATACCAGGCAACATCCTTGTAAATCTCTTCTGCACTCTCTCTAAAGCCTCCACATCCTTCTCGTAGTGTTGCGACCAGAATTGAACACTATACTCCAAGCGTGGCCTAACTAAGATTCTATACAGCTTAGAACATAGAACAGTACAGCACAGAACAGGCCCTTCGGCCCTCGATGTTGTGCCGAGCCATGATCACCCTACTCAAACCCACGTATCCACCCTATACCCGTAACCCAACAACCCCCCGCATTACCTTACTTTTTAGGACAGTACGGGCAAATTTGGCATGGCCAATCCACCTAACCCGCACATCTTTGGACTGTGGGAGGAAACCGGAGCACCCGGAGGAAACCCACGCACACACGGGGAGGACGTGGAGACTCCACACAGACAGTGACCCAGCCGGGAATCGAACCTGGGACCCTGGAGCTGTGAAGCATTTATGCTAACCACTATGCTACCGCGCTGCAACATGACTTGCTAATTCTTATACTCAATGCCTCGTACAATGAAGGCAAGCATGCCGTATGCCTTCTTGACTACCTTCTCCACCGGTGTTGCCCCTTTCAGTGACCTGTGGACCTGTACACCTAGATCTCTCTGACTTTCAATACTCTTGAGGATTCTACCATTCACTGTATATTCCCTACCTGCATTAGACCTTCCGGTATAACAATCTTGTACAGCACACACTCCAGTATCTTACTCTTGTACAGCACAGAGTCCTGTGTCCCAGTCTCATACGCACACAGTCCTGTGTTTCAGTCTTGCACTGCACACAGTCCGGCATTGCAATCTCGTACAGCACACAACGCAGTATCTCAATCTCGTACAGCACACAATGCAGTATCTCAATCTCGTACAGCACACAGTGCGGTATCTCAATCTCGTGCCGCACACAGTCCGGTATCACAATCTCGTACAGACACAGTCCTGTCTCTCAGGCTGTCAGCAACATTCAGCACACAGTTCTGTGTCTCAGCCTTAGAACATAGAACATAGAACATTACAGCGCAGTACGGGCCCTTCGGCCCTCGATGTTGCGCTGACCCGTGAAACCATCTGAAGCCTATCTGACCTACACTATTCCATTTTCATCCATATGTCTATCCAGTGACCACTTAAATGCCCTTAAATTTGACGAGTCTACTACTGTTGCAGGCAGGGCGTTCCACACCCCTACTACTCTCTGAGTAAAGAAACTGCCTCTGACATCTGTCCTATATCTACCACCCCTCAATTCAAAGCTATGTCCCCTCATGTTCGTCATCACCATCCGAGGAAAAAGACTCACACTGTCCACCCTATCTAACCCTCTGACTATCTTATATGTCTCTATTAAGTCACCTCTCAGCCTTCTCCTCTCTAACGAAAACAACCTCAAGTCCCTGAGCCTTTCCTCGTAAGACCTTCCCTCCATACCAGGCAACATCCTAGTAAATCTCCTCTGAACCCTTTCCAAAGCTTCCACATCCTTCCTATAATGTGGTGAGCAGAACTGCACGCAGTACTCCAGGTGCGGCCGCACCAGAGTTTTGTACAGCTGCAGCATGACCTTGTGGTTCCGAAACTCAATCCCCCTGCTTATAAAGGCTAGCACACCATATGCCTATATACGCCCACCCTATTAACCTGGGTGGCAACTTTCAGGGATTTATGTACCTGGATGCCGAGATCTCTCTGTTCATCTACACTACCAAGAATCTTGCCATTAGCCCAGTACTCTGCATTCCTGTTACTCCTTCCAAAGTGAACCACCTCACACTTTTCCGCATTAAACTCCATCTGCCACCTCTCAGCCCAGCTCTGCAGCTTATCTATGTCCCTCTGTATCCTATAACATCCTTCAGCACTATCCACAACTCCACCGACCTTCGTGTCATCTGCAAATTTACTAACCCATCCTTCTACACCCTTTTCCAGGTCATTTATAGGACACAGTCCTGTGTCTCAGTCTCGTACAGCACACAGTCCTGTGTCTCAGTCTTGTACAGCACACAGTCCTGTGTCTCAGTCTTGTACAGCACACAGTCCTGTGTCTCAGTCTTGTACAGCACACAGTCCTGTGTCTCAGTCTTGTACAGCACACAGTCCGGTATCTCCATCTCGCTCAGCACAGAGTCCTGGGCGGGATTCTCCAACCCCCCGTCAGAGTGTCCACGGCGTCGTAAACGCGTAAACGCCGTTGCGTTTTATGATGCCGCGAACGGGCCTCTCCCAAGACTAATTCGGGCCCCTACAGGGGGCCAGCATGGGGCTGTAGCGGTTCACGCTGCTCCAGCTGCAGATCCCGGCGCGAACTGTGCGCCGCGGGAGCTGCGCATGCAATTGCGCCGGCTCCAATGCGTGCATGTGCAGTGGCCTCCTTCACGCGCCAGCCCTGATGCAACATGGCACAGGACTACAGGGGCCGGCGCATAGGAAAGGAGGCCCCCAGCCACAGAGGCCGGCCCGCTGATCAGTGGGCCTCGATCACGGTCCAGGCCACATCGGAGGCTCCCCTCGGGGTCAGACCCACCTCCCCCCCACAGGCTGCCACCCGACCCTTCGACGCCGAGGTCCCACCGGCCCAGAGCAGGTCAGAATGGCGCCGGCGAGACTCAGTTCTTTTCTTACGGCCGCTCGGCCCATGCAGGCCGAAGAATCGGCGGGCCAGCCTTGTAGAGTGACCCACGACCAGCACTGCGCCAACCACGTCGGTGCCAATGTCGGCAATTATTCGCTCTGTGGAGAATTGAGGTATTGAGGTGCGTGGCCTGTTCGCGGGAATTCTCCGACCCGGCCCAGTGTTGGGAGAATCCCGGCCCGTGTCTCATTCTTGTATAGCTAACAGTCTGGTACTCAATCTCATAGAGCACACAGTCCTGTGTCTCAGTCTCGTACAACACACAGTCCTGTGACTCACCCTTGCATAAGCCGCAGTCTTGTGTCTCAGTCTTGTACCATCCACTGCGTCAGACTCGTTCAGCAGAGAGTTCTGTGTCTCAGTCTTGCATACAACATAGACCTGTGTCTCAGTCTCGTACAGCACACAGTCCTGTGTCTCAGTCTCGTACAGTACACAGTCCTGTGTCTCAGTCTCGTACAGCACACAGTCCTGTGTCTCAGTCTCGTACAGCACACAGTCCTGTGTCTCAGTCTCGTACAGCACACAGTCCTGTGTCTCAGTCTCGTACAGCTCACAGTGCTGTGTCTCAGTCTCGTACAACACACAGTCCTGTGTCTCAGTCTCGTTCAGCACACAGTCCTGTGTCTCAGATTCCTGTTGCAAATAGTGAATCCCATTTTCATTTTTGTTAATATAAATGACCTGTCTTTTGTCTTGAAGCTGTGTATTATTAGTTCTGCACAGATTAATCCATTTGTTTACTCATCTTAGTCTGTGCCGAGGTTGAATTGTTCTTGTTAGAATGCTCTTACCTGTTCACACATCAGGTTGAGAATATAGTCAGTGTTAAACCTCTCCTGTGGGTAAAAGAGCTGCAGAGGTAAAGCTGAGAGTTAGTTATCCAATATGTCATAGAAAAGGGAAATCTGTCATACAAACATCTGAATCAGGAGCAGGAGTGGGCCCCTCAAGCCTGTTCCATCAATAAATAGATCATAGCTGATCTGATTGTAACCTCAACCCCACATTGCTGCCGACCCCTGATAACCTTTCACCCCCACGCTAATCAAGAATCTATCCACCTCTGCCTTAACAAAATCCAAAGACTCTGCTTCCGTTGTTTTTTGAGGAAGATAGTTTCCGAGACTTGCGACCCTGAGAAAAAAAATCTCCTCACCTCCATCTTAAACAAAGACATCAATTTTTAACAGTGACCTCTCATTCTCGATTCTCTCACAAGAGAAACATCCTCTCCATATCCACCCTGTCAATATCCCTCAGCATCTTAAACATTTCAATCAAGTCACCTCTTACTTTTCTAAACTCCAGTGGATACAAACCTAACCTGTCCATAACTTTTCTTCATAAGACAACCCGGCCATTCTTGGTATTAGTTTGGTAAACATTCTCTGAACTGCATCCAACGCATTAAAAATTAAAACATTAATTAATTTTGAGTACATAATTCTTATTTCCAATTAAGGAGCAATTTAGCATGGCCAATCCACCAACCCTTCACATCTTTTTTGGGTTGTGGGGGTGAGACCCACAAAGACACGGGGAGAATGTACAAACTCCACACGGACAGTGACCCAGAGCCGGGATCGAACCCGGGTCCTCGGCGCCATGAGGCAGCACGGCTACCCCACTGCGCCACTGTGCTGCCCTGCATCCAACTCATTTATATCCTTCCTTAAATAAGGGAGACCAATACTGTACACAATATTTCACCAATGTCCCGTGTAACTGAAGAAAGTCTCTCTATTTCTTTAATCAATTCCCCTCACAATAAACAACAACATTCTATTAGCTTTCCTAATTACTTGCTGTACCTGTATCCTAGCCCTTTGTGCTTCATACACTAGGGTACCCAGATCCCTCTCACTTCCACCCACTTACTGTCCAATTCTAATCATTGATATCAGCACCACTGGGGATTGCTCAAAGATTCAGTCGGAATTATCAGAATTCATCGTATTACTGGACCATGCTAAACAGCAAGATCCTAGGTTTAATCCTGTTGGTACTAAGTCAGGTGATCTCAGCATGCAAGACAATTGGAGTGGCACAATTGGCAGTGGTGCCCTGTGCTGGAGACTAGTTAGAAACAGTACAGGTTCCTCACCTTCACCAGAAAGAGGAATACCTGCTGGAATGGGGGAAAGATCATCAGTGCTCGATTCACTGAGGCCCACAGTCAAATAGCATCTTGATACTTGTGCCTCAGATGTGGAGAATTAGCGACTTGGTGAGTTTGTGAGGATAACGAGGTTAAATTCCTGCATCTTCGGAGAAAATAGCAGCGAAGTGGAATATTATAAAGATTGGGAGCAGCTTCAACCTCTGTCAAACTGGAACACGACACGTTAATACAAGATTGGCTGAGTAGTGGGTAGTGTAGAGGATAGCTATAATCTCCAAAAGGATAATAGGTGGGTTGGTGGAGTGTGCGATAAAGTGGCAGATTTAATTTAACACAGAGAAGTATGAGGTCATGCAATTAGGGAGGTCAAACAGTTATGGGAGTACACAATAAATGGGAATATACTAAGAGAGGTAGATGAAGTGAGAGATCTTGGCGTTCAGGTATTCAGGTCCCGAAAGGCAACAGTTAATGGTTATAATGAAATAATATGGAATGCTCTCCTTTATTGGCACAGTTGTAAGGATATAATGTTGGAACTATATAAAACACTGGTGAGGCCACAACTTGTCACCACATTACAGGAAGGACGTAACTGCTCTGAGGAGAGTGCAGAGGATGTTTCCAAGAATGTTGTCAGGGCTAGAAAAGTGTAGCTATGAGGAGAGATTGGACTGATTGGGATAATTTTCCTTGGAACAAAGGTGGCTGAGGGATGACTTAATTGAGGTGTACAAAATTATGCGGGAAACAGATAGGGTGGACAGGATAAATTTTTTTCCCTTGGCGAAGAATTCCAGAAACAGGGGATACAGGTTCAAGGTAAGCGGCAGAAGGATTGGTGGGGTCATGAGGAAGAACTGTTTTATGCAGAGGGTAGTGAGGTCTGGAATTTGCTGTCCAAGTTGGTGGTGGAGGCAAAGACCCTAAACTCTTTTAAAAGGTACCTGGATCTGCACTTTAAGCATTGTGAGCTACAGAGCTATGGACCGGGTGCAGGTGGGTGGGATTCGAAAGGCACCTGGGTGTCCTCGGCTGGGATGGACAAGTTGGGTTAAATGGCCTTCTTCTCTGCTGTAACTTTTCTATAGAAGATACGGGACAATACTAAAAAAAAGCCACAAATGTTTGACCATTAGTGGGCAGCACGGTAGCATGGTGGTTAGCGTAAATGCTTCACAGCTCCAGGGTCCCAGGTTCGGTTCCCAGCTGGGTCACTGTCTGTGCGGAGTCTGCACGTCCTCCCCGTGTGTGCGTGGGTTTTCTCCGGGTGCTCCGGTTTCCTCCCACAGTCCAAAAATGTGCGGGTTAGGTGGATTGGCCGTGCTAAATTGCACGTAGTGTCCTAAAAAGTAAGGTTAAGGGGGGGGGGGGGGGGGGGGGGGGGGGGGGGGGGGGGGGGGGGGGGGGGGTTGTTGGGGTTACGGGTATAGGGTGGATACGTGGGTTTGAGTAGGGTGATCATTGCTTGGCACAACATCGAGGGCCGAAGGGCCTGTTCTGTGCTGTTCTGTTCTATGTTCTATTATAACAGGAAGTCCTGACACTGACTCTATACTTAACAATGACTGTCTAGGTGCTGCCAGACTCTCACCATTCATTCCCTCGATTCGGATCGTGATCATGAGAGAAACAATGTACTAACAGCCAACAGTAACTGAACAGAATCTTGAATGTTCAATTTATACTTCATAATTGACCAAAATGTATCTGTTAATTCATGTTTAACTTATGTAGATTGTGTTGTAGAGTATGAGTGGAGACTAAGGCAGGATTTAGCATTTGCTTTGTTTAATGCTTGTATAGAAACCAGACTGAAGCTTTAACCATGGATATTTGTAGCGCTGTGCTTTTAATAACAGGATTACAGGGATCATAACAACTAAGATCATCACAAAATCCATTACTGACAGTAAGGCTCGAAGGGCCAATTTGCCTACTCCTGCTCCCAGTTCTTATGTTGTTCCCCGTGTCCTGTACCTGTTACTGGTTACTGACAGTCAATGTGTCCTGTACCTGAAACTGATTACTGATAGTCTCTGGCGCGATTCTCCGCAAATGCGGCTAATCGTAAAGGCTACCGTGAAACTGGCCGTGTTTCACGGCAGCCTCCGCGCCCTCTCACGGGACCCGATTCTCCCCCCCGGGCGGGGCTAGCAGCGGGGCCCCGTGAAGCACGGCATCGCGGCCTTAGCGACCGTCGCTTAGTCCGCGCGCCAAGCGTCACGCCGGCTGACAGCACGATGATGTCAGCCGCGCATGCGTGGGTTGGACGGCTCCAACCCGCGCATGCGCGGGGCCGTCATCTCCGTACCACGGCCGTGCCAATCGGGGCCCTCGATGCCCAGAACGGGCATGTTCCGGCCGTTTTTACGACGGCAGCAAGCAGGTGTGTTTGCTGCCGTAAAAACGTCCGTAAAGGCCTGGGAACTCGGCCCATCGGTCTGGGGAGAATCGCTGTTCGCCGTAAAAAACGGCGAGCAGCGATTCGTGTCGTGGGGCGGCCGTGGGGGGGGGGGGGGGGGGGGGGGGGGGGGGGAGAGAGAATAGCCGGAGAGCGTGAAAAATGTCGGGGATGCCCTCCCGCTATTCTCCGACCCGTCGTGGGCAGCGGAGAATCGCGCCCAGAGTGTGTCCTGCACCTGTTACTGGTTGCAAACAGTGCCTGTGTCCTGCACCTGTTACTGATAACTGACAGTCTCTGTGTTTTGTACCTGTTACTGTTTACTGACTTTCCCCATGTTCTGTACCTGCTACTGATTACTGACTGTCTTTGTTTCCTGTACCTGATACTGATTACTGACAGTCTCTGTGTTGTGTACCTGTTACTGATTACTGACAGTCCCCATGTCTGATTCCCTGTCTTTGTTTCCTGTACCTGTTACTGATTACTGACAGTCTCTGTGTTGTGTACCTGTTACTGATTACTGACTTTCCCAGTGTTCTGTCCCTGCTACTGATTACTGACTGTCTTTGTTTCCGGTACCTGTTACTGATTACTGACAGTCTCTGTGTCCTGTACTTGTTACTGATTACTGACTGTCTCTGTGTCCTGTACCTGTTACTGATTACTGACTGTCTTTGTTTCCTGTACCTGTTACTGATCACTGACAGTCTCTGTATCCTGTACCTGTTACTGATTACTGACTGTCTCTGTGTCCTGTACCTGTTACTGATTACTGACAGTCTCGGTGTCCTGTACCTGTTACTGATTACTGACAGTCTCTGTGTTGTGTACCTGTTACTGATTACAGACAGTCTCGGTGTCCTGTACCTGTTACTGATTACTGACAGTTCAGTGTCCTGTACTTGTTACTGATTACTGACTGTCTCTGTGTTGTGTACCTGTTACTGATTACTGACAGTCTCTGTGTCCTGTACCTGTTACTGATTACTGACTGTCTCTGTATCCTGTACCTGTTATTGATTACTGACAGTCTCGGTGTCCTGTACCTGTTACTGATTACTGACTGTCTCTGTATCCTGTACCTGTTATTGATTACTGACAGTCTCGGTGTCCTGTACCTGTTACTGATTACTGACAGTCTCTGTGTCCTATACCTGTTACTGATTACTGACTGTCTCTGTATCCTGTACCTGTTATTGATTACTGACAGTCTCGGTGTCCTGTACCTGTTACTGATTACTGACTGTCTCTGTGTTGTGTACCTGTTACTGATTACTGACTGTCTCTGTGTTGTGTACCTGTTACTGATTACTGACAGTCTCTGTGTCCTGTACCTGTTACTGATTACAGACAGTCTCTGTGTCCTGTACCTGTTACTGATTACTGACTGTCTCTGTATCCTGTACCTGTTATTGATTACTGACAGTCTCGGTGTCCTGTACCTGTTACTGATTACTGACTGTCTCTGTGTTGTGTACCTGTTACTGATTACTGACAGTCTCTGTGTCCTGTACCTGTTACTGATTACAGACAGTCTCTGTGTCCTGTACCTGTTACTGATTACTGACTGTCTCTGTGTCCTGTACCTGTTACTGATTACTGACAGTCTCTGTGTTGTGTACCTGTTACTGATTACAGACAGTCTCTGTGTCCTGTACCTGTTACTGATTACTGACAGTCTCTGTGTCCTGTACCTGTTATTGATTACTGACAGTCTCGGTGTCCTGTATCTGTTACTGATTACTGACTGTCTCTGTATCCTGTACCTGTTATTGATTACTGACTGTCTCTGTATCCTGTACCTGTTATTGATTACTGACAGTCTCGGTGTCCTGTACCTGTTACTGATTACTGACAGTCTCTGTGTCCTGTACCTGTTACTGATTACTGACAGTCTCTGTGTCCTGTACTTGTTACTGATTACTGACAGTTCTGTGTCCTGTACTTGTTACTGATTACTGACTGTCTCTGTGTTGTGTACCTGTTACTGATTACTGACAGTCACTGTGTCCTGTACCTGTTACTGATTACAGACAGTCTCTGTGTCCTGTACCGGTTACTGATTACAGACAGTCTCTGTGTTCAGTATCTGTTACTGATTACTGACCATTCCTGCGTCCTGCACCTGTTACTGATTACTGACAGTCCCCAATTTCAGTATCTGTTACTGATTACTGACAGTCCCCGTGTCCTGTGCCTGTTACTGATTACTGACAGTCACTGTGTTCTGTTGCTGTTACTGATTACTGACAGTCTCTGTGTCCTGTACCTGTTACTGATTACTGACAATGCCCATGTTCAGTACCTGTTACTGATTACTGACAGTCCCCGTGTTCTGTACCTGTTGCTGATTACTGACTTTCCCCGTGTTCTGTACCTGTTACTGATTACTGACAGTCCCCATGTTCAGTACCTGTTACTGATTACTGACAGTCCCCGTGTTCTGTACCTGTTGCTGATTACTGACTTTCCCCGTGTTCTGTACCTGTTACTGATTACTGACAGTCCCCATGTTCAGTACCTGTTACTGATTACTGACTTTCCCCGTGTTCTGTACCTGTTACTGATTACTGACAGTCCCTGTGTCCTGTATCTGTTACTGATTACTGACTGTCTTCATTTCCTGTACCTGTTACTGATTACTGACAGTCTCTGTGTCCTGGACCTGTTACTGATTACTGACAGTCTCTGTGTTGTGTACCTGTTACTGATTACTGACAGTTACTGTGTCCTGTACCTGTTACTGATTACTAACAGTCTCTGTGTCCTGTACCTGTTACTGATTACTGACTGTCTCTTTGTCCTGTACCTGTTACTGACAGTCTCTGTGTTGTGTACCTGTTACTGATTACTGACAGTCACTGTGTCCTGTACCTGTTACTGATTACTAACTGTCTCTGTGTCCTGTACCTGTTACTGATTACTGACTGTCACTGTACCTATTACTGATTACTGACAGTGCTCGTATCCTGTACCTATTGCTGATTACGGACAGTCCATGTGTTCCATACCTGTTACTCGTTACTGATAGTGCCCGTGTCCTGTGCCTGTTACTGATTACTGACAGTCTCTGTGTCATACCTGTTACTGATTACTGACCATTCCCGTGTCCTGTACCTGTTACTGATTAGTGTCAATCTCTGTGTCCTGTACCTGTTACTGATTAGAACATAAGAACATAAGAACTAGGAGCAGGAGTAGGCCATCTGGCCCCTCGAGCCTGCTCCGCCATTCAATGAGACCATGGCTGATCTTTTGTGGACTCAACTCCACTTTCCGGCCCGAACATCATAACCCTTAATCCCTTTATTCTTCAAAAAACTATCTATCATTACCTTAAGGACATTTAATGAAGGAGCCTCAACTGCTTCGCTGGGCAAGGAATTCCATAGATTCACAACCCTTTGGGTGAAGAAGTTCCTCCTAAACTCAGTCCTAAATCTACTTCCCCTTATTTTGAGGCTTTGTCCCCTAGTTCTGCTTTCACCCACCAGTGGAAACAACCTGCCCGCATCTATCCTATCTATTCCCTTCATAATTTTAAATGTCTCTATAAGATCCCCCCTCATCCTTCTAAATTCCAATGAGTACAGTCCCAGTCTACTCAACCTCTCCTCATAATCCAACCCCTTCAGCTCTGGGATTAACCTAGTGAATCTCCTCTGCACACCCTCCAGTGCCAGTATGTCCTTTCTCAAGTAAGGAAACCAAAACTGAACACAATACTCCAGGTGTGGCCTCACTAACACCTTATACAATTGCAACATAACCTCCCTAGTCTTAAACTCCATCCCTCTAGCAATGAAGGACAAAATTCCATTTGCCTTCTTAATCACCTATTACATCTGTAAACCAACATTCTGTGACTCATGCACTAGCACACCCAGGTCTCTCTGCACAGTGGCATGCTTTAATATTTTATCGTTTAAATAATAATCCCGTTTGCTGTTATTCCTACCAAAATGGATAACCTCACATTTGTCAACATTGTATTCCATCTGCCAGACCCTAGCCCATTCATTTAACCTATCCAAATCCCTCTGCAGACTTCCAGTATCCTCTGCACTTTTCGCTTTACCACTCATCTTAGTGTCATCTGCAAACTTGGACACATTGCCCTTGGTCCCAACTCCAAATCATCTATGTAAATTGTGAACAATTGTGGGCCCAACACGGATCCCTGAGGGAAACCACTAGCTACTGATTGCCAACCAGAGAAACACCCATTAATCCCCACGCTTTGCTTTCTATTTATGAACGTCCTCCCGTGTGTGCGTGGGTTTCCTCCGGGTGCTCCGGTTTCCTCCCACAGTCCAAAGATGTGCGGGTTAGGTGGATTGGCCATGCTAAATTGCCCGTAGTGTCCTGTAAGGTTAGGGGGGGTTGTTGGGTTATGGGTATAGGGTGGATATGTGGGTTTGAGTGGGGTGATCATTGCTCGGCACAACATCGAGGGCCGAAGGGCCTGTTCTGTGCTGTACTGTTCTATGTAATGTAATTAACCAATCCTCTATCCATGCTACTACTTTACCATTAGTGCCATGCATCTTTATCTTATGCAGCAACCTTTTGTGTGGCACCTTGTCACTATTACTGACAGTCCATGTAACTGTTGCTGATTACTGACAGCCTATGTGTCCTGCACTGGGACAGACTACTGATAGCCCTTTTGTCCTGCACCTGTTACTAGTTACTGACAGTCCCTGTGTTCTGTACCTGTTACTGATTACTGACAGTCCCCATATCCTGTACCTGTTGCTGATTACTGACTGTCTGTGTCCTGTACCTGTTACTGATTACTGACAGTAGTGTCCCGTACCTGTTACTGATTACTGACTGTCTTTGTATCCTGTATCTGTTACTAATTACTAACAGTCCCTGTGTCCTGTACCTGTTACTGATTACTGACAGTCCCCATGTCCTGCACCTGTTACTGATTACTGACAGTCTCTGTGTCCTGTACCTGTTACTGATTACTGACAGTCTCTGTATCCTGTACCTGTTACTGATTACTGACAGTCTCTGTGTCCTGTACCTGTTATTGATTACTGACAGTCTCGGTGTCCTGTATCTGTTACTGATTACTGACTGTCTCTGTATCCTGTACCTGTTACTGATTACTGACAGTCCCCATGTCCTGCACCTGTTACTGATTACTGACAGTCTCTGTGTCCTGTACCTGTTACTGATTACTGACAGTCTCTGTGTCCTGTACCTGTTACTGATTACTGACAGTCTCTGTACCTGTTACTGATTACTGACAGTCTCTGTGTCCTGTACCTGTTACTGATTACTGACAGTCCCCATGTCCTGCACCTGTTACTGATTACTGACAGTCTCTGTGTTGTGTACCTGTTACTGATTACTGACAGTCTCTGTGTTGTGTACCTGTTAGTGATTACTGACTTTCCCCGTGTTCTGTACCTGCTACTGATTACTATGTTTCCTGTACCTGTTCCTGATTACTAACTGTCTTTGTTTCCTGTACCTGTTACTGATTACTGACAGTCTCTGTGTCCTGTATCTGTTACTGATTACTGACAGTCTCTGTGTCCTGTACCTGTTACTGATTACTGACAGTCTCTGTGTTGTGTACCTGTTACTGATTACAGACAGTCTCTGTGTCCTGTACCTGTTACTGATTACTGACTGTCTCTGTATCCTGTACCTGTTATTGATTACTGACAGTCTCGGTGTCCTGTACCTGTTACTGATTACTGACAGTCTCTGTGTCCTATACCTGTTACTGATTACAGACAGTCTCTGTGTCCTGTACCTGTTACTGATTACAGACAGTCTCTGTGTCCTGTACTTGTTACTGATTACTGACAGTTCTGTGTCCTGTACTTGTTACTGATTACTGACTGTCTCTGTGTTGTGTACCTGTTACTGATTACAGACAGTCTCTGTGTCCTGTACCTGTTACTGATTACTGACAGTCTCTGTGTTGTGTACCTGTTACTGATTACAGACAGTCTCTGTGTCCTGTACCTGTTACTGATTACTGACAGTCTCTGTGTTGTATACCTGTTACTGATTACTGACAGTCTCTGTGTTGTGTACCTGTTACTGATTACTGACAGTCTCTGTGTTGTGTACCTGTTAGTGATTACTGACTTTCCCCGTGTTCTGTACCTGCTACTGATTACTATGTTTCCTGTACCTGTTACTGATTACTAACTGTCTTTGTTTCCTGTACCTGTTACTGATTACTGACAGTCTCTGTGTCCTGTACCTGTTGCTGATTACTGACAGTCTCTGTGTCCTGTACCTGTTACTGATTACTGACTGTCTCTGTGTCCTGTACCTGTTACTGATTACTGACAGTCTCTGTGTTGTGTACCTGTTACTGATTACAGACAGTCTCTGTGTCCTGTGCCTGTTACTGATTACAGACAGTCTCTGTGTCCTGTACCTGTTACTGATTACTGACAGTCTCTGTGTCCTGTACCTGTTACTGATTACTGACAGTCTCTGTACCTGTTACTGATTACTGACAGTCTCGGTGTCCTGCACCTGTTACTGATTACTGACAGTCTCTGTGTTGTGTACCTGCTACTGATTACTGACAGTCTCTGTGTCCTGTACCTGTTACTGATTACTGACTGTCTCTGTGTCCTGTACCTGTTACTGATTACAGACAGTCTCTGTGTCCTGTACCTGTTACTGATTACTGACTGTCTCTGTGTCCTGTACCTGTTACTGATTACAGACAGTCTCTGTGTCCTGCACCTGTTACTGATTACTGACAGTCTCTGTGTCCTGTACCTGTTACTGATTACAGACAGTCTCTGTGTCCTGTACCTGTTACTGATTACAGACAGTCTCTGTGTCCTGTACCTGTTACTGATTACTGACTGTCTCTGTGTCCTGTACCTGTTACTGATTACAGACAGTCTCTGTGTCCTGTACCTGTTACTGATTACTGACTGTCTCTGTGTCCTGTACCTGTTACTGATTACTGACTGTCTCTGTGTTGTGTACCTGTTACTGATTACTGACAGTCTCTGTGTCCTGTACCTGTTACTGATTACTGACTGTCTCTGTATCCTGTACCTGTTATTGATTACTGACAGTCTCGGTGTCCTGTACCTGTTACTGATTACTGACAGTCTCTGTGTCCTATACCTGTTACTGATTACTGACTGTCTCTGTATCCTGTACCTGTTATTGATTACTGACAGTCTCGGTGTCCTGTACCTGTTACTGATTACTGACAGTCTCTGTGTCCTGCACCTGTTACTGATTACTGACAGTCTCTGTGTCCTGTACCTGTTACTGATTACTGACAGTCTCTGTGTCCTGTACCTGTTACTGATTACTGACAGTCTCTGTGTCCTGCACCTGTTACTGATTACTGACAGTCTCTGTGTCCTGCACCTGTTACTGATTACTGACAGTCTCTGTGTCCTGTACCTGTTACTGATTACAGACAGTCTCTGTGTTGTGTACCTGTTACTGATTACTGACAGTCCCCATGTTTTGTACCTGTTACTGATTACTGACAGTCCCCATGTCTGATTCCCTTGAGGCTGATTACTATCAAAGTATGAGCATTCTGTACCTCTTTGCGCAGATAGAGTTTCCAAGGTATGTTTATGTACGAAAAGTATACACTGGCTGTCCTCCTGTAAAGATGTGTATTGATATTCTCATCTTGTAGGAACACTGTTAAGATAAAGAGAAGAAAAAAACTATTTTTAAGGCATTTTTCACTATCTTTCACCGTTACAAACTGTCACATAACTCATGATGCACAAAATGAAATAATGTGACTGCAGTGGCGTAAGAAAATGCAGATCCAACCAATGGAGCAGCAGGTTCGGGAAACAGCAACGATGCATGATTACCTTTTAATATATTTTCACAATGAGGATGATATCATCAAAAACCAGGAGAATTCTGCTGCTGTTCGTGAGAATGGGCAGGCCAGACTGGGCCTTGGTTTCAAGGCTCATGTTCAGGGAATCAGTTTCAACAGTGCAGGGATGCATCAGTACAGCACTGAAGTGTCAGCCTAGACCAGGGGTGGGCAAACTTTTCCGTGCAAGGGCCACATTCAGAAATTCACAATTTTAAAGGGCCGCATAGTATATTAAGTAAAATAATTAATATTTAAAATAGCCAAAATAAAAGGTTTTTAAAGAAAAAAAAGCAATTAATTTTTATTAATTAATATTTTAAAGTAGAAACTTCACATGAAACACATGTTGTGCCAAGCAATGATCACCCTACTCAAGTCAACGTATCCACCCTATACCAGTAACCCAACAGCCCCCCGCATTAACCTTAAAATTAAAAAAAAACATTTTAGAAATTAAAAAAAAAATTTTTTTTTTTTTTTTAATGACTTGATCTTGGCGGGCCGCATGCGGCCCGTGGGCCATAGTTTGCCCACCCCTGGCCTAGACTATGTGCTGAAGTCTTGGAATGAAGCTTAAACCACAATCATTTACCTCAGCGGTTGAGCAAAGTATGACTGGTTATTGCTCAGAGCTGCAGCTTCAGACTTTCCAACAAGGCTCTCAGGAAATGAATACTGGAGAATCACAAAGGCACCTACAGAGACATCCCTGCTACCCTCTGGAGATGGTACACACCTACAGAGACAGCCCTGCCACCCTCTGGAGATGGTACACACCTACAGAGACATCCCTGCCACCCTCTGGAGATGGTACACACCTACAGAGACATCCCTGCCACCCTCTGGAGATGGTACACACCTACAGAGACATCCCTGCCACCCTCTGGAGATGGTACACACCTACAGAGACAGCCCTGCCACCCTCTGGAGATGGTACACACCTACAGAGACATCCCCTGCCACCCTCTGGAGATGGTACACACCTACAGAGACAGCCCTGCCATCCTCTGGAGATGGTACACACCTACAGAGACATCCCTGCCACCCTCTGGAGATGGTACACACCTACAGAGACAGCCCTGCCATCCTCTGGAGATGGTACACACCTACAGAGACATCCCTGCCACCCTCTGGAGATGGTACACACCTACAGAGACAGCCCTGCCATCCTCTGGAGATGGTACCCACCTACAGAGACATCCTTGCCACCCTCTGGAGATGGTACACACCTACAGAGACATCCCTGCCACCCTCTGGAGATGGTACACACCTACAGAGACATCCCTGCTACCCTCTGGAGATGGTACACACCTACAGAGACATCCCTGCTACCCTCTGGAGATGGTATACACCTACATGGACATCCCTGCCACCCTCTGGAGATGGTACACACCGACAGAGACAGCCCTGCCATCCTCTGGAGATGGTACACACCTACAGAGACATCCCTGCTACCCTCTGGAGATGGTACACACCGACAGAGACATCCCTGCCACCCTCTGGAGATGGTACACACCGACAGAGACAGCCCTGCCATCCTCTGGAGATGGTACACACCTACAGAGACAGCCCTGCCACCCTCTGGAGATGGTACAATGTGAATGGAATTTATTCTCCAAGGGAAACTTTACAGACTTGTTGGCAAGAACTTGTTTTATTCTTTAATAGAATTTGGGTGTTGCTGACAGGTTCTGCATTTATTGTCCATCCCTAATTGATGAGCAAGAAACATTGGCCTTGCCAACGATATTCCCATCCTAAGAAAGAATATTTAAAAAGTGGTGGTGAGCTATCTTCTTGAATCGCTGCAGGCTGTGTTGGGAAGTGAGTTCAGGGTTTTGATCCAACAACAGTGAAGAAACAGTGATAGAGTTTGTGGTGCTAACAATTGCAGTCAAAGACGAGAGACAAGTTCAATCGAGGCTTTATTGCTGTGTGATGCTATTCCTCCGGCTGCAACTGAAGAGTAGAGTCTGAGTGACTCACACGCATATTTATACACAAGCTCGCTGTGGGCGGAGCTAGCCGGCAGGGGTTTACTGGAGGAACCTGTATTACTGGTACAGCCATACATCCCCCTACTGCAAGTATGCATATCTACAGTGGTTATCACCACATTCACCCCCTGCAAAAAATGAGTCCGGCGGGGGTGACGTATAACTATGATACAAAGGATGAAATATTTACAAAAGGGTCCAAACAAAGAAAACCAAGAGTCCGTCCGGTCAGCAGGTTACTGGTTGAGCCAAACCGGCGGTCGAACGTTTCACTGTGATCGGCGTAGCTGTGGTGGCGATGTCGGTGCAGGTGCTGCCGGTGTTGGTGCTGGCTGCCGGATGACTCCGAGAGCGAGCCGAAATCATCTGTGTCCTCCAGTGTGGGCAGGGGGACGAGGGATGGACCTGGTGGGGACGAATAGGGGGGTGCCGGGGAAAAGGAGGGTGGCGCGGGGGGGAAAAAGGGGCGTGGGCATGGGATCGGCACCTGAGGGAGCCAGGTCCTGGAGCGAGACTGTGTCGTGGCGGCCGTCAGGGAACTCCATGTAGGCATACTGAGGGTTGGCGTGGAGAAGGCGTACTTTGTCCACCAGGGGTTCCACCTTGTTGTGCCGGACATGCCTATGGAGAAGGACTGGGCCCGGAGTCGTGAGCCACGTCGGGAGCGACACCCCGGATGTAGACTTCCTAGGGAAGGCAAAAACACGTTCATGGGGTGTACTGTTAGTTGCGGTGCACAGTAGTGACCGAATGGAATGGAGCGCGTCAGGGAGGACCTGCTGCCAGCGAGCGGCTGGGAGGTTCCTGGACCGTAGGGCCAGCTGGACGGCCCTCCATGCTGTCCCGTTCTCCCTCTCTACCTGCCCGTTTCCCCGGGGGCTGTAGCTGGTCGTACTGCTGGAGGCGATACCCCTGCTGAGCAGGAACTGACGCAGCTCATCGCTCATGAATGAGGATTCCCTGTCACTGTGGATGTAGTCGGGGAAACCGAACAGGGCAAAAATGGAATCCAGGGCCTTGATGACAGTGGCAGACGTCATATCCGGGCATGGGATGGCAAAGGGGAACCTAGAAAATTCATCGACCACACTAAGGATGTAGGTGTTGCGGTCGGTGGAGGGGAGGGGCCCTTTGAAGTCCACGTTGAGGCATTCAAAGGGGCGGGATGCTTTCACCAGGCACGCACGATCTGGCCGGTAGAAGTGCAGCTTGCACTCGGCACAGATCTGGCAGTCTCTGGTGACTGTCCGTACTTCCTCGACGGAGTAGGGCAGGTTCCGGGCTTTGATTAGATGGTACAAGCGAGTGACCCCCGGATGGCAAAGGCTCTCGTGCAAGGCACGGAGCTAGTTCACTTGTGCGCTGGCACATGTACCTCGGGAGAGGGCGTCTGGGGGCTCGTTGAGCTTGCCGGGGCGATACGAGATATCGTAGTTAAAGGTGGAGAGTTCGATTCTCCACCGCAAGATTTTGTCATTCTTGATCTTGCCCCGCTGCGTGTTGTTGAACATAAAGGCTACCGACCGTTGGTCAGTGAGGAGAGTGAATCTCCTGCCAGCCAGGTAATGCCTCCAGTGACGCACCTCTTTAACGATTGCCTGGGCCTCCTTTTCAACAGAGGAATGTCGAATTTCGGAGGCGTGGAGGGTGCGTGAAAAGAATGCCACAGGTCTGCCGGCCTGATTCAGCGTGGCGGCAAGTGCGACATCTGAAGCGTCGCTTTCTACTTGGAAAGGCAGTGTCTCGTCTACTGCGTGCATCCCGGCCTTGGCTACGTCAGATCGAATGCGGGCGAAGGCCTGTTGTGCCTCGGCCGAGAGGGGAAAATGTGTGGACTGGATAAGTGGGCGGGCCTTGTCCGCGTATTGTGGTACCCACTGGGCGTAATAAGAAAAGAACCCAACGCAGCGTTTGAGGGCCTTGGGGCAGTGGGGGAGTGGAAGCTCCATGAGGACGGGGTCGGGCCCCAGTAGTCCGTTTTGGACTACGTTGCCAAGGATGGCTAAGCGGTCTGTGCCGAACTTGCACTGCTCCTTGTTGTACGTGAGATTAAGGAGCGATGCGGTGTGGAGGAATTTAGAAAGGTTGGCGTCATGGTCCTGCTGGTCATGGCCGCAGATGGTGACATTGTCGAGGTACGGGAAGGTGGCCTGCAGTCCGTACCGGTCAACCATTCGGTCCATTTCTCGTTGAAATACCGAGACTCCATTCGTGACGCCGAAGGGGACCCTAAGAAATTGGTACAGACGACCGTCTGCCTCGAAGGCAGTATGGGGACGGTCCGATTTACGGATGGGGAGCTGGTGGTAGGTGGATTTCAGGTCAATAGTAGAGAAGACCCGGCACTGTGCAATCTGATTGACCATATCAGAAACGCGGGGGAGGGGGTACGCGTCGACCTGCGTGTACCGGTTGATGGTCTGACTGTAGTCCATGACCATCCTGTGCTTCTCCCCTGTCTTAACCACTACCACCTGGACTCTCCAAGGGCTGTTGCTGGCCTCGATGATACCCTCCCGAAGCAGCCGCTGGACTTCGGACCTGATGAAGGCCTTGTCCTGGGTGCTGTACCGTCTGCTCCTGGTGGCGACAGGCTTGCAATCTGCAGTCAAAGACGAGAGACAAGTTCAATCGAGGCTTTATTGCTGTGTGATGCTATTCCTCCGGCTGCAACTGAAGACTAGAGCCTGAGTGACTCACATGCATATTTATACACAAGCTCTCTGTGGGCAGAGCTAGCCGGCAGGGGCTTACCGGAGGAACCTGTATTACAGGTACAGGCATACATTCCCCCTACTGCAAGTATGCATATCTACAGTGGTTATCACCACAGAGTTCTAAGTCAGAATGGTGTGTGGTTGAAGGGGAACGGGCAGGTAATGGTGTTCCTAAGTGTCTGTTCCTTTTGTCCTTGGTAGAGATGGTAGAAGGTGCTGTTGAGGGAAGTTTAGCGAGTTGCTGCGGTACATCTTGTAGATGGTGCACACTGCTGCCACTGTGTGTCGGTGTGGAGGCGGTGAATGTTTAAGGTAAATGCCCAATACAAGATCGCACTGAGAGATCATGTAGGGAATTCATAAGCTATGTTTCTGATAAGGTCTGGTACCCCCTCACGTGGTCTGTTGAATTCAATAAATTAATTTTTAAAAACAGAAATTGAAAGCGAATTTAGGGATGCTGCCATGAGACTATCATCAATTGTCATTAAAAACACATCTGGTTCACCCATATCCTGGAGGGAAGGAAATCTGCCATCCTTACCTGGTCTGGCCTATATGTGACTCCAGACCCACAGCAATGTGCTTGACTTTTAACTGCCTTCTGAAATGGCCAAGCAAGCCACTCAGATGTACCAAACTGCTGCAGAAAAGTCAAAAATGGAACCGGACAGGCCACCCGGCATCGATCTTGGCATGGAAAACAAAAATGGTATACCCGCCCCGTTGACCATACAAAGTCCTACTTACTAACATCTGGGTGTGTGTGCGAAAATTGGGTGAGCTGTTCCACAGACTAGTTAAGCAACAGCCTTACTTCATAGAATCACTGAATCCCTACAGTGCAGAAGGAGGCCATTCGGCCGATCAACTCTGCACTGACTCTTCCTGCATCCACTCAACCAACCACCCTCCTTCCTCCCGTAACCCCATACCCTAACCTACAGATCCCTGGACACTAAGGGGCAATTTAGCATGACTAATCCACCTAACCCGTACATCTTTGGACTGTGAGAGGAAACCAGAGCACCCAGAGGAAACCCACACAGACACGGGGAGAATGTACAAACTCTACACAGACTGTGACCCAAGCGCCAGAGTATGACTAAGTTCCTGGCGTGGACTTAGTCATACTCACCAAATTATACCTTACAGATAATGTCCTAGACATCACTATCATCATCCCTGGGTATGTCCTGCTCTACCAGCAGGGCAGACCCAACCAAAGTGGTGGCGAAGTTGTACACAATTGGGACAGCGCTGCTCTGGGAGTCCTCAACATTGACTCTGGGCCTCATGACCTCTCATGCTTTCAGGTCAAACGTGGGCAAGGAAACAATTATACGCATCCCCTCAGCTGATGAATCAGTATTCTTCCATGTTGAACAGCACTTGGAAGAAACTCTGAGGATGACAACAGCACAGAATGTACTCTGGGTGGGGGAACTTCAATGTCCATCACCAAGAGTGGCTCTGTAGCTGCATTACAGACTGAACAGATCGAGTCCTAAAGCACATAGCTGCCAAACTGGGCCTGTGACAGTTGGTGACGGAACCAACAAGAGGGAGAAACACCCTTGACCTCATCCTCTCCAACCTGCCTGCCAGATGCATCTGTCCTTGAGAGTGGTAGGAATGACAACTGCACAGTTCTTGTGGAGACAAAGTCCAGTTTCACATAACCTCCATCGTGTTATGTGTCCAAAAGCCTCCTCTCGATCATCAGAAAGTGATAGAAGGGGTCGTCGATAATGCTATGATGTGACACTTGCACAGCAATGACCTTGTCCACTCACGCTCAGTTTTGGTTCTACCAGTGCCACTCAGTTCCTGTCCTCATTGCTGCCTTGGTTAAAACATGATAACAGAGTTGAGCGCAAGAGGTAAGGTGAGAGTGACCACCTTTGATGCCAATGTAAAATTTAACTGAGTGTGGCATTAAGAATCCCTGTCTACCAAGCATAAGTGAAGATGGTTGTGATTGTTGGAGATCAATCATCTCAGCCCAAGGATATCACTGCAAGAGCTCTCCAGGATAATGTCCGAGGCCCAAACAAATTCAATAAGAAGTCTTACAACACCAGTTTAAAGTCCAATAGGTTTGTTTGAAACATTAGCTTTCAGAGCACTGCTCCTTCCTCAGGTGAATGAGGGGATTAGCTCTGAAAGCTAGTGTTTGAAACACACCTGTTGAACTTTAACCTGGTGTTGTAAAGCTTCTTACTGTGCTCACCCCCAGTCCAACGTGGGCATCTCCACATCATGGCAACCAAATTCAACTCATTCATCAATGAATTCCCTTCCAGCATAAAGTCAGAGATGGGGATGCTTGATGATGATCGTTTGATGATGACCACACAATGTTCAGCACCATTCGCAACTCCACAGATTCTGAAACATAGGAAATAGGAGCAGAATTGGTCCATTCGGCCCTTTGAGCCTGCTCCGTCATTCATTATGAACATGGTTGATCATCCAACTCACTCAGAAACCTGTTCACACCTTCACCCCATATCCTTTCACCCCCTTCATCACAAATGCAATATCTAACTCCTGAAAACGTAACAATGTTTTGGCCTCAACTGATTTCTATGATTGCAAATGCCAGAGGCTCACCACTGTCTGGGTGAAGAAATTTCTCCTCATCTCTGTCCTAAATCCTCCACCTTTCTGCATCTACCCTGTATCGTCCTATTAGTATTTTATTTGTTTATATGATATATCCCCTCATTCTTCTAAACATCCCACTGCTAGTGACGACGCACAGCCGAGAAACACGGGGCTGGGGAGGCGGTGAATTCACCCCACAGTGTTTTGGCTCAACTGTTTATTGTGGCAGCAAATTCAACAGGCCAATCACTCTCTGAGTGAAGACATTTCTCCCCACCTCAGTCCTAAGTGATCTACACCGTATCCTCAGACTGTGACCCCTGGTTCTGGACACGCCCACCAAAGGGAACATCCTTCTTGCATCTACCCTGTCTAGTCCGGTTAGAATTTTACAGGTTTCTAGGAGATTCCCCCCTCATTCTTCTGAACTGCAGCGAATACAATCCTAACCAATTCAATCTCGCCTCATAAGTTAGTCCCACCATCCCAGGAATCAGTCTGGTAAAACTTAGCTGCACTCCCTCTAGAGCAAGAACATCCTTCCTCAGATAAGGAGACTAAAACTACACACAATATTCCAGATGGTCTCACCAAAGCCCTGTACATTAGCAGCTAGACAACACTGCTTCTGTACTCAAATTCCACTTGCTTTGAAGGCCAACATACCATTGGCCTTCTTTACCGCCTGCTGCACCTGAATGCTTACCTTCAGTGACTGGTGTACGAAGACACCCAGGTCTCGTTGCAGATTTCCCTCTCTCAATCTATAGCCATTAAGATAATACTCTGTCTTCCTGTTTTTGCTCAAAGTGTGTAACCTCACATTTATCCACATTATACTGCATCTGTCATGCCCACTTTCTCAATTTGTCCAAATCACACTGCATCCTCCTCACAGCTCACCCTTCCATCCAGATTTGTGTCATCTACAAATCTGGAGGCATTATATTTTGTTCCTTCATCTAAATCATTAATATATATTGTGAATAGCTGGGACCCCAGCACCGATCCCTGAGGTACCCCACTAGTCACTGCCTGCCAATTTGAAAAGGCCCGTTAATTCCTACTCTTTGTTTCCTGCCTGCCAACTAGTTTTCTATCCACCTCAATATATTATCCTAATCCCATGCACTTTAATTTAACACGCCAATCTCTTTTGTGGGGCTTTGTCAAAAACCTTATTAAAGTCCAATAAACCTAGGCCACTGGCTCCCTCCTATAAACCCCACCAGTTACATCCACGAACATAGAACATACAGTGCAGAAGGAGTCCATTCAGCCCATTGAGTCTGCACCGACCCACTTAAGCCTTCCACCCTATCCACGTAATCCAATGACCCCTCCTAACCTTTTTTTTGGACATTCAGGGCAATTTAGCATGGCTAGTCCATCGAACCTGCACGTCTTTGGACTGTGGGAGTAAATCGGACCACCCGGAGGAAACCCACGCAGACACGGGGAGAACATGCAGACTCCACACAGACAGTGTCTTAGCGGGGAATTGAACCTGGGACCTTGGCACTGTATCGTGCTGCCCTAGTGAAGAATCTACTGAAGAATTTCAGTAGATTTGTCAAGCATGATTTCCTCTTTGTAAGTCCTTTCTGTCTCTGTCTGATCCCTGTCACTGTTTTCCAAGTGCTCTGCTATTAAAACTTTTATAATGAACTCTAGCATTTTTCACACGACCGAGATAAGACTGAATGGTCTCCAATTCCCTGATTTCTCTCCATCTTCCTTTATTAATAGTAGGGTTATATTAGCTACCCTCCAATACATAGGAACTGTTCCAGAGTCTATAGAACCTTGGAAGATGACCACCAAAACATCCACTTCCTCAAATACTCTGGGATTTAGATCAGACCCAGGGATTTATTGGCCTTCAATCCATCAATTTCCACAACACCATTTTCCCATTAATACTGATTTCCTTCAGTTCCTCCCTCTCACTAAACCCTGTGTTTCCAATATTTTGGTGCGTGATTTGTATCATCCTGTGCAAAGACAGAACCAAAGTAGTCCATACCCAAATGCAGCAAGACCTGGACAATATCCAGGCTTGGGCGATCAAGTGGAAAGTTACATTCACAACACACAAATCTCCGATAAATGTAATCAATTGTTTTGAGGAGGTAACTAAGAATGTTGATGAGGGTAATGCATTTGATGTGGTCTATATGGACTTTAGCAAGGCTTTTGATGAGGTTCCTCAAAGCAGACTGGTCAAAAAAGTACGAGCTCATGGAATCCAAGGTAAAGGGGCACATTGGATCCAAAATTGGCTGAGAGGCGGGAAGCAGAGGGTGACTGTTGAAGGATGTTTATGTGATTGGAAGTTTGTTTCCAGTGGGGTTCCATAGGGCTCAGTGCTGGGGCCCTTGCTATATGCGGTACACATCAATGACTTGAAGGTATGATTAAGAAATTCACAGAAGGCACAAAAATTGTCAGGCTGGTAAATAGTGAGGAGGATAGCTGTAGGTTGCAGGAGGACATGAACGGACTGGTCAGGTGGGCAGAGCAGTGGTGAATGGAACTCAACCCAGAAAAGTGTGAGGTTAGCACTTGGGGATGGCTAACAAGATAAATGATTACACTATGAACGTTGGAACCCTGGAAAGCACTGAACATCAGAGGGGCTTTGGATCTACAGATCCCTGAAGGTGGCAGGACAGATAGATAATATGGTTTAGAAGGCACATGGGACATTTGCCATTGTTAGTCAAAGAACAAAACAAAGAACAAACAACAAAGAAAAGTACAGCACAGGATCAGGCCCTTCGGCCCTCCAAGCCCGTGCCGACCACGCTGCCCGTCTAAACTAAATCTTCTACACTTCCTGGGTCCGTATCCCTCTATTCCCATCCTATTCACGTATTTGTCAAGATGCCTCTCAAATGTCACTATCGTCCCTGCTTCCACCACCTCCTCCGGCAGCGAGTTCCAGGCACCTACTAACCTCTGTGTAAAAAACATGCCTCGTACATCTCCTCTAAACCTTGTCCCTCGCACCTTAAACCTATGCCCCCAGTAATTGTCCCCCCCCCCTCGCCGAGGGCAGCATGGTAGCATAGTGGTTAGCACAATTGCTTCACAGCTCCTGGGTCCCAGGTTCGATTCCCGGCTTAGATCACTGTCTGTGCGGAGTCTGCACGTTCTCCTCGTGTGTTTGTAGGTTTCCTCCGGGTGCTCCGGTTTCCACCCACAGTCCAAAGATGTGCAGGTTACATGGATTGGCCATGCTAAATTGTCCTTAGTGTCCAAAATTGCCCTTAGTGTTGGGTGGGGTAACTGGGTTATGGGGGTGGGGTGGGGGTGTGGGCTTGGGTAGGGTGCTCTTTCCAAGAGCCGGTGCAGACCCAATGGGCTGAATGGCCTCCTTCTGCACTGTAAAATTCTATAGAATAATAGAGCGGGGAGGGTCACACTGGCATTGTACAAAACGCTGGTTCGCCCACATCTGGAGTACTGTGTGCAATTATGGTCACCAGGTTATCGGAAGGATGTGTTTGCACTGGAGAGGATACAGAGGAGATTTACCAGGATGCTGTCTGGGCTGGAGGATTTGAGCTATGAGGAGAGACTGGACCGGCTGAGGCTGTTTTCCTTGGAGCAGTGAAGGTTGAAAGGGGACCAGATAGTGATGTATAAGATTATGAGCGGAATATACAGGGAGGATGCAATGGATAATCAGGGGGCATAAATCTAAGAGAGGAGTTGAGAAGAAACACACCCAGAGGGAGTTTGGAACTCATTGTCTGAAAGGGTGGTTGAGTCAGAAACTCATAAAACATTGAAGAAGTATTTAGATATTCACTTGCACAGCCATAACCTCCAGGGCTATGGGCCAAGCGCTGAAAAATGGGATCAGAGTAGTCAGTTCTTTGTTGACTAGTGTGGACACGATGGGCCAAATGGCCTCCCTCTGTGTTGTAAACATCTATGAATCTAAGAGAGACTGTAACTATCTTCTTTGACATCCAATAGCATTACGATCACTAAGATCCCCATTGTCAACACCCTGGGGGTTACCATTGACCAGAAACATAGAACTGTACAGCACAGTACAGGCCCTTCGGCCCACAATGTTGAGCCGACCATTTATCCTAATCAAAGATAAACCTAACCTACACCCCTTCAATTTACTGCTGTCCATGTGAACAAAGAACAAAGAAACATTACAGCACAGGAACAGGCCCTTCGGCCCTCCAAGCCTGCACCGATCCAGATCCTCTATCTAAAACTGTCGCCTATTTTCTAAGGATCCGTATCCCTCTGCTCTCTGCCCATTCATGTATCTGTCTAGATACATCTTAAATGACGCTATCGTGCCAGCCTCTACCACCTCCACTGACAATGTGTTCCAGGCACCCACCACCCTATGCGTGAAAACCTTTCCACGCATATCTCCCTTAAACTTTTCCCGTCTCATCTTGAACTCGTGACCCCTAGTAATTGAGTCCCCCACTCTGGGAAAAAGCCTCTTGCTATCCACCCTGTCTATACCTCTCATGATTTTGTAGACCTCAATGAAGTCCCCCCTCAACCTCCGTCTTTCTAATGAAAATAATCCTAATCTACTTAACCTCTCTTCATAGCTAGCTCCCTCCATACCAGGCAACATCCTGGTGAACCTCCTCTGCACCCTCTCCAAAGCATCCACATCCTTTTGGTAACGACCAGAACTGTACGCAGTATTCCAAATGTGGCCGAACCAAAGTCTTATACAACTGTAACATGACCTGCCAACTCTTGTACTCAATACCCCTTCCGATGAAGGAAAGCATGCCGTATGCCTTCTTGACCACTCTATCGACCTGCGTTGCCACCTTCAGGGTACAATGGACCTGAACTCCCAGATCTCTCTGTACATCAATTTTCCCCAGGGCTTTTTCATTTACCGTATAGTTCACTCTTCAATTGGAGCTTCCAAAATGAACTTCATCTGCCATTTCTCCGCCCAACTCTCCAATCTATCTATATTCTGCTGTATTCTCTGACAGTCCCCTTCACTATCTGCTACTCCACCAATCTTAATGTGATCTGCAAATTTGCTAATCAGACCACCTATACCTTCCTCCAGATCATTTATGTATATCACAAACAACAGTGGTCCCAGCCCGGATCCCTGTGGAACACCACTGGTCACAGTTCTCCATTTTGAGAAACTCCCTTCCACTACTACTCTCTGTCTCCTGTTGCCCAGCCAGTTCTTTATCCATCTAGCTAGTACACCCTGGACCCCATGGACTTCGCTTTCTCCATCAGCCTACCATGGGAAACCTTATCAAGTGCCTTACTGAAGTCCATGTATATGACATCTACAGCCCTTCCCTAATCAATCAACTTTGTCACTTCCTCAAAGAATTCTATTAAGTTGGTAAGACATGACCTTATCTGCACAAAACCATGTTGCCTGTCACTGATAAGCCCATTTTCTTCCATATGTGAATAGATCCTATCCCTCAGTATCTTCTCCAACAGTTTGCCTACCACTGACGTCAAGCTCACAGGTCTATAATTCCCTGGATTTTCCCTGCTACCTTTCTTAAACAAAGGGACAACATTAGCAATTCTCCAGTCCTCCAGCACCTCACCCATGCTCAAGGATGCTGTAAAGATATCTGATAAGGCCCCAGCTATTTCGACCCTCGCTTCCCTCAGTAACCTGGGATAGATCCCATCCGGTCCTGGGCACTTGTCCACCTTAATGTCTTTTAGAATATCCAAAATTTTCCCCTTCCGTATGACAACTTGACCTAGAGTATTTAAACATCCATCCCTAGCCTCAACATCCGTCTTGTCCCTTTCCTTTATGAATACCGATGCAAAGTACTCATTACGAATCTCACCCATTTCCTCTGAGTCCACGCATAAATTCCCTCTTTTGTCTTTGAGTGGGCCAATCTTTTCTCTAGTTACCCTCTTGCTCCTTACATACGAATAAAAGGCTTTGGGATTTTCCTTAACCCTGTTAGCCAAAGATATTTCATGACCCCTTTTAGCCCTCTTTATTGCACGTTTGAGATTCGTCCTACTTTCCCGATATTCCTCCAAAGCTTCATCAGTTTTGAGTTGCCTCGATCTTATGAGTGCTTCCTTTTTCATCTTAACTAGTCTCACAATTTCACCCATCATCCATGGTTCCCTAATCTTGCCATTTCTATCTCTCATTTTCACAGGGACATGTCTGTCCTGCACTCTAATCAACCTTTCCTTAAAAGACTCCCACATTTCAAATGTGGATTTACCCTTAAACAGCTGCTCCCAATCCACATTTCCTAGCTCCTGCCGAATTTTGTTATACTCTGCCTTTCCCCAATTTAGCACTCTTCCTTTCGGACCACTCTTGTCCTTGTCCATGAGTATTCTAAAACTTACGGAATTCTGATCGCTATTCCCAAAGTAATCACCGACTGAAACATCAACCACTTGGCCGGGATCATTCCCCAATACCAGGTCCAGTATGGCCCCTTCCCGAGTTGGACTATTTACATACTGCTCTAAAAAACTCTCCTGGATGCTCCTTACAAACTCTGCTCCATCTACACCTCCAACACTACACGAATCCCATTCAATGTTGGGGAAGTTAAAATGTCCCATCACAACCACCCTATTGCTCCGATATTTTTCTATAATCTGTCTGCATATTTGTACCTCTACTTCATGCTCGCTTTTGGGAGGCCTGTAGTAAAGTCCCAACATTGTTACTGCACCCTTCCTATTTCTTAGCTCCACCCATATTGCCTCAGTGCTCGAATCCTCCATTGTGCCCTCCTTAATCACAGCTGTGATATCATCTCTGACGAGATCTCCCTCAACAATCCTAATCTGTGGCGTGACCAATTCGCTAAACGTGCTATCCATGACCCCCTCAGCATCGCGCCTGTTCAAGAGTCGCATAAATGTCCCTAATGACTCTGACTCCATCACCTCCGCTGGCAGTGCATTCCATGCACCCACCACTCTTTGTGTAAAGAACGTACCTCTGACATCTCACCTATACCTTCGTCCAATCACCTGAAAATTATGTCCCCTCGTGACAGCCATTTCCGCCCACGGGAAAAGTTTCTGCCTATCCATTCTATCCATGCCTCTCATCACACCATTATCATAGATTATCATAGAATTTACAGTGCAGAAGGAGGCCACTCGGCCCATCGAGTCTGCGCCGGCTCTTGGAAAGAGCACCCTACCCGAGGTCAACACCTCCACCCTATCCCCATAACCCAGTAACCCCACCCAACTCTAAGGGCAATTTTGGACACTAAGGGCAATTTATCACGGCCAATCCACCCTAACCTGCACATCTTTGGACTGTGGGAGGAAACCGGAGCACCCGGAGGAAACCCACGCACACACGGGGAGGATGTGCAGACTCCGCACAGACAGTGACCCAAGCCGGAATCGAACCTGGGACCCTGGAGCTGTGAAGCGATTGTGCTAACCACAATGCTACCGTGCTGCCCTTATCTAGTTACCTCTCTTCCTTCTTCGCTCCAGTGAGAAAAGCCCTAACTCCCTCAACATTTCTTCATTAGACATACCTTCCAGTCTCGGCAGCATCCTTGTAAATCTCTTCTGCACCCTCTCCAAAGCATCTATATCCTTCCTATAATAAGGCGACCAAAACTGGATACAATATTCCAAGTGTGGTCTAACCAGGGTTTTATAAAGCTGCAGCAAAACCTCGCAGCTCTGAAAAATACAGCACAGAACAGGCCCTTCGGCCCACGATGTTGTGCCAAACTTTTGTCCTAGATTGTTGTAACATGCAACAGCCCTCAACACTATCTAAAACTCCACCAACCTTTGTGTCATCGGCAAACTTACTAACCCACCCTTCCACTTCCTCATCCAAGTCATTTATAAAAATCACAAAGAGCAGAGGTCCCAGAACAGATCCCTGCGAAACACCACTGGTCACCGACCTCCAGGCAGAATACTTTCCATCCACTACCACTTGCTGTCTTCTTTCGGCCATCCAATTCTGTATCCAGACAGTCACATTTTCCTATATCCCATGCCCCCTAACTTTCTGAAAGAGCCTACCATGGGAACCTTACCAAATACTTTACTGAAATCCATATACACCACATCCATTGCCAGACCTTCATCAATGTGTCTCAACACATCCTCAAAGAATTCAATAAGACTTGTGAGGCATGACCTGCCCCTCACAAAGCCATGCTGACTATCTTTAATCAAACTATCAAACCTAACTGAACCATATAAATACTGTGGCTACAAGAATAGGTCAGAGGTTACAAATCCTGCGGCAAGTAACTCACCTCCTGGCTGCCCAAAACCAGTCCACTATCTACAAGGCATAAGTCAGGAGTGTGATGGAATACTCTCCTTTTGCCTGGATGACTGCAGCCTCAATAATACTGAAGAAGATCAACACCAGCCAGGACAAAGCAGCCCATTTGATTGGTATCTCATTCACAAACACTTACTCCTTCCACCATGGACAAAGTGTCAGCCGTGTGTACCATCCACAAGATGCACTGCAAGAACTCAACAAGGCAGGCTCTTTTGACAGCACCTTCCAAACCTACAACAGCGACCTATTAGGACAAGGGCAGCAGATACCTGGGAACACCATCACCTGAAGGTTCCCCTCCAAGTCACGATAGCACGGTGGTAAGCGCAGTTGCTTCACAGCGCCACGGACCTGGGTTCGATTCCCAGCTTGGGTCACTGCCTGTGCGGAGTTTGCATGTTCTCCCCGTGTCTGCGTGGGTTTCCTCTGGGTGCTCCGGTTTCCTCCCACAAGTCCCGAAAGAAGTGCTTGTTAGGTGAATTGGACATTCTGAATTCTCCCTCTGTGTACCCGAATGGGCGCCGGAGTGTGGTGACTGGGGGATTTTCACAGTAACTTCATTGCTGTGTTAATGTAAGCCTACTTGTGACACTACTAAAGACTATTATAGATTATTATTATAAGTCACTCACCTTCCTGACTTGGATATTTTCTATCACCGTTCCTTCACTGTCGCTGGGTCAAAATCCTGAAACTCCCTATCAGCACAATGGGTGCACCTACACCTCAGGGACTGCAGCGGTTCAAGAAGCTCATTACTACCTTCTGAAGGGTAATTAGTGATGGCCTTGCCATCGATACCCACATCCCATGAAAGAATTCAAAAATGTGCTTTGTCTTACCCTCTCTCTTTTGTGAAAGTGCGGAGGGCAGAGATTCAATGGTAGATGTTGATGGTGAAGGAGGATCAAAAGGAGGAGGTGGGGGAGGAGCTGGCAGTGGAAGTTCTGATGCTGGTGAAGAAAATATCTGTGAAAGTTGGTCCTGTATCGAGCCCCGAGAGGGCAGGGGCCGATACTGTGGTTTCGGTGCCGGTTTCGGTGGAACCTTTGCTGCAAGCTGTGTTTCCTTTCTGCCAAAGGGAAATCCATCCTGCAATAGAAATAGTCGAGGCTTCAGGGAAAGCATTGATCTTCATTAATAACCTTTTAGTCGTATTTACTTCAAACACCTCAGTGTACCTGCATTACATCATCAACAGATCATCAAATCACCAGGTCTGTGACTTGCTGAATGGATGTGCCCTGCCTCTGCTGGATGCCTCTCTTACCCCATTGATTTGACTCTGATCAGCCACCATCTGACACTATTAACCTGAATGATCACTCACCTGGTTAGAGTTGTTTCAAGGGATTGCAGCACCTGAGAAACCAAGGAAAAGGATAATGGTTTCTCAATACTAAGCACCGTGAAGCAGTTTGAGTGAGATTTCATGGAGCCCAAAAGAATGGGAAACATGATGTGGAGGGTGACTTGCGTAATGTGTAATTTCCTGACGGTGGGTTGAGATGCAAAGATTGAGTCAGCAGTGATTTTGACGCATGTTGAGCTTCACTCCAGCCTGTGATGGGTTCGTATTTATAATACATTTGCATGCCATGCATTTGCAACAGCATAAAACTTTTTCTTAAAATGAAATCCTTCCTTCAAGATAAAGTGAGCAGTGCACGAGAATCTCGTGGCACCGGGTTCATGTTGTTTAAGGAAGGCATGTACCAGTCGGCTTTGTGCAGTTGTGTCTAAGGTCAGTGGTTTCCTTTTTCAACAAGCAGCAGAATGGTAGCTTGCATTCAGGATGTAGGTTCAGGACTGGTGAGGGTGAGGCAGTGGGGTGGGGGGGGGGGGGGAGAGCGTGAGGAGTCGGGTTGGGGGCTTGGAGGAATGAAGTGGGAACGGCCTAGTATCCTGGATATGGTGGGGGTGCGGTGGAAGGGGGTGGGTGGGAAACAGTCAGTCATGGTAAGAAAATTAGGGACCTATTGGGCGATGTTAGTCCTGTCTAAATGTGGGTCCAATGCAGGGTGTTAATTGTGGGCGGCGTGGTAGCACAGTGGTTGCTTCGCAGCTCCAGGGTCCCAGGTTCAATTCCCGGCTTGGTTCACTATCTGTGCAGAGTCTACACATTCTCCCCATGTGTGCGTGGGTTTCCTCTGGGTGCTCCGGTTTCCTCCCACAGTCCAAAGATGTGCAGGTTAGGTGGATGGCCATGTTAAATTGCCCTTAGTGTCCAAAATTGCCCTTAGTGTTGACCCCCAAAAAAATGTTAAGTGGGGTAACTGGGTTACGAGGATAGGGTTGAGGTGTGGGCTTAAGTAGGGTGCTCTTTCCAAGCGCGGTGCAGACTCAATGGGTCGAATGGCCTCCTTCTATGCTATAAATTCTATTCTATTCCATCCTTATTCTAGTTGAGAGTGATCTCGGACTATGAACCTTTACAATGCACAGAAGGGAGGGTCAGGTAAGTACAGGTTCAGGCATGTCCCACCGAGTGCTGAGACATTAACATGAACATTCAATAAAGAGGAAATGTAAAACACAACATTGTTTCATTCACAATAAAGGAAATGTCCCCAACTCCCAGGTAAGCATCAATACATGCCAATGTACATTTAACTCTGAATAAGCAAGTCTCAACAAATAACAATGATGCAAAATAATGAATAAATGTAATGTGAAAATTTACAAATGAAATTTAATTTTGAAATACACACATGCTACCTTTGTGCTCGGAGGTCTATTGTTCATGGTATTGTAGCTGGGCTGGAAAGTACTGGCCCTGATAAAGAGCCTCCATGTTTCACCAGGAGGCTGTTTATAGCCCCCCCATGGGCAGAAATCACCAGTGAAAAGATCCCCATCACTTAACCGCATGTTGCTGTCACTTTACATTTTAATTCTAATCACGTGGAAAATGGCAGCACAATGGAGTGGCACGGTAACACAGTGGTTCGTACTGCTGCCTCAGCATCAGGGACCCGGGTTCAATTCTGGCTTTGGGCAGTTTGCATGGTCTCCTTGATGCACAATCAATTGCACAAAGACGAGAGTTGAATACAACTGAGGCTTTCGAAATGGCTGCTGTACGGGGTGCACACATATTTATACTCCGCCTACTGGGCGGAGCCAGCAGGCAGGGACTACCCCCGTACCTGTAGTACAGGGCTGACCATATATACCCTAATATATACAGCAGTGGTTACTACCACATTCACCCCCTGTTAAAATTGAGTCCGGCCGGGGTGGTGGAGAACTATATACAGCACAAGTTTAATAAACAGAGAAAAAGAAATTTGAGTCCAGAATCAATTACAGGTTTAGCCGGTCCGGAGCCTTGATCTGACGTTGGGAGCGACGCAGTGGTGGCGCGATTCTGGCGTCGGTCGGATCCTTGTGACTCCGGGAGCGTGTCGAGATCCTCTTCATCCTCGGGCGTGGGGAGGGGGAGGACGGATGGTCCTGGGAGGGTTGCTGCAGGGTGGCACCGGGCTGGGTGTGTGTGTGTGTGTGGAACCTGCTGGTGCCAGGTCCCTGAGAGAGACAGTATCTTGGCTGCCGTCGAGGTACGCTACCTAGGCATACTGGGGGTTAGCGTGGAGTAACTACACCCTTTCCACCAACGGGTCCACCTTGTGGAGTCGTATGTGCTTGTGGAGGAGTACAGGTCCTGGAGCTGCGAGCCAAGTTGGGCGCGACATCCCGGAGGCGGACTTCCTGGGGAAGGCAAAGAGAGGTTCATGGGGTATGTCATTAGTCGCGGTGCATAGGAGCGACCAAATGGAGTGCAGTGCATCGGGGAGGACCTCCTGCCAGCGGGAGGCCGGGAGATTTCTGGACCATCGGGCCAGCTGGATGGCTCACCAGACCGTCCCGTTCCCCCTCTCCACCTGCCCGTTTCCCTGGGGTTATAGCTGGTCGTCCTGCCCGAGGCGATACCCTTGTGGAGCAGGAACTGATGCAGCTCATCGCTCAAGAATGAGCATCCCCCGTCACTGTGGATGTAAGCGAGGAAGCCGAACAGAGTGAAGATAGTGTTGAGGGCTTTGATGACGGTGGCAGACGTCATGTCGGGGCATGGGATGGCGAAGGGGAATCTGGAGTACTCATCGACCACACTGAGGAAATATGTGTTCCGGTCGGTGGAGGGGAGGGGCCCTTTGAAGTCCATGCTGAGGCGTTCAAAGGGGCGGGAGGCTTTCACCAGGCGCGCACGGTCCGGCTGGTAGAAGTGCGGCTTGCACTCCGCACAGACCTGGAGTCTCTGGTGATCGCCCTGACTTCCTCGACAGAGTTGGGCAGATTGCGGGCCTTAACGAAGTGGTACAAACGTGTGACTCCTGGGTGACAAAGGTTGTCGTGCAGAGTCCGGAGTCGGTCCACCTGTGCGCTGGCACATGTGCGTCGGATAGGGCATCAGGGGGCTCGTCGAACTTACCGGGGCGATACAAAATCTCGTAGTTGTAGGTGGAGAGCTCGATTCTCCACCTCAAGATTTTATCATTTTTGATCTTGCCCCGCTGTGTGTTGCTAAACATGAAGGCTACCGACCGTTGGTCAGTGAGGAGAGTGAATTTCCTGCCGGCCAGGTAATGCCGCACAGCTTCAACGATGGCCTGGGCCTCATTTTCGATGGAGTGCCGAATTTCTGAGGCATGAAGGATTCGTGAAAAGAATGCCACAGGCCTGCTTGCCTGGTTGAGGGTGGCGGCTAGAGCGACGTCTGATGCGTCGCTCTCCACTTGAAATGGCAACGTCTCGTCGACTGCGTGCCTCGTGGCCTTGGCGATGTCGGCCCTAATACGGCTGAAGGCCTGTTGAGCCTTGGCCTTCAGGGGGAAAAGGGTGGACTGGATGAGTGGGCGGGCCTTGTCTGCATAATTTGGAACCCACTGGGCGTAGTAAGAAAAGAACCCCAGGCAGCATTTGAGGGCCTTGGGGCAGTGGGGAAGGGGGAGTTCCATGAAGGGGCGCATGCGGTCAGGGACGGGCCCCAGAACTCCGTTCTGGACCACATAGCCGAGGATGGCTAAGCGGTTGTGCTCAATACGCACTTCTCCTTGTTATAAGTGAGGTTGAGGAAAGTGGCAGTGTGGAGAAATTTGGCAAGGTTGGCATCATGGTCCTGCTGGTCACCACAGACGGTGACATTGTCTAGGTACGGGAAAGTGGCCCGCAGCCCATACCGCTCAACCATTCGGTCCATCACCCTTTGGAAGACCGAGACCCCGTTGGTGACGCCGAAGGGAACCCTAAGAAAATGATAGAGGCGGCCGTCAGCCTCGAAGGCAGTGTATGGGCGGTCCGCCTTATGGATGGGGAGCTGGTGGTAGGCGGATTTTAGGTCAACAGTTGAGAAGACCCGGTACTGTGCAATCTGATTGACCATATCAGATATGCGTGGCAGGGGGTTCGCGTCAAGCTGCGTGTACCGATTGATGGTCTGGCTGTAGTCCACGACCATCCTGTGTTTCTCCCCCCGTTTTCACCACTACCACTTGGGCTCTCCAGGGGCTGTTGGTGGCCTCGACGATGCCTTCCCGAAGCAGCGGCTGGACCTCGGACCTGATGAAGGTCCTGTCCTGGGCGCTGTATCGTCTGCCCCTGGTGGCGACGGGTTTGCAGTCCGGGGTTAGGTTTGCGAATGGGGAAGGTGGGTTGACCTTTAGGGTCGCGAGGCCATATACAGTAAGGGGTGGTAGGGGCCCGTCGAATTTCAATGTTAGGCTCTGGAGGTTACACTGGAAGTCCAGGCCAAGTAGCAGGGCAGCGCAGCGCAGAGATTAGGGAGGACATAGAGGCGGAAGCCGCTGAATTCTACACCCTGGATAGTGAGCATGGCTATGCAGTACCCCCGGATCGCCACGGAGTGGGTCCCGGAGCCCAGGGAGATTCTCTGATTGGCGGGGTGTACCGTGAGGGAGCAACGCCTTACTGTACTGGGATGAATGAAGCTCTCGGTGCTCCCGGAGTCCAGCAGCCAGGATATCTCGTGCCCATCAATCTTCACGCTTGTGGAGGCGGTTGCTAGATTGTGCAGGCGAGACTGGTCGATCGTGACCGAGGTGACGAGTATTGATTCTGACGCCGGAATCGGGGTCGGCGCCTGTTTGACGCCAGTTTACGATTCTCTTGCTCTCTCTAAACCAGCGTCATATTGACGTGCGCCATGCACAGTCGCAATGCTGTTGGCGCCTCATTGGCCGGCCCACCCACGATGCTCTGCCCCCGATGGGCCGTGTTCCCAATGTCCGGGACACATGTGGTCACACAAATGGTGAACCCGGCGTGGCAGCTGCGGACTGTGTCCAGCACCACCACTCTGGTCGCCGCTGGTGTCAGACAATGGGGTGCTTGGGGGGCACGGGTCCTGGAACGATGCTGTGGGGGAGACAAGATGGCGGCGCCTGACGATCCTGAGGAGGACAAGATGGCGGCGCCCATGGGCCGCATGTGGCGGGTGTTGAACAAGGTGGCGGCGCCCATGGGCCGCACGTGGCCTGGGGAGGGGAAGATGTCGGCGCCCACTGTCCGTATGTTGGGGGGGGGGGGGGGGGGAGGTCGGAGTGATAGCAGTGAGCGAGCCTGGCACACCACAGCGAAGTGCCCCTTTTTGCCGCAGGCCTTGCAAAGGGTGCTCCGGGCCGGGCAGCCTTAGCGGGGGTGTTTTGGCTGCCCACAGAAGTAACATCTGGGGCCCCTGGGGTTGGCTGGTTGGTGCGTGGCACAGGTGTAGGGTTGGCTGAGTGGGGTCCCCGATGGGGCGGCCGTCTGCAGGGTCCACAAAGCGTAGGAGGGTTGGGCCGCGCGGCCCGAGGTGTAGGCCTGGATATCGCGCGAGGCGACCGTCATCGATAGTGCCAGCTTTTTGGTTGCCGTGAGGTCGAGCGTGGCCCCCTCTAAAAGTCACTGGCGGATGTGATCTGACGCAATCCCCGTAACGGAAACGTCCCGCATGAGTAAATTCGAGTGTTCCGTGGCCGTGACGACCTGACAGTCACAGTCTCTGACCAGGGGAATTAGGGCATGCCAGAAATCCTCTATTGACTCACCAGGGAGTTGACTACGAGTTGAGATGACGTGGCTGGCATAAAGCGTGTTAGTCCGCTGAGCGTAATTCTCTTTCAGTAGCGCCATGGCTTCATCGTAGGTCGGCAAGTCCTGGATAAGCAGAAAAATGCTGGAGCTCAGCCGCATGTAGAGGATCTGGATCTTCTGAGCTTCCGGAATTAGGTCTGGTGCAGACCTGATGTAAGCTTCGAAACAAGCTAGCCAGTGTTCAAAGTCGTATTTGGCGTTGCTTGATTGCGGATCCAGCTGCAGGCGATCTGGCTTGATGCGGAGGTCCATCTTCTGAAAACGTTAGTGTCATAAATTGATGCACAATCAATTGCACAAAGACAAGAGTTGAATACAACTGAGGCTTTATAACACTAAAATGTGTGGCCTCCTACAGCAGGTGGCGAAATGGCTGCTGTACAGGGAGCTCACATATTTATACTCCACCTACTGGGCGGAGCAAGCAGGCAGGGACAACCCCCGCACCTGTAGTACGGGGCCTTACCATACATACCCTACAGCAATGGTTACTACCACACTCCTTGTCCCCATGTCTGTACAGGTTTCCTCGGGGTGCTCCGGATTTTCTCCCACTGTCCAGGTTTGGTGGATTGGCCATGCTAAGATTGCCGCTTTGTGTATTAAAATGAGCAGATCATGTCGGGTTACAGAGATAGGACGGGGGGGGGGGGGAGTGGAATTAAAGAAAATGCTCTTTCAGAGGTTCGGTGCAGACCCGATGGGCTGAATGGCCACCTTCTGCATTGTCGGGATTCATGAAGTGAGCAGTTTTACATGTGACATTTTTATAAATGCTTCAACAATTCCAAAAACGTTTCACAGAAAAACATTTAAAAAAGACAACTTTAGAAACTACGATATCACGAGCAAGATTTCTGTTCCTGTGGCTAAGTGATGGCTCGAACAGAGAATTTGCGGGAGGTTCACGTCAAAAAAGTCAGCAGTAACCCCTCACCGATCCGGTACTGGTGAGGGGCGAGCACCGGTGCCATGTGAAATGCCGCGGATCGCGTCGAGACCGGCTGTAGAATGGCCGGGTCCTGGGCCACGCATGCACACGGCTGACGGCCTGCAGTGGTCGCGCTATACACATGGCGCTGGCCGTGTGTGGACCCAACCTGCCATCCGCGACCTCACAGCCCACCCCCTGGCCACCCCCCACCAGTCCCCTCAGTGCTTGTAGAAGTTCCCCCAACCAGCGGCACGGTTCCCGTGCGAGTGTGGTGGTGCTGGATACAGTCCGCAGCTGCCACGCTAGGTTCACCATTTGTGTGACGACATGTGTCCCGGACATCGGCAACTCGGCCCATTGGGGGCAGAGCATCGCGGGTGGGCCGGCTGATGAGGCGCCAACGGCATTGCGACTGTGCATGGCGCACGTCAATATGACGCTGGTTTAGAGAGGGCAAGAGAATCGGAAACTGGCGTCAAACAGGCGCCGGCCCTGATTCCGGTGTCTGAATCAATACTCCGCCCAATCGCCGATTACAATTTTGGCGTCGGGCAACGGAGAATCCTGCCTCACATCTCTCAGTAAAATATCAAAGGTTTTCACATACAATGGGGGGAATTTAATCTAGGTCTTAGGAGTTTTGTCTGCCAGCTGGAGAGTCAGTGGACACCCTGGCCGGGCTTCTCCGAAATCCCTGCCAAGTGTTGACACCGGCGTCAAAACCGGCACGAGCGACGCTGGCGTCAACGGGCCTCCAGGACCAGTTATTCCCCCCGTCCTCGGGGTCTAGAACGGCACCGGAGTGCTGTGCGCTGCTCCGACACCGAAAGCCAGACTGCCACGGCCGGCGCGGGTCTGCGCATCCACGCCACGACCGGTGCGGGCAAGATGGCTGAGCCCTACAGGGGCTCTGCATGGAGGAACGTAGGCCTCCCCCCCGGAATTAACGCACCCGCCGATCGGTTGCCCCAGATCGCGGGCCTGGCCACCGTGGAGGCCACCCCCGGAGTCGGCTCTCCCCGCTCCTCCACCAGGACGGACCCTGCAGCCAGAACGCCGAGGTCCCGCCGGGTAGGATCATACGCAAACGGTGCGATTGCCGCCGATTCTCCGCCAACAGAATCAGCTTCGGAGCGGCGATTCTCCGATCCCAGCCCTTGTGTCCACCTCCTTTGGGGAAAACCTGCCATATTATGTGCCAATCAGGCACTTAAGTCACGAATGGTGGGCCTTCCCGAAGTCAGGGTCCTGGGCTGCAGAAACCTCACCCTCAAGAGTTGCCACCCAATCAGAAGCAGTGATAGAGACTGGCAATACATTCAGCATGGATTCAGGCCACAGGAGTGAGCTATGTTCTATGTTCAAACACAACAGCCATTTAAAAAAAATGTGAGCCTTGCACGCCAGATTGGCATTGAATACTCATTCCTAATTTCCCTTGAGAAGCTAGTGGTGAGCAGCCTTCTTGAACCCACAGTGCTAATGGAAAGGAAGTTCTAAGACCCAGCCACAGTGAAAGAACGGTAATATAAGGTGGTGTGTGATTTGGAAGGGAACTTTCAGATGGAAGTGTTCCCATCTGCTGCCCTTGTCCTTCTTGGTGGGTTTGGAAAGTGCTGATGAAGGAGTCTTGCCGAGTTGCTGCAATGCATCTTATAGATGGTACACACTGCTGCCATTGTGCATCAGTGGGAATGAATATTTAAAATTGGCTGTGTCCATATTTAAAACTTCCTTGTCCCAATTGGTGTTGAGCTTCTAAAGTATTGATGGAACTGCACTCATCCAGACAAGTGCTGAGTTTTCCATCACACTCCTGATTTATGTGTTATAGTTGTTAGACTAGATTTGGGGAGTCAGAAGGTGAGTTTTATTTTTATAAAGTTAGAGTAACCAATTATTTTTCTCCAATTGAGGGGTAATTTAACGTGGCCAATCCACCGAACCTGCACATCGTTGGGTTGTGGGGTGAGATCCACACAAACACAGGGAGAATGTGCAAACTCCACACAGACAGTGACTCGGGACTGGGATCAAACCCGAGTCCTTGGCGTTGTGAGGCAGCAGTGCTAACCACGATGCCACCATGCTGCACCATTTTTTTGTAATTTACAGTGGCAATTCTTTTTTTCCAATTAAGGGACAATTTCAGCGTGGCCACTGCGCCATCGTACCATCCCGAGAAGGTGAGTTACTGGATACAGTTCTTGTGCTTTGGTGGGTTCAGTTGAGGGGGAAATGTTAGCTTGGGGTACTGGGAGAACTACTTTTCTTCAACAAATTAAGCTAAGAAACATCAGGCAAGCAGGCAGGGCCTTGTTTCAATATTTCAACCAGAAAATGCATCTCTCAAACTGCAATACAGTGCAATATGGGTGGCACAGTGGTTACCACTGCAGCCTCACAGTGTCAGGACCTGGGTTCGATTCCGGATTTTGGGTGACTGTCTGTGTGGAGTTTTCATTCCTCCCTGTGTCAGCGTGGGTTTCCTCTGGGTGCTTCGGTTTTCTCCCACAGTCCCACAAAGATGTGCAGGTTAGGTGGGATTACGCCGACAGGGCGGGGGGGTGCTCTTTCAGAGGTTCGGTGCAGAGTTGATGGGCCGAATGGCCTTCTTCTGCGTTGTAGGGATTCTATAATATTCTATTAAACTGAACCTCTGCGTGTGACAGAGATGCACAAATTACACTGGATGCAAACCCCATTTCACATCAACTCCATTTTCCATTTGCTTCTTGTAACGTGTATTTCATACACTGTATAATCTATGTATCAGATTACCATGGCCCCACTAAAACTACAGATTAATCTCCGGCACACTGCCACATACCAGAAACGTGGGAGCAATCTTTATTCTCTCCATTTTCTTCTTGGTTATCAAAATATTGGAGATGAGGAATAGAGGACTGTCTGGGTGGGGTGGCTGGAAATGATGTGATAAAATCTCCAGGAATATGTCCAAGCAGAGTTGCCAGCTTACCTTTACCTCCGTAGGGGATGCTGGTCCTCTCATTCCTAAAAGAGATAACGCCTCGTCCTTGGGATCGTTTCTCTTCAAGAATGGTTTTGCCGACCTCCTGTGGCAACAGTAGAGAAATATTAGATGTGGGGGAGTGCATTAAACACCCATTACAAAGCTGCTCAGCGAATGGGATCCACACAAGGGTCAGAACATTTTTTTAATATAAATTTAGAGTACCCAATTATTTTTTCCAATTAAGGGGCAATTTAGCGTGGCCAATCCACCTATCCTGCACATCTTTTGAGTTGTGGGGGTGAAACCCACGCAGACACGGGGAGAATGTGCAAACTCCACACGGACAGTGACCCAGAGCCGGGATTCGAACCGGAATTGATCACGTCGACGTAAATTAAACCACCTCCCCTCCAATCACAACCAGCGCAGAGGTAGGTCTCGGCGTGGGGTGGCCGCAGGAAGAGTGACGGCACGGCTGCAGTTGGTGGGGAGGGGGGTTGCGTGTGTGGAGTGGGGGGGTATGGAATGGGGGGGGTGTGGAGTTGAGGGGCGTGTGTGGAGTGGGGGGTGTGGAGTGGCGGGTGTGTGGAGTGGGGGGTGTGGAGTGGGGCGTGTGTGGAGTGGGGGGTGTGTGGAGTGGGTGTGTGGAGTGGGGGGGTTGTGGAGTGGGGGTGTGTGGAGTGGGGGTGTGTGGAGTGGGGGTGTGTGGAGTGGGGGGGGTTGTGGAGTGGGGTGTGTGTGGAGTGGGGGAGTTGTGGAGTGGGGGAGTTGTGGAGTGGGGGTGTGTGGAGTGGGGGGGTTGTGGAGTGGGGGTGTGTGGAGTGGGGGAGTTGTGGACTGGGGTGTGTGGAGTGGGGGTGTGTGGAGTGGGGGGGTTGTGGAGTGGGGGTGTTGTGGAGTGGGGGTGTTGTGGAGTGGGGGGGTGTGGAGTGGGGGGGGTGTGGATGAGGAGGAGAAGCACGAGGAGCAGGAGGAGGAGCACGAGGAGGAGGAGGAGGTGGTGCCACGGCGATGGAGACGTTCGATGAGACCCCGTGTGTACCGGACCCGCTCGTCGTACCAGGACCTCACGGACCGGGCATGCAGGAGGAGCCAGGAAACCGTCGCCCATATCTGTCACCTGATGGCACACCTGGCACCGCGTGGCACTGGGGGAGGACACCCTCTCCCCGTGGCCGTTACTTTGGCTCTGAACTTTATGCCACGGGGTCATTCCAGGTGCCGAGTGGGGACCTGTCTGGCATCTCGCAAGCATCGGTGCACCGATGCATCCGTGCAATGACAGACGCCCTATATCCATTGCGGACCGCTACATCCAGTTCCCTGTGGACCGGGCCAGCCAGGATGCCCGGGCCGTGGGCTTCGCTGCCATGGCCGGGTTTCCCATGGTCCAGGGCGCGATCGATGGGATGCCCGTCGCGCTGCGGCCACCTGCGGATAACAGGACCGTGCTCACCAATAGGAAGGGGACGTATTCCATGAACATTCAGGTGGTCTGCGACCATCGCATGATGATCCTGCACTTCTGCGCCTGGTACCCGGGCAGTGTACATGACTCATACGTATTGGCGCATCTTTCATCCCCACCATGTTCGAGGGGTGCCCGCCCCTGGCTGAGGGGCTGGTTGCTGGGTGACAGGGGTTACCCGTTGCGGTCGTGGCTGATGACGCCTATACGGAGGCCACAGACTGAAGCGGAGATCGGCTACAATGATGCCCATGCAGTGACCAGGGGTGTGATAGAGAGGTACTCAGACCGTTCATGCATGCGGCCGTGACACTGCAGCGCACGGTCCTGTCGTCTGCCCGGGGGGTGGCGAGGGTGACCTGGGGCGGGGGGGGACGGGACACTCACCTGAGGCCGATGTCCTATCACCCCTCACACACACACTGGCGCTCACCTCACACCACACCCCTGCATGCATCGGACAGAGCACAAAGGCAGCTTCTGTAGGTGTGAAAATGATTTTAATAACAAACAGTTCATACACATGCCCTAGCCCCTATAACTAATCTGTGCCCTGCACCCGTGCCAACTTACTCAGTGTCTAAATGTTTGGCTTTACGGGCCCTTTGACTATATCTAGGTGGTTCCCCAGACGGTACAGCAGAGCTGGAGGTGGACTCCTGTGATTCCTGCCCTGTGACTAGGGACCCCTTTGGCGGCCGTTTCCTGGGATGGCCCGGCCTAGATGGGCCAGGCTGCGGCTCGGGTGACTGGGATGGCGAGCTGCCAGCCTGTCCTGCCCGTTGACCACCAGATGCACCTGGGACGGAAGGGGTGGGGGGGGGGGGGGGGGGGGGGGGGGGGGAGTCCGAGGTGTTGGGGTGCCCGATGGCCCCTGGGCCTTTACATGGGTTGGGGATGCGAACGAACTGACCATCCGAGGCCCCCCCCCCCCGCCCCCCGACACCTGGCACTGCCAGTCCTGGAGGCCCGTGCTGGTCTGCAAGTTTGCAGCCATGGAGCTCAGGGAGTTGGCCATCTCTGTCTGTGTCTGGGCAACGCCGGCCAGCACCTGGGCAATAGCGCCGATGGCCTGCTGGGACTGGGCCACGGCCTGCAGAGACTGGGCCAGGGCCTGCTAAGACTGGGCCACTGGCTGCTGGGACTGGGCCACGGCCTGCAGAGACTGGGCCATTGCCTGCTGTGACTGGGCCATGGCCTGCAGAGACTGGGCCATTGCCTGCTGAGACTGTGCCACTCTCTGCAGAGACTGGACCATTGCCTGCTGAGACTGGTCCACGGCCTGCAGAGATTGGGCCATTGCCTGCTGAGCCTGGGCCACGGCCTGCAGAGACTGGGACATTGCCTGCTGGGACTGGGCCACGGCTTGCAGAGACTGGGCCATTGCCTGCTGAGACTGGGCCATGGCCTGCTGGGACTGGGCCATTGCCTGCTGGGACTGGCCCATGGCCTGCAGAGACTGGGCCATGGCCTGCTGGGACTGGGCCATTGCCTGCTGGGACTGGGCCATTGCCTGCTGGGACTGGGCCATTGCCTGCTGGGACTGGGCCACGGTGTTGAGCGCCTCTGTGATCTGCTGCTGGCTCTGGCTCATGGCTTCCTGTGAGAGGGCAGCCATGTCCTGGGCCACAGGCGCTGCCTGAACGGAAAGCTCCAGGTCTTGCATACTGCTCTCCATATCTGACACTTTCTCCATCGCAGACGCCACCCTTGCAGTTTCGGCCTGGGTGGCACATGTGACCAGCACCACTCCCTGCTCCTGCATGCGGGTGGACTCCACCTTCGTCTGTAGCTGCCGCAAGCCGGCAGTCACCCCCTTCGGTCGTCCCTTGGTTCGTGACTGCATCGGGTCTATGGGTGGGTGTGGTAACTCCAGGAATCCGGGACCCGTCTGGGCGGCAGATGGTTGCTCGCGCCGGGATGCCCTCCGACTGCCCGATTCCTCGGCTGCTCCTGCCTCCACCTGCTGTACTGGGACGGCTGTGTTGTGCGCACCAGTTAGTGTCCCAGATGCCTCATTGCTAAAGTGCCCAACCGAGGTGAGTGTCTCTGCAATGGTGGAGGGTGTAGTGTCGTGCTCCTCATCCGACCCAAAGTCCATGATCCCCTGGGGTGGTGGTTCTTTTCCATCCGTCCCCTGTGTGTCAGAGTCCTGTGTGTCAGTGTCCTGTGCGTCAGTGTCCTGGGTAGGTGTGTCCTGGGTAGGTGTGTCCTGGGTTGGCTGCGGCGGGGGCCTGTTCCTGTGACTGCCCCCCTCGTCGCTGGGTCTGGCCCGGCGGCGTCGCCGCACTCGCACGAGATGGGGGCATCATCTCCCTGGTGCTCCAGGTCTGTCCCTGGCTCATGGCCGCCCTGGATTGTCCTGGGGGCAGTCGGCATCCCTGGGGACGGGTGCGTTGCCGTTTGGTCCTGCAATACACAATATAGCATGCATGGTTAGACACGCAGACGGGGATCGGGGGCAAGGGGGATATGGGGGAAGGGGTTTATGGGAGATATGGGGAAAGGGGGATATGGAGGAAAGGGGGATATGGGGGAAAGGGGGATATGGGGGAAAGGGGGATGTGGGGGAAAGGGGGACATGGGGGAAAGGGGGATATGGGGCAAGGGGGATATGGGGAGGGGATATGGGGAGGGGATATGGGGCAAGGGGGATATGGGGATGGGAGATATGGGGGATGGGAGATATGGGGGATGGGGATATGGGACAAGGGGGATATGGGGGAAGGGAGATATGGGGGATATGGGGCAAGGGGGATATGGGGTAAGGGGGATATGGGGTAAGGGGGGATATGGGGTAAGGGGGATATGGGGTAAGGGGGGATATGGGGTAAGGGGGGATATGGGGCAAGGGGGGATATGGGGAAGGGGTTATGGGGACAGGGGAATATGGAGGATATGGGTAAGGGGGATATGGAGGAAGGGGGATATTGGGCAAGGGGGATATGGGGGATATGGGGGAAAGGGGGATATGGGGGAAAGGGGGATATGGGGCAATGGGGATATGGGGAGGGGGATATGGGGCAAGGGGGATATGGGGGATGGGAGATATGGGGGATGGGGATATGGGACAAGGGGGATATAGGGGAAGGGAGATATGGGGCAAGGGGGATATGGGGTAAGGGGGGATATGGGGCAAGGGGGGATATGGGGCAAGGGGGGATATGGGGCAAGGGGGGATATGGGGCAAGGGGGGATATGGGGCAAGGGGTTATGGGGACAGGGGAATATGGAGGATATGGGTAAGGGGGATATGGAGGAAGGGGGATATTGGGCAAGGGGGATATGGGGAAAGGGGGATATGGGGGAAAGGGGGATATGGGGCAAGGGGGATATGGGGAGGGGGATATGGGGAGGGGGATATGGGGCAAGCGGATATGGGGGATGGGAGATATGGGGGATGGGGATATGGGACAAGGGGGATATGGGGGAAGGGAGATATGGGGGATATGGGGCAAGGGGGATATGGGGATAGGGGGATATGGGGTAAGGGGGGATATGGGGTAAGGGGGGATATGGGGCAAGGGGGGATATGGGGCAAGGGGGATATGGGGCAAGGGGGATATGGGGCAAGGGGGGATATGGGGCAAGGGGGGATATGGGGCAAGGGGGGATATGGGGGAAGGGGTTATGGGGACAGGGGAATATGGAGGATATGGGTAAGGGGGATATGGAGGAAGGGGGATATTGGGCAAGGGGGATATGGGGGAAAGGGGGATATGGGGCAAGGGAGATTATGGGGGATATGGGGAAGGGGAAAAGGGGGCAGGTCATGGGGGTCTCACTTGGTGGTGCAGCCCAGATCTCTGCATCTGCAACCTCCCGGTCCTCGGGGCCGCCTGCAAGTTCCAGGGCCCTCTCTTCATGAACGGTGAGTGGTCGCAGTTCAGGTGGACCCCCTCCGGTCCTCTCACACTCCCGGTTGTTGTGTGCGCACTTCTCCGGTGGGGGGGGGGGGGGGGGGGTGGCAGGGTTAAAGGGCAACAGTGTTAGGCAGAGATATACATGCGGACCAGTGGTTGTGTGTATGTTGGCTGAGGTTCACAACCCATCCTGCCACTGCAGCCTACATGGGTGGGTGCAGCCATTTCAGTTGCACCTGGCACTGTGCCGCACATCGGAGGTGGGGGGGGGGGGGGGGAAACGCACCCTGGCTGCCCTGACAAGGTCATTGACCTTCTTGTGGCACTGGGCACCTGTCCTTGGTGTTACAGCTGATGGCCTCTGCCACCCCCCTCCACAGGCGTCGGCTGAGGCGTGGAGCGACCCTGCAGCTGTGTCCGGGGTACAGGGCCTCCCACCTCTGCTCCACTGTGTCCAGGAGCTCCTTGATGACCCGCTCCTGGAACCTCAACGCTGCGCGGTGGCCGGTCATTTTGACGGGTGCTACGACGCCGCTGCTAGCCCATTCTGGGCCGGAGAATTTGCGCCATTTCGGTGGGGTCCGGCGCCGGAGTGATTTGTGTCGTTTTTGGCGCCGGGTTCCGGCCATCGCGCCGATTATCTGAGAATGCCGCCCCTTGTGTCCAGATCGTGCCAACATGTTGGAGAGAACCACATTCTCATCGATTCTACTTCCCAATTAAGGGGCTTTCTGGCCCCAATGGAACTCTTGGAGGGCCTTGTCTGTTTGGCCCCTTGGAGTTTAAACTTCTCATTTTCATATTGGAGGGTACCACAAGAACATGGCAGATGGAATATATTGTGGAGCAATGTAAAGTTATCCACTTTGGTCAGAAAAACAGAAATGCAGAACATTTCTTAAATGGTGAGAGGTTCCAAAGGGACCTGGGTGTCTTTCTTTATGCCATTTAAAGTTAACTTGCAAGTGCAGTCAGCAATTAGGAAGGCAAATGGTGTTTTAGCCTTTATTAAGAGAGGATCTGGGTAACGGAATAAAGATGTCTTACTGCAATTATAAAAACTCTTGGTGAGACTGCAGCTGGAACGTTGTGTACACATTTAGGGCAGCATGGTAGCATGGTGGTTAGCATAAATGCTTCACAGCTCCAGGGTCCCAGGTTCGATTCCCGGCTGGGTCACTGTCTGTGCGGAGTCTGCACGTCCCCCCCCATGTGTGCGTGGGTTTCCTCCAGTTTAGGGTTACTGGTATAGGGTGGATACGTTGGCTTGAGTAGGGTGATCATTGCTCGGCACAACATCGAGGGCCGAAGGACCTGTTCTGTTCTGTGCTGTACTGTTCTATGTTCTATTTGTTCTCCATATCTAAGTGAGAATCTACCTGCCGGAGAGGGAGTGCAGCGGACTTTCTTTTATTCTTGAAAGAGTTGTTGCTGGCTAGGCCAGCATTTATTGTCCTTCCCTAATTGCCCCCGATGAACTGTTACTGTCCATGTGGTGTTGGTATAACCACAGGTGTAGGAGTCCCAGGATTCTGACCCAGTGGTTTTCAAAGTAACCTTATTGCAGTGTTAAGGTAAGCCTACTTGTGACGCTAATAAAGATTATATTATTATATAACGAAGGAACAATGATATATTTCCAACTGTGTGGCTTGGAGGGGAACTTGCAGCTGATCGCCTTGTCCTTCTAGGTGGTAGAGGTCATGGGTTTGGAAGGTGGAGTTGAAGGAGCCTTGGTGAGTTGTTGCAGTACATCTTGTGGAAGGTACACACGGCTGCCACTGAGCGTTAGTGGTGGAGGCATCGGATGTTAAAGGTGGTGGATGCGGTGCCAATCAAGTGGACAGCCTTGTCCTGGTACGTGCATGTTCAGGACTTTATTTCATCCCAATACGGGCGGCTCAAAGTCTGTGGTAAACTCCTGCCCCTGGACTCTGAAATCCCAAGCACAACAACACAAAATCTGATCTCAACAGCCTACCAAGTTAGTGATAACCACAAATCACCTGAGACCATTGATGCTGTCTTCCTCCCATGTCCACCAATACACAAAACATTCATTGCTTATGATGCATTAGCATTCACAATCTGACAGTGTGGAACTTCTACTCTCACCTGACAGGCTGGTACAGAGGAGGAGGCACTTTTGGCTGGTTGTGGTACAACTTGATTATTTCTCGGATGTTTTGACTTGGTTCTACTTCTGTGGGACCCTGGCTGGACCTCACCATCTCTGGTTTCTGAATCTTGTCTCCTGTACTCTGTTTTTGCTCCTTTTCCTCCTCTTTGTGCTGTGTCTCTTTCATGGGGTTTGCTGGAGGAGGAGTCTCTGCAGGAATGAGGAGTGGACAAGTTGTGTAAGTTGAGGCTTATTGAAGTTAACAGTACTCAGCATATCCTCCAGAGACAAACTGCGGTGTTCCCGTAATCCTATCACACTGCCCAGTATTTGTGATGGGTGACTGGACGGTAGGGGGCTGAGCAGGTTGGTGGTTTATTGTGAGATAGTTTAAATATCAGTAACTTGGGCGCAATTCTCCGGAAAAAGTTTTCAGTGTGGTAGCGAGCGGGACTGGCCAAACATTGGCTTCTTAATATTCGGCCCTGGCCTAACTGGCCTCCAGCACCACAATTCAACGTTAACTGGTCCACGTAATGAGGCCTCACGGACATCTCAGGGGCCAGTTTAGCACAGTGGGTTAAACAGCTGACTTGTAATTCAGAACAAGACCGGCAGCGCGGGTTCAATTCCCGTACCAGCCTCCCCGAACCGGCAAATAGGAGCTTTTCACAGTAACTTTATTGAAGCCTACTTGTGACAATAAGCGATTATTATTATTCTCGTCGCAAATGAAAGCTCACCAGCACAGTGCATGCACCTCCCCGCTAACAAGGTCGAGCAGCACTTAAGCTGCACTTGCTCAGCCAATCTAAGCCAGCTCGCAATAATGGTGCCCAGGAGACAGGCCCCAAGATTCGGGGATACTGACCCGGGGAGCCTCTGAGATGCAGTGAAGGCCAGGATGGATGTCCTGTTCGCCTGAGGGCTGTGAACTCAGGAAGTGTGAATAGGAGGACTGGCCTCCTGTGTCAAAAAAAGGTCAGCGACCAACACGGGGCAGCATGGGTGAGTAGACACCAATGCTCCCCCCAGGGAGCATATATCTCCCAACTTCTCATGCGACACCCAATACTTCCTCCACGGCCCTCTCCCTTCAACCCCCCCCAACCTTTACGTTACACCACCCCCCTAACCCCCCCCCCCCCCGCCCCACCACCACCACTGTAAACCATGTGTGTGGCTAACAATGCCCTTTCTCTGTCACCTCAGTTTAAGCTCCCCCACATTTGCTGGGAGAGGGCCCAGACTGGCGGAGGAGTGCCAGACGTACGATTTCTCATGACCTTCGAGGAGGGGCCCTGGAGGCGACTGGGGTGGCTGAGGACAGGGTAGTCACCAACGCAGAGGCTGGCGGACAATCGCAGCGTCACAGCTGTCATCCTCACCCTCAACCAGTGGATATATGCACCACAGTGGGAAATGTTAGTGGTCAGGCTTCTGGGGCAAAATCTGGTGAGTACCACACTGCTGATGTGCATCAGGTGGAGGCAGGAACCCCCAGGCAAGACAGCAGTTGGAGTTCTTCTGGATCCCAGAGAGAAAGCCAGCGAGAAACACCCCACAAAACTCGCCCAAAACGACACTTAGAAGGGGGGGGGGGGGGAAATCCAATGGGCATGTTGTGTCCGAAAAGCAGCTCTGTGCAGCATGGCCGATAAAAGCCCGGAGACCCCGCTCCCAGGATCCACCTGGCACACAACGCGATCTCGCGAGATGTTACGCTGTTTTGGCAGACCTGTATATTGGAGCAAGACATCTAGTCTGCATATTCCCAAGGAACTTGAGACTTTGGGATTCGTTCCCTTCGCCTCAGAGACTTCCAGGCGAGCCATTCAGCATTGGTCTCCCAGATGTGGACCAGACGGGACGGTACTTGTGAGGGTCCCCTAGAGGATCGGAGGCCCCCAGATGCATGCCCTTTGGGCAGGGTGGTGACCTGGTGCTGCTGGTGTCACCTGTACACACTGGCAGTGCCACCTAGGTGCCAGCCTGGCACTGCCAAGGTGGCACTTCTAGCTAGCATGGTCATCGAGAGGGTGCCAAGCTGACATTTTATGCGGATGCGATCGGGGCGGAGATGCCCTGCGCAGGTTTGGGAGGATATTGGGGCAGGGCCTGGGGGGCCTTTCCACGGCACGTTTGGGCTGGGGGGAGTATTGGGGGCCGCCTATGGGACTTGGAGATTGGGATGTCATTTAAAATTGGAGTTCCGATCTCCTGCTACACTGGGCAGCTCTGGTGGGCGAAGTGCCCTCGTGTACTGAACAGGGCTATGTGCAGCCTCATCCGCGTGTTCCCCACTTAGGCCCCTCATATAACGTGAGTCGCTTTGAGTGTCGGGAAACACATAGCTAAATGTCCTCGCTATGGGACTTTGGTCTCAATTAATTGAATTGCGCTGTTAGAATTTTTTGGTTGAATCGCACCAATTAGCTCCATCTTAATCGTGTCAAAATCTGTTCTCAGTTTCTGTGATCTTGCCAAAGATACCTTTGTTTCCCTCCACCTCAGAATTACTGGACTCCTTTGTTTCTTGCTCCTCTTCTACTTTCTCAGGTTTAGGAAGCAAAATCTTCAATGGAGGAATTATCGGCAGTTTCTCCTCTTTCCCTGTGAGGACGACAAGAGAGGAAAGGAAATTATGCGGCATTGAGGACCCAATTCTCACATATGTTCAAACAGCACTGAATAAATTAATTCAATAATGGACCTTGACCCAGTTCATTCAACATTTTGGGATTCTAGTATCATAGAATTTACAGTGCAGAAGGAGGCCATTCGGCCCATCGAGTCTGCACCGGTCCTTGGAAAGAGCTCCCTACCCAAGCCCACACCTCCACCCTATCCCGGTAACCCAGCAACCCCATGCATCCTTTTTTGGACACAAAGGGAAATTGAGCACGACCAATCCGCCTAACCTGCACATCTTTGAACTGTGGGAGGAAACCGGAGCACCCGGAGGAAACCCACGTGGACACGGGGAGAACGCAGTCATCCAAGCCGGGAATCGAATCTGGGGTCCTGGAGCTGTGAAGCAACTGTGCTAACCACTGTGCTACCATGCTGCTCAAATCAGTAATGTAGATGAGTAATAGGAAACTTGAAATGAGACGTGTACAGAATGCTTGGGAGGGACAGCAGGCTTTCCAAGAATTTCCATATCTAAAGATTTCCCCACGTTATTCTAGTCAACAACTCAATCAGTGTTGCATTATGCGACTACCAGCCTACTACGAGGCACATTAGATGAGCCGGGTTCGTTGTTCATCTCACAATCAAAGGGAGAATAATTTCCTCCTTTCTCCAGTTTCTTTGAAGAAAATTTAAACATTTCTCAACTTGTAAAGTTGAACCATCCTATTTATTCTTTACAAGCCCTCCGTATACACAGGATCTGCTCAAACGAGGAGGAGCGTAACAGACATCTACAGACGCTGAAAGATGCCGTCGTACGAACGGGAGTTGTAAGTTGTAAGACTTCTTACTGTTATTCCATTGGTAGAGAGTGAGGGAGTGTATGTTATTCCATTGTTAGTGCCTGAGGGAGTGTATGTTATGCTCTTAGAACATAAGAACATAATAACTAGGAGCAGTAGTAGCCATCTGACCCCTCGAGCCTGCTCCACCATTCAATGAGATCATGGCTGATCATTTGTGGACTCAGCTCCACTTTCCGGCCCGAACATCATAACCCTTAATGCCTTTATTCTTCAAAAAACTATCTATCTTTATCTTAAAACCATTTAATGAAGGAGCCTCAACTGCTTCACTGGGCAAGGAATTCCATAGATTCACAACCCTTTGGGTGAAGAAGTTCCTCCTAAACTCAGTCCTAAATCTACTTCCCCTTATTTTGAGGCTATGTCCCCTAGTTCTGCTTTCACCCGCCAGTGGAAACAACCTGTCCGCACCAATCCTATCTATTCCCTTCATAATTTTTAATGTTTCTATACGATCCCCCCCCTCACATCCTTCTAAATTCCAATGAGTACAGTCCCAGTCTACTCAACCTCTCCTCGTAATCCAACTCCTTCAGATCTGGGATTAACCTAGTGAATCTCCTCTGCACACCCTCCAGCGCCAGTACGTCCTTTCTCAAGTAAGGAGACCAAAACTGAACACAATACTCCAGGTGTGGCCGCACTAACACCTTATACAATTGCAACATAACCTCCCTAGTCTTAAACTCCATCCCTCTAGCAATGAAGGACAAAATTCCATTTGCCTTCTTAATCGCCTGTTGCACCTGTAAACTAACTTTTTGTGACTCATGCACGAGCACACCCAGGTCTATCTGCACAGCAAAATGTTTTAATACTTTATCATTTAAATAATAATCCCGTTTGCTGTTATTCCTACCAAAATGGATAACCTCACATTTGTCAACATTGTATTCCATCTGCCAGACCCTAGCCCGTTCACTTAACCTACCCAAATCCCTCTGCAGACTTCCGGTATCCTCTGCACATTTTGCTTTACCACTCATCTTTGTGTTGTCTGCAAACTTGGACACATTGCACTTGGTCCCCAACTCCAAATCATCAATGTAAATTGTGAACAATTGTGGGCCCAACACTGATCCCTGAGGGACACCACTAGCTACTGATTGCCAACCAGAGAAACACCCATTAATCCCCATTCTTTGCTTTCTATTAATTAACCAATCCTTTATCCATGCTACTACTTTACCCTTAATGCCATGCATCTTTATCTTATGCAGAAAACCTTTTGTGTGGCAACTTGTCAAAAGCCTTCTGGAAATCCAGATATACCACATCCATTGGCACCCCGTTATCTACCGCTCTGGTAATGTCCTCAAAAGATTCCACAAAATTAGTTAGGCAGGACCTGCCCTTTAGGAACCCATGCTGTGTCTGCCCAATGGGACAATTTCCATCCAGATGCCTCGCTATTTTTTCCTTGATGATAGAAGTTAAGCTAACTGGCCTATAATTACCCACTATCTGCCTACCTTCTTTTTTAAACAGTGGTGTCACGTTTGCTAATTTCCAATCCGCCGGGACCACCCCAGAGGCAAGTGAATTTTTGTAAATTATCACTCGTGCATTTGCAATTACCCTAGCCATCTCTTTTAGCACTCTGGGATGCATTCCATCAGGGCCAGGAGACTTGTCTACCTTTAGCCCCATTAGCTTGTCCATCACTAACTCCTTAGTGATAACAATCATCTCAAGGTCCTCACCTGTCATAGCCTCATTTCCATCAGTCACTGACATGTTATTTGTGTCTTCCACTGTGAAGACCGACCCAAAAAACTGTTCAGTTCCTCAGCCATTTCCTCATCTCCCATTATTAAATCTCCCTTCCCTTCCTCTAAAGGGCCAATATTTACCTTACCCACTGTTTTTTGTTTTATATGTTTGTGGTAACTTTTACTATCTGTTTTTATACTCTGAGCAAGTTTACTCTCATAATCTATCTTATTCTTCTTTATAGCTTTTTTAGTATCTTTCTGTTGCCCACTAAATATTTCCCAGTCCTCGAGTCTCCCACTAATCTTTGCCACTTTGTATGCTTTTTCCTCCAATTTGATACTCTCCCTTATTTCCTTCGATATCCATGGTAGATTTTCCCTCTTTCTACCACCCTTCCTTTTTGTTGGTATAAATCTTTGCTGAGCACTGTGAAAAATCCATTGGAAGGTTATCCACTGTTCCTCAAACTGTTTCACCATAAAATCTTTGCTCCCAGTCTACCTTATCCCTCTTCTCTCATCCAATTGTAATCTCCTTTGTTTATGCACAGAACACTAGTATTTGATTTTACCTTCTCACCCTCCATCTGTATTTTAAATTCGACCTCACTGTGATCGCTCTTTCTGAGAGGATCCCTAACTATGACGTCATTAAACAATCCTGTCACATTACACAGGACCAGATCTAGGACCGCTTGTTCCGTCGAAGGTTCCATTACATACTGGAAACTATCGCGGATACATTCTATAAACTCCTCCTCACGGTTGCCTTGACCGACCTGGTTAAACCAATCAACACGTAGATTAAAATCCCCCATGATAACTGCTGTACCATTTCTACATGCATCAGTTATTTCCTTGTTTATTGCCTGCCCCACCATAATGTTACTATTTGGTGGCCTATAGACTACTCCCATCAGTGACTTTTTCGCCTTACTATTCCTGATTTCCACCCAAATGGATTCAACCTTATCCTCCATAGCACCGATGTCATCCCTTACTACTGCATGGATGTCATCCTTAAATAACAGAGCTACACCACCTCCCTTACCATCCACTCTGTCCTTCCGTAACGTTTGATACCCTTGGATATTTAACTCCCAGTCGTGACCCTCCTTTAACCATGTTTCAGTAATGGCCACTAAATCATAGTCAATCACAATGATTTGCGCCATCAACTCAGTTACCTTATTCCGAATACTACGAGCATTCAGGTAAAGTGCACTTATGTTGGCTTTTATACCTCTGTTTTGAATCTTAACACCTTAATCAGTCACCTCTCCTATGTTATTTTTCCTCTTAACTTTTCGCCTAATTTTCTTTGACGTTGAACCCGTATCTTCTTGTAACAACCTGCCGCATCACTTACCATTTAGGTTTTACTTCCCGTTTTATTCCTTTTGGTATTTCTGGCCTATTCACTGAGCTCCCCCCAGTCACTGTACCTTGTACTGTCGCCCTTTTTGATTTCTGACTTTGGCTTCTCTGCCTTACACTTTCCCCCTTACTGTCTTTTGTTTCTATCCCTGTCTTACTACCTTTTGACTTCCTGCATCGGTTCCCATCCCCCTGCCACATTAGTTTAAACACTCCCCAACAGCTCTTGCAAATTGCCCCCCTGGGACATCAGTTGCAGTCCCGTCCCAATGCCCCAGGAATCTGAAACCCTCCCCCTGACACCATCCCTTCAGCCACGTATTCATCCAATATATCCTGTCATTTCTACTCTGACTAGATGTGGCACCGGTAGTAATCATGAGATCACTATCTTCAAGGTCCGATTTCTTAAACTTCCTTCCTAGCTCCCTGTATTCTGCTTTTAGGACCTCATCCCTTTTTTTAATCTATGTCGCTTGAACCAATGTATACCGCGACCACTGGCTGTTCACCCTCCCCCTCCAGAATGTCCTGTGCCCGTTCCAAGACATCCTTGACCCTTGTACCAGGGAGGCAACAGACCATCCTGTAATCTTGTTTGCGGCCACAGAAACGCCCGTCTGTTCCCCTTACAATTGAATCCCCGTAACTATTGCACTGTCACACTTATCACTTCTCCCCTCTGCAACAGAACCAACCGTGGTGCCACGGGTTTGGCTGTTGCTGTTTTACCCCGAGAGGCCAATCCCCTCAACAGTATCCAAAGCGGTATATCTGTTCTGCAGGGGAATGGCCACAGGAGATTTCTGCACTACCTTTTTTTAATTTTTTTAAAAAATAACTTTTATTAAGATTTTCACAAAATATAAACAACAAAACAATATTAACAAAACAACCATAGTAAAAACCAAAGAATAACCCCCCCCCCCCCAGCAACTACAAAAAAAAAGCAAACAACAAAAAGGAAAGAGATAACACCCGCCACATCCAACAAACCCATATACACCATTCTCCCTCCCACCGAACCAAACCCCCCCAGGGTTGCTGCTGCCGGCCTATTTCCCTACCGTTCCGCCAGGAAGTCCAGGAAAGGCTGCCACCGCCTGAAGAACCCTTGCACCGACCCTCTCAGGGCGAATTTCACCCTCTCCAACTTAATGAACCCCGCCATGTCATTGATCCAGGCCTCCACGCTTGGGGGCCTCGCATCCTTCCACTGAAGCAAAATCCTATGCCGGGCTACTAGGGACGCAAAGGCCAGAACACCGGCCTCTTTCGCCTCCTGTACTCCCGGCCTCGCTGCTACCCTAAATATCGCGAGTCCCCAGCCTGTCTTGACCCTGGATCCCACCACCCTCGACACCGTGCTTGCTACCCCCTTCCAAAAGTCCCCCAACGCTGGGCATGCCCAGAACATATGGGCATGGTTCGCTGGGCTCCCCGAGCACCTAGTCCACCTATCCTCGCCCCCAAAGAACCTGCTCATCCTCATCCCGGTCATATGAGCCCTATGCAGCACTTTGAACTGTATGAGGCTAAGCCTCGCACAAGAAGAGGAGGAGTACACCCTTTCCAGGGCATCCGCCCACGTCCCCTCCTCAATCTCCTCACCCAGCTCCTCTTCCCATTTACCCTTCAGCTCCTCCACCGAGGCCTCATCCACCTCCTGCATAACATGGTACACGTCCAAAATCTTCCCTCCTCCAACCCACACCCCCGAGAGCACCCTGTCCCGTACCCCACGTGGGGGCAACAGAGGGAAAACCTCCACCTGCCAAACGCCCTAACCTGCATGTACCTAAACATGTTCCATGGGGGGAGCCCAAACTTCCCCTCTAACTCACCCAGGCTTGCGAACCTCCCATCCACAAACAGGTCCCTCAACCTCCTAATACCTACCCTGTGCCAGCCCAGAAATCCGCCATCGATGCTCCCTGGAACAAACCGGTGGTTCCCCCGTATCGGGGACTCCGTCGAGCCCCCCACCTCCCCTCTATGCTGTCTCCATTGCCCCCAAATTTTGAGGGTAGCCGCCACCACCGGGCTCGTGGTATACATTGTTGGAGGGAGAGGCAATGGCGCCGTTACCAGCGCCTCCAGGCTCGTGCCCACACAGGACGCCATCTCCATCCTCTTCCATGCTGCCCCTTGCCCGTCCATTACCCACTTATGCACCATCGCTGCGTTGGCAGCCCAATAGTACCCACAGAGGTTGGGCAGCGCCAACCCCCCCATATCCCTGCCCCGCTCCAAAAACACCCTTCTCACCCTCGGAGTCCCATACGCCCACACAAATCCCGTAATACTCCTGTTAACTCTCCTAAAAAAGGCCTTTGGGATAAGGATGGGAAGGCATTGAAACAGGAACAAAAACCTCGGGAGCACCGTCATCTTGACGGACTGCACCCTACCCGCCAGCGGTAACATATCCCACCTTTTAAACTCCTCCTCCATTTGCTCCACCAACCTTGTGAGGTTAAGCTTGTGCAGGGCCTCCCAGCTCCCAGCCACCTGGACTCCCAGGTACCTAAAGCTCCTCCCTGCCTGCTTCAGTGGGAGCCTACCAATCCCCTCCTCCTGATCCCCCGGGTGCACAACGAACAGCTCGCTCTTACCCAGGTTCAGCTTATACCCAGAAAAGCCCCCAAATTCGCTGAGAATCCTCATCACTTCAGGCATTCCCTCCACCGGGTCCGCCACAGACAGCAACAGGTCGTCCGCATAAAGCGACACTCGATGCTCCTCCCCACCCCACACCAGGCCCCTCCAGTTCCTCGACTCCCTCAACGCCATGGCCAGGGGCTCAATTGCCAACGCAAAGAGCAAGGGGGACAGGGGACACCCCTGTCTCATCCCCCGGTGCAGCCGAAAGTACTCCGACCTCCTCCTATTTGTGGCTACACTCGCCATCGGGGCCTCGTAGAGCAGCCTCACCCACCGGATAAACCCCTCCCCAAACCCAAACCTCTCCAACACCTCCCACAAATACTCCCACTCAACCCTATCAAAGGCCTTCTCCGCGTCTAATGCCACCACTATCTCCGCCTCCCCTTCCACAGCCGGTATCATAATGACATTCAGAAGCCTTTGTATGTTGGTATTGAACTGCCTTCCCTTTACAAACCCCATCTGGTCCTCGTAAATGACCCCCGGCAAACAATCCTCTATCCTTGTAGCTAAGATCTTTGCCAACAGCTTGCCGTCTACATTTAGCAGCGAGATCGGCCTATATGACCCACACTGCAGGGGGTTCTTGTCCCGCTTAAGGATCAAGGAAATCAGCGCCTGTGACATAGTTGGGGGCAAAGCCCCCCCCTCCCTTGCCTCGTTAAAGGTCCGAACCAACAGGGGGCCCAACAGGTCCGCATACATTTTATAAAATTCGGCCAGAAACCCATCCGGTCCCGGCGCCTTCCCCAACTGCATGCACCCTATCCCTTTAACCAGCTCCTCCAGCTCAATCGGCGCCCCCAGTCCCTCCACCTGCCCTGTCTCCACCTTCGGAAATCGCAGCTTGTCCAAGAAGCGCCCCATTTCCCCACCCCCCCTTCCACCGGGGGTTCAGACCGGTAAAATTTCCCATAAAAGTCCCTAAAGACCCCATTAACGTCTACCTCCCTCCGCACCACCTTCCCATCTCTATCCTTCACTCCCCCAATCTCCCTGGCCGCGTCTCGCTTTCGGAGCTGCTGTGCCAGCATCCTACTCGCTTTCCTCCACTGAGCTTCCGATGCCTCGCTCTCTTGCTCTGTCTGGTGGTTCCTGCCTGTGGAGTCTGAGCCTGCGGTGTGACCACCTCTCTATACATGCTATCCACAATGCTCTCTGACTCGCAGATGCTCCACAGTGTCTCCTGCCGCCTCTCCATCTCTGAAACTCGAGCTTCCAGGAGCTGTAACCGGAGATACTTCCTGCAGACATGCTGACCCTGGGGTCTGGAACTGTCCCCAGCCTGCCACATGGAGCTTGAGGAGCAGACCATGCCTTGGAGCTGTCCTGCCATGATTTATTCCTTTAAATTAAACTTTTGAAATTACATTTTAGAAAGATGTTTTTGTGTTGGATTATATCCAATCTCCTGTATACTTTTTAATTAGCTTTATCCCAGAGTATTTATCTTGCTTGATCTGACAACAAATTAAATAGTTATATAATTGAAATAAAAAGTTATTTAATTAAATTTTTAAAAGTTATTTAAATCAACTTAAAAATAGTAATTTAAATCAACCCAAAATAGTTATTTAAGTGAGATTAAAAAATTAAAAAATAGTAATTCAAATCAGATTAAAACTAGTAACTCATAAATTTATCTTTCAGACAATCAGGTCACTGTCCACTGCGACGTCACTTTACCAAGTTTTTTTTCAATTTGAATTAAACAAACAGACCAGCAGCGCTCCTCCCCGCAGCGCAGTGTCCCGCGCAGGTCCGCTCCTCCCCGCAGCGCAGTGTCCCGCGCAGGTCTGCTCCACCCCGCAGTGCAGTGCCCCGCGCAGGACCGCTCCTCCGCACAGCGCAGTGTCCCGCGCAGGTCCGCACCTCCCCGCAGCGCAGTGTCCCGCGCAGGTCCGCTCCTCCCCACAGCGCAGTGTCCCGCGCAGGTCCGCTCCACCCCGAAGCGCAGTCTCCCGCGCTGGTCCGCTCCACCCCGCAGCGCAGTGTCCCGCGCAGGTCCGCTCCTCCCCGAAGCGCAGTGTCCCGTGCAGGACCGCTCCTCCCAGCAGCGCAGTGTCCCACGCAGGTCCGCTCCTCCCCGCAGCGCAGTGTCCCGCGCAGGTCCGTACCTCCCCGCAGCGCAGTGTCCCGCGCAGGTCCGCTCCTCCCCTCAGCGCAGTGTCCCGCGCAGGTCCGTACCTCCCCTCAGCGCAGTGTCCCGCGCAGGTCCGCTCCTCCCCACAGTGCAGTGTCCCGCGCAGGTCCGCTCCTCCCCGCAGCGCAGTGTCCCGCGCAGGTCTGCTCCTCCCCACAGAACAGTGTCCCGCGCAGGTCTGCTCCTCCCCGCAGCACAGTGTCCCGCGCAGGTCCGCTCCTCCCCGCAGCGCAGTGTCCCGCGCAGGTCAGCTCCTCCCCGCAACGCAGTGTCCCACGCAGGTCCGCTCCTCCCCGCAGCGCAGTGTCCCGCGCAGGTCCGCTCCTCCCCGCAGCGCAGTGTCCCGCGCAGGTCCGCTCCACCCCGCAGCGCAGTGTCCCGCACAGGTCCGCTCCACCCCGAAGCGCAGTGTCCCGCGCAGCTCCGCTCCACCCCGCAGCGCAGTGTCCCGCGCAGGTCCGCTGCTCCCCGCAGCGCAGTGTCCCGCGCAGGTCCGCTCCTCCCCGAAGCGCAGTGTCCCACGCAGGTCCGCTCCTCCCCGCAGCGCAGTGTCCCGCGCAGGTCCGCTCCTCCCCGAAGCGCAGTGTCCCGCGCAGGTCTGCTCCCAGCTCTCATCTCGCTATTATAAACACTGAAACTCCCGGCTCTCCTCTCGCCGTTATAAACACTGAAACTCCCGGCTCTCCTCTAGCTGTTTTAAACCGGAAACTCCCGGCTCTCCTCTCGCTGTTTTAAACACTGAAACTCCCGGCTCTCCTCTCGCTGTTTTAAACACTGAAACTCCCGGCTCTCCTCTCGCTGTTTTAAACACTGAAACTCCGGGCTCTCCTCTCGCTTTTATAAACACTGAAACTCCGGGCTCCCCTCTCGCTATTATACACACTGAAACTCCCGGCTCTCCTCTCGCTGTTTTAAACACTGAAACTCCCGGCTCCCCTCTCACCGTTTTAAACACTGAAACTCCCGGCTCCCCTCTCACCGTTTTAAACACTGAAACTCCCGGCTCTCCTCTCGCTGTTTTAAACACTGAAACACCCGGCTCTCCTCTCGCTGTTTTAAACACTGAAACTCCCGGCTCCCCTCTCGCTGTTTTAAACACTGAAACCCCCGCTCTCCTCTCGCTGTTTTAAACTGGAAACTCCCGGCTCTCCTCTCGCTGTTTTAAACACTGAAACTCCCGGCTCTCCTCTCGCTGTTTTAAACAGTAAAACTCCCGGCTCTCCTCTCGCTGTTTTAAACACTGAAACTCCCGACTCTCCTCTCGCTGTTTTAAACACTGAAACTCCCGGCTCTCCTCTCTCTGTTTTAAACACTGAAACTCCCGGCTCTCCTCTCACTGTTTCAAACACTGAAACTCCCGGCTCTCCTCTCGCTGTTATAAACACTGAAACTCCCGGCTCTCCTCTCGCTGTTTGAAACTGGAAACTCCCGGCTCTCCTCTCGCTGTTTTAAACTGGAAACACCCGGCTCGCCTCTCGCTGTTTTAAACACTGAAACATTGTTAGAGAGTGAGGGAGTGTATGTTTTCCATTGTCAGAGCCTGAGCGAGTGTACGTTATTCCAAGATGTAGAGATGCCGGCGTTGGACTGGGGCGAGGTCAGTAAGAAGTCTTACAGCACCAGGTTAAAGTCCAACAGGTTTGTTTCCATTCCATTGGTAACGGGTGAGGGAGTGTATGTTATTCTATTGGTCGAGAATGAGGGAGTGTATGTTATTCCATTGGTCGAGAATGAGGGAGTGTATGTTATTCCATTGGTAAAGAGTGAGGGAGTGTATGTTATTCCATTGGTCGAGAATAAGAGAGTGTATGTTATTCTATTGGTCGAGAATGAGGGAGTGTATGTTATTCCATTGGTCGAGAATGAGGGAGTGTATGTTATTCCATTGGTAGAGAGTGAGGGAGTGTATGTTATTCCATTGGTAAAGAGTGAGGGAGTGTATGTTATTCCATTGGTAAAGAGTGAGGGAGTGTATGTTATTCCATTGGTCGAGAATGAGGGAGTTTATGTTATTCCATTGGTAGAGAGTGAGGGAGTGTATGTTATTCCATTGGTCGAGAATGAGGCAATGTATGTTATTCTATTGGTCGAGAATGAGGAAGTGTATGTTATTCTATTGGTAGAGAGTGAGGGAGTGTATGTTATTCTATTGGTCGAGAATGAGGGAGTGTATGTTATTCCATTGGTAGAGAGTGAGGGAGTGTATGTTATTCTATTGGTCGAAAATGAGGGAGTGTATGTTATTCTATTGGTCGAGAATGAGGGAGTGTATGTTATTCCATTGGTAGAGAGTGAGGGAGTGTATGTTATTCTATTGGTCGAGAACGAGGGAGTGTATGTTATTCTATTGATCAAGAGTGAGGGAGTGTATGTTATTCCATTGTTGGAGAGTGAGGGTGTGTATGTTATTCCATTTTTGGAGAGTGAGGAAGTGTATGTTATTCTATTGGTCGAGAATGAGGGAGTGTATGTTATTCTATTGGTCGAGAATGAGGGAGTGTATGTTATTCCATTGGTAGAGAGTGGGGAGTGTATGTTATTCCATTGGTAGAGAGTGAGGGAGTGTATGTTATTCCATTGTTGGAGAGTGAGGGAGTGTATGTTATTCTATTGGTCGAGAATGAGGGAGTGTATGTTATTCTATTGGTCGAGAATGAGGGAGTGTATGTTATTCCATTGGTAGAGAGTGAGGGAGTGTATGTTATTCAATTGGTCGAGAGTGAGGGAGTGTATGTTATTCAATTGGTCGAGGGTGAGGGAGTGTATGTTATTCCATTGGTAGAGAGTGGGGAGTGTATGTTATTCCATTGGTAGAGAGTGGGGAGTGTATGTTATTCCATTGTTGGAGAGTGAGGGTGTGTATGTTATTCCATTGGTAGAGAGTGAGGGAGTGTATGTTATTCCATTGGTAGAGAGTGGGGAGTGTATGTTATTCCATTGGTAGAGAGTGGGGAGTGTATGTTATTCCATTGGTAGAGAGTGGGGAGTGTATGTTATTCCATTGTTGGAGAGTGAGGGTGTGTATGTTATTCCATTGGTAGAGAGTGAGGGAGTGTATGTTATTCCATTGTTGGAGAGTAAGGGAGTGTATGTTATTCCATTGGTAGAGAGTGGGGAGTGTATGTTATTCCATTGGTAGAGAGTGGGGAGTGTATGTTATTCCATTGGTAGAGAGTGGGGAGTGTATGTTATTCCATTGGTAGAGAGTGAGGGAGTGTATGTTATTCCATTGGTAGAGAGTGAGGGAGTGTATGTTATTCCATTGGTAGAGAGTGAGGGAGTGTATGTTATTCCATTGTTGGAGAGTGAGGGAGTGTATGTTATTCTATTGTTGGAGAGTAAGGGAGTGTATGTTATTCCATTGTTGGAGAATAAGGGAGTGTATGTTATTCCATTGTTGGAGAGTAAGGGAGTGTATGTTATTCCATTGTTGGAGAGTAAGGGTGTGTATGTTATTCCATTGTTGGAGAGTGAGGGAGTGTATGTTATTCCATTGGTAGAGAATGAGGGAGTGTATGTTATTCCATTGTTGGAGAGTGAGGGAGTGTATTTTATTCCATTGTTGGAGAGTAAGGGAGTGTATGTTATTCCATTGTTGGAGAGTAAGGGTGTGTATGTTATTCCATTGTTGGAGAGTGAGGAGTGTATGTTATTCTATTGGTAGAGAGTGGGGACTGTATGTTATTCCATTGGTAGAGAGTGGGGAGTGTATGTTATTCCATTGGTAGAGAGTGAGGGAGTGTATGTTATTCCATTGTTGGAGAGTGAGGGAGTGTATGTTATTCCATTGGTAGAGAGTGGGGAGTGTATGTTATTCCATTGTTGGAGAGTGAGGGTGTGTATGTTATTCCATTGGTAGAGAGTGGGGAGTGTATGTTATTCCATTGGTCGAGAATGAGGCAATGTATGTTATTCTATTGGTCGAGAATGAGGAAGTGTATGTTATTCTATTGGTAGAGAGTGAGGGAGTGTATGTTATTCTATTGGTAGAGAGTGAGGGAGTGTATGTTATTCCATTCGTCGAGAATGAGGGAGTGTATGTTATTCTATTGGTAGAGAGTGAGGGAGTGTATGTTATTCCATTCGTCGAGAATGAGGGAGTGTATGTTATTCCATTGGTCGAGAATGAGGGAGTGTATGTTATTCCATTGGTCGAGAATGAGGCAATGTATGTTATTCTATTGGTCGAGAATGAGGAAGTGTATGTTATTCTATTGGTAGAGAGTGAGGGAGTGTATGTTATTCTATTGGTCGAGAATGAGGCAGTGTATGTTATTCCATTGGTCGAGAGTGAGGGAGTGTATGTTATTCTATTGGTCGAGAATGAGGGAGTGTATGTTATTCCATTGGTAGAGAGTGAGGGAGTGTATGTTATTCTATTGGTCGAGAATGAGGGAGTGTATGTTATTCCATTGGTCGAGAATGAGGGAGTGTATGTTATTCCATTGGTCGAGAATGAGGCAATGTATGTTATTCTATTGGTCGAGAATGAGGAAGTGTATGTTATTCTATTGGTAGAGAGTGAGGGAGTGTAAGTTATTCTATTGGTAGAGAGTGAGGGAGTGTATGTTATTCCATTCGTCGAGAATGAGGGAGTGTATGTTATTCTATTGGTAGAGAGTGAGGGAGTGTATGTTATTCCATTCGTCGAGAATGAGGGAGTGTATGTTATTCCATTGGTCGAGAATGAGGGAGTGTATGTTATTCCATTGGTCGAGAATGAGGCAATGTATGTTATTCCATTGGTAGAGAGTGGGGAGTGTATGTTATTCCATTGGTAGAGAGTGAGGGAGTGTATGTTATTCCATTGTTGGAGAATGAGGCAGTGTATGTTATTCCATTGGTCGAGAATGAGGGAGTGTATGTTATTCTATTGGTCGAGAATGAGGGAGTGTATGTTATTCCATTGGTAGAGAGTGAGGGAGTGTATGTTATTCTATTGGTCGAGAATGAGGGAGTGTATGTTATTCCATTGGTAGAGAGTGAGGGAGTGTATATTATTCTATTGGTCGAGAATGAGGGAGTGTATGTTATTCCATTGGTAGAGAGTGAGGGAGTTATGTTATTCCATTGTTGGAGAGTGAGGGAGTATATGTTATTCTATTGGTAGAGAGTGGGGAGTGTATGTTATTGCATTGGTAAAGAGTGAGGGAGTGTATGTTATTCTATTGGTCGAGAATGAGGCAGTGTGTGTTATTCCATTGGTCGAGAGTGAGGGAGTGTATGTTATTCTATTGGTCGAGAATGAGGGAGTGTATGTTATTCCATTGGTAGAGAGTGAGGGAGTGTATGTTATTCTATTGGTCGAGAATGAGGGAGTGTATGTTATTCCATTGGTAGAGAGTGAGGGAGTGTATGTTATTCTATTGGTCGAGACTGAGGGAGTGTATGTTATTCTATTGGTCGAGAGTGAGGGAGTGTATGTTATTCCATTGTTGGAGAGTGAGGGTGTGTATGTTATTCCATTGTTGGAGAGTGAGGGAGTGTATGTTATTCTATTGGTCGAGAATGAGGGAGTGTATGTTATTCCATTGGTAGAGAGTGAGGGAGTTATTTTATTCCATTGTTGGAGAGTGAGGGAGTATATGTTATTCTATTGGTAGAGAGTGGGGAGTGTATGTTATTGCATTGGTAAAGAGTGAGGGAGTGTATGTTATTCTATTGGTCGAGAATGAGGCAGTGTATGTTATTCCATTGGTCGAGAGTGAGGGAGTGTATGTTATTCTATTGGTCGAGAATGAGGGAGTGTATGTTATTCCATTGGTAGAGAGTGAGGGAGTGTATGTTATTCTATTGGTCGAGAATGAGGGAGTGTATGTTATTCCATTGGTAGAGAGTGAGGGAGTGTATGTTATTCTATTGGTCGAAAATGAGGGAGTGTATGTTATTCTATTGGTCGAGAATGAGGGAGTGTATGTTATTCCATTGGTAGAGAGTGAGGGAGTGTATGTTATTCTATTGGTCGAGAACGAGGGAGTGTATGTTATTCTATTGATCAAGAGTGAGGGAGTGTATGTTATTCCATTGTTGGAGAGTGAGGGTGTGTATGTTATTCCATTTTTGGAGAGTGAGGGAGTGTATATTATTCTATTGGTCGAGAATGAGGGAGTGTATGTTATTCTATTGGTCGAGAATGAGGGAGTGTATGTTATTCCATTGGTAGAGAGTGGGGAGTGTATGTTATTCCATTGGTAGAGAGTGAGGGAGTGTATGTTATTCCATTGTTGGAGAGTGAGGGAGTGTATGTTATTCTATTGGTCGAGAATGAGGGAGTGTATGTTATTCTATTGGTCGAGAATGAGGGAGTGTATGTTATTCCATTGGTAGAGAGTGAGGGAGTGTATGTTATTCAATTGGTCGAGAGTGAGGGAGTGTATGTTATTCAATTGGTCGAGGGTGAGGGAGTGTATGTTATTCCATTGGTAGAGAGTGGGGAGTGTATGTTATTCCATTGGTAGAGAGTGGGGAGTGTATGTTATTCCATTGTTGGAGAGTGAGGGTGTGTATGTTATTCCATTGGTAGAGAGTGAGGGAGTGTATGTTATTCCATTGGTAGAGAGTGGGGAGTGTATGTTGTTCCATTGGTAGAGAGTGGGGAGTGTATGTTATTCCATTGGTAGAGAGTGGGGAGTGTATGTTATTCCATTGTTGGAGAGTGAGGGTGTGTATGTTATTCCATTGGTAGAGAGTGAGGGAGTGTATGTTATTCCATTAGAACATAGAACATAGAACACTACAGCGCAGTACGGGCCCTTCGGCCCTCGATGTTGCGCCGACCTGTGAAACCATCTGAAGCCTATCTGACCTACACTATTCCATTTTCATCCATATGTCTATCCAGTGACCACTTAAATGCCCTTAAAGTTGGCGAGTCTACTACTGTTGCAGGCAGGGCGTTCCACAACCCTACTACTCTCTGAGTAAAGAAACTGCCTCTGACATCTGTCCTATATCTCTCACCCCTCAATTTAAAGCTATGTCCCCTCGTGTTGGTCATCACCATCCGAGGAAAAAGACTCTCACTGTCCACCCTATCTAACCCTCTGACTATCTTATATGTCTCTATTAAGTCACCTCTCAGCCTTCTCCTCTCTAACGAAAACAACCTCAATTCCCTGAGCCTTTCCTCGTAAGACCTTCCCTCCATACCAGGCAACATCCTAGTAAATCTCCTCTGAACCCTTTCCAAAGCTTCCACATCCTTCCTATAATGTGGTGACCAGAACTGCACGCAGTACTCCAGGTGTGGCCGCACCAGAGTTATGTACAGCTGCAGCATGACCCTGTGGTTCCGAAACTCAATCCCCCTGCTTATAAAGGCTAGCACACCATATGCCTTCTTAACAGCCCTATTAACCTGGGTGGCAACTTTCAAGGATTTATGTACCTGGATGCCGAGATCTCTCTGTTCATCTACACTACCAAGAATCTTGCCATTAGCCCAGTACTCTGCATTCCTGTTACTCCTTCCAAAGTGAACCACCTCACACTTTTCCGCATTAAACTCCATCTGCCACCTCTCAGCCCAGCTCTGCAGCTTATCTATGTCCCTCTGTATCCTATAACATCCTTCAGCACTATCCACAACTCCACCTACCTTCGTGTCATCTGCAAATTTACTAACCCATCCTTCTACACCCTCTTCCAGGTCATTTATAAAAATGACAAACAGCAGTGGCCCCAAAACAGATCCTTGCGGTACACCACTAGTAACTGAACTCCAGGATGAACATTTGCCATCAACCACCACCCTCTGTCTTCTTTCAGCTAGCCAATTACTGATCCAAACCGCTAAATCACCTTCAATTCCATACTTCCTTATTTTCTGCAATAGCCTACCGTGGGGAACCTTATCAAACGCCTTACTGAAATCCATATACACCACATCAACAGCTTTACCCTGATCCACCTGTTTGGTCACCTTCTCAAAAAACTCAATAAGGTTTGTGAGACATGACCTACCCTTCACAAAACCGTGTTGAGTATCGCTAATCAACTTGTTCTTTTCAAGATGATTATAAACCCTATCTCTTATAACCTTTTCCAACATTTTACCCACAACCGAAGTAAGGCTCACAGGTCTATAATTACCAGGGTTGTCTCTACTCCCCTTCTTGAACAAGGGGACAACATTTGCTATCCTCCAGTCTTCCGGCACTATTCCTGTCGACAAAGACGACATAAATATCAAGGACAAAGGCTCTGCAATCTCCTCCCTGGCTTCCCAGAGAATCCTAGGATAAATCCCATCTGGCCCAGGGGACTTATCTATTTTGACATTTTCTAAAATTGCTAACACCTCCTCCTTTTGAACCTCAATTCCATCTAGCCTGGTCGACTGAACCTGAGTGTTCTCCTCGACAACATTGTCTTTCTCCAGTGTAAACACTGACGAAAAATATCCATTTAATGCTTCCCCTATCTCCTCTGATTCCACACACAACTTTCCACTACTATCCTTGATTGGCCCTAATCTTACTCGAGTCATTCTTTTGTTCCTGATATACCTATAGAAAGCCTTAGGGTTTTCCTTGATCCTATCCGCCAACGACTTTTCGTGTCCTCTCCTCGCTCTTCTTAACTCTCCCTTTAGGTCCTTCCTGGCTAACTTGTAACTCTCAAGTGCCCTAACTGAGCCTTCATGTCTCATCCTAACATAAGCCTTCTTCTTCCTCTTGACAAGTGCTTCAACTTCCTTAGTAAACCAATTGTTGGAGAGTAAGGGAGTGTATGTTATTCCATTGGTAGAGAGTGGGGAGTGTATGTTATTCCATTGGTAGAGAGTGGGGAGTGTATGTTATTCCATTGGTAGAGAGTGGGGAGTGTATGTTATTCCATTGGTAGAGAGTGAGGGAGTGTATGTTATTCCATTGGTAGAGAGTGAGGGAGTGTATGTTATTCCATTGTTGGAGAGTGAGGGAGTGTATGTTATTCTATTGTTGGAGAGTAAGGGAGTGTATGTTATTCCATTGTTGGAGAATAAGGGAGTGTATGTTATTCCATTGTTGGAGAGTAAGGGAGTGTATGTTATTCCATTGTTGGAGAGTAAGGGTGTGTATGTTATTCCATTGTTGGAGAGTGAGGGAGTGTATGTTATTCCATTGGTAGAGAATGAGGGAGTGTATGTTATTCCATTGTTGGAGAGTGAGGGAGTGTATTTTATTCCATTGTTGGAGAGTAAGGGAGTGTATGTTATTCCATTGTTGGAGAGTAAGGGTGTGTATGTTATTCCATTGTTGGAGAGTGAGGAGTGTATGTTATTCTATTGGTAGAGAGTGGGGAGTGTATGTTATTCCATTGGTAGAGAGTGGGGAGTGTATGTTATTCCATTGGTAGAGAGTGAGGGAGTGTATGTTATTCCATTGTTGGAGAGTGAGGGAGTGTATGTTATTCCATTGGTAGAGAGTGGGGAGTGTATGTTATTCCATTGTTGGAGAGTGAGGGAGTGTATGTTATTCCATTGTTGGAGAGTGAGGGTGTGTATGTTATTCCATTGTTGGAGAGTGAGGGAGTGTATGTTATTCCATTGTTGGAGAGTGAGGGAGTGTATGTTATTCCATTGTTGGAGAGTGAGGGAGTGTATGTTATTCCATTGGTAGAGAGTGAGGGAGTGTATGTTATTCCATTGTTGGAGAGTGGGGAGTGTATGTTATTCCATTGGTAGAGAGTGGGGAGTGTATGTTATTCCATTGGTAGAGAGTGAGGGAGTTGGGGCAACACGGTAGCATGGTGGTTAGCATAAATGCTTCACAGCTCCAGGGTCCCAGGTTCGATTCCCGGCTGGGTCACTGTCTGTGCGGAGTCTGCATGTCCTCCCCGTGTGTGCGTGGGTTTCCTCCGGGTGCTCCGGTTTCCTCCCACAGTCCAAAGATGTGCGGGTTAGGTGGATTGGCCATGCTAAATTGCCCGTAGTGTCCTATAAAGTAAGGTTAAGGGGGGGGTTGTTGGGTTACGGGTATAGGGTGGATACTTGGGTTTGAGTAGGGTGATCATGGCTCGGCACAACATTGAGGGCCGAAGGGCCTGTTCTGTGCTGTACTGTTCTATGTTCTATGTATGTTATTCCATTGTTGGAGAGTGAGGGAGTGTATGTTATTCCATTGTTGGAGAGTAAGGGAGTGTATGTTATTCCATTGTTGGAGAGTGAGGGAGTGTATGTTATTCCATTGGTAGAGATTGAGGGAATGTAGATCCCAGTTACGTTTATTATTTGTGGATTGAAATCTTTCCTTTGATCCATATGCCGAGAAGTTAGGATTAACCTCTCTTTCAATTCCAAATTTCAATTCAAATAACCTATTTTATTTCAGTGACAAACAAGTAGGGGTTCCAGTCAGAAAACTGTTCCATTGAAGAGCCTGTACCCAAACAGTAACTCGGCAGATATGGGGCGGGATTCTCTCAGCCCTCGCCGAGTCGAAGAATCGCCGGGCTGGACGCAAATCGTGCGATGCGTTGCGGTGCCAGTCCGCTGATTCTCCGGTGAGCGCCGGTTTCAGTGCGCACCTACACAGACCTGCTGCGCCCATTTGACGCTGGAGCGGCGTGGGTCGCTCTAGTGCCATACTGGCCTCCTGTGGGTGTCAGGATCGCTGCTCCTGGGGCCTGTTGACTCTGTCGTAAAACGCAACGGCGTTTACAACGGCGTCAACACAGCCTCAGGATCAGAGAATCCCACCCCATGGAGCCCGATTAGCTTGGAATTTATTTTTTGCTGATTCAGGGTTAACAGTAATAAGCAGACCCAGCCTTATATGTTCTTGAACTATCAGGAGGACAAGTCATACTAGATTTAGTGATGGATGCTGTGTCAGAATTCATCTACAATCTAAATTAGGGAACATATAGTTAACAGTGATTATAATATGATTGGATGTTGGAGAACGTGAGGCACAAATCAAGGTTTTCAAGGCCCAGCTGGAGCCACAGCTTGGCTTCAGCTGGAGTAATGCACCCGGTTCTGGGTGCCGCACTATAGGAAGGATGTGAAAGCATTGAAGAGAGTGCAGAAAATATTCATGAGAATGGTTCCAGGGATTGGAGATTCAGTTATGAAGAGAGATTCGAGAAGTTGGACTCTTTTCCTTGGTGTTGAGGTTTGAGAGGAGATTTGATTTAGATGTTCAGAATCATGAGGAGTCTGGACAGAGTAGACGGGGAGAAACTGTTCACTCTTATGAAAGGATCAAGAATGAGAGGGCACAGATTTAAAGTAATTGGTAAGAGATGCAATAATGACATGAGGAAATACGTATTCACGCAGTGAGCGGTTATGCACTGCCAGGGAATTAGACTGCTGTCTAAAAAGAAAGAATGTACAGGCTTACGGGGAGGAGGTGGAATGGAACAAGTTGATTTGCTCATTCTGAAACCCAGTGCAAACATGATGGATGGAATGGGCTCCTTCTGCACTGTGCTGTCATTGTAAAATCCTTGAATTATGAGGTCAGCTTATATGGACTAGGCTCACATCGACTTGAGTGGAGAATGAGGACTGAGCAAATTGAGATGTTCACGATGATTGAAGGAGTTTATTGGCAAGTTAGAGATAAATTATTTCATCTGGTTGGGGGAGTCCAGAACGAGAAGTGTGATTTCAGTAAGCACTTCTTTGCACAAGAGTGGTGAAAATCCAAAACTCTCTTCCCCCATTGAAGTCAACTGAAAATCTCAAAACTGAGATTGTTAAGTTTTTATTGAGTAAAGGTATTTTTGTTGGGTAAAGGCATTGAGGATTATGGAATCAAACTGGATTAAAGGAGTTCAGATCTGGGTCAGCCATCATTTAACAATGGTAGAACATGCTTGATGGGCTGAATGGCCTTCTTGTGTTTCTAATTCTTACCCAATTTCTGAAAGAAATTCCGTTTCTGCTGAAAAGATTCAACTTGATCCAAGGTCGACTCCTCAGCGATATCATTGTTCACAGCCGGGACATCCTACAGAGAGAGGTTATAAATGACCATTCTTCTGACAATCTGAATCCAGACAGACAAACAAGAAAATTAAGCTGTGTACCACAGGGATCTGTGCTGGGTCCCCTGTTGTTTGTCATTTATGTAAATGACGTAGATGGCTATGTGAAGGATGTGATTGCAGTGGAGAGGGTACAGGGGAGATTCACCAGGATGTTGCCTGGGATGGAACATTTAAGTTATGAAGAGAGGTTGGATAGGTTTGGGTAGTTTTCGCAGGAGCAGAGAAGATTGAGGGGTGACCTGATCGAGGTGTACAAGGTTATGCGGAGCATGGACAGGGTGGATAGGGAGCAGCTGTTCGCGTTAGTTGAAGGGTCATTTACGAGGGGACACAAGTTCAAGGTCAGGGGAAGGAAGTTTAGGGGAGATTTGAGTAAAAGCCATTAGGGTGGCGACGGTCTGGAATGCCTGGGGGGGGGGGGGGGGGGGGGTGGGGAGAGAGAGGTGAGTTGCCTCACATCTTTTAAAAAGTACCTGGTTGAGCACTTGCCACATCTTAACATTCAAGGCTGTGGGCCAAGTGCTGGCAAAAGGGATTAGGTAACAGGTGAGGTGTTTTCCATGTGTCAATGTAGACTTAATGGGCTGAAGGGCCTCTTCTGTGCTGTATTAATCTGTGATTCTGATTATGTGTCTCAAAGGTGATACATTAAACTCTTTCAAGCCAGGTTTTCTGACTTGGAGCTGCTTCAGAAAGAAAGAACTTAATTAAAACTTTTGAAGTACAGCTGCTGCCAGGATGTAGGGAACAGCCACCAACCTGGACACAGCAAGATCCCACAAACTGCAATGTGATAATGACCAGTTAAATCTGTTTTGGCGATGTGAGAGGAGGGATAATTATTGACCAGGACAACAGGAAACAACCTAGTTGAAATGGTGTCACAGGATCTTTCATATCTCTCTGAGGAGACAGACAGGGCTTTGTTTTAACTGACAGACAGTGAAGCACTTCTTCACTACTACATTCAAATGTCAACATGTGTCCTCGCGTCTCTGGAGTGGAGGGGGAGGCAGGTGGAGTTGAACCTTGATCTTCTAAAGGTGAGAGTGCTACCATTGAATATGCTTACATGGCTGACATTCTCTTTCATAAAGGTCACTGTAGAATCAATTCATTCTCATGAAATCCTGTCTATTATTTGTTAAAATGATGCCTTACTTCACTGTTACCCTAATTGTCATACACACAAATACATCAATAGCATGGCACATCTCAGTAATACATGAATATGGTGTATTAACACCTAAATTTACTTGACAGAAAGTAGGAAAATTGACTCTCCTACCCCGTCGGCGAATGGAAGAAAATAGTCTGAGGCCATATTTACCCCAGCTGACCTGCTTCTCAAGTTCATGGAATAGGTCAGGTCCAAACCCAGTCTTTCCAACTTAACCCAAAAGAACAAGTGATGCTGAGGTTCAGTCCTGACTGTCCTGCTACCTGACACAATGGGGTGGGAAGAATAACATGATAAAAATAAGTACCATTTCTCGAGGAGGCGCTTCTTTTCTTTTGGGGACTTCTTTATTAACAATAGGCTCCTTCTTCACGCTGGCCTTATTTGGTCGTTGGGATGGAGCAGGTAGAATGGGTTTAGTGCTAACTTTGGGTGGGGTTGTGGGTGGGGTTGTGGGTGGGGTTGTGGCCTTCGAGGGATTAGAGACGGGCTGGTGCTCCTTCTGTCTCTTCTTCTGTTGCTCCTGCTGTTGTTGCTGACTTATTGACATGGCTTGAATAGTCATTTGCTGGGCCTGAGGAAAGAAAATATTTTATGTCAGATTGATGTTGCTCAACATTAGGCATTGATGGGTAAATGGCTCCACTGCAGAGGTGCCAATCAGAAAACTGACCTTGACTTGTATTAAATCATACAGAGCTGGATAATATTTGATTGCTAACAGGAGATTTATGTTCAGCCTGATGTCCGACATGTGCCGGTACCCATTTGAACACTTCACATGAAATATTTGTACTGACAAAGTAAACACAACATCCTAAAGTCCGTCATGAAGGTAAATAATCAAAATAAAGTTGGACACTGAGGAGCTTGGAGGGAAGAATTAGAGGTGGTGACTGAAGGTGAAGTCAAGGTGGAGTTTGTCATAATATCCACTCATGTATATAATGCAGACAGGCAGTGATTGACACACAGGGGGCGAAATTCTCCCCTACCCGGCAGGGCGGGGAGTCCCGGCGTAGCGGAGTGGCACCAACCACTCCGGCATCAGGCCTCCCCAAAGGTGCGGAATTCTCCGCACCTTTAGGGGCTAGGCCTGCGCCGGAGTGGCTCCAAAACTGGCGGCAACGGCCTTTGGTGCTACGCTGCCCGGCGTCGGGGCTGGCTGAAAGGCCTTCACCGGTCCGTGCTTGCGCCGGTGCGTCAGCGGCCGCTGACATGACCACCGACGCATGCACGGTGGAGGTTATCTCTTCCGCCTCCGCCATGGTGGAGGCCGTGGCGGCGGCGGAAGAAAAAGAGTGCCCCCACGGCACTGGCCCACCCGCCGATCGGTGGGCCCCGATCGTGGGCCAGGCCACCGTGGGGGCACCCCCCGGGATCCGATCGCCCCGCGCCCCCCCCCCCCCCCCCCCAGGACCCCAGGTGCCCGCTCGCGCCGTCAATCCCGCAGGCACAGAGGTGGCTTAAACCACGTCGGCGGGATTGGCCTGTCAGCGGCGGGACTTCGGCCCTTCGCGGGCCGGAGAATCGCCGCGGGGGGGCACGGCAATCGGCGGGGCGTGATTCCCGCTCCCGTCGATTCCCGGGTGGCAGAGAATTCCGGCCACGGCGGGGACGGGATTTGCGCAGGCCCCGGGCAGTTCCCCGACCCTGCGGGGGATCGGAGAATTCCGCCCAGGATGACCAATGAACACACAACACAGAACAACCAATCACCAGACGGGACACCACCACTATAAAGCCCACAGGGCATTAAGACTCTCCCTCTCTCAGGAACCAGCAGGACCTAGCTACTGAGACAGTCAGAGTGCACAAGCTAGTGAGCACTATTACCATGCGGTAGCTAGTAAGTCTGGTCAAGCCAGTAAGAGGTCATCAGTTAGATTAGTAGAGGGTCATCCCATAGCTGAACATGTACAGCAGCCACTAGTTAAATAAAACAGTGTTGGATCATTTCCTGTGTCAGACGTCTGTTTCTAGCTTCACTGCATCCAGTTGCAGTCGAACCAACCTGCTTAACACATCATGGTACCAGAGTACTATTAATCCTAACGAACCTCCCTCGAGTGAATCTGCAACGACCAGCAAGCAGCCATCCAGCGAAATGGAAAACATCCAGCCTCCTCCGCAACTCCGCATCTCCGGCAACCTCGCCGCCAATTGGAAAATCTTCAAGTAAAAATTCCTCCTGTACATCTAGGCCTCCGACCTCGAGGCAGCATCGGATGCCAGGAAGATCATGCTATTCCTGTCGACTGCGGGGGATCACGCTTAAAACTCGCTTACATTTGCCGATGGCAAAGGCAAGACAGTTCTGCTAAAATTCGACAGTCACTGCGACATTGAGGTGAATGAGAGCTTTGAACGGTACATCTTCCAACAGAGGCTTCAGGGTAAGGATGAACCTTTTCAGTCCTGCCTGAACTATCTCCGCATTCTGGCGCAGTGATGTAATTACGGCTCGATGGCTGATTCCATGATCCGGGATCAGATCGTTTTCGGTGTCCACTCCGATTCCCTGCGGCAGCAGCTCCTCAAAATCAGACAGTTAACCCTCTCTGTCGCTATCGAGACGTGCGTAGTCCATGAGCATGCCAAGAATCGTTACTCCCACATCAGGGCGGCAGAAACTATAAAACTCCCACGAGGCAGAACGGGTGCAGGTCATTGCAAAAATGCAAGGCCTGAGCATCGAGGAGAGTGGCCATTTTCGTGCACTTTTCCCGGGTCCTTGCACATGTGCGTCAAGACCGGGTGGATGATGAGGCCAAAAACTATGCAGGTGCATCTGTCGGCCGACTGCACTGCGCATGCTCGATGGCGCATGGAACGCGCTGACGTCAGCGTCATGACGTGTCCAAATTGTGGCTCCGCCCATTTAAAGCGGCAATGTCCAGCCAAAGGACAGCGATGTCTACAGTATGGGAAACCTGGCCATTACGCGGCTTTCTGCAGCGATCCCAGATGCGGCGCAGAAGTGTCCGCTCGGTACAACAAGACATGCAGGGTTCTGATCCCGACAGCCCAACAGACCCCGATGCTGACTGCCTCGAGTCTCCATATCGGGTGGGCCTCATAACCACACACAAGCTGGTCTCCACCGCACCTGAAAACCGCCTTTCGATCCTCAGTGTGGATCCCGACGACGAGTGGTGTGCTGTCCTCACAGTCAACCAGGCTCGCATCCAATTTAAACTGGACACCGGTGCGTGTCTGCGAACCTCATATCACAGTCAGATCTCGACAGCATCTGTGACCAACCAAGTGTGGTGGTATGATTAGCATATGCCATTGGTGCAGAATACCGGCTTACCATTGGCCCTGGTCTGTCATGTGCCTCTCGACCGGTTGGTTGAGACCAGTCATGTGACGGCTCCCCGATTGGTCGAGAGGCTGAGTTAACCCCGCCTCCAGGGCGGGGTATAAATACCCAGTACTCCCGGCGGTCGTCCTTCTACTGTAATCGACCGTGGGGCTTAACATCTAGTATATTAAAGCCATACTTTTGTTCAGCAACTCGTCTCGCGTTCAATTGATGGTACATCAATTTAATATACTAGAAATTTGAAGATGGAGCTCCGCATCAAGCCCGACTGCCTCTGCATCAGCCCGCAAACTCCGAACGCATCGGCAATCTTCAAGCATTGGCTGGCGTGTTTCGATAGCTATCTGGCGACCGCAAGCAGCCCCCCCATCATGGCACAGAAACTTCATATTCTCCATTCCAGCGTGGGCATGGCGGCCTACGCGATGATAGAGGAAGAAAAGGAATATGACGTGGCCATGGATACGCTAAAAGGACAATTTCTTAAGCCGGTAAACCGAGTGTCTGCCCGACATCGGCTGGTTACCAGACAACAGTTCCCCGGTGAGTCCTTAGATGATTTTTACCAGGCCCTCGCTGTCCTGGGGAGGAATTGCGCCTGCCTCCAAGTTTCAGCCACTGAGCACATGGAACTTTTAATCAGAGATGCTTACGTGGCTGGGATGCAGTCCGCCGCAATCCGCCAGCGGCTGCTAGAAAAAGACAACCTCAGCCTAACTGAGGCACGGACTTTCTCCACCTCCCTGGAGGTCGCCGACTTAAACGCCCGCGCCTATGTCCCCAGCCGCGCTGCAGGGCCCTGGGCCTCCTGGCACGCTTCCCCACCGCCATCCGCCGCTCCCGACCCCCCTCAGGCCTGCACCGCGGGACGCCCCGACAAGTCCGCGAGGCCCCGCTGCTATTTCTGTGGGCTTGCCAAATACCCCCGCCCGCGCTGCCCGGCCCGCTCCACCCTTTGTAAGAGCTGCGGGAAGAAGGGCCATTTTTTGACGGTCTGAGAGGCCAAATTGGTCGCTGCTGTGCCGCGCAGCGACCGGGGATCTCCTCCTCTGGGCCTTCCAGCGCACCGCATCAATCTCCCCCCCCCCCCCCCCCCCGCCCCCGGGCCCCTGGGTCCGGCCTGCGCGCCTCTCTGCCCCCGCTTTCAGCCGCTCCGATCAGCCCGCCGGCACCGCTAACCCCGCCCCCAGCAACCACAAGGGTTTCCTGCGGGCGCCGCATCTTGGGCCCCGGACGCCACGTGCGGGTCCTGGGCGCCGCCATCTTGGGGCTCCGACTCCACTTGCGGGTCCTGGGCGCCGCCATCTTGGGGCTCCGACTCCACGTGCGGGTCCTGGGCGCCGCCATCCTGGACTGGCACACAAGGTCCTGCCAGCACCTACTCGGCCGACGACGACAACTATGGATCTTCTCCACGGCTCGTGGCCATTCAGCTCGACCAGTCACGTCCACGCACGCTCGCCAAGACGACGACGCAAATGCACCTCAATGGGCACGAGACGGACTGCCTGCAGGACTCCGGGTGCACGGAAAGCTTCGTGCACCCTGACACGGTAAGACGCTGCGCGCTCACTGTCCACCCTGGAAAACACAAAATCGTGTTAGCCTCAGGTTCGCACTCCGTCCGCATCACCGGGTGCTGCACCGCGGACCTCACGGTCCAAGGGAAGGTTTTTAAAAATTATAAACTCCTTATCCTCCCCGACCTTTGTGCACCGGCACTCCTAGGACTGGACTTCCAGTGCAACCTGCAGAGCTTGACCTTCCAATTCGGCGGCCCAATACCCCCCCTCACTGTCTGCAGCCTCGCGTCCCTCAAAGTAGACCCCCCCTCCTTGTTTGCTAATCTCACCCCCGATTGCAAACCCGTCGCGACCCGGAGCAGACGGTACAGCGCCCAGGACCGGTCCTTCATCAGGTCAGAGGTCCATAGGTTGCTGAAGGAAGGGGTCATCGAGGCCAGCAACAGTCCCTGGCGAGCCCAAGTGCTGGTGGTCCGGACTGGGGAGAAAAACTGGATGGTCATCGACTACAGTCAGACCATCAACCGGTTTACGCAACTGGACGCGTATCCTCCCCCCCGTATTTCCGCCATGGTAAACGAGATTGCGAAATACCAAGTCTTCTCCACGGTGGACCTCAAGTCCGCTTATCACCAGCTCCCTATCAGCGCGAGTGACCGCAAGTACACCGCGTTCGAGGCAGATGGGCGCCTCTACCATTTCCTCAGGGTTCCATTCGGTGTCACAAATGGGGTCTCGGTCTTCCAATGGGAGATGGACCGAATGGTCGACAAGTACGGATTACGGGCTACCTTCCCGTATCTCGATAATGTCACCATCTGCGGTCACGACCAGCAGGACCATGACACCAACCTCCGAAAATTCCTCCAAACCGCAAAACTCCTTAACCTAACTTACAATAAGGATAAGTGCGTGTTTAGCACCGACCGCCTAGCCATCCTCGGATACGTAGTGTGTAACGGAGTGATAGGCCCCGACCCCGAACGCATGCGCCCTCTGATGGAACTCCCTCTCACCAATACTCTCAAATCCCTCAAACGCTGCCTGGGTTTCTTCGCTTACTACGCCCAATGGGTTCCCAATTACGCTGACAAGGCCCGTCCCCTCATTCAGTCCACGACCTTCCCGCCGTCGACCGAGGCCTGCCAGGCCTTTAGCCGCATCAAAGCGGACATCGCAAAGGCCACGATGCGCGCCATCGACGAGTCCCTCCCCTTCCAGGTCGAGAGCGACACATCAGAAGTAGCTCTGGCGGCCACCCTGAACCAAGCGGGCAGACCCGTGGCCTTCTTCTCCAGAACCCTCCAGGCTTCCGAACTCCGCCACCCCTCTGTGGAAAAGGAAGCCCAGGCCATAGTCGAAGCGGTGCGACATTGGAGGCACTATTTGGCCGGCAGGAAGTTTACCCTCCTCACAGACCAACGGTCAGTAGCCTTCATGTTCGATAATGCACAGAGGGGCAAGATTAAGAACGACAAGATCTTGCGGTGGAGGATCGAGTTGTCCACGTACAACTACGATATCTTGTATCGTCCTGGGAAGCTCAATGAGCCTCCTGATGCCCTGTCCCGCGGTACCTGCGCCAGCACGCAGATAGACCGCCTCCGCTCCCTCCACGCGGACCTCTTCCATCCAGGAGTGACCCGTTTCTATCATTTCATAAAGACCCGCAACCTGCCCCACTCCATCGAGGAAGTCAGGAGAGTAACCCGTGACTGCCACATCTGCGCAGAGTGCAAACCGCACTTCTACCGCCCCGAGCGCGCGCATCTGATCAAAATATCCCGCCCCTTCGAACGTCTCAGCATAGACTTCAAGGGGCCCCTTCCCTCTTGCAACCGCAACATTTACTTCCTGACGGCGATCAATGAATACTCCCGCTTCCCCTTCGCCATTCCCTGCCCCGACATGACTACATCGACTGTCATTAAGGCCCTCCTCTCCATCTTCTCCCTGTTCGGCTACCCCGCGTACATACATAGCGATCGGGGCGATCCTGCTTTATGAGCGACGAGCTGCGTCAATTCCTGCTCAGCAGGGGCATTGCCTCTAGCAGGACGACCAGCTATAACCCCCGGGGTAACGGACAGGTCGAGCGGGAGAATGGTACCATCTGGAAGACCATCCTACTGGCCCTCCAGTCTAGAGATCTCCCTATTTTTGAGTCTTTTCCAGGAGACTCATCCGGAGTGAGACTCATCCAGAGTGGGGGATTGAAACTTGGTAATTTGGTGCAGTGAGGTAATTCGGTGCAGAGTGTGAGGAGGTGCTTTTTAACCCTGGTAAGTGACTGGTAAGTAGTCTCTCTTTTTCTTTTCATTGTCTAATTTATTTATTTTTATTTTGAAATTCTAGTTATTTAAGTTTACCAAGGGTTTAAGACATGGCAGGAGATCCCAGACCCGTGTCATGCTCCTCGTGTGCGATGTGGGAGCTCAGGGACACGTCCACTGTCCCTGGCTCCTTCACGTGCAAGAAGTGTGTTCAGTTGCAGCTCTTGTTAGACCGCTTGACGGCTCTGGAGCTGCGGATGGACTCACTTTGGAGCATCCGCGATGCTGAGGAGGTCGTGGATAGCACGTTTAGCGAGTTGGTCACACCGCAGGTGAAGGTTACTGAGGGAGATAGAAAATGGGTGACCAAAAGAAAGAGCAAGAGTAGGAAGGCAGTGCAGGTGTCCCCTGCGGTCATCTCCCTGCAAAACAGATATACCGCTTTGGATACTGTTGAGGGAGATGGCTCACCAGGGGAAGGCAGCAGCAGCCAGGTTCATGGCACCGTGGCTGGCTCTGCTGCACAGCAGGGCAGGAAGAAAAATGGCAGGGCTATAGTGATAGGGGACTCGATCGTAAGGGGAATAGACAGGCGGTTCTGTGGACGCAATCGAGACTCCAGGATGGTATGTTGCCTCCCTGGTGCAAGTGTCAAGGATGTCTCGGAGCGGCTGCAGGACATTCTGGGGGGGGAGGGTGAACAGCCAGCTGTCGTGGTGCACATAGGCACCAACGATATAGGTAAAAAACGGGATGAGGTCCTACAAGCGGAATTCAGGGAGTTAGGAGTTAAACTAAAAAGTAGGACCTCAAAGGTAGTAATCTCAGGATTGCTACCAGTGCCACGAGCTAGTCAGAGTAGGAATGTCAGGATAGGTAGGATGAATGCGTGGCTCGAGAGATGGTGCAAGAGGGAGGGATTCAAATTCCAGGGGCATTGGGAGCGGTTCTGGGGGAGGTGGGACCAGTACAAACCGGACGGTCTGCACCTGGGCAGGACTGGAACCGATGTCCTAGGGGGGGTGTTTTCTAGAGCTGTTGGGGAGGGTTTAAACTAATGTGGCAGGGGGATGAGAACCGATGCAGGAAGTTAGAAGGTAGTAAAACAGGGACAGAAGCAAAAGGAAGTAAAGGGAAAAGTGCAAGGCAGAGAAGACATAGTCAAAAATCTAAAAGGGCGACAGTACAAGGTACAGTGACTGAGGGGAGCTCAGTGAATAGGCCCAGTAATAACAAAAGGAATAAAACTGGAGATGTTAAGATTCAAAACGACCTGGGGATGGAGATAGGGTGGGGACTCTGGAGTGAAGCACTGCATAGGGTCAACTCCACCTCCACGTGTGCAAGGCTCAGCCTGACGCAACTAAAAGTGGTACATAGAGCCCACTTAACGAGAAACCGTATGAGTAGGTTCTTCCCGGAGGTGGAGGACAGATGCGAGCGGTGCCAAAGAGTCCCGGCCAACCATGCCCACATGTTCTGGTCTTGCCCCAGACTTGTGGAGTAATGGACAGCCTTCCTCGAGGCTATGCCCAAAGTGGTGGGGGTGAGGGTGGAGCCATGCCCGATAGTGGCGGTCTTCGGGGTTTCAGACCAGCCAGATCTATTCCTGGGGAGGAGGGCGGACGCCCTTGCCTTTGCCTCCCTGATCGCCCGCCGTAGAATCCTGTTTGGCTGGCGGTCAGCAGCACCGCCCAGAGCTGCAGACTGGCTGTCCGACCTCTCGGAATCTCTCCAAATGGAGAAAATCAAATTCGCCATCCGAGGGTCGGAAGACGGCTTCCACAGAACGTGGGAGCCATTCATGCAATTGTTCCGGGACCTGTTTGTGGCCAACGTACTAGAGGAAGAATAGTCGGGTGGCCAAGAATCAGGGGAAAATGGACGGGAATCGGGGGAGGGTAGCCGGAGGAGGGGGGGGGGGGGGGGGGGGGGGGGGGGGTTACGGGCTCGTTATGGGGGTTTGCTGGCAAGCCAATGCCCAAAATCAAACTATAAATAAATGCCTATAAACATGTGCCTCGGCCATATTGGGGAATGTAAAATATGTATGTTGGCTAAAGGGGGCGGCCACAATTGTTGTTATGAAGATGCTTACCTGTAAATATTCATGCTAAATTTTTGTGTTTTCTTTTTTTTTCTCTCTAATAATTTGTAATTTGTCATATATAAAATATGAAAACTCAATAAAAAACATTTATAAAAAAAAAAGATTCAAAACAGAGGTAAAAAAAACCAACATAAGTGTACTTTACCTGAATGCTCGTAGTATTCGGAATAAAGTAAATGAGTTGATGGCACAAATCATCGTAAATGACTATGATTTAGTGGCCATTACTGAAACATGGTTAAAGGATGGTCACGACTGGGAGTTAAATATCCGAGGGTATCAAACTATTCGGAAGGACAGAGTGGATGGTAAGGGAGGTGGTGTTGCTCTGTTATTTAAGGATGACATCCGGGCAATGGTAAGGGATGACATCGGTGCTATGGAGGATAAGGTTGAATCCATTTGGGTGGAAATCAGGAATAGTAAGGCGAAAAAGTCACTGATAGGAGTAGTCTATCGGCCACCAAATAGTAACGATATGGTGGGGCAGGCAATAAACAAAGAAATAACTGATGCATGTAGAAATGGTACAGCAGTTATCATGGGGGATTTTAATCTACATGTCGATTGGTTTAACCAGGTCGGTCAAGGCAACCTTGAGGAGGAGTTTATAGAATGTATCCGCGATAGTTTCCTAGAACAGTATGTAATGGAACCTACGAGGGAACAAGCGGGTCCTAGATCTTGTCCTGTGTAATGAGACAGGATTGATTCATGATCTCATAGTTAGGGATCCTCTCGGAAGGAGCAATCATAATATGGTGGAATTTAAAATACAGATGGAGGGTGAGAAAGTAAAATCAAATACTAGTGTTTTGTGTTTAAACAAGGGAGATTACAAGGGGATGAGAGAAGAACTAGCTAAGGTAGACTGGGAGCTAAGACTTTATGGTGGAACAGTTGAGGAACAGTGGAGAACCTTCCAAGCGAATTTTCACAGTGCTCAGCAAAGGTTTATACCAACAAAAAGGAAGGATGGTAGAAAGAGGGAAAATCGACCGTGGATATCTAAGGAAATAAGGGAGAGTATCAAATTGAAGGAAAAAGCATATAAAGTGGCAAAGATTGCTGGGAGATTAGAGGACTGGGAAATCTTTAGGGGGCAACAGAAAGCTACTAAAAAAGCTATAAAGAAGAATAAGATAGAGTATGAGAGTAAACTTGCTCAGAATATAAAAACAGATAGTAAAAGTTTTTACAAATATATAAGTCAAAAAAGAGTGGCCAAGGTAAATATTGGTCCTTTAGAGGATGAGAAGGGAGTTTTAATAATGGGAAATCAGGAAATGGCTGAGGAACTGAACAGGTTTTTTGGGTCGGTCTTCACAGTGGAAGACACAAATAACATGCCAGGGACTGATATAAATGAGGCTATGACAGGTGAGGACCTTGAGAGGATTGTTATCACTAAGGAGGGAGTGATGGGCAAGCTAATGGGGCTAAAGGTAGACAAGTCTCCTGGCCCTGATGGAATGTATCCCAGAGTGCTAAAAGAGATGGCTAGGGAAATTGCAGATGCACTAGTGATAATTTACCAAAATTCACTAGACTCTGGGGTGGTCCCGGTGGATTGGAAATTAGCAAACGTGACGCCACTGTTTAAAAAAGGAGGTAGGCAGAAAGCAGGAAATTATAGGCCAGTGAGCTTAACTTCGGTAATAGGGAAGATGCTGGAATCTATCATCAAGGAAGAAATTGCGAGGCATCTGGATAGAAATTGTCCCATTGGGCAGACGCAGCATGGGTTCGTAAAGGGCAGGTCATGCCTAACTAATTTAGTGGAATTTTTTGAGGACATTACCAGTGCAGTAGATAACGGGGAGCCGATGGATGTGGTATATCTAGATTTCCAGAAAGCCTTTGACAAGGTGCCACACAAAAGGTTGCTGCATAAGATAAAGATGCATGGCATTAAGGGTAAAGTAGTAGCATGGATAGAGGATTGGTTAATTAATAGAAAGCAAAGAGTTGGGATAAATGGGTGTTTCTCTGGTTGGCAATCAGTAGCTAGTGGTGTCCCTCAGGGATCCGTGTTGGGCCCACAATTGTTCACAATTTACATAGATGATTTGGTATTGGGGACCAAGGGCAATGTGTCCAAGTTTGCAGATGACACTAAGATGAGTGGTAAAGCGAAAAGTGCAGAGGATACTGGAAGTCTGCAGAGGGATTTGGATAGGTTAAGTGAATGGGCTCGGGTCTGGCAGATGGAATACAATGTTGACAAATGTGAGGTTATCCATTTTGGTAGGAATAACAGCAAACGGGATTATTATTTAAACGATAAAATATTAAAGCATGCCGCTGTTCAGAGAGACTTGGGTGTGCTCGTGCATGAGTCACAGAAGGTTGGTTTACAAGTGCAACAGGTGATTAAGAAGGCAAATGGAATTTTGTCCTTCATTGCTAGAGGGATGGAGTTTAAGACTAGGGAGGTTATGTTGCAATTGTATAAGGTGTTAGTGCGGCCACACCTGGAGTATTGTGTTCAGTTTTGGTCTCCTTACTTGAGAAAGGACGTACTGGCACTGGAGGGTGTGCAGAGGAGATTCACTAGGTTAATCCCAGAGCTGAAGGGGTTGGATTATGAGGAGAGTTTGAGTAGACTGGGACTGTACTCGTTGGAATTTAGAAGGATGCGGGGGGGATCTTATAGAAACATTTAAAATTATGAAGGGAATAGATAGGATAGATGCGGGCAGGTTGTTTCCACTGGCGGGTGACAGCAGAACTAGGGGACATAGCCTCAAAATAAGGGGAAATAGATTTAGGACTGAGTTTAGGAGGAACTTCTTCACCCAAAGGGTTGTGAATCTATGGAATTCCTTGCCCAGTGAAGCAGTTGAGGCTCCTTCATTACATGTTTTTAAGGTAAAGATAGATACTTTTTTGAAGAATAAAGGGATTAAAGGTTATGGTGTTCGAGCCGGAAAGTGGAGCTGAGTCCACAAAAGATCAGCCATGATCTAATTGAATGGCGGAGCAGGCTCGAGGGGCCAGATGGCCTACTCCTGCTCCTAGTTATTATGTTCTTATTTCCCGATGGCAAGAGGTTATCCCCGATGCCCTACATTCCATCCGCTCACTCCTCTGTACAACAACTAATCAAACACCTCATGAACGCCTTCTTGTTTTCCCCAGGAAGTCGTCCTCCAGATCCCCTCTCCCGACGTGGCTGGCCGCCCCCGGACCCATCTTGCTCCGGAAGCATGTGCGGGTGCACAAGTCCGAACCGTTGGTGGAACAAGTCCAGTTACTCCACGCTAACCCGCAGTATGCGTACGTGGAGTACCCCGACGGTCGGCAGGACACGGTCTCCCTCCGGGACCTGGCACCCGCCGGCGTGCGGCCTTCCCCCCCTTCACCACAGACACCCCCCCTGCCCCTTTCCCCCCAGCGCCCCTCCCAGGCCACCCCTTCCCCATCCATGGCGTCTCCACCACCAGCCCGGAGAACGGAGACAGTTCAAGGACCACCGCTCCCGGAGTCCAGGACATCAGCTGAACCACCACCATCGGCTGAACCAACGTCACCAACTCCCCTGCGGCAGTCTGCCAGGACGTCACGGGCAACAAAAAGGATGATAAAGTCCATTTAACTTCAACACCACCATGGACCTTGTATGGACACTATGTACTGTTGCGAAATGTCTTGGCCAGTGGGAAGCCAAGGATACATTTTTTTTTCTCCTTACTACTCATACCACCAGTTCTCCGCCCCCCCCAACTCTCGTGACAACCCCCCCCCCCCCCCCCGCCGGCTTCTTTCTCCGCAAGGGGTGAATGTGGTGGTATGATTAGCATAGCTGCCTGCCATTGGTGCAGAACACCGGCTTACCATTGGCCCAGGTCGGTCATGTGCCTCTCGACCGGTTGGTTGAGACCAGTCATGTGACGGCTCCCCGATTGGTCGAGAGGCTGAGTTAACCCCGCCTCCAGGGCGGGGTATAAATACCCAGTACTCCCGGCGGTCGTCCTTCTACTGTAATCGACCGCAGGGCTTAACATCTAGTATATTAAAGCCATACTTTTGTTCAGCAACTCGTCTCGTGTTCAATTGGTGGTACATCTCCAAGCATTCTTCCACCAGCCTGCAAGCTCCTGAATCTGGTCCAGCGAGTCCACACCATGTCCTCGACACCGGCTACTGCCTCGCCCGTTGTGAATCTCCAGGCCGAGATAGAAGACATTCTCATGCAATACCACAACATGTTTGATGGAATGGGAACGCTCCCATATCCCTACAAGATATTGCTCAAGTCGAACGCCACCCCAGTGATCCATGCACCATGCCGGGTGCCAGCTCCTCTCAAGGATTGTCTGAAAAAGCAGCTACAAGACCTCCAAGACCAGGACATGATCTCAAAGGTCACGGAACTAACAGACTGGGTCAGCTCCATGGCCTGCGTAAAAAGTCCCTCTGGTGAACTCCGCATTTGCATTGATCCCAAAGACCTGAACCGCAAAATCATGCGAGAGCACTACCCGATCCCGAAGCGTGAAGAGTTAACCAGGGAGATGGCTCATGCCAAATTCTTTACCAAGCTGGATGCCTCCCGTGGCTTCTGGAAAATACAGCTGGACGCGTCCAGTCGGAAACTGCACGTTTAACACTCCGTTCGGCCGCTATTGCTATAAACGCATGCCTTTTGGTATCATATCAGCTTCCGAAGTATTTCATCGCATTATGGAACAAATGATGGAGGGCATCGAGGGGGTGCGAGTCTACGTGTTCGACATGATCATCTGGTTCACCAATCCAGAGTATCACATTGCTCGCCTCAAACAGGTCTTCCAGTGGATTCATGAAAATGGCCTCCAGCTCAACAGGGCCAAATGCTCATTTGGTCGATCCGTTATCAAGTTTCTGGGTGACCACATTTCACAGCAGGGAGTGCAACCTGACGCCGACAAGGTGCTGCCGATCAACACCATGAAGACCCCGGAGGACAAGAAGGCGGTCGTCCGCTTCCTTGGGATGGTAAATTTTCTCGGGAAATTCATTCCCAATATGGCAGCCCACACCACAGCCCTCCGGCATCTTGGAAAAAAGTCGACAGTGGCTGCCCGCACATGAAAAGGAGTGGCTTGAACTGAAGGCTAAGCTCACCACAGCCCCAGTACTGGCGTTCTTTGACCCAACCAAGGACACCAAGATATCTACTGACGCAAGCCAGGATGGCATTGGGGCGGTGCTCCTCCAGCGAGGCGACTCCTCGTCCTGGGCTCCAGTGGCACATGCCTCCAGGGTCATGACGCCGACCGAGCAACGGTGTGCCCAGATCGAAAAGGAGTGCTTGGGTCTCCTGACAGGAATAGTCAAGTTTCATGACTACGGATACGGCCTGCCAAAGTTCACGGTGGAAACAGACCACAGCCATTAGTCCACATAATCCAGAAGGATTAAATGACATGACACCTCGGCTACAGCAAATTTTTCTTTGTCTCCGCCGATTTGACTTCAAACTCGTCTACACACCAGGGGAAGGAGCTGATCATCGCGGATGCCCTATCCCGATCCATCACCACGCTGTGTGAACACGGCGACTTCATCTGCCACATGATAAATGAAATGAAAATCGCTTTATTGTCACGAGTAGGCTTCAATGAAGTTACTGTGAAAAGCCCCTAGTCGCCACATTTTGGCGCCTGTCCGGGGAGGCTGGTACGGGAATCGAACCGTGCTGCTGGCCTGCTTTAAAAGCCAGCGATTTAGAGGCACAGGTGCAGTTGTGTGCCAGCAGCCTCCCAGCCACTGATGAACGAGTGGTCCAAATATGCAAAGAAACTGCCAAAGATCCTCTACTGCAGCGCGTGAAGCAACACCTCGCCCATGGCTGGCAAAAGGGGCAATGTCCCCAGTTCTTTAATGTTAAGGATGGGTTAACGGTCATTGAGGGAATCCTTCTTAAACTAGATAGGATCGTCATTCCTCAAAGCATGCAAGCTGTTGGGCGCGATTCTCCGCAAATGCGGAGAGTCGTAAAGGCTGCCGTGAAACCGGCCGTGTTTCACGGCAGCCTCCGCGCCCCCTCCCGGGACCCGATTCACCCCCCCGGTCGGGGCTAGCATCGCGGCCCCGGGAAGAACGGCAGCGCGGGCTTAGCGAACGTTCGCTAAACCCGGCCACCAAGACTCACGGCGGCTGAAGCGCACGATGACGTCAGCCGCACATGCGCGGGTTGGACGGCTCCAACCCACGCATGCGCGGATGACGTCATCGTGCATATGCGTCAAACCCGCGCATGCGCGGTCCGTCATGCCCCTCAGCCGCCCCGCGGACTGATCCTGCGGGGCGGCAGAGGGACAAAGAGTGCGCGGGAATCGGACCCGCTGCCCGCGATCGGTGCCCACCGATCGCGGGCCCATGCCACCCTTAGCACGGCCGTGGTGCGGCCATGCCAATCGGTGGCATGGTTGTGCAGAACAGCACTTTGCGGCCGTTTTCACTAACTGTGATAGCAGGTGTGTTTAAATTCGTGAAAACGGCCATAAAGGCCTGGGAAATCGGCCCGTTGGCTAGGGGAGAATCGCTGCTCGCCATAAAAAAACGCGAGCAGCGATTTGTGTCGTGGGGGGGGGGGGGGGGGGGGATAGCGGGAGGTCAGGAAAAATGTCGGGAAGGCCCTCCCGCTATTCTCCGACCCGTCGTGGAGGGCGGAGAATCGCGCCCATGGTGCTCGGGCAGATCCATGGGGTCGAGAAATGTTGACGCAGAGCTCGGGAGGCGGTTTATTGGCCGGGCATCAACCGGGACATTGCCGATACGGTCCTCAACTGCACAACCTGCCAGAAGTTTCGACCGGCTCAGCCCAAAGGAAACACTACAACAGCACGACATTGTGACCTCTCCGTGGTCTAAAGTGGGGATCGACCTCTTTCATGCCAATGGGCGTGACTACATGCTCGTGGTCGACTACTTCTCCAGTTACCCGGAAGTGGTGAAACTGTCAGACCTCACGTCCAAGTCCGTCATCAAAGCCTGCAAAGAGACATTTGCCAGGCACGGGATACCACTCACAGTAATGAGTGACAACGGTCCGTGTTTCTACAGCCAAGAGTGGTCCGACTTTGCACGATCCTACCACTTTAGTCACATCACATCCAGTCCCCATTACCCACAATCAAACGGGAAAACCGAGGAAGTGGTCCACATTGTCAAGCAGTTGTTGTACAAGGCTGCAGCCTCGGATTTCAACCTGGCGCTGTTGGCATACAGGGCAACCCCTCTGTCGACTGATTTGTCTCCGGCGCAGTTGCTCATGAACCGCAACCTGAGGACGACTGTTCCAGCCATCCATGTTCCAGACCTTGACCACCTCACGGTGCTGCAAAAGGTGTAACGATCCAAGGACCAGCAGAAGATCACGTATGATGCTCATGCCATAGATCTGCCTGCGCTGGCTCCAACAGATGTTGTTCGTGTCCAGTTGCCTGAGGGAGGTTGGTCAGCCCCAGCTGTTGTTGTCAGGAAGGCTGCCCCAAGGTCTTTCATTGTTCAAATGGCTGACGACTCCATTCTCCGGCGCAACAAGAGGGCGCTGCAGAGAGTTCCCCGCCCACCGCCTAACCGCATTGCTCCACCGGTTATCATGCCTCCTCCGGACGTCTCCTGCCACGAGGCCATCGAGCTGCCAGCGATCCCACCTGTCCACGAGACCACCGCAATGGCAGCAATCCCGCCTGTCCACGACACCGCCGCAATGGCAGCAATCCCGCCTGTCCACGACACCGCCGCAATGGCAGCAATCCCGCCTGTCCACGACACCGCCGCAATGGCAGCAATCCTGCCTGTCCACGACACCGCCGCAATGGCAGCAATCCCGCCTGTCCACGACACCGCCGCAATGGCAGCAATCCCGCCTGTCCACGACACCGCCGCAATGGCAGCAATCCCGCCTGTCCACGACACCGCCGCAATGGCAGCAATCCCGCCTGTCCACGACACCGCCGCAATGGCAGCAATCCCGCCTGTCCACGACACCGCCGCAATGGCAGCAATCCCGCCTGTCCAAGTACCGGCGTCTTCTGCTCCACCTCTGCGGCGATCGACAAGAATTCATCGCCCACCTCAAAGACTGTATCTATAGACTTAATTCTTGTAAATTTTGTTCAGTTTGCTCTGTATCTGCACGATAGACACCTTCCCATGTACATATGTTCATTAACTTACCACTTGTACATAGTCAGGCATGTATATACCTCCATGTTCCAAAATTTATTTTTTAAAAAGGGGAGATTTCATAATATCCACTCATGCATATAATGAAATGCAGACAGGCAGTGATTGACACACAGGGTGACCAATAAACACACAACACAGAACAACCAATCACCAGACAGGACATCACCACTATAAAGCCCACAGGGCATTAAGACTCTCCCTCTCTCAGGACCCAGTTACTGAGACAGTCAGAGTGCAGAAGCTAGTGAGCACCATGACCATGCAGAAGCTAGTAAGTCTGGTCAAGCCAGTAAGCGGTAATCAGTTAGATTAGGAGAGTGTCACCCCACAGCTGAACATGTACAGCAGTACACTAGTTTAATAAAACAGTGTTGGATCATCTCCTGTGTCAGACGCCTGTTTCTAGCTTCACTGCATCCAGTTGCAGTCAACGTCAAACCAACCTGCCGGACACATCAGAGTTGAAGGAGGCTTTTGGTGAAAGGAAGTAGGAAGATGGAAAGTGATGTAGGGCCTTTTGGGAAGAATTTTAGAGAGGGGATTCTGCTGCCAATGGAGGAGTGGAGGGAGATGCAAAGGAAAGTTTAATAAGGACAAGGGAAGTCCGCACCGAGTAAAATATGAACAAAGTTTAATTTACACAAACAATATATACACTAATAGGTAGCTCCCTACCGGGTTATTCTCTCTCTCGTTGGTGCCTTATGGCCAATCTTTTATACATTGGGTAATTGCGATACCCCACTCCTTGTGGGTTAGCTCATACTCCACAAGGAGCATAGGGAAGACAAGCATTCTCGCCCCATAGGTCCTGTACAGGATATTACAGAAACCTGACTTTCAGGAACAGAGGGAAAGTGCAGGAACATAGGGCTGAAGGGGGTTATCAATGAGGGAGGGATGAGGCCATGGAATGAGTTATAAATAAAGATATTTCCCTACAGACTGGGGAACCGGCAAAGACTGGTAAGGAGCAAGAGAATAGGAAAGTGGGACAGCACTGGATAGGATTTAGGCAACTGAGTCTCATGAGGGGCAACTTGTGAAGAATGGGACATTGGAGGCTGTGAAGGGATGAGCTGATGTGATAAAGGATGGCACCAAGAAGGAAATTAGGGGCAGCACGGTGGCGCAGTGGGTTAGCACTGCGGCCTCACGGCGCTGAGGTCCCAGGTTCGATCCCGGCTCTGGGTCACTGTCCGTGTGGAGTTTGCACATTCTCCCTGTGTTTGCGTGGGTTTCGCCCCCACAGCCCAAAAATGTGCAAGCTAGGTGGATTGGCCACTCTAAATTGCCCCTTAATTGGAAAAATGATTGGGTACACTAAATTTAAAAAAAAAGAAGGAAATTAGGACGGCAAAAAGGTCAAGAAGGAAAAAAGGGGCATAAGGTAGCTTTGGCTGAGAGTGTATTAAAGGAAAAAGAATAACTAGAGACAGAATAGGACCTTTCAAGGACCAAAGTGGACGCGTGTATGGAACCGCAGGAGATGGGTGAGGTTCCCAATGAATATTTCTCCTCTGTGTTTACCGTGGAGAAAGACATGAAGACTTGGGAACCTGGGAAGGTTAATGGCGATATATTGGGGACAGTTTGCATTACAGTAGAGAAGGTGATAGACCTAGTAAAATGTATGAAGGGGGATAAATCTCCTGGCTCTGACCAGGTATATACAAGAACACTGTGTGAGACTAAAGAAGAAATTGCGGGAGCCCTGGCTGAGATATTTGCATCATCATTAGCCATGGGTGAGGTACTGGAAGACTGGAGGGTAGAAAATGTTGTGCCCTTATTTAAGAAGGGCTGCAAAGGAAAACCTGGGAATTATAGACCGGTAAGCCTAACATCTGTGATGGGTAAGTTACTAGAGAGGGATTCTGAGGGATAAGATATACAGGTATTTGGATAGACAGGGTTTGATTAGGAGTAGTCAGCATGGCTTTGTGCATAGGGAGATCATGCCTTACAAATTTGTTAGAGTTCTTTGATGAAGTGACTAGGAAGGTTGATGAGGGCAAGGCGGTAGCCATAGCCTACATAGACTTCAGTGAGGCCTTTGATAACGGTCCACATGGTAGGCTGCTCTGGAAGGTTAAATCACATGGAATCCAGGGAGAGCTGGCAAATTGGATAAAACTTTGGCTTGGTGGGAGGAAACAGAGGGTAATGGTGGAAGGATGCTTGTTGCACTGGAGGCCTGAGACCAGTGGTGTGCCTCAGGGGTCAGTGCTGGGTTCATTGCTGTTTTCTATCTATATCAATGATTTGGATAAGAATGTACGAACAATGATCAGTAAGTTTGCGGATGACACTAAAATAGGTGGTATTGTAGACAGTGAGGAAGGTTATCAAAAATTATAGCAGGATCTTGATCAGCTGGGGAAGTGGGCCGGGAAATGGAAAATGGAGTTCAATACAGATAAGTGTGAGGTGTTGCATTTTGGAAATCAAATCAAGGTAGGACTTTCAAGATGAATGGTAGAACCTCCGGGAGTATCGTGGAACAGAGGGACTTTGGTGTTCAGGTGCACGGTTCGCTAAAGGTGGAGTGACAGGTAGATAGGGCAGTGAAAGAGGCTTTTGACATGCTGGCCTTCATCAGTCAGGGCATTGAGTATAGAAGTTGGGAAGTTATATTGCAATTGTATAGGACGTTGGTGAGGCTGCACCTGGTGTATTGTGGTCAGTTTAGGTCACCTTGCTATAGGTAAGATGTTATTAAACTGGAGAGAGAGCAGAAGAGATTTACAAGGATGTTGCCAGGACTAAGGGACTGAGTTATAGGGAGAGATTGGACAGGCCAGGACTTTTTTCTTTGGAGCGTGGGAGACTTGAGTTTTGATTTTATAGAGGTGTGTAAGGTCAAGAGAGGGATCAGTCTTTATCCCAGGGTTAGGGAATCAAGAACAAGAGGGCATAGGTTTAAGTTAAGAGGGGAAAAAATTAATGGAAACCTGAGGAGCAACCTTTTTACACAGAGGGTGGTTCGTATGTGGAACGAGCTCCTGGAGGAAGTGGTTGAGACAGGGATATTGACAACATTTAAAAGGCATTTCGACAGACACATGGATAGGTAAGGTTCAGTGGGATATAGGCCAAATGCAGGCAAATGGGGTTAGCTTAAATGGGCTTTTTGGTTGGCATGGACTAGTTTGGGTCAAAGAGCCTGCCTCCTTGCCATAGATTCTATGATTCAATGATGAGGGTTTCAGCACCAATGTGCTGCAAGAAAGGGCATTGGATGCAGATTCAACAGTAACTTTCAAAAGAGAATTTGATGAAGAATTGAAGGGAACTAATTGTTCCAGTCACTTCCAGTCATCACAAACATGATAGGACAAGGGCCTTTTACGTATTTGAGTTTATATGTACATATTCACATGAACAGGATTCTGGGCTGGTTTCCCCTGCTCTTTGTCAGAAGCACATACACCAATTGTAGCATCCCGAGATCAGTCCTGGCTGACAGCAACTAACTCAGCACAGATTAGGAATGGAGCCCAGAGAACTCTGTGAGTAGAAGGTAAGACTGTTCATTTGTTGGCCCAGGGTTGAAGTCCCTTTCCCACTCGCTTTGAGCAGAGACTTCCTCTTTTGAGGGGTTCTGATTAGCGGCCATTCACCTGAAAAGTTAACGGTTTCTCTTGCTACTGATGCTGCTTGCTCTTCTGTGTATTTCCAGTATTCTTTGTTTTATTCAATGTAGAGGAAATTGAATTGAGGTGATCAAAGCAATCACTAGATTAGTTCCTGGAATCGTGCATAATGGGCCTATACCCACGGGAGTTCAGACGAATGAGTGGTGAACTCATTGAAAGCTATAACATTCCTCGAGGGATTGACAGGATGCCTCACCTGGCTGCAGAGTGTAGAATGCGGGTGGTGGTCATCGTCTCATAGGTGATCAGCCATTCTGGACTGAGATGAAGAGAAATTCCTTCAATCCAATGTTGTGAATCTTTGGAATTCTGTACCCCTATGGATGTTCAGGCACTGAGTACATTTAAGTCTGAGATCAATAGATTTTTGAACAAGGGATATGGGCATAGGGGTGGTAAGTGGAACTGAACCATGATCTTGTTGAACTTTAAAATATTGAAAAAATTAATTTACAGAATGTGGGCAGAGCTGGTTAGGCCAACATTTATTGCCCATCCCTAGATGCCCTTCAGAAGGTGTTGGTTAGTTGCCTTCTTGACCTGCTGCTGCCTTTGCGGTGTAGGTGCTCCCACAGTGCAGTTCGATAGGGATTCCAGGATGTTGCCCCAGCAACAGTGAAGGGACAGTGATATATTTCCAAGTTAGGGTGGTGAGTGACTTGGAGGGGAACTTCCAGGTGGTGGAGTTCGCAGGTATCTACTCCTGTCCTTCTAGATTCACCCCCCACCATCTGGCCTGGGCTTGCAAAATCCTACCAACTGTCCTGGCTTGAGACAATTCACACCTCTTTAACCTTTGGTTATCCCTCTCTCCAGTTGCTCCATTTGGACCTGTAAGGGCTTAATCACCTACATTTAAAGTATCATCTTGCACCTTTAACTTTGTCTATATATATATATATATATATAAAATATGTTTCTGGAACCTACCTCTTCATTTACCTGAGGAAGGAGCAGTGCTCCGAAAGCTAGTGTTTGAAACAAACATGTTGGACTTTAACCTGGTGTTGTAAGACTTCTTACTGTGCTCATCCCAGTCCAACGCCGGCATCTCCACATCATAGCTACCATCGACACTGCAAACTGCCGGCTCAAAGTGGAGAGGATCTCCAAGAAGATCGCACTTATAGACACTGACATAAAGTTTCTACAAAGTTGCAAAAAAGCAGACAAGATCCCGAAAGGGCTACAGATCACAAACCCACTCAAGTCGACCTACAACACAGACTACGCTGCGAGACTCTGCCGTCACATCTCTCTCACACTCCTCTACCACCTCGTACACCAGCTCTACAGCAAACCCGCAATCTGGAAACCAAGATAGAGTCCATATTCTCAACTTGCGCTCAGGACGCAGCAGACCAGCTGCGGAACACGGCCAAACAGATGAGACAATGATACTACGCCACCTATGTGCACACCAAGAACAGGAAGCTTGAGAAACTCGGCATCACTACCAGCAGCAACCAAGCCTCCCCATTACCACAGTAGAAAACAATACAAGGAAATCTATTGTCAATTTGTCGGACTACACCCTTCAACCAGACGAAATTGAAGTCCTCAGCAGAGGGCTCAATCTCTGCACCACCACCAAAATGGACCCCAGCAGTCTCACGGCAGACACGGAGGAATTCATCAGGTGAATGAGGCTCCGGGAGTTCTTCCACAGACCCCAAGAGGCCAACAGCGAACCCAATGAGACAACCAATGAACCGGAACAGCAGACCGAGAGATCTGCGGTGCGGCAACCGAAGAGGAAAGAGTCGAATTGGTCCTCTCCGGAAAGCCACTGCCCTAGACTCGACATGCATGCTCAAGCCATCAGGGGTCACGTCAATGCCAGATTAATCAGTCGCATTCACAAATCAGCCCCAAACGTCACCCAAGCACAATGCAGCGGATTCCGCGCTCTCAAGACCAACCGCAACATCATCATCAAACCAGCAGGCAAAAGGAGAGGCCACCGTCATACTGAACAGAACGAACTGCTGCAAAGAAGAATACCGACAACTCAACAACCAGGAACACTACAGACAGTTACCCACAGATCCGACCAAGGAACACACCCGCCAACTTAATAGACTGATCAAGACCTTGGATCCAGACCTTCAGAGCACCCTACGTCCTCTCATCCCACGTACTCCCCGCATTGGAGATCTCTACTGCCTCCCGAAAATACACAAGGCCAACACACCAGGCCGTCCTATCGTTTCAGGCAATGGGACCCTGTGTGAGAATCTCTCTGGCTACATCGAGGGCATCTTGAAACTCATCGTTCAAGGTACGCCCAGCTTCTGTCGTGATATGACGGACTTCCTACAAAAACTCAGCACCCATGGACCAGTTGAACAGGAACATTCCTCGTCACAATGGACGTCTCGACAGTCTACACCAACATCCCCCATGACGACAGCATTGCTGCAACAGCCTCAGTACTCAACACCTTCAACTGCCACGGACAAGGCCTCTATATACACCGGATCTGCTCAGAGGAGGAGGGTAACAGACATCTACAGACGCTGAAAGATGCCCTTGTACGAACGGGATATGGTGCTCGACTCATCGATCGGCAGTTCCAACGCGCCACAGTAAAAAACACACCGACCTCCTCAGAAGATAACATGGGACACAACCGACAGAGTACCCTTCGTCGTCAAGTTCTTCCCCGGAGCGGGGAAACTACGACATCTTCTTCGCAGCATTCAACACGTCATCGATGAAGACGAACATCTTGCCAAGGTCATCCCCATACCCCCACTACTTGCCTTCAAACAACCGCGCAAACTCAAACAAACCATTTTTTGCAGCAAACTACCCAGCCTTCAGAACAGCGACCATGACACCACACAACCCTGCCAGGGCAATCTCTGCAAGACATGTCAGACCATCGACATGGGTACCACCATTAGATGTGAGAACATCACCCACCAGGTACGTGGTACATACTCGTGCAACTCGGCCAACGTTGTCTACCTGATACGCTGCAGGAAAGGATGTCCCGAAGTGTGGTACATTGGCGAGACCATGCAGACACTGTGACAACAGATGAATGGACATCACGCGACAATCGGCAGGCAGGAATGTTCCCTTCCAGTTGATGAACACTTCAGCAGTCAAGGGCATTCAGCCTTTGATCTTCGAGTAAGCGTTCTCCAAGGCGGCCTTCAGGATGCACGACAATGCAGAATCGGCGACAGAAACTTATAGCCAAGTTCCACACACAAATGAGTGCAGCCTTAACTGGGACCTTGGATTCATGTTGCATTACATTCACCTCCCACCATCTGGCCTTGGCTTGCAAAATCCTCCCAACTGTCCTGGCTTGAGACAATTCACACCTCTTTAACCTGTGATTATCCCTCTCTCCAGTTGCTCCGTTTGGACCTGTAAGGACTTAATTACCTACATTCAAATTATCATCTTGCACCTTTGATTCTATATATATGTGTCTGGAACCTGCCTCTTCATTCACCTGAGGAAAGAGCAGTGCTTGAAAGCTAGTGATTCAAAACAAACCTGTTGGGCTTTAACCTGGTGTTGTAAGACTTCTTACTGTGCTCACCCCAGTCCAACACCAGCATCTCCACATCATGTCCTTCTAGATGGTAATGGTCGTGGGTTTGGAAAGTGCTGTCAAAAGAACCTTTGTGAGTTACTGCAGTGCATCTTGTAGATGGTGTACATGGATGCTACTGTTCATCGGTGGTGGATAGTTTGAAAATTTCGGGAAGGGGGAGCAATCCTGCTTTGACCTGGATGGTGTTGAGCTTCTTGAGTGTTGTGGGAGCTGCACTCATGCCGGCAAGTGGGGAGTATTCCATTACACTCCTGACTTGTGCCTTGTAGATGGTGGACACGCTTTGGGGGTCAGGACGTGAGTAACTCACCATAGGATTCTTAGCCTCTGACCTGCCCTGGTAGCCACAGTATTAATGGAGGAACATCCCCAAGGACTGTATTATTTATGTTTTCTTATGTTGTGTTACATAGAACATAGAACAGTACAGCACAGAACAGGCCCTTCGGCCCTCGATGTTGTGCCGAGCAATGATCACCCTACTCAAACCCACGTATCCACCCTATACCCGTAACCCAACAACCCCCCCCCCTTAACCTGTTCTTCACCTTATATAAATCTGACTGGCTGAGTGCTACACTTAGAACTACCTTTGCTCAGAAAGGCTAAAGGGACGCAATGTAACTTACATTTCAAATACATTTGCAGCACATTGATCTCAGTCTGTATAACAGTTCATGCAGCCATGGATCTTACACATTTCACACTGTATAACTGTCAGTATGTATGGTCTATTTGAGACCTGTACACTCACCAAGAGGAGTGCCTGCTGGTTGATGAACGTCTGCTGCTGAGCTGCGAGGTGGGAGGAGTCAATCTGATGTTCAGGTTGGGAGAAATGAGATCTTGGATATTGGTGCATAGGTGCCATCTGAGGCACACTGTTCTGGGGCATCATTATTGCCGGAGAGAAAGAGCCTGTTAGAGAGGAAACCAGTAAAACATGTAACACACTATTGCCAAGAACATAATGTATAACAGTGGGAAGAGGAGTCCTTTCAGTTCCTGGAACCTGTTCCATCTCTTTTGTGAGGGCCACGGGGAATCCAGCACGAGTTTGTAGAACAGAATGAAAACTTTACTTACAATAACATATATAATGTATACATACAACAGCGGCAGTAACTGCCTTGCTGTTCACTCCGCTCTAGCTGGTTCATGACTGGCTTGGTTTATTTATGCAGGACCTGCTAATGATTTCTCCACCTCCCTCATTGGGGAAGCTCATACTCCCTAAGGATTGTGGGATTGCCATTAGTCCCCAGCCAGTGTAAGCAGGCAGGTTATAACAACCTTTGAATTATATAATGACTCATCATGAGTGCTTTCCTGCCACCATATTGGAAGCATGGCACATATGCAGTGGCTGGGATATAGGGGCAGGGAATCAAATGTCTTTTTTTTTTAAATTTAGAGTACCCAATAATTCTTTCTAATTAAGGGGCAAGTTAGCGTAGCCAATCCACCTAACCTGTACATCTTTGGGTTGTGGAGGTAAACCCGCACAGACACGGGGAGAACGTGCAAACTCCGCACAGACAGTGACCCAGGGTCGGGATTCGAACCCGGGTCCTCAGTGCCACAGGCAGCAATGCTAACCACTGCGCCACCGTGCTGCCCTGAGAATCAAATGTCTTGACCAGTGGCTTACCTCGATTTCAAGCCAGGATATAGGGATATAGGAAGAGGGTATTTGCAACTTCAGATGAATAACAGTGAATGTTCAGGGGATCATTAATCATAGTAGATCACTGATAAAGAGGGACCAAACAGAGAGTAAGTTACCTGGCATTGATGGTGCCATTGGTTGCATCATAGGAACACTTTGCATTGCAGGTATTTGTTGCATTGTAGGCATTAAAGGCATCGTCGGCTGCATTGTAGGCATTAAAGGCATCGTTGGCTGCATTGTAGGCATTAAAGGCATTGTCTGATAAGCAGGTACGGCAGGAATTTGTGGCATTGCTGGAGCACCTGAACAAGAGAGAAAAAGAATGATTATCTATGCGGGGGAACTTTCTCCATTTTGGAAATGCTCTGCATCCCTGACACCCTTTAGAAGTTTATCTTTGTCAGAGAGGCTTTGTGAAACATATCTGAACACACATGGTAGATAGGCAATGGTAAAATGTGCTCCCTGACTCATTAGGTACATAGGGGTTGAACAGTGGTTGCTGCCTCATAGTGCTAGGTCCCGGCTTCAGTCCCAACATTGGGTGAGGATTGTACATTGTGTGAAGTTTGTACATTGTCCCCGTTTCTGCATGGGTTTCTTCCGTGTGCTCCGGTTTCCTCCCACAGTCCAAAGATGTGCAGGTTAGGTGATTGGCCAAGATAAAATTTCACCTTAGTGTCCAGGTTAGTTATTGGACTATGGGGATAGGGGGGAGTGTGCATGGGTAGAGTGCTCATTCAAAGAAAGAACAAAGAACAATACAGCACAGGAACAGCCCTCCAAGCCTGTACTGGTCATGATGCCAACCTTTTCCAAAACCCTCAGCACTTCCTTGTGCCGTATCCCTGCATACCCATCCTATCCATGTATTTGTCAAGCTGGTGAACACTGATACAAGGTACTCACTTAGTACCTCGCCTATTTCCTCTGGTTTAACACAACTGTCCTTAAGTGGTCCAATTCTTTCCCTGACCACCCTCTTGCTTTTTAAGTATTGTCATGTGAGAGTACCTTTAAGAAATTGGTGTTTATAAATGGGTGTGTACATAAATATCTGCAGTGAGAGTACCTTTAAGAAATGGGTGTTTATTACTGCAGGGATGTCAGAGAGTGGGTGGAGCTGGGTTGTCTGTCAGCTTTTTACTTTCGCTTTAGTCTTTTTGCTGCAGGGTGGGTTTGGTTTCGTTTTAGTTTTGGAGAAGCTGAAATCACAGCAAGATGTGTGTGAATCTCTGCAAGCTTATGAATGTTTATTTGGGGTTTTCAAAGTGGTAACTGCTCTCAATAGTGAATTTAAACCTGATCATTGTGTTAAACATTGTCTTTGTGTTAAACATTGTGTTTGTGTTAAACAGTGTCTTCTGAATGTTGTTTGGGAACTTATTAAGTATTACTTAGTGTTGTATTCTTTGGGAGTTATATTTGAATTAATGGTTGCAAAGATGATCACTATGTTTTAAAAAGGTCAACTTGAGTTCATAGAATAAACATTGTTTTTCTTTAAAAAATACTTTTCCCTTTTTGCTGTACCACATCTGTAGAGTGGGCCCTGTGCTCCCCATACCACAATCTATTACAGGTTGTGGGTCAGGTGAACTCCATGATACACTTTGGGGTTCTGTAAACCCTGGCCCATAACAAATTGGAGGCTCGTCCGGGGTAAAAGTCGATCTATTGGATTGGCTTAGTGAACTTAAAGACAGTGAGGGGGGAGCATATTGTGGTTGCTTTTCAGGTGTGGTATTTTAGTTTAAGTAGGGAGTGTTTTGTAGACAATGGCTCTTTCAGAGGCTCTGAGGTTTTTGGGGGTGGAGACGGCCACACACAAGAGAGAAAAAGTCCAAAGATGTGCGGGTTAGGTGGATTGGCCATGCTAAATTGCCCGTAGTGTAAGGTTAATGGGGGGATTGTTGGGTTACGGGTATACGGGTTACGTGGGTTTAAGTGGGGTGATCATTGTTCGGCACAACATCGAGGGCCGAAGGGCCTGTTCTGTGCTGTACTGTTCTATGTTCTATGTTCTATCTATGCGGGGGAACTTTCTCCATTTTGGAAATGCTCTGCATCCCTGACACCCTTTAGAAGTTTATCTTTGTCAGAGAGGCTTTGTGAAACATAACTGAACACACATGGTAGATAGGCAATGGTAAAACGTGCTCCCTGACTCATTAGGTTCATAGGGGGTGAACAGTGGTTAGCATTGCTGCCTCATAGCGCTTACGGACAGAGACTAAAAGCAGATGGTGAGATTTGGCAAAAACATTGCAGTTAACATTACCTGACAAAATGCGAAAAGATGAGATAATTATGGTGGTGGCTAAGCATTTAAAGTTGCCTCAGATACAGTTTGACTCATTGGAAATAGCAAAAATTCAGTTCCAGATCATGCAACTTGAACATGAGAAAGAATTAAAGCAGCTTGAATACGAAAGAGAGAGTGAGAGGAAAAAGAAAGAGAGAGAGAGAGAGGAAAAAGAGAGATAGAGAGGACAAAGAAAAGGAGAGAGAGGGCAGCACGGTGGCGCAGTGGGTTAGCACTGCGGCCTCAAGGCGCCGAAATCCCAGGTTCGATCCCAGCTCTGGGTCACTGTCTGTGTGGAGTTTGCACATTCTTCCCGTGTTTGCGTGTGTTTCGCCCCCACAACCCAAAGATGTGCAGGGTAGGTGGATTGGCCATGCTAAATTGCCCCTTAATTGGAAAAAATGAATTAGGTACTCTAAATGTATTTTTTAAAAAGGAGAGAGAAGAAAGGAAAAAAGAAAGAAAATCCCTAGCAGAAGAAACATAAAGAGAAAGGGAGATACAGATCAGTAAGAGAGAGAGTTCTAACTTCAGAAAATGGCCATGAAACATGACAGTCAGTTGAAATTGGCAGACATAAATGTACAATTTGAGGATACTGATGAGGATGGTGAGAAAGAGCGTCAAAGTAGAATGCTTGGTGGGGATCTATTTAAATATATTTTTCATCTGAGAAGGTAGCTAAAAAAATGGAATGGCCACAGGTCATGTGGGTATTACTGATTCAAACAAAGCTGGTAGGTAGGGCTAGTGAAGTGTTTGCATCACTACCGGAGGAGGTATCTGGGACGTATGAGAAGGTGAAAAAATCCATCTTAGGTGCGCATATGAACTAGTGCCTGAAGCCGACAGACAAAGATTTAGAAATTTAAGGAAAGAATTTGGTCAAACATACAAGGAGTTTGAAAGGATCAGAGTTATTTTGATAGGGCTTTGAAAATAGATGAAACATGAAGCTCTCAGAGAAATTATGCTTTTGGAGGAGTTTAAAAATTCAATTCCTGATGTAGTGAGAACTCATGTGGAAGAGCAGAGCGTTAAAACTGCGAGGTTAGCAGCAGAAATGGCAGATGATTATGAATTAGTTCATAAATCAAAGCTTGGTTTCCAACATCAGTTTCAGCCTGTGAGGGATATAAACTGGGGACATGAGAAATACTCAAGTGGTAAAGGTAAAGGTGATCTGATGGGAGATAATAAGGGGAATGTACCTCAGACCAAAAAAGAAATCCAGGAGGGTGGAACAGACGGGAAAAGTTTCAAATGTTTTCACTGTAATAAACTAGGCCATGTCCATTCACAGTGTTGGTAGTTGAAGAAAAGCACTGGGAAGGCTGATGTGGTAAAACAAGATAAGACAGTGGGGTTTGTTAAAGTGGTAAATGAAAGCCCAAGGGAAGCGAAGGTGCAAAAGATTGTACAGCCTGACCAAGAGGTGATTGATAAGAACGTGCCAGATGTTTTAAAATAATTTACTTGTGTATCAGGAGGAGCAGCTAAAGAAGTCACAACATTAAGAGATATGGGAGTCAGTCAATCTTTAATGGTAAGAGATGAGGAGTTATGTAGTTTGGGATGAATATTACCAGAAAAGATGGTAATATGTGGAATTCAGGGTGAGATGAGTAGTGTTTCATTATATAAGGTAAGAGTGGTGAAGTTGTAGTAGGACTAATAGAGAAACTATCTTGTCCAGGAATACAGTTTATCTTGGGTAATGATACAGCTGGATCGCAGGTGGGAGTGATGCCTACTGTGGTGGATCAGTCAGTGGAAAATCAGACAACTGAAGTGTTGAAGGACGAATATCCTGGGATTTTTCCGGATTGTGCAGTAACAAGGTCGCAAAGTCACAGGTTAAGACAAGAGGAGAAATCAAAGAGTGAAGATGAAGTTGAAGTGCAATTATCAGAAACAATTTTTGATCAGATGGTTGAAAAAGAACAAGAACAGATGGAGGATGAGGTGGATATTTTTAGTTCTGGAAAATTGGCGGAGTTACAACTAAAAGATATAGAAATAAAACGGGTATATCAGAAAGCATACATGGAAGAGGAATCTGCGTGTATACCAGGGTGTTCCTATCTTAAAAGTGATGTCTTGAGAAAATTGAGACCTTTACATATGCAGGCAGATGAAAAGTGGGCAGAAGTTCATCAAGCACTATTGCCGGTAGGGTATAGAAAGGAGGTGTTGCAAGTTGCACATGAGGTACCAGTGGGAGGTCGTTTGGGAATAAGGAAAACTCAAGCTAAAATCCAGAAACATTTTTATTGGCCTGGACTACATAAAGATGAAGTTAAATTTTGTCAATCATGTCACACATGTCAAGTGATAGGGAAATCTCAAGCAGTGATGAAACCAGCGCCCTTAATATACAGTCCAGCATTTGAGAAACATTTTACAAGGGTCCTAATTGATTGTGTAGGATCGCTTCCTGAAATGAAAAGTGGGAATCAATATCTTTTGATGATAATGGATGTGTCTACTAGGTTTCCAGAGGTCATTGCAGTACGTAATATTACAGCTAAAAAGATTGTGGAGGAGTTACTTAAATTCTTTACTAGATATGGACTACCCACAGAAATACAATCGGATCAAGGATCAAATTTTACCTCAAGGTTATTCAAGGAAGTTATGGATAGCTTAGGAATAAAACAAATTAAATCAACTGCGTACCATCCAAAATCGCAGGGAGCTTTCGAAAGGTGGCATCAGACATTAAAGACAATGTTGAGGGCTTATTGTCACGATTATCCAGAGGATTGGGATAAAGGAATTCCATTCGTACTGTTTGCAATTAGGGATGCACCTAACGAGTCAACCAAATTCAGTCCTTTTGAATTAATTTTCATCATGAGGCAAGAGGACCACTTAAATTGATTCAGGAAAAATTGGTGAGTGAGAAATCGGAAATTACATTATTGGGTTACATGTCAAATTTTAGGGAACGATTAAATATAGCAGGTGACTTGGCTAGACAACATTTAAAAGTTTCACAAAATGTGATGAATTGGGTAGCGGACAAGAAATCCAAAGTTCGTAGTTTTGCCAGTGGAGATAAAGTTTTAGTATTGTTACCAGTGGTAGGTGAACCTTTAAAAGCAAGGTTTTGTGGACCTTATCAGATTGAAAGGAAATTAAGTGAGGTGAATTATGTGGTAAAAACACCAGATGGAAGGAAGACTCACCGAGTGTATCATGTGAATATGCTTAAAAGGTACTTTGAAAGGGAAGGAGAGAAAAAGGAGGAGGTTTTAATGATTCTAATTCAAAATGACAACCAAATCCAGGTGACTGTCAATTTGACATACCTCAAATTAATTTGGAAAATGAGGATGTTCTTAAAAATTGGGATAAATTGTTGAGTTACCTTCCAGAGGAAAAACGGACTGACCTGAAAGAATTATTGATATCACGTGGGCAAGTTTGTAGAGATAAATTGGGAAGTGCTAAAATGGCTATACATGATGTAGATGTGGGAAATGCTGTTCCAATCAAACAACATCCATACAGACTTAACCCTTTAAAATTGGCACAATTTAACAAAGAGATTGAGAGTGTGCTTAAAAATGGCATAATTGAAATAGGGTGCAGCCAATGGAGCTCACCCATAGTGATGGTCCCTAAACCAGATGGTACCCAACTGTTGTGTGTAGACTATAGAAAAGTTAATGCTGTTACAAGAATGGACCCTTATCCTATCCCATGTTTGGAGGATTACATTGAGAAAGTGGGACAATCAGCTTTTATTTTCAAACTGGATTTACTTAAAGGTTACTGGCAGGTACCTTTATCCGAAAGGGCGAAGGAGTTTTCAGCTTTTGTGACTCCAGATGGTATATACCAATTCAAAGTTATGCCATTTGGCATGAAAAAGCCCCAGCCACATTTCAACAGTTAACTAACAAAGTCATTTCAGGATTACCCAATTGTGCGGTGTCCATCGATGATCTGGTAATTTTCAGCCAGACATGGTAAGAACATTTAAAACATCTGATGGAGTTATTCAATCGACTTCAGGAGGCAGGTTTGGTGATAAACCTAGCCAAAAGTGAATTTGGAAAAGCCCAAGTCACTTTCCTTGGCCATACAATCGGACAGGGTCAAATTGTCCCACGGGATATGAAAACAAAAATTATTGAGGAGTTTCAAATATCCTCAAGACGAAGGGAAATAATGCGATTTCTTGGCCTGAGTGGATTTGATCAAGCATTTGTAAAAACATTTTGTCACATGGTTTCACCACTGATGGACTTGCTGAAGAAACGTCAACATTTTCAGTGGATAGCGGACTTTCAACAGGCATTTGACGACCTGAAAGCTGTGATAACCAATGCTCCTGTGTTGGAGAATTACAAGGGACTCTGTGATCAGATAGAACTAAAGTATCTGACTTTAAAGAGAAATGCCGAGGCGTAGAGAAATGGACGGATCGTGTAGAGACCTTCTTGTTCAAAGAGACTGTCAATCGAGAAGGATTCCAGTTGGAGGAAAAGGAACAAAAAAAATGGAATACTATTATACCTGTTTGCGTGTGTTGTTTTTTTAAATGAAAAAGTATATTTATTGTGTGAGTTTCTTAAAGGATAGTGAAAAGGTGAAAAATGAAACCATCTTGTAGTTGATGGTTTATTTTTTTTTCTTGGCAGAGGAGGTGTCATGTGAGAGTACCTTTACGAAATTGGTGTTTATAAATGGGTGTAAATAAATATCTGTAGTGAGAGTAACTTTAAGAAATGGGTGTTTATTACTGCAGTGATGTCAGAGAGTGGGTGGAGCTGGGCTGTCAGTTAGCTTTTTACTTTCGTTTTAGCCTTTTATGCTGCAGGGTGGGTTTGGTTTCATTTTAGTTTTGGAGAAGCTGAAATCATAGATATCATAGAATTTACAGTGCAGAAGGAGGCCATTCGGCCCATCGAGTCTGCACCAGCTCTTGGAAAGAGCACCCTATCCAAGGTCAACACCTCCACCTTATCCCCATAACCCAGTAACCCTACCCAACACTAAGGGCAATTTTGGACACTAAGGGCAATTTATCATGGCCAATCCACCTAACCTGCATATCTTTGGACTGTGGGAGGAAACCGCAGCACCCGGAGGAAACCCACGTACACACGGGGAGGATGTGCAGACTCCACACAGACAGTGACCCAAGCCGGAATCGAACATGGGACCCTGGAGCTGTGAAGCAATTGTGCTATCCACAAGGCTACCGTGCTGCCCACACAGGATGTGTGTGAATCTCTGCAAGCTTATGAATGTTTATTTGGGGTTTCCAAAGTGGTAACTGCTCTCAATAATGATACACTTTGGGGTTCTCTAAATCCTGGCCCATAACAGTATGAATAAAAAGCTTTGGGATTCACATTAATCCTACTTGCCAAGGACATTTCACGACTCCTCCTAGAATTTAGAATTTAGAACAGTACAGCACAGAACAGGCCCTTCGGCCCTCGATGTTGTGCCGAGCAATGATTACCCTACTTAAACCCGCGTAACCTGAATACCCGTAACCCAACAATCCCCCCATTAACCTTACACTACGGGCAATTTAGCATGGCCAATCCACCTAACCCGCACATCTTTGGACTGTGGGAGGAAACCGGAGCACCCGGAGGAAACCCACGCACACACAGGGAGGACGTGCAGACTCCACACAGACAGTGACCCAGCCGGGAATCGAACCTGGGACCCTGGAGCTGTGAAGCATTGATGCTAACCACCATGCTACCGTGAGGCCCCGAGAGAAATTAGCTCTCCTAATTTCCTGCTTTAGTACCTTCCTACTTTCTTTATACTCCGAAACGGTTTTGACTGTCCCCACCCTTCAGTACCATACAAAAGCCTCCTTTTTCTTTTTGCTGAGGTTCACAATATCCCTCGTTATCCAAGGCTCCCTAATTTCCCATACTTATCCTTAGTTAGCTATCTATGTACCTGGGCGGTGCTCAAACGTGAACTTGTCCGCCACTAGTAACAAGGCCTGGGCTGAGGCTATGGGAGGAATCCTCTTGTCCTCCTTGAAGAGGAGGGGGCTTATGGTCTATGATGATAAAGTACGCCTGTAGACGTACTGGTGGAATTTTTTCACCGCGACCCTACTTTCTCTATCTGGGGGAAGCAACGTTCCGCATCAGCCAGGGTCCTAGATGCATATGTTATTGGACGTTCCATGCCGTCAGCTCACCAATGGGACAACATCACTCCAATGTCATACGAGGAGGCTTTGAACTTGAGAGTGACCGGTCTTGAAGGGTCGTATTGTGTCAACAGCTGGGACGATAGCAGCTGCCACTTGGCCTTTGCAAACACTTCCTCTTGTGGCGCTCCTCATGCCCATCTTTGATATTCTGGTGTCAAGGCTTCCTTTATGGCCTGGATGTTTTCTTCCACTGGGTGCAAGCCATCCTTTCCATGCGACATCCCAGGCGGCACTGGCTGCCCTGTGGTTGACCCTCAGGATCCTCGGGGGAACAGGACTTCCCCTGCCCTCGACCACCTCTTGCAGCCTCCCCAGGTCTCCCAGAATCATGGGGCCGGTTGCCTCGGAGCCATGGCTGCAAGCTGAGTGGGGTTGGCTGTGCAAGAGCAATTTAAGTGCTGCTGTACCTTGTTGGAGGGTGCTGGCGAGCGCGGTCCCAGTGAATCGGCTGCCAAGCCTTCATCCTTGACAGCCGATCTGCATTACCTGGGGGGGGGGGGGGGGGGGGGGGGGGGGGGGGGGTGGTGGATGTTGACTTGAACTCTAATCCGAGCCGGTGCTACTTTGGGGGCCGTGATGTAATTCAGATGCATCAGGTTGTTCTCCTTGGGCTGAGACACATGCAAGGCCCTGGCTCAAGGCGATCGTATTGCCCACTCAGGGCAGCGTGTTCTTTGTTGATTCTGGCAGCCTTGGTCACCGTGCATTCTGTGACTCCCAAGCATGGCAATGCCACCGGTACTCACCACCCTCCAGGAAGGTGTCACGGTAGTCTGTGGTAGCCCTGTTGTTGGGTCTGCTTTGACACTGTTGGCGTTTTTGATCTGGCCATGTGAGCACGACCCTGAGAGGGCACTGCACGCCTGTATGGGGGTCGTACATGAATGGTGTTTCTGAATGCTCTCTCAGCAATCTCACATGACAGGGCTAGCTCAATGGTTCAGATCCAAGGTTGGTTCTGCCAACAACCTCCCTTGAGTTGCCATGTTGTTAATCCTGCACACCGGTCCCCTAACATCTCAGAGATAGAACATAGAACATAGAACGATACAGCGCAGTACAGGCCCTTCGGCCCTCGATGTTGCACCGACATGGGAAGTCCAAAAACTAAAGGCCATCTAACCTACACTATCCCATTATCATCCATATGCTTATCCAATAAACTTTTAAATGCCCACAATGTTGGCGAATTCACTACTGTTGCAGGTAGGGCATTCCATGGCCTCACCACTCTTTGCGTAAAAAACCCACCTCTGACCTCTGTCCTATATCTATTACCCCTCAATTTAAGGCTATGTCCCCTCGTGCTAGCCACCCCCATCCGCGGGAGAAGGCTCTCACTGTCCACCCTATCTAACCCTCTGATCATTTTGTATGCCTCTATTAAGTCACCTCTTAACCTTCTTCTCTCTAACGAAAACAACCTCAAGTCCCTCAGCCTTTCCTCATAAGATTTTCCCTCCATACCAGGCAACATCCTGGTAAATGTCCTCTGCACCCGTTCCAAAGCTTCCACGTCCTTCCTATAATGAGGCGACCAGAACTGTACGCAATACTCCAAATGCGGCCGTACCAGAGTTTTGTATAGCTGCAACATGATCTCATGGCTCCGGAACTCAATCCCTCTACCAATAAAGGCCATCACACCATAGGCCTTCTTCACAACCCTATCAACCTGGATGGCAACTTTCAGGGATCTACGTACATGGACACCGAGATCCCTCTGCTCATCCACACTACCAAGAATTTTACCATTAGCCAAATAGTCTGCATTCCTGTTATTCTTTCCAAAGTGAATCACCTCACACTTCTCTACATTAAACTCCATTTGCCACTTCTCAGCCCAGCTCTGCAGCTTATCTATGTCCCTCTGTAACCTGCAACATCCTTCCGCACTGTCTACAACTCCACCGACTTTAGTGTCGTCTGCAAATTTACTCACCCATCCTTCTGCGCCCTCCTCTAGGTCATTTATAAAAATGACAAACAGCAACGGCCCCAGAACAGATCCTTGTGGTACGCCACTCGTAACTGAACTCCATTCTGAACATTTCCCATCAACCACCACTCTCTGTCTTCTTTCAACTAGCCAATTTCTGATCCACATCTCTAAATCACCCTCAATCCCCAGCCTCCGTATTTTCTGCACTAGCCGACCGTGGGGAACCTTTTCAAACGCTTTACTGAAATCCATATACACCACATCAACTGCTCTACCCTCGTCTACCTGTTCAGTCACCTTCTCAAAGAACTCGATAAGGTTTGTGAGGCATGACCTACCCATCACAAAACCATGATGACTATCCCTAATCATATTATTCCTATCTAGATGATTATAAATCGTATCTTTATAATCCTCTCCAAGACTTTACCCACAACAGACGTTAGGCTCACCGGCCTATAGTTACTGGGGTTATCTCTACTCCCCTTCTTGAACAAAGGGACCACATTTGCTATCCTCCAGTCCTCTGGCACTATTCCTGTAGCCAATGATGACATAAAAATCAAAGCCAAAGGCTCAGCAATCTCTTCCCTGGCTTCCCAGAGAATCCTAGGATAAATCCCATCAGGCCCCGGGGACTTATCTATTTTCACCTTGTCCAGAATTGCCAACACTTCTTCCCTACGCACCTCAATGCCATCTATTCTAATAGCCTGGGTCTCAGCATTCTCCTCCACAACATTATCTTCTTCCTGAGTGAATACTGACGAAAAGTATTCATTTAGTATCTCGCTTATCTCCTCAGCCTCCACACACAACTTCCCACCACTGTCCTTGACTGGCCCTACTCTTACCCTAGTCATTCTTTTATTCCTGACATACCTATAGAAAGCTTTTGTGTTTTCCTTGATCCTACCTGCCAAAGACTTCTCATGTCCCCTCCTTGCTCGCCTTAGCTCTCTCTTTAGATCCTTCCTCGCTTCCCTGTAACTATCAAGCGCCCCAACTGAAACTTCACGCTTCATCTTCACATAGGCCTCCTTTTTCCTCTTAACAAGAGATTCCACTTCTTTGCTAAACCACGGTTCCCTCGCTCGACCCCTTCCTCCCTGCCTGACTGGTACGTACTTATCAAGAACACGCAATAGCTGTTCCTTGAACAAGCTCCACATATCCAGTGTGCCCAACCCTTGCAGCCTACTTCTCCAACCTACACATCCTAAGTCATGTCTAATGGCATCATAATTGCCCTTCCCCCAGCTATAACTCTTGCCCTGCGGGGTATACTTATCCCTTTCCATCACTAATGTAAAGGTCACCGAATTGTGGTCACTGTCTCCAAAGTGTTCACCTACCTCCAGATCTAACACCGGCCTGGTTCATTACCCAAAACCAAATCCAATGTGGCCTCACCTATTGTTGGCCTGTCAACATATTGTGTCAGGAAACCCTCCTGCACACATTGTACATAGTTGAAACAAAAAATATTGTGTATTTCACACAATATTTAAAACTCTGGAAGGATTGCTGCAATGTGAAAATCCAAGAGATCCAACCCTCCTGCATACATTGTACAAAGAACGACCCATCTAATGTACTCGAACTATATCTTTTCCAGTCAATATTTGGAAATTTAAAGTCTCCCATAACAACTACCCTGTTACTTTCGCTCTTTTCCAGAATCATCTTCGCCATCCTTTCCTCTACATCTCTAGAACTATTAGGTGGCCTATAGAAAACTCCCAGCAGGGTGGCCTCTCCTTTCCTGTTTCTAACCTCAGCCCATACTACCTCGGAAGAAGAGTCCCCATCTTGCATCCTTTCTGCCACCGTAATACTGTCCTTGACTAGCAGCGCCACACCTCCCCCTCTTTTGCCCCCTTCTCTGACCTTACTAAAACACCTGAACCCCGGAACCTGCAACAACCATTCCTGTCCCTGCTCTATCCATGTCTCTGAAATGGCCACAACATCGAAGTCCCAGGTACCAACCCATGCTGCCAGTTCCCCTACCTTATTTCGTATACTCCTGGCATTGAAGTAGACACACTTCAAACCACCTACCTGAACACTGGCACCCTCCTGCGAAGTCAAATCTGTGCTCCTGACCTCTATACTCTCAATCTCCCGTACCCCAAAACTACAATCCAGGATCCCATGCCCCTGCTGAATTAGTTTAAACCCCCCAAAGAGCACTAACAAATCTCCCCCCCAGGATATTGGTGCCCCTCAGGTTGAGATGTAGACCATCCTGTCTATAGAGGTCCCACCTTCCCCAGAAAGAGCCCCAGTTATCCAGAAATCTGAATCCCTCCCGCCTGCACCATCCCTGTAGCCACGTGTTTAATTGCTCTCTCTCCCTATTCCTCATCTCACTATCACGTGGCACGGGCAACAACCCAGATGAATGCACCAAACTCACAAAGTTCAGCCAACCTTTGGAGCCTTGTCAGAAAGTCCATTACTGACTTCCCCGGAATCCACACAACCATGTTAAACTGATACCATTGCATTATCACGGGTGTTTTTGTGTCGAAATAATCCACCACTAACTATACGGGTTCATCGGAGCACTTAGGAGTCCAGGAATTGCCGGGTAAGTGAGGCGCTTGATTATGCTGAAGGTGGGGGTCCTGCAGGCAGTCAGGAGGATTGCCTTCCGTTGGTCCTCTCCACTAATGCCATTCACCTGGAAGAAATGTCGCATTTGCTCGGCATATTAGGCCCAATCCTCCACGCATCCGTAAAAAGGCCTTTCATTTCCCGAATAGCGGCATTTTCATAGAATCATAGAATAACTCCAGAGCCGAAGGAGGCCATTTGGCCCATCGAGTCTGCACTGACCCTCTGAAGAGCACCCCAACCAGGCTCATTCCCCTGCCTCATCTCTGATACCCCATGACACCATGGGGCAACATGGCATGACCAATCCACCTAACCTGCACATCTTTGGACTGAGGGAGGAAACCTGAGCACCCGGAGGAAGCACATGTAGATATGGTGAAACTTTGCGCAACTCAAGAAGACACAGCCGGAGTGAGGCACATCCAGAGTGGGAAGTTGGAACTTGGTAATTTGGTGCAGTGAGGTAATCAGGAAAGGTAAGTGGTAAGTCACATTCTGCTGTTTTTCAGATAAAAGTGCAGTGTGTAGATTAGTTTCTGATTGGCTGAAGCTGCCCCCACCCTAATTGCTGAGAGGCAGTTAGGTCAGTCACCTGAGGCCTGTTTAGGGGCACAAAGGTGCACATTGTATTCCTCTCTTTGAAGCTAGGTAGTGTGAGTCACCCTGGTTAGCTGAGGTATGTATAAAAGACAGACAGAAAGCGCACTCGAGGAGACACAGCCGGAGTGAGGCACATCCAGAGTGGGAAGTTGGAACTTGGTAATTTGGTGGAGTGAGGTCATTTGGAGCAGAGTGGGAGAAGGTGCTTTTTCTCTACTGTTTTGCTCTCTCTCTTTCTTCTGGCCTGTAACTTTTAAGCTGCAGGGAGAGAACCAGGGAGCATCTGAGACCCTGGGTGAGTTCTCCCAGTGAGCCAGAGAAGAAACAGCCAGAGTGAGGCACAACCAAGAGTGAGTTTGGGAATTTGAAGCTAGGTGGGGAGGAGGTGCTTTTAACCTTGGTAAGTGACTGGGAAGTAGTTTTTCTTTTCACTGTCTAATTTATTTTTTTTCTTTTGTTTTTTTGAAATTGTAGTTGTATAAGTTTACCTAAGGTTTAAGACATGGCAGGAGATCCCAGACCCGTGTCATGCTCCTCGTGTGCGATCTGGGAGCTCAGGGACACGTCCACTGTCCCTGGCTCCTTCACGTGCAATAAGTGTGTTCAGTTGCAGCTCCTGTTAGACCGCTTGACGGCTCTGGAGCTGCGGATGGACTCACTTTGGAGCATCCGCGATGCTGAGGACGTCGTGGATAGCACGTTTAGCGAGTTGGTCACACCGCAGGTGAAAGTTACTGAGGGAGAAAGAAAATGGGTGACCAAAAGACAGAGAAAGAGTAGGAAGGCAGTGCAGGTGTCCCCTGCAGTCATCTCCCTGCAAAACAGATATACCGCTTTGGATACTGTTGAGGGAGATGGCTCACCAGGGGAAGGCAGCAGCAGCAAGGTTCATGGCACCGTGGCTGGCTCTGCTGCGCAGCAGGGCAGGAAGAAGAATGGCAGGGCTATAGTGATAGGGGACTCAATCATAAGGGGAATAGACAGGCGGTTCTGCGGATGCAATCGAGACTCCAGGATGGTATGTTGCCTCCCTGGTGCAAGGGTCAAGGATGTCTTGGAGCGGCTGCAGGACATTCTGGGGGGTGAGGGTGAACAGCCAGCTGTCGCGGTGCACATAGGCACCAACGATATAGGTAAAAAATGGGATGAGGTCCTACAAGCTGAATTCAAGGAGTTATGAGTTAAACCAAAACGTAGGACGTCAAAGGTAGTAATCTCAGGATTGCTACCAGTGCCACGAGCGAGTCAGAGTAGGAATGTCAGGTTAGATAGGATGAATGGGTGGCTTGAGAGATAGTGCAAGAGGGAGGGATTCAAATTCCTGGGGCATTGGAACCGGTTCTGGGGGAGGTAGGACCAGTACAAACCGGACGATCTGCACCTGGGCAGGGCTGGAACTGATGGTCTGGGGGGGGGGGTTTGCTCGAGCTGTTGGGGAGGGTTTAAACTAATGTGGCAGGGGGATGGGAACCGATGCAGGAAGTTGGAAGGTAGTAAAACAGGGACAGAAGCAAAAGGAAGTAAGGGGGAAAGTATAAGGCAGAGAAGCCAGAGTCGAAAATCTAAAAGGGCGACAATACAAGGTACAGTGACTGAGGGGAGCTCAGTGAATAGGCCTGAAAGGAATAGAACTGGAAGTAAAAACATTAATGGTAAGCGACGCGGCATGAAGATATGGGTTCAACGACAAGGAAAATTAGGAGAAACGTTAACAGGAAATATAACTTAGGAGGGGTTACTGATCGAGATGTTAAGATTCAAAACAGAGGTAAAAAAGCCAACATAAGTGCACTTTACCTAAATGCTCGTAGTATTAGGAATAAAGTAAATGAGTTGATGGCGCAAATCATCGTGAATGACTATGATTTAGTGGCCATTACTGAAACATGGTTAAAGGATGGTCACGACTGGGAGTTAAATATCCAAGGGTATCAAACTATTCGGAAGGACAGAGTGGTGTAGCTCTGTTATTAAAGGATGACATCCGGGCAATAGTAAGGGATGACATTGGTGCTATGGAGGATAAGGTTGAATCCATTTGGGTGGAAATCAGGAATAGTAAGGCAAAAAAGTCACTGATAGGAGTAGTCTATAGGCCACCAAATAGTAACATTATGGTGGGGCAGGCAATAAACAAAGAAATAACTGATGCATGTAGAAATGGTACAGCAGGTATCATGGGGGATTTTAATCTACATGTCGATTGGTTTAACCAGGTCGGTCAAGGCAGCCTTGAGGAGGAGTTTATAGAATGTATCCGTGATAGTTTCCTGGAACATTATGTAATGGAACCTACGAGGGAACAAGCGGTCCTAGATCTTGTCCTGTGTAATGAGACAGGATTGATTAATGATCTCATAGTTAGGGATCCTCTCGGAAGGAGCAATCACAAAATGGTGGAATTTAAAATACAGATGGAGGGTGAGAAGGTAAAATCAAATACTAGTGTTTTGTGCTTAAACAAAGGAGATTACAATGGGATGAGAGAAGAACTAGCTAAGGTAGACTGGGAGCAAAGACTTTATGGTGGAACAGTTGATGAACATTGGAGAACCTTCCAAACAATTTTCCACAGTGCTCAGCAAAGGTTTATACCAACGAAAAGGAAGGACGGTAGAAAGAGGGAAAATAGACCGTGGATATCTAAGGAAATAAGGGAGAGTATCAAATTTAAGGAAAAAGCATACAAAGTGGCAAAGATTGGTGGGACACGAGAGGACTGGGAAATCTTTAGGGGGCAACAGAAAGTTACTAAAAAAGCTATAAAGAAGAGTAAGATAGATTATGAGAGTAAACTTGCTCAGAATATCAAAACAGATAGTAAAATTTTCTACAAATATATAAAACAAAAAAGAGTGGCTAAGGTAAATATTGGTCCTTTAGAGGATGAGAAGGGAGTTTTAATAATGGGAGATGAGGAAATGGCTGAGGAACTGAACAGGTTTTTTGTGTCGGTCTTCAAAGTGGAAGACACAAATAACATGCCAGTGACTGATAGAAATGAGGCTATGACAGGTGAGGACCTTGAGAGGATTGTTATCACTAAAGCGGTAGTGATGGGCAAGCTAATGGGGCTAAAGGTAGACAAGTCTCCTGGTCCTGATGGAATGCATCCCAGAGTGATAAAAGAGATGACTAGGGAAATTGCAGATGCACTAGTGATAATTTACCAAAATTCACTAGACTCTGGGGTGGTCCAGGTGGATTGGAAATTAGCAAATGTGAAACCACTGTTTAAAAAAGGAGGTAGGCAGAGAGGGGGTAATTATAGGCCAGTGAGCTTAACTTCGGTAGTAGGGAAGATGCTGGAATCAATCATCAAGGACGAAATTGCGAGGCATCTGGATAGAAATTGTCCCATTGGGCAGACGCAGCATGGGTTCATAAAGGGCTGGTCGTGCCTAACTAATTTAGTGGAATTTTTTGAGGACATTACCAGTGCAGTAGATAAAGGGGAGTCAATGGATGTGGTATATCTGGATTTCCAGAAAGCCTTTGACAAGGTGCCACACAAAAGGTTGCTGCATAAGATAAAGATGCGTGGCATTAAGGGTAAAGTAGTAGCATGGATAGAGGATTGGTTAATTAATAGAAAGCAAAGAGTGGGGATTAATGGGTGTTTCTCTGGTTGGCAATCAGTAGCTAGTGGTGTCCCTCAGGGATCAGTGTTGGGCCCACAATTGTTCACAATTTACATAGATGATTTGGAGTTGGGGACCAAGGGCAATGTGTCCAAGTTTGCAGATGACACTAAGATGAGTGGTAAAGCAAAAAGTGCAGAGGATACTGGAAGTCTGCAGAGGGATTTGGATAGGTTCTGGCAGATGGAATACAATGTTGACAAATGTGAGGTTATCCATTTTGGTAGGAATAACAGCCAAAAGGATTATTATTTAAATGATAAAATATTAAAGCATGCTGCTGTGCAAAGAGACCTGGGTGTGCTAGTGCATGAAAAAGCTGGTTTACAGGTGCAACAGGTAATTAAGAAGGCGAATGGAATTTTGTGCTTCATTGCTAGAGGAATGGAGTTTAAGACTAGGGAGGTTATGCTGCAATTGTATAAGGTGTTAGTGAGGCCACACCTGGTGTTCAGTTTTACTTGAGAAAGGATGTACTGGCAGTGGAGGGTGTGCAGAGGAGATTCACTAGGTTAATCCCAGAGCTGAAGGGGTTGGATTATGAGGAGAGGTTGAGTAGACTGGGACTGTACTCGTTGGAATTTAGAAGGATGAGGGGGGATCTTATAGAAACATATAAAATTATGAAGGGAATAGATAGGATAGATGCGGGCAGGTTGTTTCCACTGGCGGGTGAAAGCAGAACTAGGGGGCATAGCCTCAAAATAAGGAGAAGTAGATTTAGGACTGAGTTTAGGAGGAACTTCTTCACCCAAAGGGTTGTGAATCTATGGAATTCCTTGCCTAGTGAAGCAGTTGAGGCTCCTTCATTAAATGTTTTTAAGATAAAGATAGATAATTTTTTGAAGAATAAAGGAATTGAATGGTGGAGCAGGCTCGAAGGGCCAGATGGCCTACTCCTGCTCCTAGTTCTTATGGTGCACACTCCACATAGTCACTCAAGGCTGGAATTGAACCCGGGTCCCTGGCTCTTTGAGGCAGCAGTGCTAACCACTCTGCCACCGTGCTGCCCTTTTCAAAACTTCCTAGATCTTGTTCTTGCAGGGCAATATTCCAGTGTGGCTGGGACTTCCAGAATCTTTTCACCTCGTTGCCTGTCTGAAGGCCAAGGAGGCCCTTCCATGTGATTAACACAAGTTTATTATAGTTCTAGAAAATGGCTGCTATAGCGGCATGCACACAATAAGTTCCGTCGGGGGAAACAAATAGATCCTGTATTTGAGTATTGGATCACTGTCTATAATGTGTGCAATGTGTTTGCAGTGGATTTTACCAAACTGGGCGGCAGGGGTGGGACGGAGGTGAGTGTGAAGTGGGGGTGGGAGGGAGGTGAGTCTGAGGTGGGGGTGGGAGGGAGGTGAGTGTGGGGTGGGTGTGGGAGGGAGGTGAGTGTGAAGTGGGGGTGGGACCGAGGTGAGTCTGAGGTGGGGGTGGGAGGGAGGTGAGTCTGAGGTGGGAGTGGGAGGGAGGTGAGTGTGAAGTGGGGATGGGGGGGAGGTGAGTCTGAGGTGGGGGTGGGAGGGAGGTGAGTATGGGGTGGGTGTGGCAGAGAGGTGAGTGTGAGGTGGGTTGGGAGGGAGGTGAGTCTGAGGTGGGGTTGGGCAGGAGGTGAGTGTGAGGTGGGGGTGGGAGGGAGGTGAGTCTGAGGTGGGGGTGGGAGGGAGGTGAGTGTGGGGTGGGTGTGGGAGAGTTGTGAGTGTGGGGTGGGTGTGGGAGAGAGGTGAGTGTGAGGTGGGTTGGGAGGGAAGTGAGTGTGAGGTGGGGTGGGAGGGAGGTGAGTGTGAGGTGGGGGTGGGAGGGAGGTGAGTGTGGGGTGGGTGTGGCAGAGAGGTGAGTGTGAGGTGGGTTGGGCGGGTGGTGAGTCTGAGGTGGGGATGGGAGGGAGGTGAGTGTGGGGTGGGTGTGGGAGAGAGGTGAGTGTGAGGTGGGTTGGGAGGGAGGTGAGTGTGAGGTGGGTTGGGAGGGAGGTGAGTGTGAGGTGGGTTTGGGAGGGAGATGAGTGCAGGGTGAGGGTTGGGAGGTTGGTGACTGTGAGGTGGGGTTGGGAGAGAGGTGAGTGTGAGGTGGGGTTGGGAGGGAGGTGAGTGCGAGGTGAGGGTGGGAGGGAGGTGAGTGTGAGGTGGGTGTGGGAGAGAGGTGAGTGTGAGGTGGGTATGGGAGGGAGGTGAGTGCAGGGTGAGGGTTGGGAGGGAGGTGAGGGTGGGAGGGAGGTGAGCGTGAGGTGGGGGTGGGAAGGAGGTGAGTGTGAGGTGGGTATGGGAGGGAGGTGAGTGTGAGGTGGGTGTGGGAGAGAGGTGAGTGTGAGGTGGGTCTGGGAGGGAGGTGAGTGTGAGGTGAGGGTGGGAGGGAGGTGAATGTGAGGTGGGTATGGGAGGGAGGTGAGTGTGAGGTGGGTGTGGGAGGGAGGTGAGTGTGAGGTGGGTGTGGGAGAGAGGTGAGTGTGAGGTGAGGGTGGGAGGGAGGTGAGTGTGAGGTGGGTTTGGGAGGGAGGTGAGTCTGAGGTGAGGGTGGGAGGGAGGTGAGTGTGAGGTGGGTATGGGAGAGAGGTGAGTGTGAGGTGGGTATGGGAGGGAGGTGAGTCTGAGGTGAGGGTGGGAGGAGGTGAGTGTGAGGTGAGGGTGGGAGGGAGGTGAGTCTGAGGTGAGGGTGGGAGGGAGGTCAGTGTGAGGTGAGGGTGGGAGGGAGGTGAGTCTGAGGTGAGTGTGGGAAGGAGGTGAGTGAACAGAATGTCAGACACTGAACGTACCCATCACGTAGTTGGGGACCATCGGCATGCCTGTGTACAAAACATAACAACAAATACATCAACCAGAGAGCAACAGGTGCAGGATTTAAACACAGCTCACTCTTCACATCCACACTCACCACCATCCCACCCTCACCTCACACTTACCTCCCATCCACTCTGACCTCACACTCACTTCCCTCCCATGCTCACCTCCCAACCACCTCTACCTCACTCACCTCCTTCCCACCCCCACCTCACACTTCTTCCCACCCCCACCTCACACTCACCTCCCTCCCATCCCAAACTCAGACTCAATTCCCCCCACCCCCACCTCCCACTTCTTCCCACCCCCACCTCACACTCTCCTCTCTTCACCCCACCTCACTCACCTCCCTCCTACCCCACCTCACACTCTCCTCTCATCACCCCCACCTCACACTCACCTACCCCACCTCACACTCTCCTCTCATCACCCCCACCTCACACTCACCTCCACCCCATCTCATACTCACCTCCCATGCATTGCCCACCCACCACCGCACCTCACACTCACCTCCTTCACATTTTTCACCTCACACTCACTCCCTCCTATCCCCCACGTAACACTCACCTCTCTCCCACCCACACCTCACACTCACCTCCCTCCCATCTCCATCTCACACTCAAATCTTTTCAACCCCCACCTCACACTCACCTCCCTCCCATCTCCATCTCACACTCAAATCTTTTCAACCCCCACTTCACGCTCACCACCATTCCACTCCTACTTCACACTCCGTTCTGCCCCACCTCACTCACCACCCTCCCACCCCCAGCTCACACACACCTCCCTCCCACCACCAACTCACACTCACCTCCCACCTTCCCTCACCTCACTCACCTCCCATCTACCCCCACCTCACGCTCACCTACCTCACACCTCCCTCTCACCCCACCTCACACTCACCTGCCATACACCCCCACCTCACACTCACCTCACATCAACACCCCACCGACACTCACCTCTCATTCACCCCACCTCACACTCACCTCCCTCCCACCTCCACCTCACACTCAAATCTTTTCCAGCCCCACCTCTCACTCACCTCCCATCCACATCCCAGCTCACACTCACCTCCCATCCACCCACACCTCACTCACCTCCCTCCCATCCCCACTCCCACCTCACACTCACCTCCTTTCCTCTCAAACTCACCTGTCATACACCCCCACCTCACACTCACTCTCACCACCCAACCCCCACCTCACACTCACCTCCCACACCGCACCTCACTCACCTCCCACCCATCACCATCTCACCAGCACTACCGACCAACCAACCCACCTCACACTGAACTCCTTCCGATTCCCCACCTAACACTCACCTCTCATCCATCCCCTCACACTCACTTCCCATCCACCCCCTCACACTCACATCCCTCCCACCACGCACCTCACACTCACCTCCCTCCCAATTCCCACCACACTCACATCCCTCCCAGCTCACTCACCTCGTTTCCATTCCCCACCTCACACTCACCTCTCATCCAGCCCCTCACACTCACTTCCCATCCACACCAATTCACTCACATCCCACCCTTTCCCCACCTCACACTCAACTTCCTCCTACCCCTTACCTTACACTCATCTCCCTCGCACCCCTACTTCACACTCACCTCCCTTCCACCACCACCTCAAACTACCCACCCTCCCATCCCACCTCACACTCACCTCCCTCAGACCCCCCTCCCAGTGACCTCCCTCACACCCACCCCTCAGTGACGTCCCTCCCACCTGACATTCCACCTTCTTCTCGCCCCCACCCCACACTCACCTACCATCCACCCCATCTCAAACACCTCCCTCCCAACAACACCTCACACTCACCTCCCTCCCACTACACCTAACACTAATCTCCCACTTACGCCCTTCCTCACACTCACATCCCTCCTACCCTGCCACCTAATACTCACCTCCTTTCCACCCCCACCTCACACTCCATTTCACCCCGCCTCACACTCACCACCTCCCTCACATCCCCACCTCACACTGACCTACCTCCCACCTCCACCTCACACTCACCACCCCCACCTCACCTCCCATCCACCCCACCTCACACCTCCCTCCCACCCCAACTCACACTCACCTCCTTCCCACGCCCACCTCACACTCACCTCCCTCCCACCCCACCTCATACTCACCTCCCACCCACCCCCACCTCACATGCACTACCCACATACCAACCCACCTCGTACTCACTTCCTCCCCATTCCCCACCTCACAGTCTCCTCTCATCCACCCCTTCACACTCACTTCCCATCCACTCTCACCTAACACTCATGTCCCACTCTTTCCCCACTTCACACTCACCTCCCTCCTATCCCCTACCCCTCCACCCCGCACCTCACATTCACGTCCCTTCCACCCCCACCTCAAACTACCCTCCCTTCCACCCCTACTTCACACTCTCCTCCTTCCCATTCCCCAACTCACACTCACCTCTCATTCACCCCCTCACACTCACTTTCCATTCACACTCACCTCCCACCCTTTCCCCACCTCACACTGACCTCCCTCCCACCCTACCTCACACTCATCTCCCTTCCACCTCACCTCAAACTACCCTCCCTCCCACCCCACCAAACACTCACTTCCCTCCCACCCTCCACCACACACTCACCTCCCTCCAGCCCCCACCTCACACTTATCTACTTCCCACCTCTACCTCACACTCATCTCCTTCTCACCCTCACCTCACATTTACCTTCCCACCCCCCCCCCCCCACCCCCCACCTCACACTCACGTCCCTCCCACCCACCAGCTAGCTTGTAATGCAGAACAATGCCAGCAGCGCGGGATCAATTCCTGTACCAGCCTCCCCGAACAGGCACCAGAATGTGGCAACTCGGGGCTTTTCACAGTAACTTCATTGAAGCCTCCTTCTGACAATAAGCGATTATCATTACTGAAGTTTTGGGCAGTGTAGACTTGCAAAGCTAACATATGCCACCAACACTGATGAAGGTTTAACTCTATTTTATTGACTACTAATAGACATACGAGAACTGTGGGTTTAAACACTGTTTTAAACACTGAAACTCCCGGCTTTCCTCTCGCTGTTTTAAACACTGAAACTCCCGGCTCTCCTCTCACTGTTTTAAACACTGAATCTCCCGACTCTCCTCTCGCTGTTTTAAACTGGAAACTCCCGGCTCTCCTCTCGCTGATTTAAACTGGAAACTCCCGGCTCTCCTCTCGCTGTTTTAAACACTGAAACTCCCGGCTCTCCTCTCGTTGTTTTAAACACTGAAACTCCCGGCTTTCCTCTCGCTGTTTTAAACACTGAAACTCCCGGCTCTCCTCTCGCTGTTTTAAACACTGAAACTCCCGGCACTCCTCTCGCTGTTTTAAACACTGAAACTCCCGGCTCCCCTCTCCCTGTTTTAAACACTGAAACTCCCGGCTCTCTTCTCACTGTTTTAAACTGGAAACTCCCGGCTCTCCTCTCGCTGTTTTAAACACTGAAACTCCCGGCTTTCCTCTCGCTGTTTGAAACACTGAAACTCCCGGCTCTCCTCTCGCTGTTTTAAACACTGAAACTCCCGGCTCTCCTCTCGGTGTTTTAAACACTGAAACTCCCGGCTCTCCTCTCGCTGTTTTAAACACTGAATCTCCCGGCTCTCTTCTCGCTGTTTTAAACACTGAAACTCCCGCCTTTCCTCTCACTGTTTTAAACTGGAAACTCCCGGCTTACCTCTCGCTGTTTTAAACACTGAAACTCCCGGCTGACCTCTCGCTGTTTTAAACACTGAAACTCCCGGCTCTCCTCTCGCTGTTTTAAACACTGAAACTCCCGGCTTTCCTCTCGCTGTTTTAAACACTGAAACTCCCGACTCTCCTCTCGCTGTTTTAAACACTGAAACTCCCGGCTCTCCTCTCGCTGTTTTAAGCACTGAAACTCCCGGCTCTCCTCTCGCTGTTTTAAACTGGAAACACCCGGCTCTCCTCTCGCTGTTTTAAACACTGAAACTCCCGGCTCTCCTCTCGCTGTTTTAAACACTGAAACACCCAGCTCTCCTCTCACTGTTTTAAACACTGAAACTCCCGGCTCTCCTCTCTCTGTTTTAAACACTGATACTCCCGGCTCTCCTCTCGCTGTTTTAAACACTGAAACTCCCGGCTCTCCTCTCGCTGTTTTAAGCACTGAAACTCCCGGCTCTCCTCTTGCTGTTTTAAACTGGAAACTCCCGGCTTTCCTCTCGCTGTTTTAAACACTGAAACTCCCGGCTCTCCTCTCGCTGTTTTAAACACTGAAACTCCCGGCTCTCCTCTCGCTGTTTTAAACACTGAAACTCCCGGCTCTCCTCTCGCTGTTTTAAACACTGAAACCCCCGCTCTCCTCTCGCTGTTTTAAACACTGAAACTCCCGGCTCTCCTCTCGCTGTTTTAAACTGGAAACTCCCGGCTTTCCTCTCGCTGTTTTAAACACTGAAACTCCCGGCTCTCCTCTCACTGTTTTAAACACTGAAATTCCCGGCTCTCCTCTCGCTGTTTTAAACACTGAAACTCCCGGCTCTCCTCTCGCTGTTTTAAACACTGAAACTCCCGGCTCTCCTCTCGCTGTTTTAAACTGGAAACTCCCGGCTTTCCTCTCGCTGTTTTAAACTGGAAAATCCCGGCTCTCTTCTCGCTGTTTTAAACACTGAAACATTGTTCGAGAGTGAGGGAGTGTATGTTTTCCATTGTCAGAGCCTGAGCGACTGTACGTTATTCCATTATGTGGAGATGACGGCGTTGGACTGGGGTGAACACAGTAAGAAGTCTTACAACACCAGGTTAAAGTCCAACAGGTTTGTTTCAAACACGAGCTTTCAGTTTAAATGATGCCAGTTTAACTAGAGACCTGTGCCTGTCCGAACCAGTTGAATCTCTCAGCACGTGGTGCGAGTCTGTGCTAGACTTGATGAGCTCTTGTGCTTCTGAGAGGCAGCGTCCAGAATGAGTGGGAAAAGTGATGCCCTCTGCCTGTACAGTGTGTGTATTCCGACTGGTGATTGGGTGCGGTGTTTGTGCATGTTGATTGGTCCTAGTGTATGTCCATCAGTATGTGTCTGCACCATGATATACTGGTGTATATTATGACATACCCCCCGCTTTAAAAAAAATGTTGATGTGAATGTGTGACAATAAATAGTGTGGGTGTGTGAAGAATGTGCCTAACTAAGTGTGAGGTGCGAAGACATATGTACAAATCTATATACAGGAAACGATGCTATATATAAGGGAAGGTGCCTGGTGCAGATAATTAATATGCAGCAACTTGAATAAGAACAATGCTATTTACAAACCACTGCAAAACGAGTTTAACAGGGAAGGAAACATCTCAGAGAATCCATAAATTTGCAAAGTTCATAAATTCAGTCTCTGAGGTGGGCGACGAACTCTGGTTGACTGCCTCAAGGGTGGGTCAATAGCCAGCAGGTCAGGAGCTGGGTGGGCTGCAGCACAGTCAAGGGGAGGCAGAGTGACCGGAAGCTCTGCACAGTCCATGGCAGGGTCAGCAGAGGAACTGTTTGGAGGATCCCGTGACGACTGTGGAACAAGGCGAAGGGCACGCCGATTGCGGCGCCAAATGAATCCGTCCGGTAACCGGACCAGGAAAGAACGGAGGGCCACCTGCCTGAGAACAACAGCAGGCGCAGACCAGCCACCATCCGGTAGATGAATGCGAACCGTGTCGTTTGGCTGGATGTCGGGGTGATCAGCAGCACGTGAGTCAATCTGTATCCTGTGGAGCACGGGAACATGATCAAGATTCGGGGTGTGAATCGATGGCACCGTCGTCCTGAAGGTGCAGTTCATCAGGAACTGTGCAGGCGACAGCCCAGTGGAGAGCGGGGCGGAGCGATAGGCTAACAAAGCAAGATGGAAGTCAGAGCCGGCATCGGCAGCCTTGCAGAGCAGCCTCTTGACTATAGGAACCCCCTTTTCCGCCTTGCCATTGGACTGAGGGTACAGGGGACTGGAAGTGATGTGTGCGAAGTTGTACTGCCGGGCGAAGCTGGCCCATTCCTGGCTTGTGAAACAGGGGCCATTGTCCGACATCACTGTGAGCGGGGTGCCATGCCGGGCAAACGTCTCTTTGCACGCCTGAATGACAGCAGAAGAGGTGAGGTCGTGCAACCTGATGTCCTCCGGGTAGTTAGAGAAGTAATCAATGATTAGGACGTAGTCCCTGCCCAATGCGTGGAACAGGTCAATGCCCACCTTGGCCCAGGGCGATGTGACCAACTCATGGGGCATCAGGGTCTCCCGTGGTTGGACGGGTTGAAAACGCTGGCAGGTGGGGCAGTTGAGTACCGCATTGGTAATGTCGTCGTTAATGTCCGGCCAATAGACAGCTTCCCTGGCCCTGCGGCGACATTTTTCAACTCCTAGATGGCCTTAATGCAGTTGCTCTAGGACCAGCTGGCGCATGCTGTGCGGGATCACGATGCGGTCTAACTTTAGGAGAACCCCGTCAACAACCGCCAGATCGTCACAAACATTGTAAAATTGTGGGCATTGGTCCTTGAGCCACCCATCTGTCATTAAATGCATGACACGCTGCAGAAGGGGGTCAGCCGCCGTCTCGCGGCAAATTTGTACCAGGAGTGCATCCGATGCTGGCAAGTGGGAAGCTGCGAACTGAACTTGAGCGTCGACTTGGCAAACGAACCCTTTGTGATCGCATGGAGTGGTGACCGAACTGGAGAGGGTGTCGGCAACGACAAGGTCTTTGCCAGGGGTATAAACGAGTTGGATGTCATACCTCCGTAGTTTGAGTAGGATGCGTTGGAGGCGAGGCGTCATATCATTCAAGTCCTTTTGTATTATGTTGACGAGCGGATGATGTTCGATTTCAACAGTGAACTGCGGAAGTCCATATACATAGTCGTGGAACTTCACAACACCGGTTAGAAGGCCAAGGCACTCCTTCTAAATTTGTGCGTAGCGCTGTTCCGTGGGGGTCATTGCCCCTGACGCATACGCAACGGGGGCCCAAGACGAGGTCTCATCACGTTGCAGAAGCACAGCTCCAATCCCAGACTGACTGGCATCCGTAGAGATTTTAGTCTCTTTGTTCGGGTTGCAAAAAGCCAGCACTGGGGCCGTGGAAAGCTTGGCCTTCAGTTCCCTCCACTCGAGCTCGTGGGCAGGGAGCCACTGGAAGTCCGTTGTTTTACGAACCAGGTTTCTGAGGACCGTGGTGTGCGAGGCGAGATTCGGAATAAACTTCCCGAGGAAATTCACCATGCCCAGGAACCGGAGGACCGCTTTCTTGTCCTCGGGCGTTTTCATGGACGTGATCGCCGCAATCTTGTCCTCATCCGGACACACCCCTAAATGGGAAATGTGATCACCCAGGAACTTAATGGGTGACTGGCCGAAGGAGCATTTGGCCTTATTGAGGCGGAGGCCATGTTCGTGAATGCGCTTGAAGATGCGCTTGCGGCGGCTGATGTGTTCCTGCGGGGTGGTGGACCAGATTATAATGTCGTCGACGTATACCCGGACGCCGTCGATTCCCTCCATCATCTGTTCCATTATTCTATGGAATACTTCGGACGCTGAGATGATGCCAAATGGCATTCGGTTGTAGCAGTATCTGCCAAAGGGCGTGTTGAATGTACACAGCTTTCTGCTCGGTTCATCCAGCTGGATTTGCCAGAAGCCTTTTGAGGCGTCGAGTTTTGTGAAGAGTTTGGTGTGGGCCATTTCACACGTGAGTTCCTCATGTTTTGGAATCGGGTAGTGCTCCCGCATGATATTCCGATCAAGGTCCTTTGGATCTATGCAGATCCTTAGCTCGCCGGACGGTTTCTTCACACAGACCATGGAACTCACCCAGTCGGTCGGTTCCGTGACACCGGATATGACCCCTTGGTCCTGGAGGTGTTGCTTGAGGCGGTCCTTAAGGGGCGCTGGAACTCTGCGAGGTGCGTGTACCACAGGCGTGGCGTTGGGCTTGAGTGTAATCTTGTATGTATACGGGAGCATGCCCATGCCCTCAAAGACGTCGTGGTAGTCCTGGATGATGGAGTCGAGTTGCGCCCTGAAGTCGGTGTCAGTAGAGAGGCAGACACGTCGCTGGGACAGAGAGAGTGAACCCTCTGCACTAAGTTGAGCAGCTTGCATGCCTGCGCACCAAGCAAGGAGGCTTTCGAGGCAGCAATGATCTCAAAAGATAGGACAGCTGTGTGAGCACGGTGTGTCACCTCAAGTTGGCAGGATCCACTGGCAGCGATAGCATATCCGTTGTAGTCAGGCAGTTGACATGCAGATAGTAAGATGACAGGCTGGACACAGAGGTTGCGGAGGTCAGACGACGCAATGATATTGGCGGAGGCGCCAGTGTCCAGGCGGAGGGACCGGTTGACCGTAAGGGTGGCACACCACTCATCATCCGGATCGATGCTGTGTATTGGGATGGGTTTGGTGCTGCGCTTAGGAGACATCCTGTTCTTGCTTATGATGCCAACTTGGAAGGGGGCTTGCAGGTCATCGCTGTCAAAGTTGGAAGACAGGTCTGGAACAGGTTCGTTGATTGTAGGCTGAATGGCCCGGACATCCCTGCGAGGCTGGCTGGATCTCCTGAAAGTAGCGGGCTGGGAGGGCCTGTATAAAGCAGCATTGTGGCCAAGTTTGCCACACTGCAGACAGCGTTGGGTCTTCGCGGGACATTGCCGCTTTAAGTGGGCGGAACCACAGTTGCCGCTCGCCGTTGCGTCGGCACGTTCGTTGCACCACCGCGCTTGCGTGGGACGATCCAGCGAGGTGCGCACCTGCGCAGAACGGTCCTCGACATCACCACGTTCGTTGCGTGTCAGCGCGGCAGCATGGCCGCCATCGTCCAGACCCATGCCCTGGAGAGACTTTATAATTTGGACCCGTTCTGCCTCGTGGGGAGCTTGTGTTTCAGCGGCCTGGATGCGGGATTATCGCATGGAGGGGTGTTCATGGAACACGCAGGTCTCTATGGCCGCGGACAGGGTGAGCTGTTTCACTTTAAGTAGCTGCTGGCGAAGGGGCTCGGACTGCACACCAAAAACTATCTGGTCACGTATCATGGAGTCAGAGTTGGACCCGTAGTTGCAGGACTGCGCAAGGACACGGAGGTGGGTGATAAAGGACTGGAAAGGTTCATCCTTACCCTGTATTCGCTGCTGAAATACATATCGCTCGAAGCTCTCGTTTACCTCGACCTCGCAGTGGCTGTCGAACTTTAAAAGGACCGTCTTGAACATTGATTTATCCTCCCCGTCAGCAAAGGTGCGCGAGTTGAAGATGTGGAGGGCATGGTCCCCGGCTGTGGAGAGGAAGAGAGCAATCTTCCGTGCATCCGAGGCAGCTTCCATGTCCCTGGCCTCGAGGTACAGCTGGAAGCGCTGTTTAAATATCTTCCAATTGGAGTCCAGGCTCCCGGCAATGCGGAGGGGCAGCGGCAGGCGAATGCTGTCCATACTGCAGGATGGCTGTAGACTGGTGGAAGGCTGATCACTGGTAGGTAGGTCTCAGAAGTACTAACATCCCTCAACTACTGGTACCATGAAGTGTTGGGCAATGTAGACTTGCAAAGCTAACATATGCCACCAACACTGATGAAGATTCAACTCTATTTTATTAACTACTTATAAAATAATAGACATATGAGAACTGTGGGTTTAAATGATGCCAGTTTAACTAGAGACCTGTGCCTGACCTAACCAGTTGAATCTCTCAGCACGTGGTGTGAGTCTGTAGTAAACTTGATGAGCTCTTGTGCTTCTGAGAGGCAGCATCCAGAAGAGCGGGAAAAGTGATGCTCTCTGTCTTTATAGTGTATGTATTCTAACTGGTGACTGGCTGCGGTGGTTGTGCATGTTGATTGGTCCTAGTGTATGTCCATCAGTGTGTGTGTCTGCACCATGACATACTGGTGTATATTATGACAATTACCATATCTCACAGTTACATCCCTCCCACCCTGTTCTCGCACTCACCTCCCTCCCACCCTCACCTCATGCTTGTCTCCAACCCTTTCCGTACCTCACACTCACCTCCCTCCCACCTCACATCACACTCACTTCCCATTCATCACTTCACGTCACTCCCCACCGCCACCTCGTACTCGCCTCTCTCTACATCCCCTACCTCTCATTCCTTCAACCCCCAACCCCACCTCGTATCCCCCTCACTTCCCAGCCCCCACCATTTACTCCCCTCACTCCTATCCCCCACCTCGTACTCCCCTCACTCTCCATCCCTCACCATACACTTACCACACTCCCCATCCCACCTCGTACTCCCCTCACTCCCCATCCCTATCTCACTTTCTCCTCACTCCCCATCCAGCACCTCACATTCCCCTCACTTCCAATTCTCCACCTGACATTCCCCTCACTCTCTATCAGTCATCTTACACAAACTCACTTATCTCCCCATCCCCTACCTCATACTCCCCTCACTCCCAATCCCCAGTCTCCATCCACACCTCACATTCCCCTCTCTCCCCATCCCACCTCACATTCCCCTCACCTTCCAATCCCATCCCCACCTCACATTCCCCTCACTCCTCATCCACACTTCACATTCCCCACCTCACATTCCCCTCACTCTCTATAACTCACATTACACCCACCCACTTCCCTCCCCATCCCCCACCTCACATTCCCCTCACTCCCTATCCCAATCCCCCACCTCACATTCCACTCACATCCATCCCCACCTCACATTCCCCTCACTCCCCATCCCCATCTCACATTCCCCACTCCCAACCCCGCCTCACATTCCCCTCACTTCCCATCCCCCATCTTACATTCCCCTCACTCCCCCTTCCCCATCCAGCGCCGGCCCTAGGGTTGCTGGCGCCCAGGGCAAGCTGAACTTCAGGGGGGGGGGGGGGTGGGGGCCGAGGCGGGGGGGGGGGGGGGGGGCGGGGCCGAGGCGAGGCGGGGGGGCGGGGCCGAGGCGGGGGGGCGGGGCCGAGGCGGGGGGGGCGAGGCGGGGGGGGCGAGGCGGGGGGGGGCGGGGACGAGGTGTGGGGGGGGACGAGGCGGGGGGGGGGGCCGAGGTGGGGGGGGGGCCGAGGTGGGGGGGGCGAGGCGGGGGGCGGGGCCGAGGCGGGGGGGGGCGAGGCGGGGGGGGGGGCTGAGGCGGGGGGGGGCCGAGGCGGGGGGGGGCCGAGGCGGGGGGGGGGGCCGAGGCGGGGGGAGGGGCCGAGGCGGGGGGCGGGGCCGAGGCGGGGGGGGGCCGAGGCGGGGGGGGGGCCGAGGCGGGGGGGGCGGGCCGAGGTGGGGGGGGGCCGAGGCGGCGGGGCGCGGGCCCGAGGCGGCGGGGCGCGGGGGGGGGCCGAGGCGGCGCGGCGGGGCGGGGGGGGGGCGCGGCGGGGGTGGTGGGCCGAGGCGGCGCGGCGGGGGGGGGGGGGGCCGAGGGGGCGGCGGAGAGGGGCCGAGGCGGCGGAGAGGGGCCGAGGCGAGGGGGGGGCGGGGCCGAGGCAGGGGGGGCGGACGGAGGGGGCCGCCCTGGGGAGGGCATGCGCGGGACCCGAGTCTCTGGCGCCCCCGAACACATGGCGCCCCGGGCGACTGCCCGAGTTGCCGGTACCTTGGGCCGGCCCTGTCCCCATCTCATATTCTCCTCCACCCACATCCCCACCTCACATTCACTTACTCTCCATCCCCATCTCAGATTCTCCTCTCTCCCCATCCCCACCTCATTCCCCTCACTCCCCAACCCAATCCCCACCTCACATTCCCCTCATTCCCGAACCCCATCCCCACCTCACATTCTCCTCTCTCCCCAACCCCACCTCACATTCCCCTCACTCCCCAACCCCTAACTTGTACTAGCTTAACTCCCCAACCCCCAGCTCATACTAGCTTCACTCCCCACCTCACAATCACTTCCTTCCTAATTCCCCACCTCACGCTCACTTCCCTCCAATCACCAACCTCAAACTAGCCTCACTCTCAATCCCCCACCTCCCAGACTACTCCCACCCCAACTCCCATCAGTCATGTTAAATACTGCACATCCTCTAAATATTCCAGTCACTTCCTGCCACTCCTATTAACACAAATAGACACTCTCCTCTACTCCTCACAGAAATAAGAGCAGAGACATGGATACACACCTGTTGTCATATACGCTCCAGCCTGTGATGGACCGATTCCACCGCCTCCTTTCATTCGCCTGTTTAGATCCTGCGACCTCTCCATTTCCTGAAAAGTGTATTGGAAGATTCCCATGAGGACTTGAGAGCTCGGACACTCACTGACACAATCATCATTGTAAACTGCAACCTCACGCTTACCCACCCTGTTCCCACCTCACTCCACACCATCTCAGCCCACTTGCTCACATCAACACCAAATCACATTTAATCCACGTGCTTACACTCACTCCATTCACTCATACATCCTGGTATTTACAATGGGGTAAAGAGCAGTTGTGCCCTCAGGAAATCTGGAAGAACCCATTCTTCCAGATTTCCTGAGGTCACAGTGAATTTAACACCAGCAATGGATGACTACTTCTGAACTTCATTTCTTGGCCAGTTGTGCAGTTAGTGAATGAAGAGGAGATCGGGAGAGTTTGAAAAACATGTTAGGTGAAGGTCACTGGGTTACGGGATAGGGTGAATGTGTAGGCTTAAGTAGGGCGTTCTTTCCAAGGGCCGGTGCAGACTCGATGGGAAGAATAACCTCCTTCTGTACAGTAGAGACGGTAGCATAGTGGTCAGCACAATTACTTCACAGCTCCAGGGTCCCAGGTTCGATTCCTGGCTTGGGTCACTGTCTGTGCGGAGTCTGCACGTTCTCCCCATATGTCTGCGTGGGTTTCCTCCGGGTGCTCCGGTTTCCTCCCACAGTCCAAAGATGTGCAGGTTAGGTGGATTGGCCATGATAAATTGCCCTTAGAGTTGGGTGGGGTTACTGGGTTATGGGGATAGGGTGGAGGGGTGGGCTTGTGTCGGGTGCTCTTTCCAATAGCCGGTGCAGACTCGAAGGGCCGAATGGCCTCCTTCTGCACTGTAAATTCTATGAATTGTGGATCTGGAGGGGCATATCAATGAGATGGCAAGGAGGAATTTGACCTGGAGGGGAGAAATTGTTGGGGCCTGTCAAAGACATTTAGGGTAGGTAGAGAGCAAATTGCCAGCAGAAAATATTAGGAGTGCATCACACTGTGAAGGGGGGGAATCCAATTACTGGGTTTGCTTGGTTAGCCGGGGGTACGCACTCGTGTTCTTCCTCGTCTACAAGCAGTGTTGGAAAGACACTCAAGCTGTTAGATAGAAAATAGGAGCAAGAGGAGGCCATTCAGTCACAGAACATAGAACAGTACAGCACAGGCCCTTCGGCCCTCGATGTTGTGCCGAGCATTGTCTGAAACCAAGATCAAGCTATCCCACTCCCTGTCATACTGGTGTGCTCCATGTGCCTATCCAATAACCGCTTGAAAGTTCCTAAAGTGTCCGACTCCACTATCACAGCAGGCAGTCCATTCCACACCCTAACCACTGTCTGAGTAAAGAATCTACCTCGGATATCCCTCCTATATCTCCCACCCTGAATCTTATAGTTATTATAACAGCTTGTAACAGCTACATCCACCCGAGGAAATAGTCTCTAAACGTCCACTCTATCTATCCCCCTCATCATCTTATAAACCTCTATTAAGTTATCTGTCATCCTCCTCCACTCAAAAGAGAAAAGCCCTAGCTCCATCAACCTTTCCTCATAAGACCTATCCTCCAAACCAGGCAGCATCCTGGTAAATCTCCTTTGCACCCTTTCCAATGCTTCCACATCCCTCCTATAATGAGATGACCAGAACTGCACACAATAGTCCAAATGTGGTCTCACCAGGGTCATATATAGATGTAACATAACCCCGCGGCTCTTAAACTCAAGCCCCCTGTTAATAAACGCTAACACAGTATAAGCCTTCTTCACGACTCTATCCACTTGAGTGGCAACCTTCAGAGATCTTTGGACATGAACCCCAAGATTTCTCTGTTCCTCCACATTCCTCAGAACCCTGCCGTTGACCCTGTAATCCGCATTCAAATTTTTTCCACCAAAATGAATCATCTCGCACTTATCAGGGTTAAACTCCATCTGCCATTTTTCAGCCCAGCTCTGCATCCTATCAATGTCTCTTTGCAGCCTACAACAGCCCTCCACCTCATCCACTACTCCACCAATCTTGGTGTCATCAGCACATTTGCTGACCCACCCTTCAGCCCCCTCCTCCAAGTCATTGATAAAAATCACAAATAGCAGAGGACCCAGCACTGATCCCTGTGGTACACTGCTGGTAACTGGTCTCCAGTCTGAAAATTTTCCATCCACTCCACCCTCTGTCTTCTATGTGATAGCCAGTTACTTATCCAATTGGCCAAATTTCCCTCTATCCCACACCTCCTTACTTTCTTCATGAGCCGACCATGGGGAACCTTATCAAACGCCTTACTAAAATCCATGTATACAACATCAACTGCTCTACCTTCATCTACACACTTAGTTACCTCCTCAAAGAATTCAATCAAATTTGTGAGGCACGAATCCATGTTGACTATCCCGGATTAAGCTGCATCTTTCCAAATGGTCATAAATCCTATCCTTCAGGACCTTTTCCATTAACTTACCGACCACCGAAGTAAGACTAACTGGCCTATAATTACCAGGGTCATTCCTATTCCCTTTCCCTCATATGGCCATTTCCTCCCTGCCTGACAGTGACATACCTATCAAGGACACGCAGTATTTGTTCCTTGAACAAGCTCCACTTTTCATTTGTGCCTGTCCCTGACAGTTTCTGTTCCCATCTTATGCTCCCTAATTCTTGCCTAATCGCATCATAATTACCCCTCCCCCAATTATAAACCTTGCCCTGCCGTATGGCCCTGTCCCTCTCCATTGCAATAGTGAAAGACACCAAATTGTGGTCACTATCTCCAAAGTGCTCTCCCACAAACAAATCTAACACTTTGCCCGGTGAATTACCCAGTACCAAATCCAATGTGGCCCCCCTTCTTGTCGGCCTATCCACATATTGTGTCAGGATACCCTCCTGCACACAATGTACAAAAACTGCCCCATCTAAACTGTTTGACCGAGAGGTTCCAATCAATATTTGGAAAGTTAAAGTCACCTATGACAACTATCCTGAGACCTCCACACCTGTCCATAATCTGTTTTGCAATTTCTTCCTCCATATCTCTAGTACTATTTGGGGGCCTATAGAAAATTCCTAACAATGTGACCGCTCCTTTCCTATTTCTAACTTTGGCCCATATTACCTCAGTAGGCAGATCCCCTTCGAACTGCCTTTCTGCAGCCGTTAAACTATCCTTCATTAACAATGCTACTCCTCCACCACTTTTACCACCTTCCCTACTCTTACTGAAACACCTTTACCCCGGAACTTCCAACAACCATTCCTGTCCCTGCCTCTGTAATGGCCACAACATCGTAGTTCCAAGTACCAATCCACGCTCCAACTTCATCTACCTTATTCCGGATGCTCCTTGCATTGAAGTAGACACACTTCAACCCACCTTTCTGTCTGCCGGTACACTCCTGCGACCTTGATACCCTCCTCAGTACCTCACTACTCTCAACACTGGCTTCTGGATTACAGCTCATTTTCCCATCCCCCTGACAAATTAGTTTAAACCCCTCCGAAGAGCCGTAGCAAATTTCCCTCCCAGGATATTGGTGCCCCTCTGGTTCAGGTGCAAACCGTCCTGTCTGTACAGGTCCCACCTTCCCCAGAATGTGCTCCAATTATCCACGTACCTGAAACCCTCCCTCCTACACCATCCCTGCAGCCACGTGTTTATCTGCACTCTCTCCCTGTTCCTCACCTCACTAGCACGTGGCACCGGCAACAAACCAGAGTCCTTCAAGCCTGCTCCATCATTCAAAGAAACAAAGAAGAGATTCAATAGCATAATCCCGTTTTCCCCAATATCCTCTGATCCCCTTCACCCTAAGTGCTGTATCTAACTGCTTCTTGAAAACACACTGAGTGGGATTTTCTGTCGGCTGACGCGGAAATTGGGAAAGGCAATTGGTTGGAGAGTAGGGTTTGACACCGAAATTACGGCAGACGCCGGGTTCACGCCAAATCGCAGTTCTCCGGTGCCTCGACAGCGGTGACAATGCTTTCCACTCCGTACATACAGCAAACAGCATTTGCATATTATTAGTGGGCCTGACCTGGTATTCTCAGGGGCCTTCGCGATTCCTCACCTCCACTGAGGGGAATTCCCAGCGGTGGGGTTCATTTGTGCTTTTAAAAATCAGGAAAAAGACACAGTAGCTGATAAGAGAGGGAGGACGCAGGACATGGATAGACAAGACCGTGGGCTGCCGGTCCTGAAACTGATCGGCCCGGCGGGGGGATGAAGGGGGCACAGGGGGGGTGGTCCATTCCGCTGGGGTGAACCTCCATGTGACTGGGGCGGTGTCCAGGCACGGACTCCAATTGCCGCAGCCTGCAAGACAGCCACTGACCACACACCTTGGTCCCTGATTCCGCAGAGTGCCACCAGCCGTATGGGTGCTTCGGCATCCTGAAGATGCAGTAGAGGTACCACAGAATAAGACAAAGCCAACACATGTATCAACACAAGTTACTGCAACAACTGTGGTTTTGATTATCATACGTAGCGAATTTATCTTCCAGGTGCATTTACTAAGACCAGAAACTAGTCGAGAAAGATGCAAAAGAAAAAACGAAAACGGGAAAATCTTATGAGGAAAGGCTGATGGACTTGAGGTTGTTTTCGTTAGAGAGAAGAAGGTTAAGAGGTGACCTAATAGAGGCATACAAAATGATCAGAGGGTTAGATAGGGTGGACAGCGAGAGCCTTCTCCCGCGGATGGAGGTGGCTAGCACGAGGGGACATAGCCTTAAATTGAGGGGTAATAGATATAGGACAGAGGTCAGAGGTGGGTTTTTTACGCAAAGAGTGGTGAGGCCGTGGAATGCCCTACCTGCAACAGTAGTGAACTCGCCAACATTGAGGGCATTTAACAGTTTATTGGATAAGCATATGGATGATAAGGGCATAGTGTAGGTTAGATGGCCTTTAGTTTTTTCCATGTCGGTGCAACATTGAGGGCCGAAGGGCCTGTACTGCGCTGTATCGTTCTATGTTCTATGTTCTATTTACAGAGAAACCGGCACCTAAGTGCCAGCTGGCCCATACAGGCATCCGAGGTATGCCTCTGGGTCATGTGGGGCTGATAGCTGGCTATGCTCCCCTAGAGGGAGCTTTTATCTAGCTATGGGGTGGGGGGTCTCTGTCCGGGAGCACCCCCCCAGTGGTCAGCCAATACTGCTGTGCAGCTTTGCCCCCACCGCCTTGGTTGCCTCCTGCCTCTGGGCCTTGTTGGGGGGTTGGGAGAGGGAAGGTATCCGCTGGCTGTGCTCTCTGCTATGGTTGTTTTTCGCTATTACTCCTTGTCCCTTCTAGTTCCCTCCTTCTTCCTGCCCTGCGTTTCCTGTGACATCTTCCCCACCACCCCACCCTCCTGTCCTCCCCTTTCTGCTCTCCACCCCCTTTCCCCTCCTTATTTCATGCTCTGCTCTGTTCCCCCCCCCTCCCTACTTTATTGGCTGCTGGCTACGAACAGGTCTTGGGACAAGTTGGTGAATAGCCTCCACTTGCTGTGGAAGCCTTCCTCCGATCCTCTAATGGTGTCTTATTGTTTCTAGCTTGAGAATTTCCGACAGCCAGTCTGCAGCCTTGGGTGGTTCTGCCGATAGCCATCCAAGCAGGAGTCTTCGGCGGGCAATCAGGGAGGCAATGGCTGGGGCATCCACCCTCTCCCCATGAAGAGCTCTGGATGTTCTGATACCCCGAAGGCCGCCATTAGTGGATAAGGCTCTGCCCTCATCCCCAGAACGCTGGACATGGCCTCAGAGAAGGATGTTCTAGTCTGGGGCAAGACTAGAACATGTGGATGTGGTTGGCCGGGCCATCCTGGCACCTTTTCATATTTGTCCTCCACCTTTGGGAAAAACCCATTCATTCTTGTCCAGGTTAGGTGTGCCCTCTGCACCATCTTTAGTTGACTTAGGCTGAGCCCTGCGCACGTAGAGGTGAGGTTTGATCTGTGCATTGCTTAGCTCCAGAGTCCGCCCTCTAACTCCCATAAGACCATAAGACATAGGAGCAGAATTAGGCCACTTGGCCCATCGAGTGGTAGGCCACTTTGGACTGAGATGAGGAGAAATCTCTTCACTCAGAGGGTGGTGAACCTATCAAGAACCTATCTATCTCTGCCTCAAAGATACTCAGTGAATTGGCCTCCATAGCCTTCTGCGGCAAAGAGTTCCACAGATTCACCACCCTCTGGCTGAAAAAATTCCTCCTCACCTCTGTTTGAAAGGATCGTCCCTTTAATCTGAGATGGTGTCCTCTGATTCTAGTTTTTCCTATAAGTGGAAACATCTTCTCCACGTCCACTCTATCCAGGCCTCGCAGTATCTTGTACTTTTCAATAAGATCTCCTCTCATCCTTCTAAACTCCAACGAGTACAGACCCAAAGTCCTCAAGTGTTCCTCATACGACAAGTTCTTCATTCCAGGGATCATTCTTGTGAACCTCCTCTGGACCCTTTCCAAGGCCAGCACATTCTTCCTTAGATATAGGGCCCAAAACTGCTCACAATACTCCAAATGGGGTCTGACCAGAGCCTTATACAGCCTCAGAAGTACATCCATGGTCTTGTATTCTTGACATTAATGCTAACATTGCATTTGTCTTTCAACTGCCGACTGAACCTGCACATCAACCTTAAGAGAAACTTGAACAAGGACTCCCAAGTCCATTTGTGCTTCTGCTTTCCGAAGCATTTCTCCATTTAGAAAAGCGTCTATGCCTAGATTCCTCCTTCCAAAGTGCATAACCTCACACTTTTCCACATTGTATTTCATTTGCTACTTCATTGCCCACTCTCCTAGCTTGTCCAAGTCCTTCTGCAGCCCCCTTGCTTCCTCAATACTACCTGTCCCTCTACAGATCTTTGTATCATCGGCAAACTTAGCAACAGTGCCTTCAGTTCCTTCTTCCAGATCATTAATGTACATCATGAAAAGTTGTGGTCCCAGCACAGACCCCTGAGGCACACCACTAGTCACCGGCTGCCATCCTGAAAAAGACCCTTTATCCCCACTCTTTGCCTTCTGCCAGTCAGCCAATCCTCTATCCATGCCAGGATCTTAGCCTTAACACCATGGGCTTTTAAGTTATTTAACAGTCTCCTATGCGGCACCTTCTGGAAATCCAAATAAATCACGTCCAGTGATTGTCCTTTGTCTAACTTCCTTGTTACCTCCTCAAAGAACTCTAACAGATTTGTCAGACACGGCCTCCCTTTGACAAAGCCGTGCTGACTCAGTCCTGTTTTACCATGAACTTCCAAGTGCTTTGCGATCTCATCTTTAATAACAGACTCTAAAATCTGACCAATGACCGAAGTCAGGCTAACCGGCCTACAGTTTCCCGTCTTCTGCCTCCCTCCCTTCTTAAACAGTGGTGTTACATTAGCCACTTTCGAGTCCTCTGGGACCCTTGGAAGGTAGTAAAACAGGGACAGAAACAAAAGGAAGTAAGGGGAAAAGTGCAAGGCAGAGAAGACATAGTCAGAAATCCATAAGGGCGACAGTACAAGGTACAGTGACTGAGGGGAGCACAGTGAATAGGCCCAGTAATAACAAAAGGAATAAAACTGGAGATGTTAAGATTCAAAACAGAGGTAAAAAAACCAACATAAGTGTACTTTACCTGAATGCTCGTAGTATTCGGAATAAAGTAAATGAGTTGGTGGCACAAATCATCGTAAATGACTATGATTTAGTGGCCATTACTGAAACATGGTTAAAGGATGGTCACGACTGGGAGTTAAATATCCGAGGGTATCAAACTATTCGGAAGGACAGAGTGGATGGTAAGGTGGTGTTGCTCTGTTATTTAAGGATGACATCCGGGCAATAGTAAGGGATGACATCGGTGCTATGGAGGATAAGGTTGAATCCATTTGGGTGGAAATCAGGAATAGTAAGGCGAAAAAGTCACTGATAGGAGTAGTCTATCGGCCACCAAATAGTAACGAGATGGTGGGGCAGGCAATAAACAAAGAAATAACTGATGCATGTAGAAATGGTACAGCAGTTATCATGGGGGATTTTAATCTACATGTCGATTGGTTTAACCAGGTCGGTCAAGGCAACCGTGAGGAGGAGTTTATAGAATGTATCCGCGATAGTTTCCTAGAACAGTATGTAATGGAACCTACGAGGGAACAAGCGGTCCTAGATCTTGTCCTGTGTAATGAGACAGGATTGATTCATGATCTCATAGTTAGGGATCCTCTCGGAAGGAGCGATCACAATATGGTGGAATTTAAAATACAGATGGAGGGTGAGAAAGTAAAATCAAATACTAGTGTTTTGTGTTTAAACAAAGGAGATTACAAGGGGATGAGAGAAGAACTAGCTAAGATAGACTGGGAGCTAAGACTTTATGGTGGAACAGTTGAGGAACAGTGGAGAACCTTCCAAGCGATTTTTCACAGTGCTCAGCAAAGGTTTATACCAACGAAAAGGAAGGACGGAAGAAAGAGGGAAAATCGACCGTGGATATCTAAGGAAATAAGGGAGAGTATCAAATTGAAGGAAAAATCATATAAAGTGGCAAAGATTGCTGGGAGATTAGAGGACTGGGAAATCTTTAGGGGGCAACAGAAAGCTACTAAAAAAGCTATAAAGAAGAGTAAGATAGAATATGAGAGTAAACTTGCTCAGAATATAAAAACAGACAGTAAAAGTTTTTACAAATATATAAGACAAAAAAGAGTGGCTAAGGTAAATATTGGTCCTTTAGAGGATGAGAAGGGAGTTTTAATAATGGGAAATGAGGAAATGGCTGAGGAACTGAACAGGTTTTTTGGGTCGGTCTTCACAGTGGAAGACACAAATAACATGCCAGCGACTGATAGAAATGAGGCTATGACAGGTGAGGACCTTGAGAGGATTGTTATCACTAAGGAGGGAGTGATGGGCAAGCTAATGGGGCTAAAGGTAGACAAGTCTCCTGGCCCTGATGGAATGCATCCCAGAGTGCTAAAAGAGATGGCTAGGGAAATTGCAGATGCACTAGTGATAATTTACCGAAATTCACTAGACTCTGGGGTGGTCCCGGTGGATTGGAAATTAGCAAACGTGACGCCACTGTTTAAAAAAGGAGGTAGGCAGAAAGCAGGAAATTATAGGCCAGTGAGTTTAACTTCGGTAATAGGGAAGATGCTGGAATCTATCATCAAGGAAGAAATTGCGAGGCATCTGGATAGAAATTGTCCCATTGGGCAGACGCAGCATGGGTTCGTAAAAGGCAGGTCGTGCCTAACTAATTTAGTGGAATTTTTTGAGGACATTACCAGTGCAGTAGATAACGGGGAGCCGATGGATGTGGTATATCTGGATTTCCAGAAAGCCTTTGACAAGGTGCCACACAAAAGGTTGCTGCATAAGATAAAGATGCATGGCATTAAGGGTAAAGTAGTAGCATGGATAGAGGATTGGTTAATTAATAGAAAGCAAAGAGTTGGGATAAATGGGTGTTTCTCTGGTTGGCAATCAGTAGCTAGTGGTGTCCCTCAGGGATCCGTGTTGGGCCCACAATTGTTCACAATTTACATTGATGATTTGGAGTTTGGGACCAAGGGCAATGTGTCCAAGTTTGCAGATGACACTAAGATGAGTGGTAAAGCGAAAAGTGCAGAGGATACTGGAAGTCTGCAGAGGGATTTGGATAGGTTAAGTGAATGGGCTCGGGTCTGGCAAATGGAATACAATGTTGACAAATGTGAGGTTATCCATTTTGGTAGGAATAACAGCAAACGGGATTATTATTTAAACGATAAAATATTAAAGCATGCCGCTGTTCAGAGAGACTTGGGTGTGCTAGTGCATGAGTCACAGAAGGTTGGTTTACAAGTGCAACAGGTGATTAAGAAGGCAAATGGAATTTTGTCCTTCATTGCTAGAGGGATGGAGTTTAAGACTAGGGAGGTTATGTTGCAATTGTATAAGGTGTTAGTGCGGCCACACCTGGAGTATTGTGTTCAGTTTTGGTCTCCTTACTTGAGAAAGGACGTACTGGCGCTGGAGGGTGTGCAGAGGAGATTCACTAGGTTAATCCCAGAGCTGAAGGGGTTGGATTATGAGGAGAGGTTGAGTAGACTGGGACTGTACTCGTTGGAATTTAGAAGGATGAGGGGGGATCTTATAGAAACATTTAAAATTATGAAGGGAATAGATAGGATAGATGCGGGCAGGTTGTTTCCACTGGCGGGTGACAGCAGAACTAGGGGGCATAGCCTCAAAATAAGGGGAAGTAGATTTAGAACTGAGTTTAGGAGGAACTTCTTCACCCAAAGGGTTGTGAATATATGGAATTCCTTGCCCAGTGAAGCAGTTGAGGCTCCTTCATTACATGTTTTTAAGGTAAAGATAGATAGTTTTTTGAAGAATAAAGGGATTAAGGGTTATGGTGTTCGGGCCGGAAAGTGGAGCTGAGTCCACAAAAGATCAGCCATGATCTAATTGAATGGCGGAGCAGGCTCGAGGGGCCAGATGGCCTACTCCTGCTCCTAGTTCTTATGTTCTTATGTTCTTCCTGCCTCCAGTGATTCCTGAAAGATCACCACCACAATTTCCTCAGCTATCTCTTTTAGAATCCGGGGGTGTAGTTCATCTGGTCCAGGTGACTTATCCACCTTCAGACCTTTCAGTTTGGTGCCGGAGCGAGGCAACGTCTTGCAAGCTGTACTCAGCATATCCTCTAATTCTATCTTTTACACTCGTTCTATGCTTCTAAAACTTCATTCTAACTCTTTTATAACTGTAACATTATATTCTGCAGTCTCTCCTTCCATCCCTATGTACATAGAACATAGAACATAGAACACTACAGCGCAGTACGGGCCCTTCGGCCCTCGATGTTGCGCCGACCTGTGAAACCATCTGAAGCCTATCTGACTTACACTATTCCATTTTCATCCATATGTCTATCCAGTGACCACTTAAATGCCCTTAAAGTTGGCGAGTCTACTACTATTGCAGGCAGGGCGTTCCACACCCCTACTACTCTCTGAGTAAAGAAACCGCCTCTGACATCTGTCCTATATCTATCACCCCTCAATTTAAAGCTATGTCCCCTCGTGTTGGTCATCACCATCCGAGGAAAAAGACTCTCACTGTCCACCCTATCTAACCCTCTGACTATCTTATATGTCTCTATTAAGTCACCTCTCAGCCTTCTCCTCTCTAACGAAAACAACCTCAACGGTATGCATTGTTTATACAGCATGCAAGAAACAATACTTTTCACTGTATACTAATACATGTGACAACAATAAATCAAATCAAATCAAAATGAAACCTCCTCCTTAGTAATGGTCACTGCACTCACCTCTGTCCCCTGGTTCTCCTGGAGCTCTGGCGACTTCTTGCAACTGTACCGGTGTCTTCCACCGTGAAGCCTGATGCAAAGTAACTATTCAGTTCATCTGCCATTTCTTTGTTTCCTCTTATTACTTCTCCAGCCACATTTTCTAGTGGTCCAATGTCTATTTTTCACTCTCTCTTACCTTTTATATATTGAAAAAAATCTCTTCCTATCTTCCTTTATATTACTAGCTCGCTTGCACTCGTACTTCACCATCTCCCCCCTTATTGCTTTTTTAGTTGTCCTATGCTCGCTTTTAAAGGCTTCCCAATCCTCTGGTTTCCCACTAATCCTCGCCACTTTCTATGCTTTTTCCTTCGCCTTTATGCTGTCCTTGACATCCGTCGTCAGCCCTGCGCTTCGCCCTGCGCACGTCGAGGTGAGGTATGATCTGTGCATTGCTTAGCTCCAGTGCCCTCCCACTATCCCCCTGCTCTTCCTCCCATTTCTCCCTTGTCTCATCCAGAGGTGAGCACATGTCCTCCTCTAGTCATCCGTTCATGTCTGTACAGTTCCTATCTCACCTGCAGTCTCTAGTCTGTCTAATAATAAGTGTCCGGCTATCTGGGCGAATGTCGTTGCATCTTTGTGGAGGAAGATTTTGTTTGATTGTTTTTTAGTTCATTACCTTTCAGGAGCTGGAACTTGTCTATGAGTTCTCCTAGGGTCACTGCCCTGCCTTCCACGTTCATGTCTCCTACTATCCCTTTGTCCTGTCTCCATCTTTTGAAGGAGGTGTCCATTGTCGTGAGGTGAGCTTGTAGTTTTTGCAGATGGGAGACATGGTGCACATCCGGCAGTGTCGCCGTTGGTTCCACATTCTCATCTTGGCTACTACCACTGGGCTTTTTGAGTATCTGGCTGGGGGAGATGGGAGTGCGGTCATGGCCAGTGCCTGGAGGGAAGTCATTCAGCTCACGGTTCCCTGACCCACCGCATACCTTTCTGCAGTGGTAGAACTGGAGGTTCAGGAAGGCCAGGACTCCCACGTTCCTCCTTCACTGTAGGACCTTTTTCTTAATCCTCAGGCTTTGCTCTTGCTCAGGTTAAGATTCTAACTTGAGAAGGCTCCGAATTCTCTTCGGAATTCCATTATTCCTTCCATGCTGGCCAGAGGATTCGAGATGTTGAGGATCAGGTCATCCATGTAGAGTGAGACTCTGTGCTCTCTGTTTCCTCTTTGAATGCCTCACCACCCCTTTGCCGCTCTAAAAACGATCGCCAGTGGCTCAATTGCCAGAGCAAACAGTAGCAGGGATAAAGGGCATCCCTGCCTCATGCCTCTGTGCAGCTGGAAGTGTACAGAACTGGTGGTGTTTGTCTATACTCTTACTATGGGAGCGCTGTACAGTCGTTCACCCATGAGGTGAATCCTGGCCCAAACCCAAACCTTTCCAGGACAGCTATGAGGTACTTGCGTTCGATCCAGTTGAAGGCCTTTTCTGAATCCAGGGAGATGATCACCTGCGATGTTCTCTCCCTGGATGGGTCATGATCACATTCAACAGGGGCCTGATATTCGCTGTTAAGTTTCTGCCCTTGACAAAGCTGTTATGATCTTCCGTGACTATCTCTGGCTCGCCAGAGCATTCGCCAGGATCTTGGCATCAGTATTAAGGAATTATATGGGACTGTATGACCCACACTTGGTTGGGTCTTTGAAATTTTTGGGGATCAATGGTATCGAGGCCTGTGCCAGTGTTGAGGGCAGGGTTCCCCTTGATAGCGAGTCAACGAACATCTCCTGCAGGTGCGGTATCAGTACCGGCACAAATGTTTTGAAGAAATCCATCCGCAATCCATCCTACCCTGGCGACTTCCCCACCTTCATGGAATTGATACTCTCCATGACTTCCCCCAGTTCTAGTGTTGCTTCCAGGCCCCAAATCCTATCCACCCCCATGACCATCATGTCCATTCCATCGAGGAACCGCTTCATCTTTGAGTCCCTCTCCGGGGCTCGGAGGTGTACAGCTCTCAGTAGGAAGTCGCAAAGATCTAATTATCCTCGTCCGGCGCCGTGACTAATTTGCCGTTCCTGTCGTTTACCTGTGTGCTATTTCCATCGTGGCTGCCTGCTTTCTCAGCTGGTGAGCCAGCAGGAAACTGGCCTTGTCTCCATCCTCATAGAAGGTCCCCCGTGTCTGTCGGAGCTGGATCACTGCTTTCCCGGTGGAGAACAAATAAAACTCCATTTGTAATTATTTCTACTCCGCCAGTAGTTCCACGGTTAGGGCCGTGGAGTACCGTTGATCCACCTCCAGAATGGAGTCGACCAACTGTTGCCGAGCTACCCTCTCCCTCCTATCTTTGAGTATGCAATATTCTCCCCCATTATCACTGCCTCCCAGAGTGAGGAGGGTCAGACTTCCCCATTTTTGTCGCCGGTTGGTCGTCGATGGCTTGTGATTTGTCGGCGAAGAGGTATGTGTCCAGCCTCCATGGGGGGACCTTGTGCCCGGCCCGTCTCCAACCTCACATCCACATAGTGTGGAGCATGGTTGGAGATTACTATTGCGGGTGTATTCACTCTTACCACTCCTGGAAGCACCAATTTTCCCACTACAAAGAAACTGATTCTGATATTGACCTTGTAGACCTGGGAGAAGAAGGATAACTGCTATTCCCTTGGGTGTGTGTCCATGGGTCCACTGCCCCAATCAGTTCCCTCGACTTGTTTGACTGTTTCCCCGCTTTAGGGCTAGGTCTGCCTGTCTATGGGTCCTGTGCATAGTTGACGTACAACCACCCCCCCCCCCCCCCCCCCCCCCCCCGCCGTCCAATCCAAAGTTCCTTTCTGTCCTCTCCTCCTCCTTCCTGGGACTTACATTTGTGCGAAAATGAGGCAACTTCAGCCCGTGCAATTGTTCATTAATGTTCATCATTACATTTGCAGTTGCTTCCCCAGCCTGTGATTATGTACAAACTTCTCCGCTTCGCCCGGTGCGGTGAAATAATGCTCCTTTTTCTGGTAGGTCACCCACAGTTTGGCCGGGTACAGCATCCGGAACCAGACCTTGTTATTGAACTGTCTTGGCTCCATGGAATTCGGCTCGATGCTTGGCCAGATCTGCCCCAACGTCCTGGTACACTTGGATCATGTGCCCTTCCCATTTGCAAGGCTGCATGTGTCTTGCGCAGTTCAGGATTCGTTCCTTATTTTGGAACCTGTGGAGCTTGGCAATGATGACCCCCAGAATGACCTGGTGGCCCTGTTCACCTCTGGGGGCTTGGGGAAGCTTTTGGCTCCAACCAGCTTACCCAGCATTTGTGCCACACACTATCCAAAACTATCACAGCAGCAGAAATATGCCCTTAAACCAGCCAAAGGGCCAAAATGATGGTAAGAGCCAGCAATAACCAGGAGAGAAAGATTTCTGCCCACAATTCAGAGATTCTGGCCGCGTTACTGGTTCTCTTGGTTCTCCACCTTCCCCTTGAGCACTCATTGAGTCGCCATCAGCTCAGCCACCTCTGCTTCCAATGAGGCGATCCAGTCACTGTGTCAGTAGCTGCCTTCTCGAGCTCCCGCACCGTCGCCTCCTTGAAGGGAGCCATGGTATCCGTGACCATCATCTTACCATCATCACCATTTCCTTTTTTATGATGTCTCTTTGTTTAAGGAGTTCCTGGGTTCGGAGTTCCATCCATTGACCTACTGGCAGGTTGGCCACCCCGGTGTCCCGGCTTGTTCAGAGATGTCCCCTTCTGCCTCACTTCGCATGTCCGCCGCCTCTATCTTTCTCTCCTGGTTATTGCTGGCTCTTACCATCATTTTGGCCCTTTGGCTGGTTTAAGGGCATATTTCTGCTGCTGTGATAGATTTGGAGAAGGGTGGGGGGGGGGGGGGGGGGGGGTGGAGTGAGGGGGGGGGGGCGTTCAGCTGGCTTTGTGGGCAATTTTCGGTCTAAATGTGCCTAATTCCAAGTTTCCAAGAGGAGAGCCACCTCTCTGCATCTTCTCAACACACTAGATTAGGATTGTTTTCATTGGAAAGACGGAGGTTAGATTAGGATTGTTTTCATTGGAAAGACGGAGGTTAGATTAGGATTGTTTTCATTGGAAAGACGGAGGTTAGATTAGGATTGTTTTCATTGGAAAGACGGAGGTTAGATTAGGATTGTTTTCATTGGAAAGACGGAGGTTAGATTAGGATTGTTTTCATTGGAAAGACGGAGGTTAGATTAGGATTGTTTTCATTGGAAAGACGGAGGTTAGATTAGGATTGTTTTCATTGGAAAGACGGAGGTTAGATTAGGATTGTTTTCATTGGAAAGACGGAGGTTAGATTAGGATTGTTTTCATTGGAAAGATGGAGGTTAGATTAGGATTGTTTACATTGGAAAGACGGAGGTTAGATTAGGATTGTTTTCATTGGAAAGACGGAGGTTAGATTAGGATTGTTTTCATTGGAAAGATGGAGGTTAGATTAGAATTGTTTTCATTGGAAAGACGGAGGTAGATTACATAGAACATAGAACATAGAACAGTACAGCATAGAACAGGCCCTTCGGCCCTCGATGTTGTGCCGAGCAATGATCACCCTACTCAAACCCACGTATCCACCCTATACCCGTAACCCAACAACCCCCCCTTAACCTTACTTTTTAGGACACTATGGGCAATTTAGCATGGCCAATCCACCTAACCCGCACATCTTTGGACTGTGGGAGGAAACCAGAGCACCCGGAGGAAACCCACGCACACACGGGGAGGACGTGCAGACTCCACACAAACAGTGACCCAGCCGGGAATCGAACCTGGGACCCTGGAGCTGTGAAGCATTTATGCTAACCACCATGCTACCGTGCTGCCCTCTCAATGATATTAAATAAGCAAAGTTTGGATTGTTTTCATTGGAAAGACGAAGGTTGAGGGGAGACCTGATTGAGGTCTACAAAATTATGAGAGGTATGGACAGGGTGGATAGCAACAAGCTTTTTCCAAGAGTGGGGGTGTCAATTACAAGGGGTCACGATTTCAAGGTGAGAGGGAGAAAGTTTAAGGGAGATGTGCGTGGAAAGTTTTTTACGCAGAGGGTGGTGAGTGCCTGGAATGCTTTGCCAGCGGAGGTGGTAGAGGCGGGCACGATAGCATCATTTAAGATGCATCTGGACAGATATATGAACGGGTGGGGAACAGAGAGAAGTAGACATTGGAAAATAGGCAACGGGTTTAGATAAAGGATCTGGATCGGCGCAGGCTGGGAGGGCCGAAGGGCCTGTTCCTGTGCTGTAATTTTCTTTGTTCTTTGTTCTTTATCACTGCCACTGGAAGTCCTCCCAGATTGAAATGTTTAAGACTTAAATCCCACTTGACCCAAACCTTTCCTCTGAGGGTTAAATTTGTCTCATTTCCCCACTCACCTTGACTGCTTACCTCACCACTCACATTCTTCATTCCCTAAACTGACTCATCTTCTCCACTCACCCTCAGGGCAGATCAGAGGTGAGGAATCCTGTGGCAAATAACTCACCACTCGACTCCCCAAAGCCCATCCACACCCTACAAGGCACAGGTTAGGAGTGTGATGGAATATTCCCACTTGCCTGGATGAGTGCAGCTCCAAAATACCATCCAGGACAAAGCAGCCCGCTTGATTTACAAGGTGCACTGAAAGAACTCACCAAGCTTCCTTAGGCAGCATCTTCTAAACCTACGGGCACTACCACCTTGAAGGACAAAGGCAGCAGACACATGGGAACACCACCACCTGGAAGGAATCTCCAAGTCACTCGCAATCCTGACTTGTAAATATATCGCTGTTCCTTCACTGTCCATACCAGGACTGTGGGAGCACCTACACCTCATGAACTGCAATGGTTCAAGAAGGCAGCTCACCACCACCTTCTCAAGGGCCTTAAGGATGGTCAATAGATGCTGGCCGAGTTAGCGAGGCCCGCATCCCAAGAATGAATAAAAAAACCTCCCATCCCATTCATTCATTCACTTCAGCCATTTATTCACACTCAGCCCAGCTGCTCCCTTGGTAACTTTACAGGTGTAATACAATAGAGAGCTAAAGTATATTTAAAACAAAACAATGTTTTTCTATGGATCCAGTTAACATTTTATAAACACACAGTTTATCAACTACCAGTCCTGACCACTGTATTCTATAGAAAACCCTTGATAACTCTCCAAACAACATCTAAACCCTTTTTAAATAAAGACAGCAGGTTTAAATTCTCTACAGAAACAGGTATTACTTTGAAATCATCAATGATCTGGAGACATTCCTCAGCTTGTAGAGAGAGAGATCATTATACAGCTGCTGGCTTTGCCAGCAGCTCCCCACCTCTGAAAACGAAACCAAAAGCACACTGCAGCTGCCAGCTCAAAACAAAAGTGAAAGACAGACAGCCCAGCTCCACCCACACACTGACATCACTGCAGCTATTTGATAAACACCCATTTCTTAAAGGTACATCAAACTGACAATACTCACCCCTCCCCCATGTGAAAATACCGGGTCAAACAGGTTGTCCACATAATTTTCAAAGCTGCCCCGTGAAGACTCTGTTTTTGTTGGAGAGCCTGTGAAGGAAAGAGTGACAGGATTGAAAGGAGGGACCACAACTCATTGTTAGTTATTTCCATTGTCTCGCTGGCAGCCTGAGGTATCTTTGATTAATGGATAAGCTGCAAGAACAAGAATCCTGTCCACCAGTGTGACCCTGTCCTCCACCGTGGGGCCCTTCTCTCCACCATGGAGCCCTGTCCTCCACCGTGGGCACTGCCCTCCACCATGGGCCCTTGCCCTCCACCGTGGGGCCCTACACTCCATCACAGGGCAGTTCCCTCCACCATCATGCCCTGTGCTACGGGGTTCTGACCTTCGCCACTGCCTGTGCATACACATTCTCGCCCTCCAGTACTTTATCCAGTGCGCTAGTTAAAGATACTGGGCTTGTTCAGACAAGCAACACAAGTCAGAGAGATAGAATTTAAAAGCCAGGTTAGGTTTGCTTTTGAAATCAGGGGCGAAAGGTAGAAGAAGGTCTGAAGGAGCAGGCACAGGGTAGTTTGGAAAAGCATAACATATTCGTTATATGGGAGCTCGTGGACCCCTGAGTGAACCAAGGTGCGTGTGGTAAATCTCTTCAATTCTATGAATTTTGGATCAATGTTAATGAGCAGGAGCCTGAGCCTCAGACAGTGCGATTGATCAGGGAGTGGGAACGTTACCTGGATACTTTGTTCCAGAAGGCAGTCACAGCCTTTTGGTTTGGTATTCCAGTTCAGTCCATGGTCAGGGACTGGAGAGAGTCGAGTGAGGCAGGTATGGAAATCGAGAAATTAAAAATGAAGGAGCCTCAGACTTTGCCACTGTCCAACAGGTTTGAGGTTTTTTCAGTCTGTATGGATGAGAACGGGGGCTGCAGAAAGAATGAGCAAACTGACCATGGCACAGGAAGATATTCAATCAGAGGGATTAATAAGAATGTAGTGGTGGTAGGGGACAGCCATAGTCTTCTGCTCTGGGCTGGAGAGAAAGCTGCAATAGAAGGGGGAGGTTCGAGTGACTGTGGCCCATGTAGGTATCAATGACAATAATAGAACTAGAAAGGAGGTTATGCTTAATGAGTGTGGGAAGAACAAAGAACAATACAGCACAGGAACAGGCCCTTTGGCCCTACAAGTCTGTACCGGTCATAATACCACCCTTGGCCAAAACCCTCAGCACTTCCTTGTGCCGTATCCCTCCATACCCATCCTTTTTTAAAATAAATTTAGAGTACCCAATTATTTTTTCCAATTAAGGGGCAATCTTTGGGTTGTGGGGGTGAAACCCACGCAGACATGGGGAGAACGTGCAAACTCCACACGGACAGTGACCCAGGGCCGGGATTTGAACCCGGGTCCTCAGCGCCGTCGGCAGCAATGCTAACCACTGTGCCACCGTGCTGCCCCTCTATACCCATCCCATCCATGTATTTGTCAAGATGCCTTGTGAATGTTGTTAATGTACCTGCTTCCACAACTTCCCCCGGCAATGCGTTCCAGGAACTCACCACCCTCTGTGTAAAAAACCTGCCTCGCAAATCTCCTTGAAACCTTGCTCCCATGGAAATTAAACCTATGCCCCCTCCAGCCTGGGAAAGAATGCCTGCCCATCCACTCTATCCAGGCCCCACATAATCTTGTTGACCTCTATCAGGTTACCCCTCAACCTCTGTCGTTCTAATGAAACACACGTTGACAGCTTGAACTTCCACCAATTTCCACCATAATAAAGATACAATCTAAGGGAAGAAATCCAATTCATGGCGGTTGCCATGAGATCCAGTGCCTCAGTAATTTCTGGACCAATAACACCCGGGACTCATTCCACTGGCTAAATCAGTCTCCCATTAATGGGTGACTGCTCGGCACACAAGTTCTGTTCTTGGTTGATGTGTAATTGTAGAGACGAGAATCCTAGGGAAGAGGCGACCAAAAAAAGTAGAATTATTTCCCTCTTTGCACCCCTGCTATTCCTGACACCTCTTTCCAATAGGCTGGTCTGGCAAAAAAATCCACAACAGCCTCCCGCAAAGACCTCTAGTTAAAATAGTAATTCGATCCCAATGATGTAATCGGAGCCAGATCTACATATTTAAATGAGAATCCTTGTGCTTGAGGTCCTCATGCCTGTTAAGGAGCCAAGAATGGGGCCTCACAGGTAAGTTCCAAATGTAATTTAAACTGCACCCAGGAGTAATTGGGTTAAAAGTGAGTCATCATCATAAACATCCAAAATTCCTCATCTGGAGATCATAGGCAGATGGGCAGGAGAAGCTCTGAGTGATGGTGACGTTGACAATGAGATGACAAGTAAAAGCTGGTAAAGGTCGGTTCATCATAGATAAGAACAGCTTTTAAATAGCTTACTCAGTTGCTATACCATCAAAATGTCACTGGTCATACATAGTCCCACGAACCTTTTAGATTTTGACATTCTTCACTTGCCTAAGAAAGAGGCCCAAAGCACCCTATCCAGCTCCAGATTCACAGTTCTTCCCAAAAGCTGCAGCTTAAACATTTAATGTTGATTAGCACTGATAGCGATCCAGAAACTATACCACGTTCCACCTGTATGCTGAAGAGACTCAGGCTCTAACCCATCATGACCTCTCTTGACACAACTACGGTCTGTGATTTTAAGTTGCTTTTCTGACATCTAATGCTGGATGAGCAGAAATTCTTCTTCATCTAAAGAGTGGGAAGACATTGGATATTGCCTTTTGTTTCTCTCAGAATTTTTGTTCCCTGATCATCAGCTCCATTTCTAGCAGTTGCCTGCTGGAAGTTAAGCTGGACCATTCACAACTGTGTTGCTGTGTCTGATCCTGAAACGAGCTGGCAACCATCACCAAGATTGCCCACTGACATTTCTCCAACATTGCCCAACTCTGACTCTGTCTCATCTTATCTCCTGCTGAAACCCACATCAATGCCTTTGTTAATTCCAGACCTGGCTATTCCAATGCTCTCCTGGTCAGCCTCCAATCTTACCACCCTGTATCAACATGCAGAACTCTGCTGCCTGTATCCTAACTTGCACCAAGTCCTGTTCCCCACAGACTCCTCTGCTCACTGACCTACATTGGCTCCTGGTAAAGCAATGCTCTGAGTTTAGAATTCTCACCCTTGTTTTCAAATCCCTCCAATGCCATGACCATCCCTCCCAATCTCTGTAATCTCCTCCAGGTCGATAAGCCTTAGAAATATCTGCACTTCCCAGGTTTAAGGATTCCACAATTGGCAGCCATGCTTCCAATTGCATTGGCCCTCAGCTCTGGGACTCAGCTTTTGGTCACATCTGTCCTGATGTCTCCTCCTGTCGCTCAGTGTTAAAATTAGTTTAATTGATAATGGCATTCTTAAGCACCTTGGGACATTTTACTATATTAACAGCTGCTATATAAAGACAAGTTGTTGTTGATTAAACGCAATGAGGTAAATTTTATCAATGCATCTTCCTGTCACAGGACTTTGCATGCTTGGAATGTATGCAAAGAATTTTCACCCCCTGCTCCAATTTTCCATCTGTAATTGAATAAAATTAATGGATGGTAAATTATGGACTATATGGCCCAAATTCCTGATCCAAAACTCCTGAGGGAGGAGAGGCATTTAACATCACCTCCATTTTAAGTGCTATAGAATCTGCGAAAGCAGCATGTATTGACCAGGCAGGTAAAAAACAAAGATTATAGTAATTTACGATATTACACTCTCCACTCCCTGAAGGATCTCCCTCCATGACCTGCTCCCAGGTCAGGGGTTTTATACTAGATGTCTGATTGCCCCAGTTAAGGAGAAAACTCCGGCCCCGCATTACCGGGGAGCTCTTATTCCGAGGTCACCTGCAATATCATGGCCTGCTTTGGGTTATAACACTTATACAATGCTCATCTGACAACTGGAGGTTACAGACTGGACTCAGGGAGAGATTGAATATGGTTACAACTCAATGCTTTGTGTGTGAGCTGTCACTCTGAACGATCTGTGTTTCTGGTTTACTTACCTGTGTTCAAATGCAGATCAGCCTGAAACATGTCCCGGGATAAGAATCCTGGAGGAAGAGGAGGTGCCTGGATGTTGGGCGCTGGAGGAATCGATCCTCCACACTCCTCCGGTAGTGATCTAGAAGAAACACAGTCGACATTGGTCAACACAACAGACAAAGATGGTGCTCAATAGACAGTGCTCAACACAACAGACAAACATAGTGCTCAACAAAGACAGTGCTCAACTAAAGACAAAGATAGTGCTCAACACAACAAGTGTTCAACACACAAAGACAGTGCTCAACACAACAAACACAGGGCTAAATTCTCCGCCATTGCGATGCTCTGTTTTGCCGGCAGCCCAGGGGTTTCCCGACAGTGTGGGGCTGCCCCACAATGGGAAACCCCATTGAACAGCCGGTGAAACAGACGGCGTGCTTAACACAACAAAGACAGTGCTCAACACAACAGACAAAAAGTGCTCAACACAACAGAGAAAGACAGTGCTCAACACTGGAGGGTTGCTACCGGAGCAATAGATCAGAAGGTGAAAAGGTTGAGGGAGAACTAGGGAATAGGGCCAGTATCGCTCTGAGGAAGAGCAGACAGGGAGATGTTGCTGAAAACAGCGGGACTGGTGGCCTGAAGTGCATATGTTGTAATGCAAGAAGTATAACAGGTAAGGCAGATGAACTTAGAGCTTGGATTAGTACTTGGAACTATGATGTTGTTGCCATTACAGAGACCTGGTTGAGGGGAGGACAGGATTGGCAGCTAAACGCTCCAGGATTTAGATGTTTCAGGCGGGATAGAGGGGAATGTAAAAGGGGTGGAGGAGTTGCGTTACTGGTTAGGGAGAATATCACAGCTGTACTGCGGGGTGACACCTCAGAGGGCAGCGAGGCTATATGGGTAGAGATCAGGAATAAGAAGGGTGCAGTCACAATGTTAGGGGTTTACTACAGGTCACCCAACAGCCAGCAGGAGATAGAGGAACAGATGGGTAGACAGATTTTCGAAAGGAGTAAAAGCAACAGGGTTGTTGTGATGGGAGATTTCAACTTCCCCAATATTGACTGGGACTCACTTAGTGCCAGGGGCTTGGATGGGGCAGAGTTTTAAGGAGCATCCAGGACGGCTTCTTTAAACAATATGTAGGTAGTCTAACTCGGGAAGGGGGGCTGTATTGGACCTAGTATTGGGGAATGAGCCCGGCCAGGTGGTAGAAGTTTCAGTAGGGGAGCATTTCAGGAACAGTGACCACAATTCAGTAAGTTTTAAAGTGCTGGTGGACAAGGATAAGAGTGATTCTAGGGTGAATGTGCTAAATTGGGGGAAGGCTAATTATAACAATATTAGGCGAGAACTGAAGAACCTAGATTGGGGGCGGATGTTTGAGGGTAAATCAACATCTGACATGTGGATGCTTTCAAATGTCAGTTGAAAGGAATTCAGGACCAGCATGTTCCTGTGAGGAAGAAGGATAAATACGGCAACTTTCGGGAACCTTGGATAACGAGAGATATTGTAGGCCTCGTCAAAAAGAAAAAGGAGGCATTTGTCAGGGCTAGAAGGCTGGGAACAGACAAAGCCTGCGTGGAATATAAGGAAAATAGGAAGGAACTTAAGCAAGGAGTCAGGAGGGCAAAAAGGGGTCATGAAAAGTCATTGGCAAATAGGGTTAAGGAAAATCCAATGTCTTTTTACACGTACATAAAAAGCAAGAGCGTAGCCAGGGAAAGGGTTGGCCCACTGAAGGACAGGGGAGGGAATCAATGTGTGGTGCCAGATGAAATGGGTGAGGTACTAAATGAATACTTTGCATCTGTATTCACCAAAGAGAAGGAATTGGTGGATGTTGAGTCTGGAGAAGGTTGTGTTGATAGCCTGGGTCACATTCAGATCCAAAAAGACGAGGTGTTTAAATACACTAGGTCAAGTTGTCATACGGAAGGGGGAAGTTTTGGGTTTCTAAAAGACATTAAGGTGGACAAGTCCCCAGGACCGGATGGGATCTATCCCAGGTTACTGAGGGAAGCGAGGGTTGAAATAGCTGGGGCCTTAACAGACATCTTTGCAGCATCCTTGAGCATGGGTGAGGTCCCGGAGGACTGGAGAATTGCTAATGTTGTCCCTTTGTTTAAGAAGGGTAGCAGGGATAATCCAGGGAATTATAGACCTGTGAGCTTGACGTCAGTGGTAGGCAAACTGTTGGAGAAGATACTGAGGGATAGGATCTATTCACATCTGGAAGAAAATAGACTTATCAGTGATAGGCAGCATGGTTTTGTGCAGGGAAGGTCATGTCTTACAAGCCTAATAGAATTCTTTGAGGAAGTGACAAAGTTAATTGATGAGGGAAGGGCTGTAGATGTCATATACATGGACTTTAGTAAGGCATTTGATAAGGTTTCCCATGGCAGGTTGATGGAAAAAGTGAAGTTGTATGGTGTTCAGGGTGTACTAGCTAGATGGATAAAGAACTGGCTGGGCAACAGGAGAGAAAGAGTAGTGGTGGAAGGGAGTGTCTCAAAATGGAGAAGGTGACTAGTGGTGTTCCACAGGGATCCGTGCCCAGACCACTGCTGTTTGTGATCTACATAAATGACCTGGAGGAAGGTATAGGTGGTCTGATTAGTAAAGGATAAAGGATCTGGATCGGCGCAGGCTGGGATGGCCGAAGGGCCTGTTTCTGTGCTGTAATTTTCTTTGTTATTTGTTCTTTGTTGGGCGTCTTGAAAAATATTGAGGTAGATAGGTCCCGAGGGCCTGATGGGATCTCCCCCAGAATACTGAAGGAGGCAAGAGAGGAAATTGCTGAGGCCTTGACAGAAATCTTTGGATCCTCACTGTCTTCAGGTGATGTCCTGGAGGACTGGAGAATAGCCGATGACGTTCCTATGTTTAAGAAGGGTAGCAAGGATAATCCAGGGAACTACAGGCCAGTGAGCCTTTTGTCAGTGGTAGGGAAATTACTGGAAAGAATTCTTCGAGACAGGATCTACTCCCATTTGGATGCAAGTGGACGTATTATCGAGAGGCAGCATGGTTTTGTGAAGGGGATGTCGTGTCTCACTAACTTGATGGAGCTTTTCGAGGAGGTCACAAAAAAAATTGATGCAGGTCGGGCAGTGGATGTTGACTATATGGACTTCAGTAAGGCCTTTGACAAGGTCCCTCATGGCAGATTGGTACAAAAGGTGAAGTCACACAGGATCAGAGGTGAGCTGGCAAGATGGATACATAATTGGCTAGGTCATAGAAGGCAGAGAGTAGCAATAGAAGGGTGCTTTTCTGATTGGAGGGCTGTGACTAGTGGTGTTCCGCAGGGATCAGTGCTGTGACCGTTGCTGTTCGTGGTATATATAAATGATTTTGAGGAAAATGTAACTGGTCTGATTAGTAAGTTTGCGGACGACACAAAGGTTGGTGGAATTGCGGATAGCGATGAGGACTGTCAGAGGATACAGCAGGATTTAGATCATCTGGAGACTTGGGCAGAGAGATGGCAGATGGAGTTTAATCCGGACAAATGTCAAGCACGGTAGCATTGTGGATAGCACAATCGCTTCACAGCTCCAGGGTCCCAGGTTCGATTCCGGCTTGGGTCACTGTCTGTGTGGAGTCTGCACATCCTCCCCGTGTGTGCGTGGGTTTCCTCCAGGTGCTCCGGTTTCCTCCCACAGTCCAAAGACATGCAGGTTAGGTGCATTGGCCAAGATAAATTGCCCTCAGTGACCAAGAAGGTCAGGAGGGGTTATTGAATTACGGGGATAGGGTGGAAGTGAGGGCATAAGTGGGTCGGTGCAGACTCGATGGGCTGAATGGCCTCCTTCTGCACTGAATAAAGAACAAAGCACAAAGAAAAGTACAGCACAGGAACAGGCCCTTCGGCCCTCCAAGCCTGCGCCGACCATGCTTCCCGTCTAAACTAAAATCTTCTACACATCCGGGGCCCGTATTCCTCTATTCCCATCCTATTCATGTATTCATGTACGTATAGGGTGCTTTTCTGATTGGAGGGCTGTGACTAGTGGTGTTCCACAGGGATCAGTGCTGTGACATTTGCTGTTTATGGTATATATAAATGATTTGGAGGAAAATGCAACTGGTCTGATTAGTAAGTTTGAGGATGTCACAAATGTTGTGGAATTGCAGATAGCGATGAGGACTGTCAGAGGATACAGCAGGATTTAGATTGTCTGGAGACTTGGGCGGAGAGATGGCAGATGAAGTTTAATCCGGACAAATGTGAGGTAATGCATTTTGGAAGATCTAGTACAGGTAGGAAATATACAGTGAATGGTAGAACCCTCAAGAGTATTGACAGTCAGAGAGATCTCGGTGTACAGGTCCACAGGTCACTGAAAGGGGCAACACAGGCGGAGAATGTAGTCAAGAAGGCATACGGCATGCTTGCCTACATTGGCCGGGGCATTGAGTATAAAAATTGGCAAGTCATGTTGCAGCTGTATAGAACCTTAGTTAGGCCACACGTAGAGTATAGTGTTCAATTCTGGTCGCCGCACTACCGGAAGGATGTGGAGGCTTTAGAGAGGGTGCAGAAGAGATTTACCAGGATGTTGCCTAGTATGGAGGGCATTAGCTATGAGGAGAGGTTGAATAAACTCGGTTTGTTCTCACTGGAACGACGTAGGTTGAGGGGCGACCTGAAAGAAGTCTACAAAATTATGAGGGGCATAGACAGAGTGGATAGTCAGAGACATTTTCCCGGGGTAGAGGGGTCAATTACTGGGGGGCATAGGTTTAAGGTGCAAGGGACAAGGTTTAGAGGAGATGTACGAGGCAAGTGTTTTTAGACAGAGGGTAGTGGGTGCCTGGAACTCGCTGCCAGAGGTGGTGGTGGAAGCAGGGACGATAGTGACGTTTAAGGTGCATCTTGACAAATACATGAATAGGGTGGGAATAGAGGGATACGGACCCCGGACGTGAGAAGATTTTAGTTTAGATGGGCAGCACGGTCGGCGCAGGCTTGTAGGGCCGATGGGGCTCTTCCTGTGCTGTACTTTTCTTTGTTCTTTCACACAGCAGCCAAAGACAGTGCTCAACATAACAGACAAAGTGCTCAACAGAACAAGTGTTCAACACAACAAAGACAGTTCTCAACACAACAGGCAAAGAGTGCTCAACACAACAGGCAAAGACCATGCTCAACACAACAGGCAATGAAAGTGCTCAACACAACAATCAATGACAGTGCTCAACACAACTAAGACAGTGCTCAACACAACACAATAAAGACTATGGGTTTGTGCGTGTCTAAATCGGGGATGACCCCGAACACCTTCTTCGCAAATCTCACTTTGTCCCAATTGGGACCATATACATTTACCAGCACCCTGTCACAATCAAATATCTATCCCCCTGATCTGCAACCACATTCTCCATCTGGGACCGTACTCTTTTGCTGACCATTAACGCTACCCCTCAAGCCCTTCCGTCAAATCCAGAGTGAAACACCTGACTAACCCAGCCCTTTTTAAGTCTCACCTGGTCCTTCACCCTCAAGTGAGTCTACCTCCGACCATCTCAATTGACGTTCACTTTTCAGGGCCAGTTTCCAAAGTTCAAAGTCTTTCTCTTTTTCACTTTTTTCTCTCTCTCTTTTTCTTTTCCCCTTTCCTCTCTCTCACTTTTTGTTCTGCTCGGGTTATTCTTTCTTTTTCCTTCATTTTGAATTCAAGCTGCTTTAACTCTTTTTCATGTTCAAGCTGTTTCATCTGTAATTGAATTCTTGCCATTTCCAATGATTCTGACTGTGTCACAGGCAATTTTAAATGCTCAGCTACCACCGCAATTACTTCTCCTTTCCATAACAGAAGCTCTGATCACAATTGTTCAATCTTTCTGTGATATGGGAGTGATTTAAAAAGGCAGAGCATATAAACCTGGCAATCACAATCTAATGTCAATGTTGGTAAAACTACTGGAGATCATTGTCAAGTGCAAAATTGATTTTCACTTGGAGAAGAATAGGTTTATAAATGATAATCTAAAATTGTACAGGATATTTGAGAACTATTTGAGAAACACCTGACATATAAAATGCTGTGATCGGCAAACCAGAATTGCTCAGAACTCTGGAGAGTATCCATTTCCCGTCATAGAGATATATATAGTCATGTGAGTACCTTTAAGAAATGGGTGTTTATAAAATAGCTGTAGTGGATGTACCTTTAAGAAATGGGTGTTTATAAAATAGCTGTAGTGGATGTACCTTTAAGAAATGGGTGTTTATAAAATAGCTGCAGTGGGTTTGCCTTTAATAAATGGCTGTTATCGGATGGCTGCAGTGAAGTCAGAGAGTGGGTGGAGCTGGGCTGTCTGTCTGCTTTTACTTTCGCTTTGGAATGTCTGGTACAGGGTGCATTTTAGTTTCGTTTTGAGAGCTGGATAGCTGCAGGCAAAGCAAGCAGCTGTATAAGGATCTCTCTCTGCAAACTAAAGACTGTCTCCAGATCCTTTGGTGATTCAAAAGTAATACCTGTTTCTGCAGAGAAGTTAAACCTGATGACTTTCTGGTTTCCTCCCACAGTCCAAAGATGTGCGGGTTAGGTGGATTGGCCATGCTAAATTGCCCGTAGTGTCCTAAAAAAAAAGTAAGGTTAAGGGCGGGGTTGTTGGGTTACGGGTATAGGGTGGATACGTGGGTTTGAGCAGGGTGATCATTGCTCGGCACAGCATCGAGGGCCGAAGGGCCTGTTCTGTGCTGTACTGTTCTATGTTCTATGTAGGGTGCTCTGAAGGTCTGGATCCAAGGTCTTGATCAGACTGTTGAGTTGGCGGATGTGTTCCTTGGTTGGATCTACGGGTAACTGTCTGTAGTGTTCCTGGTTGTTGAGTTGTCGGTATACATCTTTGCAGTAGTCCGTTCTATTCAGTATGACGGTGGCCCCTCCTTTGTCTGCTGGTTTGATGACGATGTTGCGGTTGGTTTTGAGAGCGCGGATGGCGTTGCGTTGTGCTAGGGTGACGTTCGGGGTTGCCTTGTGAATGCGACTGATGCATCTACCCGCAGATCCAACCAAGGAACACATCCGCCAACTCAACAGGCTGATCAAGACGTTGGATCCAGACCTTCAGAGCACCCTACATGCTCTCATCCCACGTAATCCCCGCATTGGAGATCTCTACTGCCTTCCGAAAATACACAAGGCCAACACACCAGGCCGTCCTATCGTTTCAGGCAATGGGACCCTGTGTGAGAACCTCTCTGGCCACATCGAGGGCATCTTGAAACCCATCATACAAGGTACACCCAGCTTCTGTCGTGATACAACGACTTCCTACAGAAACTCAGCACCCATGGACCAATTGAACCAGGAACATTCCTCATCACAATGGATGTCTCGGCACTCTACACCAGCATCCCCCATGACGACGGCATTGCTGCAACAGCCTCAGTCCTCAACACCGACAACTGCCAATCTCCAGACGCAATTCTGCAACTCATCCGCTTCATTCTAGATCACAACGTCTTCACCTTCGACAACAAATTCTTCATCCAGATGCATGGAACAGCAATGGGGACCAAATTCGCACCTCAATATGCCAACATCTTCATGCACAAGTTTGAACAAGACTTCCTCACCACACAGGACCTGCAACCGACGTTATACACCAGATACATCGATGACATTTTTTCCTTTGGATCCACAGCGAAGAATCACTGAAACGACTGCACGATGAGATCAATAAATTCCATCCCACCATCAGACTCACCATGGACTATTCTCCAAATGCTGTTGCATTCTTGGACACACTCATTTCCATCAAGGACGATCACCTTAGCACTTCACCTTACCGCAAGCCCACAGACAACCTCACGATGCTCCACTTCTCCAGCTTTCACCCAAAACACATTAAAGAAGCCATCCCCTATGGAAAAGCCCTCCGTATACACAGGATCTGCTCAGACGAGGAGGAGCATAACAGACACCTACAGATGCTGAAAGATGCTCTCATACGAACGGGATATGGCGCTCGACTCACCGATCGACAGTTCCAACGCGCCACAGCAAAAAACCGCACCAACCTCCTCAGAAGACAAACACGGGACACCACTGACAGAGTACCCTTTGTCCTGGGGCGGAGAAACTACGACATCTTCTTCGCAGCCTTCAACACATCATCAATGAAGATGAACATCTTGCCAAGGTGATCCCCACAGCTCCACTACTGGCCTTCAAACAACCTCAAACAAACCATTGTTTGCAGCAAATTACCCAGCCTTCAGAACAGCGACCACGACACCACACAACCCTGCCAGGGCAATCTCTGCAAGACATGCCAGATCATTGACTTGGATACCACCATTACACATGGTAACACCACCCACCAGGTACGCGGCACATACTTGTGCGACTCGCCCAATGTAGTCTACCTCTTACGCTGCAGGAAAGGATGTCCCGAAGCGTGGTACATTGGCGAGACCATGCAGACACTGAGACAACGAATGAATGGGCATCGTGCGACAATCAGCAGGCAGGTATGTTCCCTTCCAGTCAGGGAACACTTCAGCAGTCAAGGGCATTCAGCCTCTGATCTCCGGGTAAGCGTTCTCCAGGGCGGTGTTCAGGACACACGACAACGCAGAATTGCCGAGCAGAAACATATAGCCAAGTTCCGCACGCATGAGTGCGGCCTCAACCGGGATCTTGGATTCTTGTCGCATTACATCCACCCCCCACCATCTGGCCTTGACTTGGAAAATCGTACTAACTGTTCTGGCTTGAGACAATTAACCTGTGATTATCCCTCTCCCTGGATCTGTAATGATTTGATTACCGGCAAATGCAAATGCTCGCATTCCAAGCATTGTCCAGCATCTCTGACTTTGTCTATATAAATGTTTCTGGAACATACCTCTCCATTCACCTGAGGAAGGAGCTGCGCTCCGAAAGCTCGTGTTTGAAACAAACCTGTTGGACTTTAACCTGGTGTTGTAAGACTTCTTACTGTGCTCACCCCAGTCCAACACCGGCATCTCCACATCATTAGCTTTTATTGGTAGAGGGATTGAGTTTCGGAGCCATGAGGTTATGGTTCAGCTGTACAAAACTCTGGTGCGGCCGCATTTGGAGTATTGCGTGCAGTTCTGGTCGCCGCATTATAGGAAGGATGTGGAAACATTGGAAAGGGTGCAGAGGAGATTTACCAGGAAGTTGCCTGGTATGGAGGGAAGATCTTATGAGGAAAGGCTGAGGGACTTAAAGCTGTTTTCGTTAGAGAGAAGAAGGTTAAGAGGTGACTTAATTGAGGCATACAAGATGATCAGAGGATTAGATAGGGTGGACAGCGAGAGCATTTTTCCTCGGATGGTGATGTCTAGCACGAGGAGCTAGTCAATCTTTAATGGTAAGAGCTGAGGAGTTATGTAGTTTGGGAGGAATATTGACAGAAAAGGTGGTAATATGTGGAATTCATGGTGAGAAGAGTAGTGTTCCATTATATAAGGTAAGGTTGGAAAGTCCAGTGAAGAGTGGTGAAGTGGTAGTAGGAGTAATAGAGAAACTATCTTGGGTAATGATATAGCTGGATCGCAAGTGGGAGTGATGCCTACTGTGGTTGATGAGCCACTGGAAAATCAGATAACTGAAGTGTTCTACGAGTATGCTGGGATTTTTCCGGACTGTGTAATAACAAGCTAGCAAAGTCACAGGTTAAGATCAGAGGAGAAATCAGAGAGTGAAGATAAAGTTGAAGTTCAATTATCAGAAACGATTTTTGATCAGATGGTTGAAAAAGAACAAGAACAGATGGAGGATGAGGTGGATATTTTTAGTTCAGAAAAATTGGCTGAGTTACAACAGAAAGATATATAAATAAAAAAAGATGTATCAGAAAGCATACACAGAAGAGAAATCTGAGTGTATACTGGAGTGTTATTACCGTAAAAATGGTATCTAGATGAGAGAATGGAGACCTTTACATACGCAGGCAGATGAAAAGTGGGCAGAAGTTCATCAAGCACTATTGCCGGTAGGGTATAGAAAGGAGGTGTTGCAAGTTGCACATGAGGTACCAGTGGGAGGTCGTTTGGGAATAAGGAAAACTCAAGCTAAAATCCAGAAACATTTTTATTGGCCTGGACTACATAAAGATGTAGTTAAATTTTGTCAATCATGTCACACATGTCAAGTGATCTCAAGCAGTGATGAAACCAGCGCCCTTAATACACAGTCCAGCATTTGAGAAACATTTTACAAGGGTCCTAATTGATTGCGTAGGACCGCTTCCTGAAACGAAAAGTGGGAATCAATATCTTTTGACGATAATGGATGTGTCTACTAGGTTTCCAGAGGCCATTCCAGTACGTAATATTACAGCTAAAAAGATTGTGGAGGAGTTACTTAAATTCTTTACTAGATATGGACTTCCCACAGAATGAGGTAAGGGGACCATTTAAATTGATTAAGGAAAAATATGGAATAAGAAATAAGAACTTACATTATTGGATTACGTGTCAGGTTTTAGGGAACAATTTAAGAGAGCAGGGGAATTAGCAACATTTAAAAGTTTCACAAAATGTGATGAAACGGGTAGCGGACAAGAAAACCAAAGTTTGCAATTTTGCCAATGGAGATAAAGTTTTAGTATTGTTACCAGTGGTAGGTGAACCTTTAAAAGCAAGGTTTTTTGGACCTTATCAGATTGAAAGGTGATTAAGTGAGGTGAATTATGTGGTAAAAACGCCAGATAGAAGGAAGACTTACCGAGTGTGTCATTTGAATATGCTTAAAAGGTACTTTGAAAAGGAAGGAGAGCAAAAGGAGGAGGTTTTAATAATTACAGCTCAAAGTGACAAAGATGACATGGAATTTGACATACCTCAAATTAAATTGGAAAATGAGGATGTTCTTAAAAATTGAGATAAATTGTTGAGTTACCTTCCAGAGGAAAGGCGGACTGACCTGAAAGAGTTATTGTTATCACATGGGCAAGTTTGTGGAGATAAGTTGGGAATCACTAAAATGGCTACACATGGTGTAGACGTCAGAAATGTGTTCCAATTAAACTACATCCATATAGACTTAACCCATTAAAATTGGCACAGGTTAACAAAGAAATTGAGAGTATGCTTAAAAATGGCATAATTGGAGTGGGTTGCAACCAATGGAGCTCACCCATAGTGATGGTACCTAAACCAGATGGTACCCAACGGTTGTGTGTGGACTATAGAAAGGTTAATGCAGTTACAAGAACGGACTCTTATCCTATCCCATGTTTGGAGGATTGCATTGAGAAAGTGGGACAATTAGCTTTTATTTCCAAACTGGATTTACTTAAAGGTTACTGGCAGGTAACTTTATCCAAAAGGGCGAAAGAGATTTCAGCTTTTGTGACTCCAGATGGTATATACCAATTCATTTGGCATGAAAAATGCCCCAGCCACATTTCAACTAACAAAGTTGTTTCAGGATTACCCAATTGTGTGGTATATATCGACGATCTGGTAATTTTCAGCCAGACATCGAAAGAACATTTGAAACATCCGATGGAGTTATTCGATCAACTTCAGGAGGCGCGTTTGGTGGTAAACCTAGCCAAAAGTGAATTTGGAAAATCCCAGGTCACTTTCCTTGCCCATACAATCGGACAGGGTCGAATGGTCCCACGGGATGTGAAAAAAAAAGTTAATGGGGATTTTCCGATACCCTCGACACAAAGGGAGACAATGCGATTTCTTGGCATGAGTGGATTTTACCGGAAATCTGTGCCAAAGTTTAGCAGTGTGGACTTGCCAAAGAAGCATAGCAAATTTATGTGGACAGCGGAGTTTTAACAGGCATTTGACTGCTTGAAAGCTGTGATAACCAATGCTCCTATGTTGGAGAATTACAAGGGACTCTGTGATCAGATTGAACTAAAGTATCTGACTTTAAAGAGAAATGCTGAGGTGTAGAGAAATGGATGGATCGTGCAGAGACCTTCTTGTTCAGAGAGACTGTCAATCAAGGAGTTCAGTTGGAGGAAGAAGAACTAATGTGGACTATGTTATAATAAATGTTTGCGTTTTCTGTTTTTTTTTTAAAATAACGTACATTCACTGTCAATATTTCTCAAAGGAAAGTGAAGAATGAAACCATCTTGAAGTTGATAGTTCATTTTTTTTTCTTGGGGGAGGTATCATGTGAGAGTACCTTTAAGCAATGGATGTTTATAAAATAGCTGTAGTGGATGTACCTTTAAGAAATGGGTGTTTAGAACATAGAACATAGAACAGTAAAGCACAGAATAGGCCCTTCGGCCCTCAATGTTGTGCCGAGCCATGATCACCCTACTCAAACCCACGTATCCATCCTATACCCGTAACCCAACAACCCCCCACCCCCCCCTTAACCTTACATTTTTAGGACACTACGGGCAATTTAGCATGGCCAATCCACCTAACCTGCACATCTTTGGACTGTGGGAGGAAACCGGAGCACCCGGAGGAAACCTACGCACACACGGGGAGGACGTGCAGACTCCACACAGACAGTGACCCAGCCGGGAATCGAACCTGGGACCCTGGAGCTGTGAAGCATTTATGCTAACCACCATGCTACCGTGCTGCCCACATGCCCGTGCTGTTTATAAAACAGCTGTAGTGGATGTGCCTTTAAGAAATGGGTGTTTATAAAATAGCTGAAGTAGGTGTATCTTTAAGAAATGGGTGTTTATAAAATAGCTGTAGTGGTTGTACCTTTAAGAAATGGGTGTTTATCGGATGGTTGCAGTGATGTCAGAGAGAGGGTGGAGCTAGGCTGTATGTCTGCTTTTACTTTTGCTTTGGGCTGTCTGCTGCAGGGTGCATTTTAGTTTTGCTTTGAGAGCTGTATAAAGATCTCTCTCTGCAATCTAAAGACTGTCTCCAGATCCTTTGGTGATTTAAAAATAATACTTGTTTCTGTAGAGAAGTTAAACGTAATGTCTTTCTGTAAAAAGGTTTTTTTTTGTCTTATGGATGTTGCACGGAAAGATTCAGAGTTACTTATAGAGTTCTGTATTCTTTGGGGGATTTATTGGTGTTGATAGTTATTAAGATGTTTACTGTGGGTATATAAAGTATTAACTGGTTTCATAAATAAACATTGTTTTAATGTAAAAGTACTGTTGATCTCTATTGCATCACACCTGCAGAGTGGGCCGTGTGCTCCCCATAACCACAATCTATTAAAAGTTGTGGGTCAGGTGAACTCCATGATACACTTGGGGTTCTCTAAACCCTGGCCCACAACAATATATATAATTTGAACTTTGCGAACAATACCAAACATGGTAATGTAGGAAATAGTGAGCAGGACATTGGCAGACTTCAGGAGGACATAGACTGTGCATATGGGCAGAGATGTGGCAGATGGGTAATTTAATATACACACTAAACATGGAGAGGAAGCATAATCTATTCCAAATGCTACTATTTTGAGCAGAGGGACCTGTGGGTATATATTGACAAAATCTTGAAAATAGAATGGCAACTTGATGAGGCAATTAAGAAAGCATATGGGTTAATTGGTTTTGTGAATAGTGTTATGATCCCTACAGAAACCTCAAACTTTTAGAAAGATATTCAAATGTTCAGAAACTGACTGGGAAAATCGCACAAGACCTGAAGCACATTTTTGGCCACCACACTTTGGGAAGAATGTCAAAGTCTTGGAAAGGGTGCAGAACAGATTTACCAGAATGATACTCGGGCTGAGGAACTTCAGTTATGCAGACATAGTGAAGAATCTGTGATTTTCCTCCTCAGAGCGGAGAGTTTCTGTTTAGGTTAGAGAAGATTAAGGGGAGATCTAATAGAAATTTTCAAAATTATGAGGGGTTTTGATAAAGCAGATAGAAAGAAATGGTGCCACAGAGGTGATCACTGCTGCCTCACAGCGTCAGAGACCCGGGTTCAATTCTGGCCTTGGGTAAAATTCAATGTGGAGTTTGCACATGCTCCCCATGCCTGTGTGGGTTTGCACATTCTCCCCGTGTCTCTGTGGGTTTGCACCTTCTCCCTGTGTCTGTGTGGGTTTGCACATTCTCTCCGTGTCTGTGTGAGTTTGCACATTCCCCCCGTGTCTGCGTGGGCTTGCACATTCTCCACGTGACTGTGCGGGTTTGCACATTCTCCCCATGTCTGTGTGGGTTTGCACATTCTCCCCATGTCTGTGTGGGTTTGCACATTCTCCACTTGTCTGTGTGGGATTAGTAGCCATGTAAAATGGCCACCTGCAAAGGACCATGTGAATTGTGGTCAATTTGGGACACAGATAGGTACACAACCTCTGTGTATTGTGCAAAGAAACCAGACTTGCTGAAACTTGCATCCATTGAGAATCAATTGCCATTTTCCTGAGACAATAGCATTCGCATTAAGGACCATCAACGATAGCAGACTAACCGGCGTCACCCCTGCTTATTTGGAAAAGGCCTACGTGCCTGGGACAATGACAGCTAGGACCCGCCCAGCCATCGAGGTATCCTCCCCCTAATTGGTTGAGATCGATGAGGGTGATCAAAACTCTATCGATCTATTCGACCTGGAGTAAGGACGGCCCAAAAGGGCACGAAAGAGACAAAGGATAAAAAGCCCTGCGCACTAGAGATCGGTCTCTTTTGGACCGGCCTGTGTGCGACCAATTGCTGCATATCACCTAGCCAAGTTCAAGGACCCGTGATCGCTACCTGAAGGACGAGCCCGCCGAGACAAACCTGAAGACTTCCAACCGACCAATTGGACCCCGATAAGGGAAGCACGGTAGCATTGTGGATAGTGCAATTGCTTCACAGCTCCAGGGTCCCAGGTTCAATTCCGGCTTGGGTCACTGTCTGTGCGGAGACTGCACATCCTTCCCGTGTGTGCGTGGCTTTCCTCCGGGTGCTCCGCCCACCGTCCAAAGATGTGCAGGTTAGGTGGATTGGCCATGCTAAATTGCCCTTAGTGTCCAAAATTGACCTTAGTGTTGGGTGGGGTTACTGGGTTATGGGGATAGGGTGGAGGTGTTGACCTTGGGTAGGGTGCTCTTTCCAAGAGCCGGTTCAGACTCGATGGGCTGAATGGCCTCCTTCTGCACTGTAAATTCTATGATAATCTATGATAAAGGCCTTATCTCGCACACTTGAAGCTAAGTAAGGATCATCTTAGTTGGATCATCAGAGCTGAAGGGATTGGATTATGAGGAGAGGTTGAGTAGACTGGGACTGTACTCGTTGGAATTTAGAAGGATGAGGGGGGATCTTATAGAAACATTTAAAATTATGAAGGGAATAGATAGGATAGATGCGGGCAGGTTGTTTCCACTGGCGGGTGACAGCAGAACTAGGGGACATAGCCTCAAAATAAGGGGAAGTAGATTTAGGACTGAGTTTAGGAGGAACTTCTTCACCCAAAGGGTTGTGAATCTATGGAATTCCTTGCCCAGTGAAGCAGTTGAGGCTCCTTCATTACATGTTTTTAAGGTAAAGATAGATAGTTTTTTGAAGAATAAAGGGATTAAGGGTTATGGTGTTCTGGCCGGAAAGTGGAGCTGAGTCCACAAAGGATCAGCCATGATCTCATTGAATGGCGGAGCAGGCTCGAGGGGCCAGATGGCCTACTCCTGCTCCTAGTTCTTATGTTCTTATGTTCTTATGTTAGGTGCATTTTAGTACGGAGCCGTGTGTATTATTGCATAGAGATACAAATCTTGTGTTATTAATAAACAGTATTTTTGAGCTAACATACTGGTTGTGTGGTCATTTGGTCAATATAAGAAACAGCTTGTGGTTCACATAAAGGGTAAAAAGGCAACAGTTTGCACATTCTCCATGTGTTCTTCTGGTGCTCCGATTTCCTCCCACAGTCCAAAGATGTGCAGGTTAGGTGGATTGACCATGCTAAATTGCCCCTTATTGTCCAAAGATGTGCATGTACCAGTGGGTTTGCGGGGACAGGGTGGGTGAGTGGGCCTAGGTAGGGTGCTCTTTCAGAGCGGCGGTGTATATTCGATGTTACGATTTGCCTCCTTCTGCACAGTAGGGATTCTATGGAAATTTACGTCTGGTAACAAGAGGTCATAGATTTAAAATAATTGGCAACTTTGGACATGGAAACAAACTGTTCTTCGCACCAAAGGGCTGTGATACCTAGAACACATCATCTGAAAGATTGGTGGAAGCAGATTCCGTAGAAACATTTCAAAAGGCAATCGGATATGTACTTGAAGAGAATTAATTTTCACTGCTAGTGGGAAAAGCTGGCACAGGACTGTCAGGCGAAGTAGAATGTTCCAGCACTCCAACAACGCAGTGGAGGCACTGAGAAAGGTGATAGTAGACAGGTGGTTCTGGGTGTAGTCAGTCTTCAACAGTGAGCTATTTCTGAGTCTATGGTATAATGGGAGATAAACATCGTTAAAGTCCAAAGATGTGCGGGTTAGGTGGATTGGCCATGCTAAATTGCCCGTAGTGTCCTAATAAAAGTAAGGTTAAGGGGGGGTTGTTGGGTTACGGGTATAGGGTCGATACGTGGGTTTGAGTAGGGTGATCATGGCTCGGCACAACATTGAGGGCCGAAGGGCCTGTTCTGTGCTGTACTGTTCTATGTTCTATGTTCTAATGTGACATGGGCAGTGACATCATAAATCTGTCCACTGTACATGTCACTTTGAACAAAGGAAACTTTCCTCCCAACCATGAATATACATGAGTGTTGATCAGGAAAAGGCCAACTGGTTCATCTAATCTGTAACATGTTCACCTGTGCACATCAAATACTTTCTCGAATGAGAATGAACTGGAATTGTTTTTATCCAGCTAGAGTTACTCACAGAGAGCAATCGTCAAAACCTGGATGTGATTCGTAAGAATTCCCAATTACTCCTGGCTGGATGAAGGAGGTTGACAACTGTGTTGGGAAAAAGCCGAGCTCTTCAATTTCAGAAATCAGATCCATGACAAAATCACATCCAAGCATGTCTCTCCATTCCTCACCGGTGTGCAAGGACACTGTCCAACCTCTCTGTTCATCCTCCTGTCCCCTGGGCACATCAACAACAAGAAGAGGGTAAGTGTTCAATCCAGCTTGACACAAGAACATATGCATATTGCCCTCAAAGGACACAAAACTAACAGACGATTGCTCCCTGAATCCCACTCTTTGCACAGATCAGGAATAGTGTTCTCTATTGACAAACCCTTCAAATCGCCCACAGGAAGGTTTTGTACCTCGCAAGAAGTGCATCTTACTGCACCTAACTGCATCGTACTGCACACTGCTTCATGGGCAGCTACAAAAATAACTTGAAATACAATTGAAATATTAAACTTTACCTCTCAATTTCTGGAACTGAAAGGCATGAAGTTATGCTACAATTCTATAAAGCTCTAGTTAGAACTCAACAGTACAGTGTTCTGTTCTGAGCACTGCTCCTCAGATAAGATATTGATTCCGCCTGGGAGTGCAGCAGAGATTCAACAGAATGGGCTAAAGAGTTCAAATGTAAGGATACATTTCATAGTGGGCAGCACGGTAGCATAATGGGCACCACAGCAGCACAGTGGTTAGCACAGTTGCTTCACAGATCCAGGGTCCCAGGTTCGATTCCCGGCTTGGGTCACTAGGTTGAGGAGCCTAATTTACATCGAGCTGCCAGTGAGCAGGATTCTCATGCACCTAACGTAATTTGCGACAGTTTTCCCGATGCCGGGAATCTGATACAGGAACTCCTGCCTGATTCTTATTGTCCTCCGTCATCATACATGCTCCAGTGGGCCCCACTAAATTATGCCCATTGTGTCTGGACGGGTCGTATGCCTGTCTGTGTTGGTTGCCCCTCTCTCCAGTGCATTTGGTTTAAATCTTTGCATATATTACCGGGACTTTAAAATCCAGTTGGCAAGCTCCTCGCCTGTTGTCCAGGACTCCACCTCAGTCGCAACCTTATCCTCTGATAAAAAGAAATAAAATAAAATGAAAATGATTTCTGACTGAATCCTGCAAACAGTTAACTTTGCATAGGGTGTCACTCTACACGGACGATTTACTGCTTTATGGAATTATGGAGACACTGGAGGAATTTGGGCGGTTCTCAGGCTACAAGTTAAACATGGGAAAGAGCGAGGTGTTTGCGATTCAGGCATGGGGGCAGGATAGGACACTGAGGGTGTTACCTTTTAAGGTGGTGGGGAGGAGCTTTAGGTCTGGGGATCCAGGTGGCTAAGGATTGGGGACAGCTCCACAAGTTAAATCTGAGCAAAGCGGTCGATCAGATGGAAAGGGATTTCCGCAGGTGGGACATGTTCCCGCTGACACTGGCGGGGAGGGTGCAGAGGGTGAAGACGACAGTCCTCCCGAGACTGTTGTTTTCTTTTCAATGTCTCCTGATATTTGTCCTTTCTTAGGAAAATGAATGCGGCAATCTCGGGTTTTGTGTGAGCTGGTAAAACCCCAAGGAAGAAGAAGGCACTTCTGGAACGGGGCCGTGGGGAGGGGGGCTAGGCCTTCCCGAGTTTTATTAATTATTACTGGGCGGCTAATATATCGATGGTCAGGAAGTAGGTAGTGGGGGGGGGGTCGGTTTGGGAGCGATAAAGATACAAGTTTGCAGGCTTTATTGACGATGCCCGTGCCGTTCTCGCCGCTCGGTACTCCACAAGCCCAGTGGTAGTGGCAGCCCTGAGGGTGTGGGGACAATGGAGACAGCACATGAGATTGGAGTGTGGTCACCGATCTGCGACAATCATCGTTTTGTTCCGGCGGGGCTGGATGGGGGCTTTAGCAGGTGGCAGCGAGCAGGGAATGAGAGATTTGGGGATCTATTCATTCAGGAGGGTTTCCCGAGCCTGGAGGCATTGAGGAGGAGTTTGAATTGCCGGGTGGGAACGGGTTTCGGTACCTACAGGTATGGGACTTTGTCCGGAGTCAAGTTCCAAGTTTTCCTCGCCTCCCCGAGGGGACTGCAGGATAAGGTAATGTCAAAAACGGGGGTTGGTGAGGGGAGGGTCTCGGAGATATGTAAGGAGTTGATAGAGTGGGAAGGGGTCCCTATCGGGGAGGTGAAGAGAAAGTGGGAAGGGGAGCTGGTGGGAGAGTTGGAAATCGAATTATGGGAAAAGGCTTTGAAGAGGGTCAATTCATCCTCGTCGTGTTCCAGACTTAGCCTGATCCAGTTCAAGGTGGTTCATAGGGCCCACATGACGGTAGCCCAGATGAGCAGGTGTTTTTGAGGAAGTGGAGGATAGGTGCGGACGCTGTGGGGGAAGCCCGGCGAATCATATACATATGTTTTGGGCGTGTCCGAAGTTGAGGCGATTCTGGCAAGGATTTGCGGACGTCATGTCAGAGGCTCTGGAAGGGAGGGTGACTCCATGTCCAGAATTGGCAATATTTCGGGTATCAGAAGATCCGGGGGCCCGGGAGGAGGGGAGGGAGGCCGATGTTCTGGCCTTCTCCTTCCTGGTACGTGATGTGTTAGGCTGGTTGGTTCGATGTGGACTGCACTCGATGCAGGGAAGTTAGAAACATATGTCTAACACTGGAGAAGATCCAGCATTGTTTTATTCAACTATAGAACTGCATATTCAGTTGTGGGTCGACACTATACTGATCTGATTGGTGACCTTGTAGTAGCCTGACCAGACCTACTAGCTACCACATGGTGTTTGCACTTGCTAGCTCGTGGACTCTGTTCTTTTGGAAAGTTTTTTACGCAGAGGGTGGTGGGTGCCTGGAACGCTTTACCAGCGGAGGTGGTAGAGGCGGGCACGATTGCATCATTTAAGAGGCATCTAGACAGGTATATGAACGGGCGGCAACAGAGGGAAGTAGACCTTGGAAAATAGGAGACAGGTTTAGATAAAGGATCTGGATTGGCGCAGGCTGGGAGGGCCGAAGGGCCTGATCCTGTGCTGTAATTTTCTTTGTTCTTTGTGACGGAAGTTGTAGGACTCTGCAAAATCAGACCATTCCTGGCTGTAAAAGCATGGACCGTTGTCGCTCATTACCGTGAGCGGCATCCCGTGCCTGGCGAACGTTTCTTTGCAGGCTTTGATTACCGCCTTCGACGTGAGGTCAGAAAGTTTCACCACTTCTGGGTAACTGGAGAAGTAGTCGACCAGGAGTACGTAGTCACGCCCCTTGGCGCGGAAAAGGTCTACACCTACTCTGGACCATGGAGAGGTCACGATCTTGAGGAAGTGGAGGATAGGTGCGGACGCTGTGGGGGAAGCCCGGCGAATCATATACATATGTTTTGGGCGTGTCCGAAGTTGAGGCGATTCTGGCAAGGATTTGCGGACGTCATGTCAGAGGCTCTGGAAGGGAGGGTGACTCCATGTCCAGAATTGGCAATGTCCTGGTTAATGCCCGGCCAATAAACCACCTCCCGAGCTCTGCGTCGGCATTTCTCGACTCCAAGGTGACCCTAATGGAGTTGACTCAGCACCACAGCCTCTGAGGAATAACGATCCTGTCGAGTTTCAGAAGGATTCCCTCCACAACCGTCAGCTCGTCCTTCACGTTAAAGAATTGGGGACATTGTCCCTTCTGCCAGCCATGGGTAAGGTGCTGCATCACACGCTGCAGTAGAGGATCCTTGGCTGTTTCCTCATGAATTTGGACCACACGTTCGTCAGAGGCTGGGAGGTTGGTGGCACACAATTGCACTTGCGCATCTATGTGGCAGATGAAGTCACCTTGTTCACACGGTATGGTGATGGACTGGGATAGGGCATCTGCAATGATCAGCTCTTTGCCTGGCGTGTAGACAAGTTTGAAGTCATAGCGGCGGTGTCGAAGAAGAATTCGCTGTAACCGAGGTATCATGTCATTTAAATCCTTCCGGATTATGTGGACTAGAGGCCTGTGGTCCGTTCCTACCGTGAATTTCAGCAGGCCGTAAACGTAGTCATGAAACTTGACTATTCCTGTCAGGAGACCCAGACACTCCTTTTCGATCAGGGCATACCGTTGCTCAGTGGGCGTCATGATCCTGGAGGCATATGCCACTGGAGCCCAGGACGAGGAGTCATCTCGCTGGAGGAGCACCGCCCCAATGCCGTCCTGGCTTGCATCAGTTGATATCTTGGTTTCCTTGGTTGGGTCAAAGAACGCTAGAACTGGGGCTGTGGTGAGCTTTGCCTTCAGCTCACGCCATTCCACTTCATGTGTGGGCACCAACTGGAATTCCGTTGACTTCTTGACGAGATGGCGGAGGGCCGTGGTGTGAACAAAGAACAAAGAAAATTACAGCACAGGAACAGGCCCTTCGGCCCTCCCAGCCTGCGCCGATCCAGATCCTTTATCTAAACCTGTCTCCTATTTTCCAAGGTCTACTTCCCTCTGTTCCCGCCCATTCATATACCTGTCTAGATGCTTCTTAAATGATGCTATCGTGCCCGCCTCTACCACCTCCGCTGGTAAAGTATTCCAGGCACCCACCACCCTCTGCGTATAAAACTTTCCACGCACATCCCCCTTAAACTTTCCCCCTCTCACTTTGAAATTGTGACCCCTTGTAACTGACACCCCCACTCTTGGGAAAAGCTTGTTGCTATCCACCCTGTCCATACCTCTCATAATTTTGTAGACCTCAATCAGGTCCCCCCTCAACCTCCGTCTTTCCAACGAAAACAATCCTAATCTACTCAACCTTTCTCCATAGCTAGCACCCTCCATACCAGGCAATGGGATGCCATATTGGGAATGAATTTCCCAAGAAAGTTGACCATCCCGAGGAAGCGGAGGACCGCCTTCTTGTCCTCCAGGGTCTTCATGACGTTGATCGCCAAGACCTTGTCGGCGTCTGGCCGTCCACCCTGCTGCGAGATGTGGTCACCTGTAAACTTAATATCCAATTGACCAAATGAGCACTTGGCCCTGTTCAGCTGGAGACCATGCTCATGAATTCGCTGGAAGACCTGCTTGAGGCGAGCGATGTGTTCCTGGGGCGTTGTGGACCAGATAATTACGTCGTCCACGTATACTCGCACCCCCTCGATGCCCTCCATCATCTGCTCCATGATGCGGTGAAACACTTCGGAGGCAGATATGATGCCGAAAGGCATCGGTTGTAGCAGTAGCGACCGAACGGGGTATTGAACGTGCACAGCTTGCGACTGGACGCGTCCAGCTGTATTTGCCAAAAGCCCCGGGAGGCGTCCAGCTTAGTGAAGAATTTGGCATGAGCCATCTCACTGGTTAACTCTTCGCGTTTCGGGATCGGGTAATGCTCCCGCATGATGTTGCTGTTTAGATCCTTAGGGCCAATGCAAATGCGGAGCTCCCCTGATGGCTTCTTTACGCAGACCATGGAGCTGACCCAGTCTGTTGGCTCTGTGACCTTCAAGATGATGCCCTGGTCTTGGAGGTCCTGTAGTTGCTTTTTCAGTCGATCCTTGAGGCAACCGGCGTGGTGCAAGAATGATAGGGGTGGCGTTCGGCTTGAGCAGGATTTTATATCGGTACGGGAGCGTGCCCATTCCATCGAATACGCTGTGGTACTGCGTGATAACGTCGTCTCTGTCGGCTTGCAAATTTCCATCGGGCGAGGCCGTCGCCGGTGACGATGACATGGTGTGGACTCGCTGAACCAGGTTCAGGAGCTTGCTGGCGCGAGCACCAAGCAGGGATGCCCTGTCAGGCCTGATGATTTCAAGCCGTAATGTTGCCTTGATCGCCTTGTTGGATATCCCTAGTTGTCACAAGCCACTGGCAGCTATGGGATTGCCATTGTAGTCAAGGAGCTGGCAGGCCGGTGGAAGAATGCTTGGTCGGGCCTGGATGGTGTTGAGGTCGGAATGTGAGATGAGGTTTGCAGACGCGCCCGTGTCCAGTTTAAATAGGATGCGAGCCTTGTTAACTGTGTGGTCAGCACACCACACGTCGTCGGGATCCACACTGAGGATAGAGAGGCGTTGCGCAGGTGTGGTGGAGGCCAGCTCATGTGTGGTTATGATGCCCACCCAATATAGAGACTTGAGGCAGTCAGCATCAGGGTCCGTTGGGCTGTCGGGATCGGAATCTGGCATGCCTTGCTGTATTGAGCGGACACTTCTGCGCCGCAGCTGGGATCGCTGGCTGCTGAGCGGTGGAGAGATCTCCAAAGGGCTGTGTAGTGGCCAAGCTTGCCACACTGGAGACATCGGCGTCCTTTTGCCGGATATTGCTGCTTTAAGTGGGTAGAGCCACAATTCAGACACGTCATGATGCTGCCGTCAGCGCATTCCATGCGCCATCGCGCATGCACAGTGCGGTCGGTCGACGTATGCACCTGCACAGTCGGGTTGTCGGTCGCGTCGTCCACTCGGTTATGGCGCGCATGTACAGGGATCCGGGAAAAGCGCGCAAAATGGCCACTCTCCTCGATGCTCAGGCCCTGCATCTGTGCGATGGCCTACACCTTTTCCGCCTCGTGGGAGGCCAATTTTGCAGTTTTTGCCGCCCTGATGTGGGAGTAACGATTCTTGGCATGCTCATGGACAACGCACGTCTCAATAGCGACAGAGAGGGTCAACTGTTTGGTTTTAAGGAGCTGTTGCCACAGGGAGTCGGAGTGGACCCCGAAAACGATCTGATCCCGGATCATGGAATCAGCCGTTGAGTCATAGATGGGTCAAGGAGGAGTGAAAAGGTTACCCTGAAGTCTCTGCTGGAAGATGTACTGTTCAAAGCTCTCATTCACCTCAATGTCGCAGTGGCTGTCGAACTTCAGCAGGTCTGTTTTGAATTTCATTTTATCTTCGCCGTCGGCGAACGTAAGGGAGTTGGAGATATGGATGGCGTGATCTCCCCGCAGTGGAGAGAAATAGCGCGATCTTCCTGGCATCCGATGCTGCCTCGAGGTCAGAGGCCTCGATGTGCAAGAGGAACTTTTGCTTGAAGATTTTCCAGTTGGCGCCGAGGTTGCCGGAGATGCGGAGTTAAGGAGGAGGCTGGATGTTTTCCATTTCGCTGGATGGCTGCTTGCTGGTCAATGCTGATTCACTCGACGTAGGTCCGTCAATATCAAATACACTCTGGTACCATGATATGCTAGGCAGGTTGGTTCGATGTGAACTGCACTTGACGCAGGGAAGCTAGATACAGACGTCTAACACTGGAGAAGATCCAACATTGTTTTATTCAACTGTAGAACTGCTATACATATTCAGCTGTGGGTCGACACTATACTGATCTGACCGGTGACCTTGTAGTAGCCTGACCAGACTTACTAGCTACCATATGGTGTTTGCACTTCCTAGCTCGCGGACTCTGACTGTCTCAGTGGCTAGGTCCCGAGAGAGCGGGAAACGTAGTGCCCTCTGGCTTTATAGTGGTAGTGTCCTGTCTGGTGATTGGCTGTACTGTGTTGTATGCTTACTGGTCATCCTATGTGTCAATCACTGCCTGTCTGCATCTCATTATATACATGAGTGGGATATTATGACAGCCCGGAGACGTATTTTGCTGGGATGGAGGGACTCGGAGCCTCCAAAGTCAGGAGTGTGGGTCAGTGACATGGCAGGGTTTCTCAGGCTGGAAAAGATTAAGTTCGCCTTGAGAGGATCAATTCAGGGGTTCGCCCAGAGGTGGCAGCCGTTTATCGACTTCTTCAAGGAAAATTGAACGTCAGCAGTAAGGGGGGGGGAGGAAAATGAGAGGCATGGTCGTGGAAGACAAGGACAGGGAACTTAGTACACTTAGGATATAGGGCGGGGGTAGTAGGGGATGTTGTTTTTATGTTTTTTGTGTGGGTCGTTTAAGGAGTGTTAAAATGTTGAACTGTAAACTGTGAAAATTACAAATGCTTCAATAAAATATTTCCTAAAAAAAAAACTTTGCATATGAGTATCATTCCAAGGAGTAGAATGGGGACTGGCAGTCTAGTCTGTCTATCTGGTGGAAGGTGGGTTGCTGTTCCATGTATGTGTGGAGCTGCGAGAAAGAATGAGCATTTCTGTAGCAAACTTCACATCCTGAAGCACTTCACCGCCATTCAAAAGGCAGGAGAATTGAGAAACCTTGTATAAGTCACATGGGGTGCCAGATTTTATAAATGTGGAATAAAATCAGTGCAAAACTCTGGGCTAACTATTAGTTATACTACAGCTGAAATGTCAAGTTTGGTTTTGGGCACTGCACTTTATGAAGGATGGGGAAGATTCAGAGGAGATTCATTGAAATGATAACAAGTACGAAATGGTTTAGTTGTGAATTAAGACCACTAAAAACTGGGGTCCCTTCATTCGACCACAAAAAGGGATTTAATTGGAGCTACTAAAATTTGAAGGGTTTTAATGAGGCAAATCAGGGCCACCATTGGTAGGTGATCACAGCCGACATGTTCACATCGACATTTACCATTAGATGTGGAGACATCGGCCTGGATTTTCCAGCCCTGTCCCCGTGGCGGGATTCCCGGCAATGATGGCGGCTCGCTATTCATTCCTGTTGGGATCTTCCGGTTCCACCAAAGTCAATGACCATATGTGTTGCTTGCTGTGCCACTGGGGAACCCACCGTGGGGGGTTGCACGGTGGCCGGACCACAAGATTTTACAGGTGGGAAGTGCCGAGAATCCCGGCCACAGAAATTTATAATAGAATAGTTAACATAGAAGTGCAAATAAAATGTGACAACAGGGCTCAAGGTTTTGTAGACAGGAAATGCACCTTGATAATGTATCAGAAATGTTGTATCCATGTTTTCCATTCCATTGTCTTGTCTATAGAGAGAATTTATGGGGGGATTTTCCAGCTGTTCTTGCCAGCGGGATCTTCCAGTCCTGCTGATGGAAAACCCCCGCTGCGGGTTTCCAGGTGGTGGGAAGTGGCTTCAATGGGAAATCTCAGGAGATCCCGCTGCTGAAAAACATGCTATGGGGGTATCTAGAATGAGAGGTGGATTTGAGACCAGGAAGAGATCAGCCAAGGTCTAATTGAATGGCCGAGCAGGCTCAAATGGGCTGATTTGCCTAGTTCTACTCCTAATTCCTATGCTCCTATGTTTCTATACTCAAGGACAGAAAAAAGAGGAGACTTATTTTGAGGTATGGGAGACTGGACATTAACACTATTTTTTCAAATGAACTATAAAATGTATAAATAAACTTGAGTCAATGACATGACTCGACTCAGGTAAATACCATTAAGCAGGTGAATGTCAAGCACCATCTGTCCTCGCCTGCGATTGGCAGTCCATTCCAGCTGGGTTGGAGGGAAGGCCCTGCCTTGGCTCTGTTGCATGGCACCAAGGGCTTTATGTTGGCACAAGGCCCTATATTCTTCCATGGCATGGTCAGACACGTACCTGTGTGAGTATAGACGCAGGGTTAGCTGTTTTATACTGTGCATCACTTTGTAATGTCAGTGTTACTGCAAAGAACAGGCACAATCAGGGAGCCATTATCAGATCACTTTTTGTGAACTTGATGGACGTTAACACCGGGGAACAAAACATTTACCATTTGAATGATTTCAAAGATTCCCAGGCAGGTAAAGCACAGGTTAGACTAAAGGCAGCTATCAGCTCACCTCGAAACATTGTCTGCAGGGATCAATATATAGTGGTGGGAAATTAAAAATTTCCCATCCTCTCGCCCAAGGGAGAAAATTGCAGAGTTCGTACTGTCACTCCTCTGGGATCAGCTAAGCCGACTTTGGTCTGAAAACTACCGTGGGAACCACATGTGGGCCTGAATACACTGGATGCAACAGAGATATTTTCAGTGGAAGCCAGATAGATAGCTGAGGGAGGAAGGAGTAGAGGATTGGGTTGGTAGGGCGAGATGAGAGAGGAGGTTGTATGGAGCATGGAGCAATTGAACCAAATGCCCTGTTTCGGTGGGCCAATTACTGGATTCTCCATCGGTGGGATCCTTTGCTTCACTGGGACGAAGAATTCCACCCAGTGTTTTCTTTTTTACTTTGAAACTTTACCCTCGCTCGATCCTGCCTCATGGCTATATGGCGAGTGTGTGTGGGTGAGTCACGTTATTCAATCATTGCAATATAGGTACAAGAGGTGAAAAGTCATTTTCTGATTCTGATCCCATGAGAGGCTCTGGTGCTCCCTTCCATTCCAAACAAGCTAGTAAGATTTGCTCACTTGAGTAGAGGCTTCTCGAGGTCAGGAGAGGGCCGCAAGCAACTCAGGCAGGTGGCCATTAACAGGCAAGCTCGCTGCCACTCTTCCATGTCTGGGTTCTTCCACATCTGGTTCACCACCTGGCAAAATATCTCATTCCGGAGTGTGGGATTTGATATTCCCTTCTGTGCAATAAAATTCCCAAGGATGATCTCGTTCCTGCCTTGGAGCATCTCAGCTTGTAGAAACCGCAGAATCTAACAAAGGAAAGGGAAAACTTAAGAACCGCACCCAGTATGGGAGCATTGGGTAGACAGCAACACTCTGGTTGTGAAAGAGCAGAGCAATGCCATTATAAACAGTCAGTCAACAAGTGTCAGACAGAGAAAGACCCTCATAGGCAGTGACAGACCATGACAGACAGGCAGAGTGGGACACTTCGGGTGAGGAAGGAGCAGTGCTCTGAAAGCTAGCGTTTGAAACAAACATGTTGGACTTTAACCTGATGTTGTAAGACTTATTACTGTGCTCACCCCAATCCAACGCCGGCATCTCCACATCACACGCAGACAGACAGTGCTGCACCATTACAGAAATGGAGGAATGACAATATCACAGGGAAACAGGGTAAAACGAAGAGCATACAGACAAAGTCAGGCTGTTACAAACAGTGGAAGCCAAACTTTAATTTACAAACAGAATTTATTACAAACAGAACAAAGCAAAGATTGTAGCTCATACATTGACTAACATTTGCAATCGACATACCCTGGGCTCGATTCATCGTTTCAGCGGCTAAATGCCGGCAGGATCAGAGAATTTGAGGGCGTTTTGCGACGCCAAAATCGGCGCCGACCCCTCACCGATTCCGGGTCGGGTGAGGGGCTAGCAGTGGCGCCGGGTAAAGCTCCCGGCTCCCGCGGCAAAAACAGCCGGAGAATGGCCGGTGCCCTGGCCTGCAGCGGTCATGGCATAGCGCCGGCCATGCACCAAATACCACCCCACAGGCCACCCCTGGCCACCCCCACCAGTCCCCCCGCCCTCGCAGAAGCTCTCCAGGCCAGAGGCACGGCTCCTGGCCGAGTGTGGCGGCGCTGGACACAGTCCACGGCCACCACGCGCCGGGTTCCCAGCCGTTCAAACCACACGTCAACCGTGCGGTCAGGAACTCGGCCCATTGTGGGCGGAGCATCGGGGGAGGCCTTCAAAGGCGTGCGCCGCACAACGCGATGACTCCATTTCAGAGAGGCGGAGACTCGAAAACCAGCGTCAAACCCCAATTTGGGCATCGGAAGAGATTCTCTGCCCGATCGCCGATTACGATATCGGCATTGAGCAACGACATTGAGCATTGAGCATTTCTTCACATTCCTCGCTACAAAAATCTGTCGATCTTAATTCTGAAAGTTTCAGTATTCACAGCCTTTTTTGGGTAGGGGAGTTTTGGATTTTCACAACCCTTGTGTTTCCTGACATTACCCTGAATGGTCGAGCCCTAATTTTAAGTTTATGGCCCCTTAATTGGATTCCGCCATGAGACGGAATAGTTTGTCTCCATCGTTCTTATCAACTCATTTAAACATTGTGAATAGCTTAATTAGATCACCTCTTGATTTTCAACACTTGAGAGAATACAACTTAGTCGAAGCAATCTGACACAATTTAATTCTTTAAGCCCTGGTATCACTCTGCTAAATCTCCAAAGCTGTAAATTCTTCCTGAGGTGCAGAGCCCGCAACATAGAACATAGAACAGTACAGCACAGAACAGGCCCTTCGGCCCTCGATGTTGTGCCGAGCAATGATCACCCTACTCAAACCCACGTATCCACCCTATACCCTTAACCCAACACCCCCCCCCCCCCCAACCTTACTTATTAGGACACTACGGCAATTTAGCATGGCCAATCCACCTAACCCGCACATCATTGGACTGTGGGAGGAAACCGGAGCACCCGAAGGAAACCCACGCACACACGGGGAGGACGTGCAGACTCCGCACAGACAGTGACCCAGCCGGGAACCGAACCTGGGACCCTGGAGCTGTGAAGCATTTATGCTAACCACCATGCTACCGTGCTGCCCCTACTGAAGGCAATGTTCTAGATAAGGTCTGACCAACGCTCTCTACAAATTAAGCATAACCTCCTTCCTCTTTGCTCTCCGGCCCCCTTAAGCTGAAGGTTCACATTACAGTCGCCTTTTTGATCATTTTTTGTGCCTCTCCAATGGTTTTTTGTGATTTATATACTTGGATCCCTAAATCCCTCTGCTCCTCCACAGAACTGCTGTGAAGACTCCACAGAACTGCTCACTATAAAGAAAATACATTAAGTCCTCATTTGAGGTTGTGTTGGCATTCTCAAAAATCGTGGTTCCAAATAATTGACTTTAAATGAATCATGATTTCCCATAGGAATCAATGTTAAAATCGGAGTTAAGTTCCTTTGGACATTTCCTGCCTGGAAAAACACAATGTACAGGTTGAAATACTGCGCCATATATGTGCAGCACTGTGTATTCCTTGTTGAAATAACCTGTAAAACTAAATGTATCACTAAATATAAAAAAATACAATATACAAATAAAGGTCTTTAACAAAATTATAGGACCTCTTCTCACCTCAATACGTCGACTGACCTGAGCCCATTGACAAATGTTGGCGAGTGCAATTAGCAGCTCCCACATTGACCATCGTCTGCCACTAGGTGGAAGCAAGGACTTCCTGCGAGTTCAGGGGCGAAGCCAGAAGTTGGCAGGTGCTGAAGGACAGACCTCGAGAACAGAGGCCGTGAGGCAAAGGGGGCAGTGGCAAGAGGGGGAATCATGGGGGGGCGCGGGGGGGGGGGGGGGGGTGGGGGGGGGATAGTCAGCAAGACCGGGAGTGGCAAGAAGGGAGTAATGGTAAGACTGGGAGAGTCAGGAAGAGGGGCTGAGGGTGAGGAAGAGGGGCTGAGGGTGAGAGTGAATGCGCTGCAGGAAAAGTCATGTGAGCAGTCAGACCACAGAAGAAGTCATCTGTGACAAAAAACGTTAAAATGAAATTGGCATGTTAAACCAATATACTGACGGTACTTTATTAACAATGTTAAAGTGAAACATTGTGAAGTGAGCCAACTTTAAGTGAGGACTTCTAGTACTTTGATTTCTCTTTCTTGGATCCAAGTTGGATGATCTCGTATTTTCCCACATTGAACTCTATTTGCCACAGTTTTTCCCACTCATTTAGTCTATCCATGCCCCTTTGTAACTTCCCACACCACGTGTCATCAAACTAATCATTCATCCTTTATCCCGACTGTGTCCCAATATATTTCCAAGACAGGTCACAAGATTGCCTCCAATACCAGGCGGATTCCCAGATCTTGCAGCAAAATGGATCTCATAGTGAACCTGTCATGTTTCTCAGGAGGACCGATCAGCATCACATTATAAATTCCCACACAGAAGGAGGCATCAACTCAATTTATGTTCCTCTTGTACAAGGTTATGCAATTTTACTCTGACTGTGTTTCAACTCCAAACTTGAAGGTGTAATTGCCTTAAACCAACTTCAAGTTCTGAACCAGCTCTAGGATTGAATGATCACAGGTCATTTTCCACTTGCCATGCTCACCTGTTTACTCATGTTTAACATTTCAAGTAAATTTACCCCCAGGTGGGGGCAATGACTCTTGTAAATGGGATATTGGAATGTACTGGAATTGGTGGAGAAATAGGTAGATTCCTAATTTCCTCCTGAAAGAAGTCCCACAATGTTGTCTCCTTGGAAACAGAGGGAAATTGATAAGTACGACAAAGCAAATTGGTTGCAGAATGTGAAAGTTTATACTCACCAATTTGAAGAGTTCCACAGCTGTGTGTTTCTCTGCTCCCCGCAGGTGTGTGAAGGGCTGTTGTAGAGGGTGGTTCAATACCTGTAACTGAGGGACCTGAACAGGCGAGGGAACAATTCACAAGTTAGGATGGCATATAGAACATAGAACATAGAACACTACAGCGCAGTACGGGCCCTTCGGCCCTCGATGTTGCGCCGACCTGTGAAACCATCTGAAGCCTATCTGACCTACACTATTCCATTTTCATCCATATGTCTATCCAGTGACCACTTAAATGCCCTTAAAGTTGGCGAGTCTACTACTGTTGCAGGCAGGGCGTTCCACACCCCTACTACTCTCTGAGTAAAGAAACTGCCTCTGACATCAGTCCTATATCTCTCACCCCTCAATTTAAAGCTATGTCCCCTCGTGTTCGTCATCACCATCCGAGGAAAAAGACTCTCACTGTCCACCCTATCTAACCCTCTGACTATCTTATATGTCTCTATTAAGTCACCTCTCAGCCTTCTCCTCTCTAACGAAAACAACCTCAATTCCCTGAGCCTTTCCTCGTAAGACCTTCCCTCCATACCAGGCAACATCCTAGTAAATCTCCTCTGAACCCTTTCCAAAGCTTCCACATCCTTCCTATAATGTGGTGACCAGAACTGCACGCAGTACTCCAGGTGTGGCCGCACCAGAGTTATGTACAGCTGCAGCATGACCCTGTGGTTCCGAAACTCAATCCCCCTGCTTATAAAGGCTAGCACACCATATGCCTTCTTAACAGCCCTATTAACCTGGGTGGCAACTTTCAAGGATTTATGTACCTGGATGCCGAGATCTCTCTGTTCATCTACACTACCAAGAATCTTGCCATTAGCCCAGTACTCTGCATTCCTGTTACTCCTTCCAAAGTGAACCACCTCACACTTTTCCGCATTAAACTCCATCTGCCACCTCTCAGCCCAGCTCTGCAGCTTATCTATGTCCCTCTGTATCCTATAACATCCTTCAGCACTATCCACAACTCCATCGACCTTCGTGTCATCTGCAAATTTACTAACCCATCCTTCTACACCCTCTTCCAGGTCATTTATAAAAATGACAAACAGCAGTGGCCCCAAAACAGATCCTTGCGGTACACCACTAGTAACTGAACTCCAGGATGAACATTTGCCATCAACCACCACCCTCTGTCTTCTTTCAGCTAGCCAATTACTGATCCAAACCGCTAAATCACCTTCAATTCCATACTTCCTTATTTTCTGCAATAGCCTACCGTGGGGAACCTTATCAAACGCCTTACTGAAATCCATATACACCACATCAACAGCTTTACCCTGATCCACCTGTTTGGTCACCTTCTCAAAAAACTCAATAAGGTTTGTGAGACATGACCTACCCTTCACAAAACCGTGTTGAGTATCGCTAATCAACTTGTTCTTTTCAAGATGATTATAAACCCTATCTCTTATAACCTTTTCCAACATTTTACCCACAACCGAAGTAAGGCTCACAGGTCTATAATTACCAGGGTTGTCTCTACTCCCCTTCTTGAACAAGGGGACAACATTTGCTATCCTCCAGTCTTCCGGCACTATTCCTGTCGACAAAGATGACATAAATATCAAGGACAAAGGCTCTGCAATCTCCTCCCTGGCTTCCCAGAGAATCCTAGGATAAATCCCATCTGGCCCAGGGGACTTATCTATTTTGACATTTTCTAAAATTGCTAACACCTCCTCCTTTTGAACCTCAATTCCATCTAGCCTGGTCAACTGAACCTGAGTGTTCTCCTCGACAACATTGTCTTCCTCCAGTGTAAACACTGACGAAAAATATCCATTGAATGCTTCCCCTATCTCCTCTGATTCCACACACAACTTTCCACTACTATCCTTGATTGGCCCTAATCTTACTCGAGTCATTCTTTTGTTCCTGATATACCTATAGAAAGCCTTAGGGTTTTCCTTGATCCTATCCGCCAACGACTTTTCGTGTCCTCTCCTCGCTCTTCTTAACTCTCCCTTTAGGTCCTTCCTGGCTAACTTGTAACTCTCAAGTGCCCTAACTGAGCCTTCATGTCTCATCCTAACATAAGCCTTCTTCTTCCTCTTGACAAGTGCTTCAACTTCCTTAGTAAACCACGGCTCCCTTGCTCGACAACTTCCTCCCTGCCTGACAGGTACATACTTATCAAGGACACGCAGTAGCTGTTCCTTGAAAAAGCTCCACATTTCGATTGTACCCATCCCCTGCAGTTTCCTTCCCCATCCTATACCACCTAAATCTTGCCGAATAGCATCATAATTGCCTTTCCCCCAGCTATAATTCTTGCCTTGCGGTATATACCTATCCCTGCCCATTGCTAAAGTAAACATAACCGAGTTGTGATCACTATCACCAAAGTGCTCACCTACATCTAAATCTAACACCTGGCCGGGTTCATTACCCAGTACCAAATCCAATGTGGCCTCGCCCCTTGTTGGTCTGTCTACATACTGTGTCAGAAAACCCTCCTGCACACACTGCACAAAAACTGACCCATCTATAGTACTCGAACTATAGTATTTCCAGTCAATATTTGGAAAGTTAAAGTCCCCCATAACAACTACCCTGTTACTCTCGCTCCTGTCAAGAATCATCTTTGCAATCCTTTCCTCGACATCTCTGGGACTATTCGGAGGTCTATAGACAACTCCCAACAGGGTGACCTCTCCTCTACTGTTCCTAACCTCGGCCCATACTGCCTCAGTAGACGAGTCCTCAAGCGTCCTTTCTGCCGCCGTAATACTTTCCTTGATTAACAATGCCACACCCCCCCCTCTTTTACCATCTTCTCTGTTCTTACAGAAACATCTAAATCCTGGAACCTGCAACAACCATTCCTGTCCCTGCTCTACCCATGTCTCCGAAATCGCCACAACATCGAGATCCCAGGTACCAACCCATGCTGCAAGCTCACCCACCTTATTCCGGATGCTCCTGGCGTTGAAGTAGACACACTTCAAACCAGCGTCCTGCTTGCCGGTGCCCTCTTTCGAACTTTTAACCCTATCCCTGACCTCACTACTCTCAACATCCTGTACACTGGGACTACAATTTAGGTTCCCGTCCCCCTGCTGAATTAGTTTAAACCCCCCCGAAGAGCACTAGCAAATCTCCCCCCCAGGATATTGGTACCCCTCTGGTTCAGGTGAAGACCATCCTGTTTGTAGAGGTCCCACCTACCCCAGAATGAGCCCCAATTATCCAGGAAACCAAAACCCTCCCTCCTGCACCATCCCTGTAGCCACGTGTTCAACTCCTCTCTCTCCTTATTTCTCATTTCGCTAGCACGTGGCACGGGTAACAACCCAGAGATAACAACTCTGTTTGTTCTAGCTCTCAGCTTCCACCCTAGCTCCCTGAATTTCTGTCTCAAATCCCCATCTCTCTTCCTACCTATGTCGTTGGTACCTATGTGGACCACGACTTGGGGCTGCTCCCCCTCCCCCTTAAGGATCCCAAAAACACGATCAGAGACATCACGAACCCTGGCACCTGGGAGGCAACATACCAACCGTGAGTCTCTTTCGTTCCCACAGAACCTCCTGTCTGTTCCTCTAACTATGGAGTCCCCAATGACAAGTGCTCTGTTCCTCTTCTCCCTTCCCGTCTGAGCAACAGGGACAGACTCTGTGCCAGAGACCTGCGCCCTAATGTTCGATTTAATACTTGGTACTAGGTTTGCTGTTCATTTATTGACTGCTGGTCGGATGTGAAGAATAAACAAACAGAAGCTGCAGCATGTTTGTGAGGTACACAGCAAACCTGTGAAGAATTGCATTTCAGTCTGCATTTACTCACATTTCTCCACCTATCTGCTTTGGAGAGTGGTCTAAATGTGCAGAAAGCCTCCTTCTCCACTGTGACAGAAGTAGGCCATTCGGCCCATCAAGCCTGCATCGACCCTCTGAAAGGGCACCCAACCATGGCTCTTTAGAGAAGAACTTTAGAAGTTAGGGGTCAACCAATTTGTTGTGGGTCTCGAGTCACATATAGGCCTAGGCTGAGTAAGGACGGTGGTTTCCTTCTCTGGAAGACAATAGTGAACCAGATTGGTTTTACAACAATCTGGTGGTTTCAAGGTCTTGCTTTTTTACTTCAGGTTTATTTAATTCAAATTATATAGTAATTGATGGGATTTGAAATCAGGGGCGGGATTCTCCACTTGCTGACGCCGATGTCGGAATTGGCTATCGGGCGGGGAATCCCTTTTTATGACCGAATTGGTAGCGGCGCCTGTTTTCGGATGCTTCGTCGAATGCTTCATTGAGGAGTACGCCGCATGCCATCGGAACAGCCTCAGGATATTACCTGAAGGCCCTCCTCCGATGCTCCACCCCCAATGGGCCGAATTCCCGACCGCGCGGTTGTTTCGTGGTCTCAAGCAGTCGGGAACCTGACATGGCGGCTGCGGGCTGTGTCCAGCGCCGCAACAGTCGGGGAGGGGAGCCGTGCTGCTGGCCGGGGTGGGGGGGGGGGGGGGGGGGTTGGGGGCTTCAGCAAGTGCTGGGGGGGCCTGGTGGATGGTGGCAAGGGGGTGTCCAGGGGGGCACAATCTGACAGGTCTGGTCCGCGAGTGGCCGGAGCCATGTTGCACGGCGCAACAGCTGCAGGTTGGCACCATGCGCATGCGTGGCCATGGACCCGTCAATACTCTGGCTGTTTATTTCGTGAAGGCCGTGTGTTTTACGCGGCGCAGCTGCTAGGCCCTCACCGGTCGGAGAGACGGTGCTGGGGCCTCGCCGATATATTCATTGTAAAACTAGACACATCTTCCGGACATAGCCTGAAACTCGGAGAATCCAGCCCTATGTCTCCAGATTATCAACTCAGGTATCTGGATATCAGTTCAATAACATAATCAACTAAGCTACACTGCTATTCAAGACCATCCAGTTTCCATTTTTCCATCTCTCCATGCTGTCCTCAACACTCTTCACCCCTTTTCTGTGGATACACCTCTGGACTAGTGAACATAGAAACATAGAAAATAGGTGTAGTAGGCTATTCAGCCTTCAATGTTGCACCACCATTCAATATGATCATGATAATAATAATAATCGCTCATTGTCACAAGTAGGCTTCAATGAAGCTACTGTGAAAAGCCCCTAGTCGCCACATTCCGGCGCCTGTTCAGGGAGGACGGTATGGGAATTGAACCTGCACTGCTGCCTTGTCCTGCATTACAAGCCAGCTGTTTAGCCCACTGTGCTAAACCAGCCCCTATATCATAGCTGATCATGAAATTTCAGAATCCCACTCCTACTTTCTCTCCATTCCCCTTGATCCCTTTAGCCGCAAAGGGAACTTCAAGATCCCTCTTGAATATATCCAATGAACTGGCCCCAATAGCTTTCTGTGGTAGAGAATTCCACAAGTTCACAACTTTCTGAGAGAAGAAGTTCTTCCTCATCTCAGTTCTGAATGGCTTCCCCCTTATTCTTAGGCTGTGATCCCTAGTTCTGGACATCCCCAACATCGGGAACATTCTTCCCGCATCTAGCCTGTCCAGTCCCATCAGGATTTAATATGTTTCTATAAGATCCCCTCTCATTCTTCTCATCTCCAGTGAGTACAAGCCCAGTCGATCCAGTCTTTCTTCATATGTCAGTCCTGCCAACCCGGGAATTAGTCCAGTGAACCTTCGCTGGAAACCCTCAATAGCAAGAATGTCCTTCCTCAAACTAGGAGACCAAAACTGCACCCAATACTCAAGGTGTGGTCTCACCAAGGCTCTGTATAACTGCAGCAAGACAACCCTACCCCTATACTCAAATCCTCTCGCTATGAAGGCCAGGATGCCATTAGCTTTCCTCACTGCCTGCAGTACCTGCATGCCAACATTCAGCAACTGTTTGGTTGCTGGAGTTTAAGACCAAGGAGGTTATGCTGCAATTGTATAAGGTGTTAGTGAGGCTACACCTGGAGTATTGTGTTCAGTTTTGGTCTCCTTACCTGAGAAAGGACGTACTGGCGCTGGAGGGTGTGCAGAGGAGATTCACTAGGTTAATCCCAGAGCTGAAGGGGTTGGATTACAAGGAGAGGTTGAGTAGACTGGGACTGTACTCGTTGGAATTTAGAAGGATGGGGGGGGGGGGATCTTATAGAAACATATAAAATTATGAAGGGAATAGATAGGATCGATGCGGGCAGGTTGTTTCCACTGGTGGGTGAAAGCAGAACTAGGGGCATAGCCTCAAAATAAGGGGAAGTAGATTTAGGACTGAGGAATTTATTCACCCAAAGGGTTGTGAATCTATGGGATTCCTTGCCCAGAAATGCAGTTGAGGCTCCTTCATTAAATGTTTTTAAGATAAGGATAGATAGTTTTTTTGAAGAATAAAGGGATTAAGGGTTATGGTGTTCAGGCCGGAGAGTGGAGCTGAGTCCACAAAAGATCAGCCATGGTCTCATTGAATGGCGGAGCAGGCTCGAGGGACCAGATGGCCTACTCCTGCTCCTAGTTCTTATGTTCCACCATGACACCCAGGCCTAATTGCACTTTCCCTATTCCTAAACTGCTGCCATACAGGTAATAATCTGCCTTCCTGTTTTTGCCACCAAAATGGATAACCTCACATTTACCCACATTATTTGACAAATATTTGCCCACTCAACCAGTCTGTCACCCTGTAGCCTCTTTGTATCCTCCTCACAGCACACAATGCCAACTTTATAACATGTGACAACATGTAACTGAATCAAGGTGAATCCTGGCCTTGTACAGCAATGATTAGCAAACTTTATTAGACTGGGCATCACCAAACAATCATTGTTTTTCATTCACCACTTCATCAGGATGTTGGTACTGGCAATCTGTCCATTTACATTGCCCAGCACAAAGTAAAGCTCCCTCTATACTGTTGTATTAAACACTCCCAGGACAGGTAAACATGATGTTAGATACATAATAAAGCTCCATCCACACTGTCCCCATCAAACATTCCCAGGGCAAATACACCACTGGGTTAGATACAGAGTAAAGCTTCCTCTACTGTGCCCATCAAACACTGCCAGGACAGGTACAGCTCAATGTTAGACACAGAGTAAAGCTTCCTCTGTACTGTCGCCATCAAACACTCGCAGGACAGGTACAACACAGCGTTAGATAGAGTAAAGCTCCCTCTACACTGTCCCTATCAAACACACCCAGGACAGATACAGCACGGGGTTAGATAGACTAAAGCTCCCTCTGCACCGTCCCCATAAAACACTTCCAGGACAGGTACAGCACAGATACAAATGGCAGAATTTAACTAAATGGGAACAAGATCCCATTGCAAGCGCATTTAGCTGTGTGTTTCCTGCTGCATGCAGCGCTGAGAAACATAATGTTATAAAACGGCACTTGCTTTTGATAGGGGGCCTCAGCGGGGAACATTCGGCCGAGGCTGCGCATAGCCTGGTTTGTGCACTGAGGAGCTCCACTGGCTGGAGGTCCTCAGGGTAGCAGAGATAAATGGTGTCCTGGTGCCTGAAGCCCCTGTAGTGACCCCTCCCCCAAGCCCCAGCCCACTATGGCAGGGTCACCCGGCCCCCCAACACTCATGCAGGGCACCCCCGACCTGATCACCACCACGTAGAAATGGCAGCTTGGCACCTTGGCAGTGCCAACCTGACAGTTACCCTGCCAGCTGTCAGTGCCACCTGGGCACCTTGGGTGGTAGCTAGCAGTGCAAGGATACCACCTTGCCCAAAAGGCATGCACCTGGGCGCCTCCCAGGTGTGTTGGCATGGAGGCGGCAAGGGAAAATAGTGATGGATGGGGGGAATGTGTTGGCATGTGGTGGCACTAAGTTGGCATAGGAGCTATAAAGGTCTGTGGGCTTGGGTGCAGAGCATATGTTGCTTTGGGTGGTATGAGGGATTTTGGGGGGGCTGTTTGGAGTGGCATACATTGGAATGGACGTTATAAGGGACCATGGGGATCGGTACAGGTACATATATTGACATGTAAGGCATGAGGGTGATGGTTGTGGATACAGGGGCATGAGATGACATGGATGGAGCATGGGGAGTGTGTGAGGTGAAGGTTGAAGGCTGGAGAGATGCTTTTTGTTTCCCCAGTCATTCACACAATGCCAGTGCACTGAAGCAGGGCTTCTGCCCAGCCTGCCTCCACATCTGACATCCTGCGCACTCATTTCAGGGGGACAGGATCGACTTCTAATCCAGTTTGTGCCCCTGGAATGAAAATCCCAACTTCCAGGACCCTTAACCCGGGTCAGGTTTGCATAGCTGGGAAAGTCAGGAGTAAATCTCCCATCAATACCAATTTCCTAATCTAACTCTCCAACCATAATCCATCCCTTTCATACCTCAACTCGCCAACAGTATTATACATTTCCAGTATCTCTGCTCTAACACCGAGCTGGCAGACAGGTTGACTTTCACTGCAGACTATGTGACCCTGGCTTCAGGACCAAATGGGAGTCCCAAGCCTGAAGATGCTGTCAGTGGGATCGGCTCATCAATTTTACTGGTAGCAGCTTCCTAATTGTCTGATCCACGCTCACCATCCTTGAATGGGCTACTCTTACTGCCAATGCTGAGCAACGCCAGAACAGGTTGGCATTTCTGAGTGAGTGGGGAGACCTTGCAGGTGCCGGAAGGTGGAGGCACTTTCCGAAAGGTAGGTAGTAATAATAAATTCAGCATGGCTGACGGTGGAAGGTCCTGAAACTGAACCTCACAAGATGAGTCCCTATTGCCTTATTTCTTTTCCATGTTCTTCTTACTCTACCTGAAAGTGCTGATTGATGAATTTACTGAAGGGGAAGTTGTTGACATCTGCAGGAAGAGAGACATTGATGATAGCCTTAACCTGTGGTGGGGCCACTTCAGCAATCTGATTCTCATTGGCAGGCGATTGTTCTGAAAAACAATGGAAGTTAGTGAGTGTTACTGATTGAAGTATCCCACTGAATGATCAGTGAAATCAACGATTGTCAAACTGAATGGACCACTGCCTGTTGGAGGTGTGATATGTATAGGTAGTGCAATAAGAACAAAAGCACTCACTGTACGGCTATATACAGAGACATATACCCACTACATTAAGACCTCACATAAACAGACAGCCCCAAATAAATACAGTCATTTGGAACTGACCAGGCCCTCAGAACATGTTGAAGTGCTTTACAGTCAAGGAAATTATTTTTGAAGTGTAGGCACTGTTCAAAGGTGGGGAACATGGCAGCCAATTTGAACATGCAAGCTCCCACAATCAGAAATGTGATAATTTCCAACTAAACTGTTTCAGTGATGTTGGTTGAGGATAAGTATGGGGCAGGTATGAGCCAGAATTGATAAAAGATCTTAAAGTAAGGGAACACTTAGGAAGCAGTGATCATAATATGGTAGAATTCAGTCTGCAATTTGAAAGAAGGAAAGTAGAATCAGATGTAAAGGTTTTACAGTTAAATAAAGGTAATTACAGGCGCATGAGGGAGGAACTGACGAAAATCGACTGGAAGCAGAGCCTAGTGGGAAAGACAGTAGAACAGCAATGGCAGGAGTTTCTGGGAGTAATTGAGGACACAGTGCAGAGGTTCATCCCAAAGAAAAGAAAGGTTATCAGAGGGAGGATTAGGCAGCCATGGCTGACAAAGGAAGTCAGGAAATGCATCAAGGTAAAAGAGAGAGCCTATAATGTGGCAAAGAGTAGTGGGAAGTCAGAAGATTGGGAAGGCTACAAAAACAAACAGAGGATAACAACGAGAGAAATAAGGAAGGAGAGGATCAAATATGAAGGTAGGCTAGCCAGTAACATTAGGAATGATAGTAAAAGTTTCTTTAAATACATTAAAAACAAACGGGAGGCAAAAGTAGACATTGGGCCGCTCCAAAATGACGCTGGTAATCTAGTGATGGGAGACAAGGAAATAGCTGAGGAACTTAATAAGTACTTTGCGTCAGTCTTCACAGTAGAAGACATGAGTAATATCCCAACAATTCAGGAAAGTCAGGGGGCAGAGTTGAATATGGTTGCCATCACAAAGGAGAAAGTGCTAGAGAAACTAAAAGGTCTGAAAATTGATAAATCTCCGGGCCCAGATGGGCTACATCCTAGAGTTCTAAAGGAGATAGCTGAAGAAATAGTGGAGGCGTTAGTTATGATCTTTCAAAAGTCACTGGAATCAGGGAAAGTCCCAGAGGATTGTAAAATCGCTGTTGTAACCCCCCTGTTCAAGAAGGGAACAAGAAAAAAGATGGAAAATTATAGGCCAATTAGCCTAACCTCGGTTGTTGGCAAAATTCTAGAATCCATCGTTAAAGATGAGATTTCTAAATTCTTGGAAGTGCAGGGTCGATTAGGACAAGTCAGCATGGATTTAGTAAGGGGAGGTCGTGCCTGACAAACCTGTTAGAGTTCTTTGAAGAGATACCAAATAGGTTAGACCAAGGAGAGCCAATGGATGTTATCTATCTTGACTTCCAAAAGGCCTTTGACAAGGTGCCTCACGGGAGACTGCTGAGTAAAATAAGGGCCCATGGTATTCGAGGCAAGGTACTAACATGGATTGACGATTGGCTGTCACACAGAAGACAGAGAGTTGGGATAAAAGGTTCTTTTTCGGAATGGCAACCGGTGACAAGTGGTGTCCCGCAGGGTTCAGTGTTGGGGCCACAGCTGTTCTCTTTATATATTAACGATCTAGATGACGGGACTGGGGGCATTCTGGCCAAGTTTGCCGGTGATACAAAGATAGGTGGAGGGGCAGGTAGTATTGAGGAGGTGGGGAGGCTGCAGAAAGATTTAGACAGTTTAGGAGAATGGTCCAAGAAGTGGCTGATGAAATTCAACGTGGGCAAGTGCGAGGTCTTGCACTTTGGAAAAAAGAATAGAGGCATGGACTATTTTCTAAACGGTGCCAAAATTCATAATGCTAAAGTGCAAAGGGACTTGGGAGTCCTAGTCCAGTATTCTCTAAAGGTAAACTTGCAGGTTGAGTCCGTAATTAAGAAAGCAAATGTAAAGTTGTCATTTATCTCAAGAGGCTTGGAATATAAAAGCAGGGATGTACTTCTGAGGCTTTATAAAGCACTAGTTAGGCCCCATTTAGAATACTGTGAGCAATTTTGGGCCCCACACCTCAGGAAGGACATACTGGCACTGGAGCGTGTCCAGCGGAGATTCACACGGATGATCCCAGGAATGGTAAGCCTAACATACGATGAACGTCTGAGGATCGTGGGATTATATTCATTGGAGTTTAGGAGGTTGAGGGGAGATCTAATAGAAACTTACAAGATAATGAATGGCTTGGATAGGATGGACATAGGGAAGTTGTTTCCATTAGCAGGGGAGACTAGGACGCGGGCGCACAGCCTTAGAATAAAAGGGAGTCACTTTAGAACAGAGATGAGGAGAAATTTCTTCAGCCAGAGAGTGGTAGGTCTGTGGAATTCATTGCCACAGAGGGCGGTGGAAGCCGGGACGTTGAGTGACTTTAAGACAGAAATTGATAAATTCTTGATTCTTGAGGAATTAAGGGCTATGGGGAGACAGCGGGTAAATGGAGTTGAAATCAACCATGATTGAATGGTGGAGTGGACTCGATGGGCCGAATGGCCTTACTTCCGCTCCTATGTCTTATGGTCTTATGGTCTTTATAGAACAGCTGGGATAACTCCCCTTTGGATTAATGTCATGGGACATATTACATCCACATGAGATGGTAGATGTGGGCTCGGTTTAACGTCTCATCCCGAATATGGGCACCTCTGACAGTGCAGCACTCTCTCACAACTGCATTGAAGAGTCAACCTCCACACAAAAAATATACAGAAATTATGCTGGATGATTATATGCAATTTCACACCCAAAACACGAAGCATTTCACAGCCCAAATTCCACAACCCAAACAGAACATACGACACCTCAGATACAGAACATGCAACATCCTAGACACAGAACATACGTCACCCCAGATACAGAACATACACACCCCAGATACAGAACATACACACTCCAGATACAGAACATATGTCACCCCAGATACAGAACATACGTCACCCCAGATACATAACTTATATCACCCCAACTGCAGAACATTCACCACCTCAATTTACAGACTACTTCATTTACAAAGCTTGACATGACTCCTGCCTATCTTCAGCTGGGGTCAGACCCTGAGTCCAGACAATACGTGATGGAAGGAGCGATCACAATATGGTGAAATTTAAAATACAGATGGAGGGTGAGAAGGTAAAATCAAACACTAGTGTTTTGTGCTTAAACAAAGGAGATTACAATGGGATGAGAGAAGAGCTAGCTAAGGTAGACTGGGAGCAAAGTCTTTATGGTGAAACAGTTGAGGAACAGTGGAGAACCTTCCAAGCGATTTTTCATAGTGCTCAGCAAAGGTTTATACCAACAAAAAGGAAGGACGATAGAAAGAGGGAAAATCGACCGTGGATATTTAAGGAAATAAGGGAGAGTATCAAATCGAAGGAAAGAGCATACAAAGTGACAAAGATTAGTGGGAGACTAGAAGACTGAGAAACCTTTAGGGGGCAACAGAAAGCTACTAAAAAAGCTATAAAGAAGAGTAAGATAGATAATGAGAGTAAACTTGCTAAGAATATTAAAACAGATCATAAAAGTTTCTACAAATATATAAAACAAAAAAGAGTGGCTCAGGTAGATATTGGTCTTATTAAATGGGTTAGGTTTCAGAGTGGTGTTGCGGGGGGGGGGGAGTTGTTCTGCTGACAAGCCGTCCCGGAGGAGCGGAGGAGGCGCGGCTGATCAGTGGGGGGGGGGGGGGGGGGGGGGGCACTGTGCTCCCGAACTAAGCTGATCGCTTGGAATGTTCAAGGGTTAAAAGGTCCGGTTGAGAGGGCACGTGTGTTCGCGCACCTAAGGGGACTGAAGGCGGACGTGGTAATGTTGCAGGAGATGCACCTTCGAGTAGCGGACCAGGTTAGATTCAGGAAAGGCTGGATCAGTCAGATCTTTTAAGGGTTAAGGGTTATGGTGTTCGGGCCGGAAAGTGGAGCTGAGTCCACAAAAGATCAGCCATGATCTAATTGAATGGCGGAGCAGGCTCGAGGGGCCAGATGGCCTACTCCTGCTCCTAGTTCTTATGTTCTTATGTTTTACTCGGGGCTGGACACAAAGACCAGAGGGGGTTGCGATCTTGAATAATACGCGGGTGATATTTGAGGTGGGCAGAATAGTTTCGGATGTGGAAGGTCGATATATTATGGTTAGTGGTAAGCTGGAGGGGATGAAGGTAGTGTTGGTTAAAGCCCAAGTCACTTTCCTTGGCCATACAATTGGACAGGGTCGAATGGTCACACGGAATGTGAAACCAACAGCTATTGAGGAGTTTCCAATACCCTCAAGGCGAAGGGAAATTATGCGATTTCTTGGCATGACTGGATTTGATCGAACATTTGTGAAAAAGGTTTGTAGCGTGATTGCTCCACTGATGGACTTGCTAAAGAAACGTCAAAAATTTCAATGGACAGCGGAGATTCAACAAGCATTTCACTGCCTGACAGCTGTGATAACCAATGCTCCTGTGTTGGCTAATTACAAGGGATTCTGTGATCAGATTGAACTAAAGTATCTGACTTTAAAGAGAAATGCCGAGGCATAGAGAAATGGATGGTTTGTGCAGAGACCTTCTTGTTCAAAGAGACTGTCAATCGAGACGAATTTCAGTTGGAGGAAGAAGAACAGAAATGGACTATATTATTGTACCTGTTTCCGTGTGTTGTTTTTTTTTAAACAAAAAGGTATATTTACTGTGTGCATTTCTTAAAAGATAGTGAAAAGGTGAAAACTGAAACCATGTTGAAGTTGGTGGGTTTTTTTTCTTGGGGGGGGAAGGTGTCATGTCACTGGCCGCTATCCTGAAAAAGACCCCTTTATCCTGTCATGTGAGAGTACCTTTAAGAAATGGGTGTTTATAAATGGGTGTGTATATAAATATCTGTAGTGAGAGTACCTTTAAGAAATGGCTGTTTATACTGCAGTGATGTCAGAGAGTGGGTGGAGCTGGACTGTCTGTCAGCTTTTTACTTACATTTTAGGCTGTTTGCTGCAGGGTGTGTTTTCGTTTCGTTTTCAGTGTTGGAGCTGAAGCCAGACCAGGCAAGTGTACAGCTGTTCTCTCTGCCATCAAAAGACTATCTCTTGATCATTTGGCAAAATTATAAATGTTTTCAGTAGTGACTTTAACCTGATGTGCTTCTGGTAAAAGGTGTTTTTAAGTTGTATGGATGTTAAAAGGAAAGCTTAAAGGATTACTTAGTGTTGTATTCTTTGGGGTTTGTATTTGAATTGATGGTTGCTAAGATGTTCACTGTATGTTTTAGAAAGGTTAACTTGAGTTCATAGAATAAACATTGTTTTGCTTTAAAAAATGCTTTTCCATTTCTGCTGTACCACACCTGTAGAGTGGGCCGTGTGCTCCCCATACCACAATCTATTAAAAGTTGTGGGTCAGGTGAACTCCATGATACACTTTGGGGTTCTCTGAACCCTGGCCCATAACAATCCCCATTCTCTGCCTTCTGCCAGTCAGCCAATCCTCTGCATCAATGGCTCCAAAGTGGAGATGGTCGATAGCTTTAAGCTCCTGGGGGTCACCATCACCAACAGTCTGTCCTGGCCCACTCATATTAATGCAACAGTCAAGGAAGCGCAACAACGTCTCTACTTCCTACGGAAGCTAAAGAAATTTGGCATGTCTGCATCGACTCTCACAAACTTATACAGATGCGCCATAGAGAGCATCCTATCTGGCTGCATCACAGCTTGGCCCCTTCTGCTCGGCCCAAGATCGCAAGAAACTGCAGAGTGTGATGAACTCAGACCAATGCATCGTACAAGCTTGCCACCCACACATTGATTCTGTATACACCTCCAGTTGCCTCAGGAAGTCAGACAGCATTATCAGAGATCCCTCCCTCCCAGGCATTGCCGTCTTCCAGACCCTTCCATCAAGCAGAAGGTACAGAAGTATGAAGACCCGCACACCCACATGTAGGAACAGCCCCCCCCCCCAACCACAGTTACAAGACTCCTCAATGACTCTCCCTCGGATTGATTTGTTCCCTGTAAGAACACTATTCACGACGCCCGATGATGCTCTTGCTCATGTATTTGCTTTGTTTGGCCCCTTGTTCCACTGTAACCAATCACTGTTTGTTGATGTACCATTTGTCAATGTGCTTTGTTGATTATTCTTATTGTCTACTATGTTTGTACTGTGTACGTTCCCTTGGCCTCAGATAAATATTTTTCACTGTCTTTCGGTACATGTGACAATAAAATCAAATCAAATATACCTAAGGCACCAAAGCGACTTTAATATATACGGAAACAGCCATCTTTGCCAATTCAGTATCACTATGAGATGAAGTGTGATCAGTTTCATGCCTTAGAAATCGAGTTGAAACTGCACGACATAGAATCCTCACAGTGAACCCAAGAGGCATCTCGCACATAAATAAATGGCCCATCCAATCACTGATGAAAGAAGGTTTATAAATAGTGTAGGCAGCATTCTCACTTACCTTCAGCAAGCTGTAACAGAGCAGCAAGCTCAGCTGGGATCTCAAGAAATCCAACATCCTGCAGAGGATTAGAGAAAGACATTAACTCAGACGGTGACAAAAGATGTGTGTGCGTGTGTGGATGTGTTGGTTGTGTGTGTGTGTGAGTTTTGTGTGTGCTGGTTGTGTGTGCACAGTAAGAAGTCTTACAACACCAGGTTAAAGTCCAACAGGTTTGTTTCAAACACGAGCTTTCGGAGAGCAGCTCCTTCCTCAGGTGAATGGCGAGGTATGTTCCAGAAACATTTATATAGACAAAGTCAGAGATGCTGGACAATGCTTGGAATGCGAGCATTTGCAGGTAATCAAATCATTACAGATCCAGGGAGAGGGATAATCACAGGTTAAAGAGGTGTGAATTGTCGTAAGCCAGAACAGTTGGTGGGATTTTGCAAGTCCAGGCCAGATGGTGTGGGGTGGATGTAATGCGACATGAATCCAAGATCCCTGTTGGGGCCGCACTCATGCGTGTGGAACTTAGCTATGAGTTTTTGCTTGGCAATTCTGCGTTGTTGCGTGTCGTGTGTGTGTGTGACTTTTGTGTGTGTTGGTTGTGTTGATATGTTTGTAACTGTGTGTGTGTGTGGGTGTGTTGGTTGCATTGATGTGCGTGCGTGTGTGTATGTGAGCTTGTTGGTTGTGTAAATGCATCTGTGTGTGGTAATTGTGTGTGTGTGACTGTGTATGTGTGTGTTAGTTGTGTTGATGTGTGTGCAACTCTGTGTGTGCATTAGTTGTGTTGATGTGTGTGTAACTGCATGTGTTAGTTGTGATGATGTGTGTGTGTAACTGTGTGTCTGTTCGTTATGTTGATGTGTGTGTAACTGTGTGTGTGTGTTAGTTATATTGATGTGTGTGTGTGTGTAGCTCTGTATGTGTTAGTTGTGTTGATGTGTGTGTGTTAACATAGAACACAGAACATTACAGCGCAGTACAGGCCCTTCGGCCCTCGATGTTGCGCCGACCTGTGAAACCACTCTCAAGCCCATCTACACTATTCCCTTATTATCCATATGTTTATCCAATGACCATTTGAATGCCCTTAATGTTGGCGAGCCCACTACTGTTGCAGGCAGGTTATTCCACGCCCTTACTACTCTCTGAGTAAAGAACCTCTGACATTTATCTCCCCTCAATTTAAAGCTATGCCCCCTCGTGCTAGCCATCACCATCTGAGTAAAAAGGCTCTCACTGTCCACCCTATCTGATCATCTTGTATGCCTCAATTAAGTCACCTCTTAACCTTCTTCTCTCTAACAAAATCAGCCTCATGTCCCTCAGCCTTTCCTCATAAGATCTTCCCTCCATACCAGGCAGCATCCTGGTAAATCTCCTCTGCACCCTTTCAAATGCTTCCACATCCTTCCGATAATGTGGCGACCAGAACTGCACGCAATCCTCCAAATGCGGCCGCACCAGGGTTTTGTACAGCTGCAACATGATCTCATGGCTCCGAAACTCAATCCCTCTACCAATAAAAGCTAACACACCGTACGCCTTATTAGCAACCCTATCAACCTGGGTGGCAGCATTCAGGGATCTATGTACATGGACACCGAGATCTCTCTGCTCATCCACACTACCAAGAATCTTACCATTAGCCCAGTACTCTGTCCTCCTGTTACTCCTTCCAAAGTGAACCACCTCACACTTTTTTGCATTGAACTCCATTTGTCACCTCTCAGCCCAGCTCTGCAGCTTATCTATGTCCCTCTGTCACCTGCAACATCCTTCCGCACTGTCCACAACTCCAACGACTTTCGTGTCATCTGCAAATTTACTCACCCATCCTTCTACGCCATCCTCCAGGTCATTTATAAAAATGACAAACAGCAGTGGCCCCAAAACAGATCCTTGTGGTACACCACTAGTAACTGAACTCCAGGCTGAACATTTCCCATCAACCACCGGCCTCTGTCTTCTAACAGCGAGCCAATTTCTGATCTAAACTGCTAAATCACCCTTAATCCCATGCCTCCGTATTTTCTGCAATAGCCTACAGTGGGGAACCTTATCAAATGCTTTACTTAAATCATATAGACCACATCGACTGCTTTACCCTCGTCCACCTGTTTAGTCACCTTCTCAAAGAACTTAATAAGGTTTGTGAGGCACGACCTACCCTTCCCAAAACCGTGTTGACTATCCTTAATCAAATTATTCCTTTCTAGATGATTATAAATCCTATCTCTTATAAACCTTTCCAAGACTTTGCCCACAACAGAAGTAAGGCTCACTGGTCTATAGATACCGGGGTTGTCTCTACTCCCCTTCTTGAACAAGGGGACAACAGTTGCTATCCTCCAGTCCTCTGGCACTATTCCTGTAGACAATAACAACATAAAGATCAAAGCCAAAGGCTCAGCAATCTCCTCCCTAGCTTCCCAGAGAATTCTAGGATAAATCCCATCCGGCCCAGGGGACTTATCTATTTTCACACTTTCCAGAATTGCTAACACATCGTCCTTATGAACCTCAAGCCCTTCTAGTCTCGTAGCCTGTATCTCAGTATTCTCCTCGACAACATTATCTTTTTCCTGCGTGAATACTGACGAAAAATACTCATTTAGCACCTCGCCTATCTCCTCGGACTCCACACACAACTTCCCACTACTGTCCTTGACTGGCCCTACTCTTACCCTAGTCATTCTTTTACTCCTGACATATCTATAGAAAGCTTTAGGGTTATCCTTAATCCTACCTACCAAAGACTTCTCAAGTCCCCTCCTGGCTCTTCTTTGCTCTCTCTTTAGATCCTTCCTAGCTAACTTGTAACTCTCGAGCGCCCTAACTGAACCTTCATGTCTCATCTTTACATAGCCTCCTTCTTCCTCTTGTCAAGTGATTCAACTTCTTTAGTAAACCTCGGTTCCCTCGCTCGACCACTTCCTCCCTGCCTGACAGGAACATACTGATCAAGGACACGCTGTTCCTTGAACGAGCTCCACATTTCAATTGTGCCCATCCCCTGCAGTTTCCTTCCCCATCCTATGCATCCTAAGTCTTGCCTCATCGCATCATAATTGCCTTTCCCCCAGATATAACTCTTGCCCTGCGGTGTATACCTATCCCTTTCCATCACTAAAGTAAACGTAACTGAATTGTGGTCATTATCACCAAAGTGCTCACCTACCTCCAAATCTTAACACCTGGCCTGGTTCATTACCCAGTACCAAACCCAATGTGGCCTCGCCTCTTGTTGGCCTATCTACATACTGTGTCAGGAAACCCTCCTGCACATATTGGACAAAAACGGATCCATCTAAAGTACTCGATCTATAGCGTTTCCAGTCAATATTTGAAGTAGACACAATTGAAACCACCTTCCTGCCTGCTGGTACACTCTGTGTTAGTCAATGGCAGTATTACGGTGGCAGAAAGGACGTTTGATGAGGACTCGTATTTATCCAATATTTGGATGTGTGTGGGTGTAATTGTGTGTGTGTGTTAGTTGTGTTGATGTGTGTGTGTTAGTTATGTGAAATGAAAATGCAATGAAAATCGCTTATTGTCACGAGTAGGCTTCAATGAAGTTACTGTGAAAAGCCCCTAGTCGCCACATTCCGGCGCCTGTTCGGGGATGCTGGTACGGGAATTGAACCGTGCTGCTGGCCTGCCTTGGTCTGCTTTTAAAAAGCCACCGATTTAGCCCAGTGTGCTAAACCAGCCCCTGTAGATGTGTATGTGTATAACTGTGTGTGTGGTAGTTATGTTGGATGTTTGTGTGTAGCTGTGTGTGTGTTATGCTGATGTGTGTGTAGCTGTGTGTGTGTTATGCTGATGTGTGTGTAGCTGTGTGTGTGTGTTATGCTGATGTGTGTGTAGCTGCGTGTGTGTGTTATGCTGATGTGTGTGTAGCTGTGTGTGTGTGTTATGCTGATGTGTGTGTAGCTGTGTGTGTGTTATGCTGATGTGTGTGTAGCTGTGTGTGTGTTATGCTGATGTGTGTGTAGCTGTGTGTGTGTTATGCTGATGTGTGTGTAGCTGCATGTGTGTGTTATGCTGATGTGTGTGTAGCTGTGTGTGTGTGTTATGCTGATGTGTGTGTAGCTGTGTGTGTGTGTTATGCTGATGTGTGTGTAGCTGTGTGTGTGTTATGCTGATGTGTGTGTAGCTGTGTGTGTGTTATGCTGATGTGTGTGTAGCTGTGTGTGTGTTATGCTGATGTGTGTGTAGCTGTGTGTGTGTTATGCTGATGTGTGTGTAGCTGTGTGTGTGTTATGCTGATGTGTGTGTAGCTGTGTGTGTGTTATGCTGATGTGTGTGTAGCTGCGTGTGTGTTATGCTGATGTGTGTGTAGCTGTGTGTGTGTTATGCTGATGTGTGTGTAGCTGTGTGTGTGTAGCTGTGTGTGTGTAGCTGTGTGTGTGTGTTATGCTGATGTGTGTGTAGCTGTGTGTGTGTGTTATGCTGATGTGTGTGTAGCTGTGTGTGTGTGTTATGCTGATGTGTGTGTAGCTGTGTGTGTGTGTTATGCTGATGTGTGTGTAGCTGTGTGTGTGTGTTATGCTGATGTGTGTGTAGCTGTGTGTGTGTTATGCTGATGTGTGTGTAGCTGCGTGTGTGTTATGCTGATGTGTGTGTAGCTGCGTGTGTGTTATGCTGATGTGTGTGTAGCTGTGTGTGTGTTATGCTGATGTGTGTGTAGCTGCGTGTGTGTGTTATGCTGATGTGTGTGTAGCTGTGTGTGTGTAGCTGCGTGTGTGTGTTATGCTGATGTGTGTGTAGCTGTGTGTGTGTGTTATGCTGATGTGTGTGTAGCTGTGTGTGTGTTATGCTGATGTGTGTGTAGCTGTGTGTGTGTTATGCTGATGTGTGTGTAGCTGTGTGTGTGTTATGCTGATGTGTGTGTAGCTGTGTGTGTGTAGCTGCGTGTGTGTTATGCTGATGTGTGTGTAGCTGTGTGTGTGTTATGCTGATGTGTGTGTAGCTGTGTGTGTGTTATGCTGATGTGTGTGTAGCTGTGTGTGTGTTATGCTGATGTGTGTGTAGCTGTGTGTGTGTTATGCTGATGTGTGTGTAGCTGTGTGTGTGTTATGCTGATGTGTGTGTAGCTGTGTGTGTGTTATGCTGATGTGTGTGTAGCTGTGTGTGTGTTATGCTGATGTGTGTGTAGCTGTGTGTGTGTTATGCTGATGTGTGTGTAGCTGCGTGTGTGTGTTATGCTGATGTGTGTGTAGCTGTGTGTGTGTGTTATGCTGATGTGTGTGTAGCTGTGTGTGTGTGTTATGCTGATGTGTGTGTAGCTGTGTGTGTGTTATGCTGATGTGTGTGTAGCTGTGTGTGTGTTATGCTGATGTGTGTGTAGCTGCGTGTGTGTTATGCTGATGTGTGTGTAGCTGTGTGTGTGTTATGCTGATGTGTGTGTAGCTGTGTGTGTGTTATGCTGATGTGTGTGTAGCTGTGTGTGTGTTATGCTGATGTGTGTGTAGCTGTGGTGTGTGTTATGCTGATGTGTGTGTAGCTGCGTGTGTGTGTTATGCTGATGTGTGTGTAGCTGTGTGTGTGTGTTATGCTGATGTGTGTGTAGCTGCGTGTGTGTGTTATGCTGATGTGTGTGTAGCTGCGTGTGTGTGTTATGCTGATGTGTGTGTAGCTGCGTGTGTGTGTTATGCTGATGTGTGTGTAGCTGTGTGTGTGTTATGCTGATGTGTGTGTAGCTGTGTGTGTGTGTTATGCTGATGTGTGTGTAGCTGTGTGTGTGTGTTATGCTGATGTGTGTGTAGCTGTGTGTGTGTGTTATGCTGATGTGTGTGTAGCTGTGTGTGTGTTATGCTGATGTGTGTGTAGCTGCGTGTGTGTGTTATGCTGATGAAAAATGAAATGAAATGAAAATCGCTTATTGTCACGAGTAGGCTTCAAATGAAGTTACTGTGAAAAGCCCCCAGTCGCCACATTCCGGCGCCTGTTCGGGGAGGCTGTTACGGGAATCGAACCGTGCTGCTGGCCTGCTTGGTCTGCTTTAAAAGCCAGCGATTTAGCCCTGTGCTAAACAGCCCCTTGATGTGTGTGTAGCTGCGTGTGTGTTAGTTATGCTGATGTGTGTGTGTATAACTGTGTGTGTGTTAGTTATGTTGATGTGTGTGTTAGTTATGCTGATGTGTGTGTGCAACTGTGAGTGTGTATTAGTCATGTTGATGTGTTTCTAAATCCATGTTCCATTGTGAGAGCATTGTAAAACCAACCCTGATATATTTAATGGCCAACTTTACATTGCATAACTCACAGACAGAAGGAAGATCATTCTCTGCCTGCCTCCTACTTTCTTTTTGAAATATTCATTTCTGTTAATCTACCATTATTCCCACCTCTTGCTGAGTCTTTCGGTTTCTCGCTGGCTCTCTGTTTGCCTCTTTTTAAAAAATAATTCAAGAATCTTTATTGTCACAAGTAGGCTTACATTAACACTGCAATGAAGTTACTGTGAAAAGCCCCGAGTCACCACATTCCGGCACCTGTTTGGGTCCACGGAGGGAGAATTCAGAAATTCCAAACTATCTAACAGGACGTCTTTCTGAACTTTTGGGAGTCCAGAACTACAGGTCATAGTGCAAACCTTTTCGGACTGAGGTAAGGAGAAATTTCTTCCCCCAGAGAATGATGAATCTGTGGAATTCGCTACCACAGAAAGTAGTTGAAGTCAAAATGTTGTGTAATTTCAAGAAGGAGTTAGATGCAGTTCTTGGGGCTAAAGGGATCAAGGGATATGAGGAAGGCAAGATCAGGGTATTGTACTTGATGATCAGCCATGATCATAATAAATGGCGGAGCAGGTTTGAAGGGCTGAAAGGTCTCCTCCTGCTTCTATTTTTTATGTTTCTATTCTCTGCATCCAGCTGTATCTTCCACCCATCCGCTCACTTCACCAATATTTTTTGTCCTCCTGCAATCTGTTACATTCTTTCTTGGTGTGGAACATGCCTAATTTGATAAATGAAATGAAATGAAAATCGCTTATTGTCACAAGTAGGCTTCAATGAAGTTACTGTGAAAAGCCCCTAGTCGCCACCTGTTCGGGGATGCTGGTACGGGAATTGAACCCGCACTGCTGGCCTGCCTTGGTCTGCTTTAAAAGCCAGCTATTTAGCCCTGTGCTAAACCAGCCCCTGCTTCTTGTGTTGGAATCATTTTTATGAATGTTAACCTAAAGGATTCCTGATTCAGACCCATAACTTCACCCTGACAATCTGTAAAAATACCATTTGTACTCTCTTCCTCTCTCCATCCATGCAGCTATGTCTCCTGTAATAGCACGTGCTTTAATTTGTTCAACAGGTTTAGCGTATACATCCCTCACATTTTTTTAAACCCAGAGTTTACCACTTCATATTTCTCTGCCTTGAACTGTATCTTTCACCTACCTGCCCATTTTGCTAACCTGTATCTCTACTCATATAAATCCCAGCAGCAAGAGTCTTCTCCGCATATATAGAAACTATTGAAATAAATGAAAGCCAAAACAGCTCCTTTTACAGATTCGCAGGCATACCTAAATTCATGCCCTGTGTCCTGTCAATCTGAAAACTTCCATTTACGCCTATTCTTTGCTGTCTGCTTCCCCCTCACCATCACTCCATCCATGTATTCCCTTTATTACCAGATGCCTTAATTTTCACAAGTTTATCTTTTGGGAACTTTATGAAACATCTCTGAAGTTTACATTGAAAATATCAACCACGTTTGTTTCACAAAATTACTGTGATATTAGGTATAATGAAGAACAAAGAATGAAGAGTATTTGGAATAATCTGCCAGGACAAATAGTAATATTTTGCTTCCAAATAGCCATGATGGAAAATTTGGAGAACAGGAGTTTGGGTCCGAGAGTTGGAGCTTTGATGAGCCAAAGGACTTTTATTCTGACCTGACTTTTCTTCTGTTCTTATGCAATACCACAACATTAAAAATAACTCGGAGAAACAAGCTCTAACTCAAATGGTGGGCCATGCAGCCTAGTGGTGCAATGGTCGATGGGATTAAGGGGTTTAGCAAACTTCTACAATGAAGTCAAAGAGGAGGGCAGTCCAATATCACTGTCCAATCCAAAGGTATCAAGAGTAGCTTATTGACTTCAGAAAAGATGTCCAATGGTCACGTGGACTTCGTGAACAGTCTGTCAAAGCCATAATTGAGCAAATCACTGGAATTATGGATCCAAATAGAGGGCCCAAGTTAATGGCCTCATCGCGCCGGACTTGGTGATGCAACTAGGCTGCTGAATCTCACCCGAGAGGCCTCCCGTGAGATTCACAATGCTCGAAACGTCACGCGAGATTCAACGAAATATCACAAGATGTTGCGATCTGGATCTCGCCCTCAGTGGGTGCGATCCAGATGAGCATATTTAAATGGGCCATTCGGCTCAGGGAGTGTGCACAACAGCTACATCCTGGGACAGTGGGATTCCCCGGCCTCTTCAAGGACCACCACAGGATGGCACCGCTGGACACAGGCGGGCCAGGTCACAGTATGGTGATGGGCGAGGGTGGTGCCAGGTGCATGGTCATCCGGGGGTGGGGGTGGGGTGGTGGTCAACCAGTCTTTTTATGGCACTGCGTGACGGTCCTCCTGGTGACGCTCCTCCAGCTGACGCCACTTCCTCCCAGGCGACACTGGCTGCCCTGTGGCTGACCGTCTGGCCCCTCAGGGGAACAGGGCATCCCATCTGGATTTAACCACATCCAACAATCTGACCAGGTCAGCATCTCGGAATCAGCGGGCTAGTCTCCTCGGTGGCACAGCTGCCAGCTGAGTGCAGTTGGCTCTGCGGGGTCGATTTAAGTGCTTTGTTGATGGGGAGCTGACGGGCGCAGTTCAGGTGAATCAGCCGGTGGGATCATCATTTGCGGCGTGATAAGGGCGTCATTAAGTGGACCAATTAACTTTTGATACAAGTCGAGCGCCGGGTCGGGTGCGGGAGGCTCACGGCAGCTCCCACTCGCTACCACACTGAGAAATGTTTCCATTGAATCCATTGAATTAAGTGTGGTTCTCACCCAAAAAGCCAGTGGGAAATACCCCGCCAAACTCACCCCAAAATGAAATTCAGGGCGGCATTCTCCAGAAAGGTGTCAAAGTGTGGTAGCGAGCGGGAACTGCTGCGAGCTTTCTGGCGCTCGGCCCAGTGAGGCCGGCAACGATATTCAACATTAATTGGTACACTTCACGAGGCCTCACGAGCTTCACACCGTAATGAAGGCTCCGCAATGAAGGCTCACCAGCCAATTCACCAACACCATGCTCACCAGCTGACAAGATCGAGCAGCACTTTTAAAAAAAATTTTTATTCTCCTCCTTTTTCATATTTTCTCCCAAATTTACACCCACCAACAATAAACAATAATCAGCAACAAATATGTCAATCCCCAGAACAATAACAACGACCCCATCCTCCCACCAACCCCCAAACATTAGCCTGCATATTTACATAAACAAATGACAAATAGGAATCAGGGATTACCCATAGCCATCTTTAATATACACAGCTAATTACCACCCAACTAATGTTCGATGTTATCCAGTTCTTGAAAGTGCATAATAAATAGTGCCCATGACTTGTAGAACCCCTCCATCCTTCCCCTCAGTTCAAACTTCACCTTCTCAAGAGTCAAGAATTCCAACAGATCCCCCTGCCACGCCAGGGCACAGGGTGGAGAGGCCGCTCTCCATCCCAACAGGATCCGCCTTCGGGCGATCAACGAGGCGAAGGCTATAATATCTGCCTCCGCACCCGTTTCCAACCCTGGCTGGTCCGACACCCCGAATATGGCCTCCTGGGGACCCGGGTCTAGTTTCACACGCACCACCTTGGAAATTACCTGAAACACCTCCTTCCAGTACTCCCCTAGCTTTGGACAGGACCAAAACATATGAACGTGATTGCCCCCCCCCCCCCCCCCCCCCCCCCCCCCCGGGGCAACGCTCACATACATCTTCTACTCCTTCAAAGGATCGGCCCATCCTCACCTTCGTGAGGTGTACTCTGTATACCACCTTCAGCTGTATTAGCTACACCTCGCGCACGAGGTGGAGGCATTCACTCTCCGGAGCACCTCACACCAGACCCCCTCCTCTATAACCTCTCCCAACTCTTCCTCCCACTTTGCTTTGATCCCTTCCAGTGATGTCTTATCCTCTTCCAAAATAGCTCCGTACACGCTGACACTACCCCCTTCTCAAGCCCCCTTGTCGTCAGCACCTCCTCCAGCAATGTGGAGGCCGGTTCCTCCAAGAAGCTCTCCTTTCTGGCAAAATCTCGAACCTGCATGTATCGAAACATTTCCTCCTGCTCCAGCCCATACTTTGCTTCCAGCTCCTTCAATTCTTCAAACCTAAGAATTCTAAGAAACAAATCTTTTAGCGTGTTAATCCCCTTCTCTTTCCATTTCCAGAAATTTCCATCCCACCTCCCTGGCTCAAATCTGTGGTTCCACCTGAATCGACATTTCCCTTGACCCTGCCCCCAACCCGAAGTGTTGGCGAAACTGCCTCCAAATTCTCAATGAAGCTATTATTACTGGATTCCCTGAGTATTTCCCCGGAGCTATCGGGAGTGGTGCTGTTGCTAGTGCTTTCAGCCCCGACCCCTGCACAGACTCTCCTCCAATCTGACCCACTGGGAATCAACCCCTCTGACCCAGCTCCGTACCTTCTCCACATTCGCCGCCCAGTAATACCTCAGGTTCGGGAGACCCAAACCCCCTGCCTGCCTTCCCCTCTGTAGCAGCACCTTCCTCACTCTGGCCACCTTCCCTCCCCATCTGAATGAGGTAATCCTTCCCTCAATCTCCCTGAAAAAAGCCTTTGGCAGGAAAATCAGTAGGCATTGAAAAATAAACAGAAATTGGGGCAACACATTCATTTTAACCGCCAGTACCCGACCTGCCAGTGACAAAGGGAGACCATCCCACCTTGCCAGATCGGTTTTCACTCTCCCCACCAAACTAGAAATGTTGTACCTGCAGGACTCCCCCCACTCCCGGGCAACCTGCACCCCCAGATACCTAAAGTGAGTCCCTGCCCTACGGAATGGCAGCCCGACCACCCCTGCCCCCACCCCCGGCCGAGACACCACAAAATACTCACTCTTGTCTAGGTTCAGCTTGTACCCCGAGAAAGACCCAAATACCCGCAGTAGCTCCAATATTCCCCCTAACGGCACACTCAGTTCCGACACATACAGCAGCAAATCATCGGCATATAAGGACACCCTATGCTCTATCCCCCCCTCACTATTCCTTTCCATGCTCCCAAACTTCTTAATGCGATAGCCAATGGCTCAAACGCAAATGCAAACAGCAGGGGGGGGGGCATAGGACATCGCTGCCTCATCCCACGGTGGAGAGAAAACTATCCCGAGCTGATGTTGATTGTGCGGATACTCACCTTCGGCTCCTTATAGAGTAGCTTTACCCAGTTCACAAATCTTGGTCCAATCCCAAACCACTCAAGAACTGCCATGAAGTACTCCCATTCTACCCGGCGGCGTCCAATGCCACAACCACCTCTGCTTCCTTCCCTTCCGCCGGTGCCATAACGACGTTCAAAACCCTCCCAATTTTAGAAAAGAGCTGCCTCCCTCTCACAAACCCTGTCTGATCCTCACCTATCACCTTCGGGAGGCACTCCTCCAGCCTACCCGCCAGTACCTTCGCCAATACTTTTGCGTCTACATTCAGAAGTGATATGGGCCTGTACGACTCACACTCCGTCGGATCCTCATCCTTCTTTAGCAACAGTGAAATCGATGCCTGCCTCAAGGTTTGTGGCAACACCCCCTTCCTTATCGCCTCTTCAAAAATCCCCACCATCAGGGGTGCCAGCTTATCCTTGAATTTTTAATAATATTCCACCGGAAACCCATACGGCCCTGCCAACTTCCCTGACTGCATCCTCTCAATCGTATCTTTTATCTCCTGATCCAGTATTGCTCCTTCTAATGTAGTCCTGTCCCCCTCCCCTAACCTCGGGTACTCCAACCCATCTAGAAATTCCTGCATCTCACGGTCTCCCCCGGGTGGCTCCAGCCTGTACAACCTCTCATAAAACTCCTCAAAAACCTTGTTAATCAGTTCCGGAGCCACCACCAACTTCCCTGCCCTATCCCTCACCTGAAGAATCTCCCTTGCTGCTGCTTCCCTCCGGAGCTGACCTGCTAACATACGCCCCACTCCATGACCTGCTAACATATGCTTTATCTCCATGTTTGTAAACTGCACAACTTGCTCGTCTCAGTTGGCGCACCGCCTTCCTGGTGGATAGGCGGTCGAAGCTCGCCTGTAGTTCCTTCCTCTTTTCCAGCTTCGCAGGGTCCCCATCTTCTGCATAACTCCTATCTACCTCCAAAATCTCATCGATAACCCTCTACCACTCCAACCTCTCCTCTTTGTCCACCCTGGCTTCAAACAAAATTACCTCACCCCTCACCACCGTATTTAGAGCCTCCCAGACAACTGCCTTCGACACCTCACCCGTACAGTTGAAACCTACATATTACTTAATTACCTTTTCAATTTTCTCACAGAACACTTGGTTCCCCAAAAGCCCCACATCCAGTTTCCACTCCGGCCTCTGCGCTACCCCCTTCTCCAGTACCATTTCCACCCAATGCGGAACACAATCTGACACTGCAATTGCCGAGTATTCCGACCCCTTAACCCCAGCCAGCAAAGCCTTCCCCACCATAAAGAAGTCGATCCGCGAGTACACCTTATGGACTGCTGAGAAAAGCGAGTACTCCTGTCCCCCTGGGTGCAGGAACCTCCAAGGGTCCACCCCTCCCATTTCCACCATTAGTCCAGCCGGCGCCTTCACCCCCCCCCCCCCCCCCCCTGATGGGACCAGCGAGCACGGCCATGACCCGTCCAACCTTGGCTCCTGCACCAAGTTTCAGTACCCCCCCACAATCAGTTAATGTGTGTCCAAGTCGGGGATGGCCCCAAACATCTTCTTCGCAAATCCCACATCGTCCCAATTGGAACCGTATACACTTAACAGCGCCACTAATCTCCCCTCCAGCGCCCCCATATCTATCCCCCTGATCTGCCACCACCTTCTCCATCTAGAAGCGTACCCTTTTGCTGACCAGCACTACTACCACTCGAGCCCTTCCTTCAAATCCAGAGTGAAACACTTGACTAACCCAGCCCTTTTTAAGTTCACATGGTCTTTCACCCTCAAGTGAGTCTCATGCAGCATTGCCACATCGGCTTTCAAACTTTTAAGATAGGCAAGCACCCTTGACCTCTTGACCGGACCTCCTAGCCCTCTCACGTTCCACGTGACTATCCTGACCGGGGGTCTGGCACCGCCCCCCCCCCCACCCTTCTTATCCCTGCCCCATAAGCCTGACCCATTGTTAACATCGAACCCCTTCCCAGCCCTCCCAAGAACCAACCCCCCCTACATTTCCCCTTGAAAAAACATCTTCCAACATCAATCCCTTCGCCCCCTCTTGCTCGCCTTGTAGGCCATTGAAACCTGCTATCCAGGCTCCAACGACCGCAGCCCTCCTCTCACCTCACCTCCGTTCACTAGCTGACTTTAGTTAGCTAGCGCGGGTGGCTCCGCCCGCCAAGATATACCGTCCCCTCCCACCCACTCCCAGAGAAAGAAAAAAACAAAACCAACAATCCAACCCATACAATTCACTAATGTAAGATTTAACCTAGTTCTTATGTTCTTATACTGGGACTGTACTCGTTGGAATTTAGAAGGATGAGGGGGGATCTTATAGAAACATTTAAAATTATGAAGGGAATAGATAGGATAGATGCGGGCAGGTTGTTTCCACTGGCGGGTGAAAGCAGCACTAGGGGGCATAGCCTCACAATAAGGGGAAGTAGATTTAGGACTGAGTTTAGGAGGAACTTCTTCACCCAAAGGGTTGTGAATCTATGGAATTCCTTGCCCAGTGAAGCAGTTGAGGCTCCTTCATTACATGTTTTTAAGGTAAAGATAGATAGTTTTTTGAATAATAAAGGGATTAAGGGTTATGGTGTTCGGGCTGGAAAGTGGAGCTGAGTCCACAAAAGATCAGCCATGATCTAATTGAATGGCGGAGCAGGCTCGAGGGGCCAGATGGCCTACTCCTGCTCCTAGTTCTTATGTTCTTATGTTCTAACCGTCGCAAAACAGAGCGCCAACCAACCCAACCATTAACTTGAACGCTGTTACAATGCAAAGAGAAGTAGATCACAATTCACATCAGTAAAAAGAAAGTTGTAGCATTTATACATTTTCCAGCTGCCCAAACACAGTCCACAGTCTCTCTTCCAATTCCGCTCCTCACGTCTGTCCCAAGCTTTCTGCCCTCACGAACACCTCAGCCTCCTCCTCTGCCTCAAAATAAAAGTCTGTGGCGTCTGTGGCTTCGCCGGGTGCACCATACCAAATCGCACCCCCTTTTTGTACAGTGTCGCCTTCACCCGCCCGAATGCCGCTCATCTCTTTGCCAACTCAATCATCAAGTCCTGGTAGATCTGAACTCTAGCACCATCCCACTACACCTTGCGCTTCTGCTTCGCCCAGCTTAACACCTTCTCCTTCATGCAGTACTTATGGAAGCAGATAATTACTGCTCTTGGCGGCTCATTCACCTTGGGCTTCGGCCTTAAAGACCGATGAGCTCGGTACAGCTCGTACCGGGAGGAGTTCTCACCCTCTCCCATCAGCTCCGCCAACTTCTTAACGAAGTACTCTGTTTGCCTTGGGCCCTCTGTCCCTTCGGTCAAGCTCACAATTCTCAGATTGTGCCGTCTCGAGCGGTTCTCCAAGTCCTCGAGTTTTGTTCGGAGTCCTCTGTTGACCTCCAGCACTCTCCGCAGCTCGTCCCCCATCGAGGTGAGCCGGTCGCTGTGCAGTGACACGGCCTCCTCCATTTCCTTCATCCTCTCGCCCTGCTCTCTCACCTCGGCCGATGTCTTTGCCACAGCTACCCTCACCGGGGCGATTGCCTCCTCCACCAATGATTTCAACACTGCCGCCGTCGCCTTCCTCAAAGCCTCCATATGCCTCGCAAACTGCTTTTCCGGCTCCATCGCCATCACCTCGGTCATCTTTTCCACCGTAAATAGTGCGGCCCCACCATGCGGTCCAGCATCCGCCATCTTGTCAGCACTTTTGCTCATTCAACGGTGAACCCGAGTTTTCTTACTTCTTCCCAGCTGCTTTTCGCATCCTGTAATGACTTATTATTTCTTCTCTCTTTCTTCAATCCGAAAATAACTAAATAATTATTTTCACAAATTTTTTCCCAAAAATTCCAAAGTCAAGAAATCTCTTCCCCTGGAGCCCGGACTTCAAACTCCTCAAAGATCCATTATCAGTGGGAGCCACCCAGTGTGCTCTAGTCCCCGTCTACATCTCATTCTGGACTCAGGCCTGCCACCTCGATTGCCTCGCCTCGTGTCAAGCACCGCCCACGCATCCGACCTCAGGACCGATGCCTCCCGCTCTGGCCGCTGGACACTCCCGCGGGGTTCCTCACAGGCTCCAAACCGGACCGACCCGACGCCCGTCCCTCAGGCCCCAATGGCCGAAGAAACCCGGGAAGAGAGAACCACGGGGAAACCCCTGAAAAAGTCTGAAAAGTCGAGGACGGGCGGGAGCCTCTTCCCGACGCAGCCACCAAAATCGAGCAGCACTTAAACAACTCTTGCTCAGCCAACCCCAGCCAGCTCGCAACAATGGCGCCCAGGAAACCAGCCCAAGATTCAGGGATGCAGATCTGGCCAGGCTCCTGGATCAGGAGGCCAGGAGGACTGTCCTGTACCCCCCCGAGGGTCCCAGAGGGTCAGCCACAGGGCAGCTAGTGGTGCCTGGGCCGAGGTGGCGGCTGCTGTGAGCGCTGGTGTGTGACCAGGAGGAATGGCCTCCGGTGCCGGAAAAAGGTCAACAACGTACAATTAGGCAACACAAGTGAGTCAACACCAATGCCCCCCACCCCCCCTCATGAAACCTTTCCACCCCACATGAGCAACCACCCCCCAGCTCTCCATGTGACCCCCAACCCTCCCTCCACTCCTCCCCCTCCTTTTACACCCTCCTGTCAGCACTGAGAACCACGAGTGTGGCTAATGATGCCCTCTCTGTGTCTCCTCAGAAATCCACACTAGCAGAGGCGTGCCAGACATAAGAATCTTCACCTGTTTTGAGGAGCGTGGCCGGGAGGTGACTGGGGTGGCTGAGGACAGAGCGGTCACCAATGCGGAGGCTGGCAGATACTGCAGAGGTGAGGAACAACGGGGCTCAGCCAAATGACCTGTTAAAGAGCCTCTCAGGGGAAAACAGCAACAGCCAATCTCGTGGCACTACGCTTGGTTCTGCTGCAGAGGGGAGGGGTAATAAGTGTGACAGTGCAATAGCTATAGGGTTCTCAATTGTAAGGGGAATAGACAGGCGTTAATGTGGCCGCAAACGAGACTCCAGGATGGTATGTTGCCTCCCTGGTGTGAGGGTCAATGATGTCTCGGAGTGGGTAGAGGACATTCTGGAGGGGGAGGGTGAACAGCCAGTGGTCGTAGTACACATCGGTACAAACGACATAGGTAAAAAAAGAGAGGAGGTCCTAAAAGCAGAATACAGGGAGCTAGGAAGGAAGTTAAGAAATCGGACCTCAAAGGTAGTGATCTCAGGAATACTACCAGTGCCACGTGCCAGTCAGAGTAGAAATGACAGGATATATAGGATGAATGCATGGCTGAAGAGATGGGGTCAGGGGGAGGGTTTCTGATTCCTGGGACATTGGGACCGGTTCTGGAGGAGGTGGGACCTGTAAAGATTGGATGGGTTACACCTGAGCAGGACTTGAACTGATGTCCCAGATGATGTGTGTCAAGCACCTAGATGCTAGAGCGGTTGGGGAGGGTTCAAACTAATATGGCAGGGGGATGGGAACCGATGCAAGGAGTCAGAGAAAGAGGGAGCAAGGACAAAAGCAAAAGATGGAAAAGTGAATAAGAAAAGTGATAGGTGGAGAAACTAAGGGCAAAATTCAAACAGGGCAAAAGAGAAATATATGGGGAGCAAGACAAACCATGTGAAAAAGACAAACTTAGAGGCTCTGTGCCTTAATGCATGGAGCATTTGCAATAAAGTGAATGAACTAATCGCGCAGATAGATATAAATGGGTATGATATAATTGACATTACAGAGACATGGCTGCAGGTGACCAGGGATGGGAACTGAATGTCCCAGGGTATTCAGTATTTAGGAAGGACAGGCATAAAAGAAAAGGTGGTGGCGTGGCACTGCTGGTTAAAGAGAAAATTAACACAATAGTGAGAAAGGATATTAGCTCTGACAATGTGGAGTCTGTATGGGTTAAGTTGAGAAATACCAAGGGGCAAAAAACATTAGTGGGGGTCATATATAAACCCCGAAACTGCAATGGTGGGGGTCATATATAAACCCCGAAACTGCAATGGTGAGGTTGGGAATGGCATTAAACACAAAATTAGTGATGCATGTAACAAGGGAATATCAGTGATCATGGGTGATTTTAATCTTCACATAGATTGGGCAAATTAAATTAGCCACAGTGCCGTAGAGGAGGAATTACTGGAGTGTATACGGGATGGTTTTCTTGACCAATATGTGGAGGAACGAACCAGAGAGCTGGCCATCTTAGACTGGGTACTGTGTAATGCGAAGGGAATCGTTGCCAATCTGGCTGTACGAATCCCCTTTGGGGATGAGCGACCATAACATAGAACATAGAACATAGAACAGTACAGCACAGAACAGGCCCTTCGGCCCTCAATGTTGTGCCGAGCCATGATCACCCTACTCAAACTCACGTATCCACCCTATACCCGTAACCCAACAACCCCCCCCCCTTAACCTTACTTTTTTTTTTTTTAGGACACTACGGGCAATTTAGCATGGCCAATCCACCTAACCCGCACATCTTTGGACTGTGGGAGGAAACCGGAGCACCAGGAGGAAACCCACGCACACACGGGGAGGACGTGCAGACTCCGCACAGACAGTGACCCAGCCGGGAATCGAACCTGGGACCCTGGAGCTGTGAAGCATTTATGCTAACCACTATGCTACCGCGCTGCCCCAGCGTGTATATAACGCGCGTATATAACATGCAAGAATTTTTTATCAAGGTGGAGAGTGAGGTAGTTGATTCGGAGACTAGGGTGCTGAATCTTAATAAAGGGAACTATGAAGATATGAGGCGTGCCTTGGCCTTGATAGATTGGGGAGAGTTACTTAAAGGGATGACAGTGGATAGACAATGGCAAACATTCAAGGAACGCAAGCGGGAATTGCAGCAACTGTCCATTCCTGCCTGGCACAAAAGCAAAAATGGGTAAGAGGCCAATCCATGGCTTACAAAGGAAATTAGAAATAGTATCCGATCCAAGGAAGAAGCATACAGATTGGCCAAGAAAAATAATAGGTCTGAGGATTGGGAACAGGTTAGAATTCAGCAAAGAAGGATAAAGGGATTGATTAAGAAGGGTGCAGTACTGAAGGCAGGCTGAGGAGATTCACGTGGACCAGGAACAGAGGCTGCCTCATGAAACACTGGCTAGAATCTATACTGCCTGCAAAAGCACTCAAATCAAAGCTTAAATCTGTTATTGCTATATGGACTTTGCGATTACCCACTCCAAGTCTATGGATATATAACAAACTTCCAGACACAGGTGATCAACTTTGCAGCAGGACGAAGAACAGACAAAAGAAGTCAACAGACTCCATAATGAGCTGATGGCTGGTCAGACAAAGGGAGTTTCAGAGGACAATGGGTCTTGAAGGGCAGCACGGTAGCACAGTGGTTAGCACAATTGCTTCACAGCTCCAGGGCCCCAGGTTCGATTCCGGCTTGGGTCACTGTCTGTGCGGAGTCTGCACATCCTCCCCGTGTGTGCGTGGGTTTCCTCCGGATGCTCCAGTTTCCTCCCATAGTCCAAAGATGTGCAGGTTAGGTGGATTGGCCATGCTAAATTGCCCTCAGTGTCCAAAATTGCCCTTAGTGTTGGGTTGGGTTACTGGGTTATGGGGATAGGGTGGAGGTGTTGACCTTGGGTAGGGTGCTCTTTCCAAGAGCCGGTGCAGACTCGATGGGCCGAATGGCCTCCTTCTGCACTGTAAATTCTATGATAATCTATGAATTCTATGATTGAACCATCATGGATAAATAGGAATATCCTGGGCGGGAATCGCTGGGGGGCAGCCCGCCCCCGCCGGCTTCCGAATTCTCCCGTCCCCAAACAATCCCACTGACGCGTATCGCGCCACCCGCCTCGGAGTATGGCGAGGACCAGCGCGACGCTATGGGCCCCAGGGCCGCCTGAATTCCTTCGGCCGAATGGGCCAAAGTCCCGCCAACGTGACCACCTGCGACACAACAGGCCGGGCTCACACAGTTGCCGGTGGAAGCGTGTCTATTGAAGTCCATGGAGGATGATGACAACCCGCTCTGCGATGAGCTCTACATTGTTGGACAATGTCTGACCCATGGCCACTGTACCACCCTCCACCTGGACCATCCCTGCAAACGGCCGTGACATTGCAGCGCACCGTCCCGTCGTCTGCCCAGTGGGATGGCAAGGGCGACCCAGGGGGAGGGGGACACACTCACCTGAGGCCGCGTTCTATCACCCCTCACACACCCACTGGCGCTCACCTCACACTACACCCCGCACGCACCGGACAGAGCACAAAGGCAGCCTCTGTAGGTGTGAAAGTGAGTTTAATAACAAACAGTTCATACACATGCCCTGGCCCCTATAACTAATCTGTGCCCTGCACCTGTGCCAACTTACTCAGTGTCTAATTGTTTGGCTTTACGGGCCCTTTGACTATGTCTAGGTGGTTCCCCAGATGATACAGCAGAACTGGAGGTGGATTCCTGCCCTGTGACTAGGGACCCCTTTGCCGGCCGGTTCGTGGGATGGCCCGGCCTAGATGGGCCAGTCTGCGGCTCGGGTGACTGGGATGGCGAGTTGCCAGCCTGTCCTTCCCGTTGCCCACCAGATGCACCTGGGACGGAAGGGGGGGGGAAGAGTTCGAGGTGTCTCGTGGTGTACCGGGACCCCTCCCCCCCCTTACAGGGGGACCCGGGACGGGCCCCAGCACCTTCTCCTCCCTCGAGGTGCCCGATGGCCATCGGTCCTCTACATGGGTCAGGGTGCAAACGGACCGAGCATCCAATGCCCCCCCCCCGACATCTGGCACTGCCAGTCCTGGATGCCCACCTGGTATCAACAAGGGTCTGCAAGTTTGCAGCCATGGAGCTCAGGGAGTTGGCCATCCCTGTCTGTGTCTGGGCAACGCCAGGTAGCACATGGGCAATAGCGCCGATGGCCTCGGCGATGGCCTGCTGGGACTGGGCCACGGCCTGCTGAGACTGGGCCACTGCCTGGTGGGACTGGGCCACTGCCTGCTGAGACTGGGCCACTGCCTGCTGAGACTGGGCCACGGCCTGCAGAGACTGGGCCATTGCCTGCAGAGACTGGGCCATGGCCTGCTGAGACTGGGCCATGGCCTGCTGGGACTGGGCCACGGCCTGCATAGACTGGGCCATGGCCTGCTGAGACTGGGCCACGGCCTGCTGAGACTGGGCCACGGCCTGCAGAGACTGGGCCACAGCCTGCAGAGACTGGGCCATTGCCTGCAGAGACTGGGCCATTGCCTGCAGAGACTGGGCCATTGCCTGCAGAGACTGTGCCACGGCCTGCAGAGACTGGGCCATTGCCTGCAGAGACTGGGCCATGGCCTGCTGGGACTGGGCCATGGCCTGCAGAGACTGGGCCATTGCCTGCAGAGACTGGGCCATTGCCTGCAGAGACTGGGCCATTGCCTGCAGAGACTGGGCCATGGCCTGCTGGGACTGGGCCACGGCCTGCAGAGACTGGGCCACGGCCTGCAGAGACTGGGCCATTGCCTGCAGAGACTGGGCCATGGCCTGCTGGGACTGGGCCATGGCCTGCAGAGACTGGGCCATGGCCTGCAGAGACTGGGCCATGGCCTGCTGGGACTGGGCCACGGCCTGCAGAGACTGGGCCATTGCCTGCAGAGACTGGGCCATGGCCTGCTGGGACTGGGCCATGGCCTGCAGAGACTGGGCCATGACCTGCAGAGACTGGGCCATGGCCTGCTGGGACTGGGCCACGGCGTTGAGCGCCTCTGTGATCTGCTGCTGGCTCTGGCTCATGGCTTCCTGTGAGAGGGCAGCCGTGGCTGCATTGGGTCTATGGGTTGGTGTGGTAACTCCAGGAACCTAGGACCCGTATGGGCAGCAGATGGTTGCTTGCGCCGGGATGCCCTCCGACTGCCCGGCTCCTCGGCTGCTCCTGCCTCCACCTGCTGTACCGGGACGGCTGTGTTGTGTGCACCAGTTAGTGTCCCAGATGCCTTCTCACTAAACTGTCCAACCGAGGTGAGTGTCTCTGCGATTATGGAGGGTGTAGGAGATAGCAGTGGCGTAGTTCCGTGCTCCTCATCCGACCCAAAGTCCAGGGTCCCCTGGAGTCGTGGTTCTTGTCCATTCGGTCCCGAGTGTGGGTGCCGTGTGCATCAGTGTCCTGTACGTCGGCGTCGAGTGAATCGATGTCCTGTGTGTCAGTGTTCTGTGCGTCAGTGTTCTGTGTGTCAGTGTTCTGTGCGTCAGTGTTCTGTGTGTCAGTGTTCTGTGTGTCAGTGTCCTGGGTAGGTATGTCCTGGGTAGGTATGCCCTGGGTAGAAGTGTCCTGGGGAGTTGTGTCCTGGGTAGGTGTGGCCGGAGTTGGCTGCAATGGGGAATTGTTCCTGTGGCTGTCCCCTCGTCGCTGGGTGTGGCCCGCCGGCGTCGCCGCACTCGCACTAGATGGGGGCATCGTCTCCCTGGTGCTCCAGGTCTGTCCCTGGCTCGTGGCCACCCTGGATCGTCCTGGGGGTATCATATCGCGGATGGGCCGGGACTTTCCCTGGCTCGTGGCCGCCCTGGATCGTCATGGGGGCGGTCCACATCCGTGGGGATGGGTGGGTCGATGTTTGGTCCTGCAATACACAATACAGCATGCATGGTTCGACATGCAGATAGGCATAGGGAGCAAGGGGGATATAGGTGAAGGTGGATATGGGGGAAGGGGGATATGAGGGATATGGGGGAAGGGGCATACGGGGGCTATGGGGAAGGGGGCTATGGGGGAAGGGGGCTATGGGGGAAGGGGGATATGGGGACGGGGTTATGGGTGATATGGGGAAGGGGATATGGGGGAAGGGGGATATGGGGGAAGGGGATATGGGGGAAGGGGGACAGGCCGTAGGGGGTCTCTCTTGGTGGTGCACCCCGACCTCTGCATCCGCAACCTCCGGGTCCTCGGGTCCACCTGCAAGTTCCAGGGCCCTCTCCTCATGGATGGTGAGTGGTCGCAGTTCAGGTGGAGCCCTTCCGGTCCTCTCACGCACCCGGTTGTTGTGAGCGCGCTTCTCCTGTGGGGGGCGGGTGGGTGGCAGGGATAAAGGGCAACAGTGTTGGCAGACATATACATGCGGACCATCGCTTGTGTGTATGTTGGCAGAGGTTCACAACCCATCCTGCCAGTGCAGCCTACATGGGTGGGTGCAGCCATGTCGGTTGCACCTAGGGCTGTGCCGCACATCGAAGGTTGGGGGGGTGGAGTTACTCACCCTGGCTGCCCTGACAATGTCATTGATCTTCTTGTGACACTGGATGCCTGTCCTTGCTGTCACGGCCACGGCATCTGCCCTTATTATCATCTGCAAACTTTGAGATATTACATTTTGTTCCCTCATCCAAATCATTAATATATATTGTAAATATCTAGGGTCCCAGCACCAATCCCTGTTAGTTAGTTACTACCTGCCAATTTGAAAAGGACCCATTCATTCCTACTCTTTGTTTCCTCTCTGTCGACCAGATTTCTATCCACCTCAATACATTTCCCCCAATCTCACGCACTTAAATTTTGCACAATAATCTCTTATGCGGGACTTTGTCAAACGCCTTCTGAAAGTCCAAATATACCACATCGACTGGCTCCCCCTTTTCAACTGTATTGGTCACATCTTCAAAGAACTCCAACAGATTTGTTAAGCATGATCTCCCCTTCATAAATCCATGCTGACTCTGTCTGATCCTGTTACTGCTTTCTATATGTTCCTCTATAAAGTCCTTGAAAATGGATTCAAGAATTTTCCCCACTATCGATGTTAGGCTTACTTGTCTATAATTCCCCGCTTTCTCTCTACCTCCCTTTTTGAATAGAGTGGAGGTGACGGTGGAAGGTTCATGCAAAGTGAAAACTTGTCAATGCAAATGAGCAGTGGAACAAGTATTTGTACTCTTGCTTGTTAACACTGCCTTTTGACCAAAACATTAAATCAAAGCTCTGGCTACTGCTAACTAGGGTGGCAGCCTGGTCAAGCTCAACATCATAATTTGCCTCCACATGCTGGTATCCTACAACTTACCTGTTAACAATGCCAACTGTCCAATTCAAACAATATCAAACATGCCAGCCAAGTTACTGAGGCCACACACCCAAAAGGTACAATGAGAAAGCGAGTAGAAGGTTCATGGATCTATTTTGAAACTCCAAGAAATATTGAAGCTCAGCCAATTTTCCATTGAACGAATGCCAGAAACTGAGTTCTCAATGCAAAGCAGGGAGAAAACATTCGAACTAACTACTAACAATTATTGTGAAACAGATCAAGGTTATGGTTCAATCAACCCAATCCAGGTTATTTGCATATCAGGTATCAAGATTTTTATTGAATGATATTCCCACAAGCCCAACACTTCCTTCTTGAGCTCGAAGGCAACAGCAAATTCTGTCACTGCCCAGTCACCTGATCTAGCCCCATTCTTCTCCTCACATTTTACTATCAGCAACTCTTTTGTGTACTGACAACCCCAGCAGCTTTCCTTCTGACTGTTCAATAATGTCCACACAAATCTAATTGTTGCTGAACTAGCTCCATGCCTTTCTTGCCCATGTGCCAATTCCAAGATTCTTTCATTAAATCCTTTTTGTCCAAATAATTATGATTGCACCGCTCAAATCCTTCCAGCATTTTCTGTTGAATTCAGGCTCCAAGTTTTCACATCAGTGCCATGCTTTTGATCATTCACATTGATGCATTTAAAGGAAAGTTACACAAGGGAGAAAGTAATAGAAAGATATGTTGATAGAATTGGATAGGGTAGGAGGAGACTTGTTTTGACCATAAACACCAGCAGAGACCAGTTGGGTTAAGATGCCTTTTTTTCTGTTAGTGCTGTAATTTTATGTAAATATTCCATCAGTTTGTTTTTACACAGCTATCTTCAATGCACCTTCTGCAATTTCTGGGCTCCCATTAGATTTCTGCAATCCTTCCACCATCTGATATTATTAAACTATCCAAGTTTCCAGCCTTATTTTCTTGCCATGTTGCGGACTCTAATTGCCATTGACAGGAGGGATTCCCTGGGCCGTTGGCCACGTGTTTCTCGGCCGTGCGACATTCGCAGGTGGTGGGATTCTATCTTCCCACCGATTGTCAACAGGATTTTCCCTTGTAACCCCCAACACCGCTGCAAAACCTGCTGGCGGGGGTGTGCTGCCAGGAGGAAAAATGAATAGCAACAACCGGAGCATACCGGCCATCATCATTTGCTTTCCATCTTTTAAATTTTTTTTCCCAATTTCAGGGCAATTTAGTGTGACCAATCCTGCACATCTTTTGGTTGTGGGAGTGATACCCACGCAGACAAGGGAGAATGTGCAAACTCCACACGGACAGTGAGCCGGGGCCGGGATGGAACCCGGGTCCTCGGCGCTGTGAGGGAGCAGTGCTAACCACTGCACCAACGTGCCGCCATTCCCATCCATTTTCTAAGTGTGGCGGATTTCCTTTTTCTGATATAATTTGTGTCTGCCACCTGTTCTGTATCAGCACTGGAACTTTGGCTCTGAAATGAGTTTTTTTCTCATAATAAATGCAGCATATACATTGGAATGATTGCATGGCATTGTACATTCCTGGGAACATCTCCATGTTTATATGCCCCTCTCGATCTCGACCAGTGCAGTCCTCCAATTCTGGCCTCTTGTATGAAGCCAATTCCTTTACTGCGCCATTGCAGCGTTGTTTTCTGCTGTCGAGACCCTAACCTTCGGAATTCCTTCCTTAAACCTTGTCTCTCTCCTTCTGATCCTCAGAATCAAACTCTTAGATCAAGCTTTTGAACACCTGTACTTATGGATGAATTTAATGCAAAACTAGACAAACGTATGAGAGACACAGGGGATAAATCACTATGGTAATAGATTTAGATGAGGAAAGATGGGAGGAGGCTCAAGTGTAGCATAATTACTGGCATTGACTGGTTGGGCCGAATAGCCTGTTTCTGCACTATATATCCTATATAACATGTAATCTATTATCCTAATATCCCTTTTAGTGCCTCAGCGTCATTTTTTGTTTGATAATGTTCCTAATTTAGGTGTGTTTAGCGCGCTGTTTTCCACCGCTAAATGGGACTCTGCTTCACTTTTGGAACTTGGTGAGGAACACCCTCCGTGACCATACTGAGAATCATTTCCTGCACTAACTAGCTCGGCTCCTAAGTGCAGGAAGAGGTTGGGCCGCCATTTTCTCTGAACCCCCCACCACGGCCTCCAGAACCCCCAAAACCCCAACTTATCAATTAGGGGATCCTTGAGCCCCTCACAACCCACCTCATAAGGACCAGGCTAGCAGTGCCACAGTACCCAAATGGCATCAGGAGTGCCAGGGTACCACCCTTCCCAGAGCCTGACCACCCGGGGACCCCAAATGCCTAGGAGACCCCACCTCCCCCCTAGTGCCGGTACGCCTGGTCCACGTTTGCGGAAAGCCCTTGAGCGAAGAAGGAAGAGAGGTGACTTAATAAAGGTGAACAAGGTAATGAAAAGCATGGATAGAGAGCAGCACGGTAGCATGGTGGTTGGCATAAATGCTTCACAGCTCCAGGGTCCCAGGTTCAGTTCCCGGCTGGGTCACTGTCTGTGCGGAGTCTGCACGTCCTCCCCGTGTGTGCGTGGGTTTCCTCCGGGTGCTCCGGTTTCCTCCCACAGTCCAAAGATGTGCGGGTTAGGTGGATGGGCCATGCTAAATTGCCCGTAGTGTCCTAAAAAAGTAAGGTTAAGGGGGGGGGGGGGGGGTGGGTTGTTGGGTTACGGGTATAGGGTGGATACGTGGGTTTGAGTAGGGTGATCATTGCTCGGCACAACATCGAGGGCCGAAGGGCCTGTTCTGTGCTTTACTGTTCTATGTTCTATGTTCTAGTAGATAGCCAGAGACTTTTACCCAGGGTGGAAATAGTTGTCACAAGGGGACATAATTTTAAGGTAATCCGGGAAGGTATAGGGGAGATGTCAGAGGTCGGTTCTTTACAAAAAGAACATAGAACATAGAACAGTACAGCACAGAACAGGCCCTTCGGCCCTCGATGTTGTACCGAGCAATGATCACCCAACTGAAACCCACGTATCCACCCTATACCCGTAACCCAACAAACCCCCCTCAACCTTACTTTTTAGGACACTACGGGCAATTTAGCATGGCCAATCCACCTAACCCGCACATCTTTGGACTGTGGGAGGAAACCGGAGCACCCGGAGGAAACCCACGCACACACGGGGAGGACGTGCAGACTCCACACAGACAGTGACCCAGCCGGGAATCGAACCTGGGACCCTGGAGATGTGAAGCATTTATGCTGACCTCCATGCTGCCGTGCTGCCTTAAGAGTGGTGGGTGCGTGGAATGCACTGCCAGCGGAGGTGGTGGAGTCAGAGTCATTAGGGACATTTAAGCCACTCTTGGACAGGCACATGGACAGCAGTAAATTGGAGGGGTGTAAGTTAGGTTGATCTTAGATTAGGATAAATAGAACATAGAACATAGAACAGTACAGCACAGAACAGGCCCTTCGGCCTTCGATGTTGTGCCGAACAATGGTCACCTTACTCAAACCCACGTATCCACCCTATACCCGTAACCCAACAACCCCCCCCCCCCCCCCCCACCCCCCCAACCTTACTTTTTAGGACACTACGGGCAATTTAGCATGGCCAATCCACCTAACCCGCACATCTTTGGACTGTGGGAGGAAACCGGAGCACCCGGAGGAAACCCACGCACACACGGGGAGGACGTGCAGACTCCACACAGACTGTGACCCAGCCGGGAACCGAACCTGGGACCCTGGAGCTGTGAAGCGTTTATGCTAACCACCATGCTACCATGCTGCCCAAAATGGTTGGCACAACATCGTGGGCCGAAGGGCCTATACTGTGCTGTACTGTTCTATGTTCTATAAACAGCACCTGGTCGAGGTCTTCGAGGCGAGGCCGTTCGATCCTGGGTCTTGGGATACTCTAGCGCAGACATATTAAAGTGGGACTAACTACTCGGTTGAATCTGCAAATATGGATCATGCCCATTGAGGACAAGATCGAGATCGCTACACTTTATGAGATATCATATGATTTGGTCAGACTGTGTTACAGGCATGCAGTCCAGTTTGATTACCTTGCCTACTCTACCTAGGTAATGCTTTCTGTCGAGGGGGTACTCCCAATAAAGCGCTGAGGGGAACAAAACACCCCAGAGAGAGGGGGAAATGCCTAATAAAGCACCAGGACAAAAGACCCCAGAGTGAAGGCAACAAAAGACTCCAGAGCCAGGGAGACAATATTCAAATAAATAACAAGGTCGTTGCCGACCATGTCAGTGATGAAATGCATGAGTTGAAGAGTTCAGTGAACATGAAAGAAATGGCTGGGAAGCAGCCAAAAGGCTCAAAAATAGAGATTCCTGAAAATATTGTCATAGTTCCCAAACTGCATTGCAGACAGAAATCCAGAGACTGGAGATGGCTGTGAAGGAAGGAAATCTATCTGAGGTCACTCAAAAGAAGGAAAACATAGAAAAAGTCAATGATGGGCAGCACGGTCCTTTAAAGTCCACGCTGAGGCGTTCAAAGGGGCGGGAGGCCTTCACCAGGCGCGCGCGGTCTGGCCGGTAGAAGTGCAGTTTACACTCCGCGCAGACCTGGCAGTCTTTGGTGATAGCCCTGACTTCCTCGATGGAGTAGGGCAGATTCCAGGCCTTTATGAAGTGATAAAAGCGGGTGACCCCTAGGTGACAGAGATCGTCGTGCAGGGTGCGGCGTCAGTCCACTTGTGTGCTGGCACATGTACCTCGGGATAGGGCATCAGGGGGTTCGTTGAGCTTACCGGGGCGATACAAAATCTCGTCATTGTAGGTGGAGAGCTCGATCCGCCACCTCAAGATTTTATCATTTTTGATCTTACCCCGCTGTGTGTTGTTAAACATGAAGACAACCGACCGTTGGTCAGTGAGGAGAGTGAATCTCCTGCCGGCCAGGTAATGCCTCCAATGCCGCATAGCTTCAACGACAGCTTGGGCCTCCTTTTCAATAGTGGAGTGCCGAATTTCGGAGGCATGGAGGGTGCGGGAAAAGAATGCCACAGGCCTGCCTGCCTGGTTGACGGTGGTGGCCAGAGCGACATCTGATGCATCGCTCTCGACTTGGAAGGGGAGCGTCTTGTCGACCACATGCATCGTGGCCTTGGAGATGTCGGCCTTGATACGGTTGAAGGCCTGGTGAGCCTCAGCCATTAGTGGGAAAACGGTGGACTGAATGAGTGGGCGGGCCTTGTTTGCATTGTTAGGGACCCACGATCGGTGGGCCCGTGATCGGGGCCCACCGATCGTCCGACGGGCCAGAGACGTGGGGGCACTCTTTTTCTTCCGGCACGGCCTCCACCATGGCGGAGGTGGAAGAGAATCCCCCTCCAGCGCATGCGTCGGTGGTAACGTCAGCGGCAGCTGATGCACCGGAGCATGCGCGAACCGGTGAAGGCCTTTCGGCCAGCCCCGGCGCCGGGCGTCAAAGGCCGCTGGAGCCGGTTTGGGCGCCAGTCGGTGTGGTGCCAACCGCTCCGGCGCGGGCCTAGCCCCCAAAGGTGCGGAGATTTCCGCACCTTTGGGGAGGCCCGACGCCAGAGTTGGTGCCACTCCGCTACGCCGGGACCCCCCGCCCCGCCGGGTAGGGGAGAATCCCGGCCGCTGTGTCTGAAAAGAACAGACACATTGTTAATAAAGAGAAACTCAACTTGAAGAAGTGCAAGAACTTAAAAAAATGGAGACAGCCAAGTTTCAGAAACTCAGAATACTACTGCCATTCCTCCAAAAATGCCTAACGACAATGGTTATGAGAATAGGAGCAGGAGTAGGCTATTTGGCCCTTCTACCTGTTCTGCCATTCATAGAACATACAGTGCAGAAGGAGGCCCATCAAGTCTGCACCTGTTATAACCTGCCTGCTTACCATCGGCTGGGGACTAATGACAATCCCACAGTCCTGTGGGAGTATAAGCTTCCCCAATGAGGGAGGCGGAGAAATCATTAGCAGACTCCCTGCATAAATAGAGCTGGCCAGTTTGGAACCAGAGAGAGGAGTTTGGCAGCAAGAGAAGTTGTTGTATATATATGTTAATTTGTAAATAAATGTTATTTCTTTGTATCCTTAAAACTCGTGCTGAATTCTTCGTGTCCCTCACAAAACTGGCGACGAGGGTTAAAGTGAGTAGCTGTCTACACTGCTGAAAGCACCTCCCTGGATTTTTGTTGGTACAGGTTGGAAGTTGTTTTCTATTACACCATGCCTCTGTATGGACGTTTGGATGTTTTTGATGCTGCGCTGGAAAGCTGGAACCAATACGCACAATGGATGCGTTACTATTTCCGGGCAAACAGCATCACCGAAAACGAGCGCCAGGTGGTCATATTGCTCACCGCCTGCGGCCCGCATATGTTTGGGGTGATTAGGAGCCTTACGTACCCAGCTGCACCAGACACCAAAACGTTTGATGAACTTGTGAACTTAGTGGAGCAACATTTTAACCCAACCCCATCCACGATAGTCCAACGTTACCGGTTTAATACCGCTGAGAGGATCCCAGGAGAATCCCTTGCCAACTTTCTATCCAGGCTACGCAGGATTGCGGAGTACTGTGACTGGTGAGACCTTGTCAGAAATGTTACGCGACCGTTTGGTTTGCGGTATTAACAATGAGGCCACCCAGAGCAAGTTGTTAGCCGAGCCAACATTGACTTTTCAACAGACCATTCAGATAGTATTGTCCCGAGAGAGCGCAGAACGGGGAGTGCAGGAGCTACAGGGAATGGAGGTGCATGCCTTGGGGCGCAACTCCTTCCGTCCGAAAGCATCCCCCTGCACCCCTGCGGTACCTTGGGCAAGGCAATGTCTGGATCGATGCCAGCGGCCGTCAGACATTCCTCCCCGAAGGGAGCCTTCTCCAGAACCAATGGATGAGGAGCCATGTCCGTGTCAGACTTTTAGGCGCCGACCCCGTCGCGGACGCCGGTCCTGGGGGCGCCAGAGGCGCCGTCATTCCGACCGAAACTGGGGCCAGCCCAGGGGCCGTACCTTTCATTTGGATGAACCTGCGGCGCCTACTCCCAAGGACGTGGAGACGGAGGATGACTGCCTGCAGCTGCATTGTGTGGCAGCTCCCCGTGTGGCCCCCATTAAAGTGACAGTACGGGTCAATGGTCACCCGCTTGAGATGGAGTTGGACACTGGCGCAGCGGTCTCCGTGATCGCCCAGAAGACATTCGACCGCATCAAGCAGGGTATACAGACCCTTACATTAACCGATACACGGGCCAGGTTGGCCACCTATACGGGGGAACCATTGGACATTGCAGGAACTATGATGACCCCTGTTGTTTATGAACGCCAGGAGGGGCGTTTCCCACTTATCGTGGTGCGCGGCCATGGGCCCAACCTGTTGGGTCGGGACTGGTTGCGCCATTTGCGGTTGCAATGGCAGCACATCCTCCAAACAGTTTCTGGACGGTTGACTGAGGTACTAGGACGATACCCAGATGTATTCCTGCCCCGTTTGGGGAAAACAAAAGGGGCTGTAGCCCGTATCCAAGTCGAACCAGGAGCCACGCTATTTCCGGGCGCGCCCGGTGCCTTACGCCTTGCTCGAGAAGGTAGAAGGGGAGCTCACTCGTTTGGAGACTTTGGGTATCATCAGGCCCGTCCGTTTCGCTGACTGGACAGCACGAATTGTACCTGTAATGAAGCCAGATGCCACAGTTCGCTTGTGTGGCGACCATAAACTTACAGTGAATACAGCTTCCCGACTCGACCGATACCCAATGCCTCGCATAGAGGATCTCTACGCGAAGCTTGCAGGCGGACTCTCGTTCACAAAATTAGATATGAGTCATGCCTACAGTTGGAGCTGGACCCTCTCTCCCGGCCATATGTAACGTTTAATTCACACCGGGGCCTGTATAAATATACACGTTTGCCCTTTGGAGTATCCTCTGCCTGCGCTATTTTTCAATGCGTTATGGAGGGCATTTTGAGAGGTTTACCGGGTGTTGCTGTTTACTTAGATGACATTTTGATCACAGGGACATCGGAGCAGGAATATTTAGAAAATTTGGAGGCTGTGCTTAGACGCTTTTCGGAGGCTGGAGTCCGTTTACGTCGCACAAAGTGCGTTTTTCAGGTGAAGGAAGTAGTCTACCTGGGTTGTCGGGTGGACCGCGAAGGTTTGCACCCCATTGCAGAGAAGTGGTGCGCGATTCAACAGGCTCCCGCCCCGACTGACACTTCGTTTCTTTGTTCGTTTCTCGGCCTCGTAAACTATTACGGAAAGTTTCCCCCCAATCTGGCAACTACGCTGGCCCCGTTGCACCTTCTGCTAAAGAAGAATCACACCTGGGTTTGGGGTCAGCCGCAAGAAACTGCTTTCCGGCGGGTAAAACAACAATTGTCGTCTTCTGGGTTACTAACCCACTATGATCCTGGAAAGCCTTTGCTCGTCACATGTGATACATCCCCGTATGGTATTGGGGCCGTCCTGTCCCACAAGATGGAGAACGGGGCCGAGCGGCCGATAGCTTTCGCCTCCCGCACATTGACTGCAGCGGAAAAAAAGTACACGCAGATCGAGAAGGAGGGCCTGGCAGTGGTCTTTGCGGTGAAACGTTTCCACCAGTACGTATATGGCTGCCACTTCACTATTGTGACTGATCGTAAGCCTCTGCTGGGACTTTTCAGAGAGGATAAGCCAATACCGCCCATTGCTTCCGCACGGATCCAGTGCTGGGCTTTGTTGCTCGCTGCATACGAGTATTCTCTGGAACACAAACCAGGAACCCAGATAGGGAATGCCAACGCACTAAGCCGATTGCCTTTATCGACCGGCCCCATGTCGACCCCCACGACCGGTGAGGTGGTTGCAAACATAAATTTTATGGACACCTTGACTGTCATGGCATCACAAATCCATGAGTGGACCCAGACGGAGCCAGTCCTGTCAAAGGTTTGGCACATAGTCCTGTATGGAGGGCAGCGTAGACAGCTCCCAGTCGAGTTGCGGGCATTTTCCTCCAGGCTGTCCACATTCAGCGTGGAAGACGGCATCCTTTTGTGGGGGACGCGTGTGATTGTCCCGGAAAAAGGACAGGAGCTGATACTGAGAGACTTGCACAATGGGCATCCAGGTGTGACCAAAATGAAAATGTTGGCCAGGAGTTATGTCTGGTGGCCAGGCCTCGACACCGACATTGAGAAGGTAGCCCAAAACTGCTCCATTTGCCAGGAGCATCGGAAGCTTCCGCCGGCCGCGGCCCTACATCACTGGGAATGGCCAGGGCGGCCTTGGGCGCGCTTGCATGCGGATTTCGCCGGCCCTTTTCAAGGATCCATGTTCCTGCTATTAATCGACACCCAGTCTAAATGGCTAGAGGTGCATAAGATGGGAGGCACAACGTCCTGCGCAACAATCGAGAAGATGCGTTTGTCTTTCAGTACGCATGGCCTCCCCGAGGTGCTGGTCACGGACAATGGCACTCCGTTCACAAGTGCGGAGTTTGCAAGGTTCATGAAGATGAACGGCATACGCCATATCCACTCTGCCCCCCTTACCACCCGGCTTCAAATGGGTTGGCGGAGCGCGCAGTGCAGACAATCAAACGAGGCCTAAAGAAGCAATCTTCCGGGTCGATGGACACGAGACTGGCTCGGTTTTTGATTTCATATAGGACCACCCCCCATGCGGTGACTGGGGTAGCTCCCACAGAACTCCTAATGGGCCGGAGACTTTGTACCTGCCTTAGCATGGTTTTCCCGGACATTGGCGCAAAAGTACGGCGCACACAAGAACGGCAGGGACATGGGTTTTCTCGGCATCGGCCAATTCGGCAGTTTGCGCCCGGTGACCCAGTGTTCATTCGGAATTTTGCTGGCGGTGCCCAGTGGGTCCCTGGCATAACCTTTCGCCAAACGGGCCCTATCTCTTACCAGGTACAAGCCCAGGGGTGTATCCAGCGCAAACATGTAGACCATGTTCGGTCCAGAAGACTATCCCTGCCACAGTGCTAGACACTTGTGCTTGTCCTGCCCTTCAGTATAATCATGGTTGATCCTCTATTTCAACACCGCATACCAGCACTCTCCCCATGCTCCTCAACACCTTTAGAGGCTGGCTAGCCATCTATTTCCCTCTTAAATATATTCAGTGACTTGGTCTCCACAGTCTTCTGGTGTAGAGAACTCCACAGGTTCACCACCCTCTGAGTGGAGAGGGTAGCACGGTTGCTGCACAGCTCCAGGGTCCCAAGTTCGATTCCAGTCTTGGATCACTGTCTGTGCGGAGTCTGCACATCCTCCCCGTGTGTGTGGGTTTCCTCTGTGGGCTCCAGTTTCCTCCCACAGTGCAAAGGTGTGCAGGTTAGATGGATTGGCCATGATAAATTGCCCTCAGTGTCCAAAAAGGTGAGGTGGGGTTACTGGGTTATGCGGATAGTGTGGAGGGTGGAGGCGTGGGGTTAAGTAGGGTGCCCTTTTCAAGAGCCGGTGCAGACTTGATGGGCCAAATGGCCTCCTTCTGCACTGTAAATTCTATTATTCTCCTCATCTCAGTCCTGAATGACCCACCCCGTATACTGAGATTGTGATCCCTTGTTCTAGACACCCCAGACAGAGGAAACAACATCCCTGTATCCAGTCTGACCATCCTTGTCAGAATTATGCACATTTCAATGGGATCCCTCTCATTCTTCTAAATTCCAGTGAATACAGACCCTAGCCAACCCAATTTCTCCTTATGCGACACTCCTGCCAGACTAGGAATCAGTCTGGTGAACATTCGCTGTGCTCCCTCTATGGCAAGTATATCCTTTCTTAGATAAGGAGACCAAAGCTGCAGATAATATTTCAGGTGGGATCCCGCCGTGATCCTTTACAGCTGTAGCAAGACATCCTTGGTCCTGTACTCAAGTCCTCTTGCAAAGAAGGCCAACACACCATTTGTCGTCTTAACCGCTTGTGTTGCTGCATGCTTGCTTTCAGTGATTGGTGTACAAGGACACCCAGGTCCCTTTATACATCAACATTTCCCAATCTATCACCATTTAAATAATGCTGTTTTCCTACAGAAGTCGATAACTTCACATTTATCCACATTATACTGCATCAGTCATTTATTTGCTTGTTTAAGTGCCTTGAAGCCTCTTATCATCCTCCTCACTACTCACATTCCCATCAAGTTTCATCTAATAGTCAACCTTGGAAATATTGGCTGGAATTCTTCAGCTTCTGGGATTCTCTTTTCCCAACGGCAGTGCACCCCCGTTCGCGAGTTTCGCAATAGTGTGGGGTGGTTTCAATGGGAAGTCCCATTGACAAGTGGCGGGAATAGAGAATCCACCACCAGCAAATGGCACGCCGCCAAGAAACACGCGACTGGAGGACTGGAAAATCCAGCTAATTACATTTGGTTCCCTCATCTAAATCATTGATGTATATCGTGAATAGCTGGGGCCCAAACACTGATCCCTACAGAGCGCCACTTGTCACCGTCTGCCACTTCGAAAAATACCTATTTATTCCTACTCTCTGTTTCCTGTTTACTAACCAATTCTCAATCCATGCCAATATATTACTTTCAATCTGATACACTTTAATTTTGCGTACAAATCTTTTATGTGGGACTTCATCAAAATCTTTCTGAAAATCCAAATACACCACATCCACTGGCTCTCCCTTATCTATTCTGCGAGTTACTTCCTGAAAAAATACTCCTGTAGATTTGTCAAACATGATTTCCCTTTCATAAATCCATGTTAAATTTGTCCAATCCCATTGATATTTTCTAAGTGTCCTGTTATTACATCCTGTAGCATTAGCCGACTATTAATGTAACTGGTCTGTAATTTCTTGTTTTCTCCTTTTTTCTCCCTCCCTTTTTTGAATAGCGAGGTTACATTATTACCTTTTAATCTGCCAAGACTGTTCCAGAATCTACAGAACTTTGGAGGATGACAACCAAAATGTCCATATTTAGTATCCTGAAATGTTGATTATCAGGCCCTGGGGATTTATCAACTCTCAGTCCCATTAATTGCTTTTTTTCAGAATTGCTAATTTCAATGGGCAGCACGGTGGTGCAGTGGTTAGCACTGCTGCCTCACGGCACTGACGTCCCAGGTTCGATCCGGCTCTGGGTCACTGTCCGTGTGGAGTTTTCACACTCTCCCCGTGTTTGCGTAGGTTTCGCCCCCACAACCCAAAGATGTGCAGGGTAGGTGGATTGGCCACAATAAATTGCCCCTTAATTGGATAAAATTAATTGGGTACTCTAAATTTGGGCAAAAAAAAAAAGAATTTCTAATTTCCTTCAATTCCCCCATGGTTCCTTTGCATTTCCGGAAAGTTATTTGTGGCTTCCTCCATGAAGACAGAATAAAGTAGTTGTTTAATTGCTCTGTCATTTCCTTGTTCTCTATTATAAAGTCTCCTGTTTATAACTGTCAGGATCCTACATAGATGCTGGTTTAGCACACTGGGCTAAATCACTGGCTTTTAAAGCAGACCAAGGCAGGCCAGCAGCATGGTTCAATTCCCGTACCAGCCTCCCCCAAGCAGGTGCCGGAATGTGGCGACTAGGGGCTTCTCACAGTAACTTCATTGAAGCCTACTCGTGACAATAAGTGATTTTCCTTTCATTTCATTTGTCTTCATTAATCTTTTTCTCTTTATTATTTAAACATACACATCTCAAGATCTCATCATTAAGATAACTAAAGAATCCCAAATACAACCTATCTGTCAGTGTTTGATCCGTAATCGGTTTGACACTCAAACTGATTCTATCTGAGGGAGGGCAGGCAGATAAATGAGCTCATGCTGTGTTAAAGGAGACTTGTCTGAATGCTCAGTTCCACTTCATGCTCCCTTCATTCCAGGTCATTGACACTGATAGCTGGTTGCCGAGCCCATTTTAGATTGGTTTCAGTTCTCTATCAGTAACTTGCTGTAATCTTGAGCTCATCCAAAACTCGTATCAAAAGTCTTGTTCCTGTGTTCACTGGCCTCTGTTGGCTCCCGGCCTAGCAATGCTTCAATTTTAAAGTTCTCATCCTTGTTCCCAAATTCTCACCCCACCCCCCACCCCAAGTCTCGTCCCTCCTTATCTCTGTAATCTGCTTCATCCCCATACTCTCCAAATTTTTCATGATGGGCTGAAGGGCCTCTTTCTGTGCTGTAAACTCTATGACTATTTTGCAGTCATCTAATTCAGGCTTTGGTTCAGGTTGGACGCATGGTTTGTACCCAATCTAATTTTACCCTTTACTGATGTCAGATTCTCTCTGCGCAGTTTAAAATTAAAATCAATGCTGGAATGATCAATGGGAGGAATAAACACTCTGATGGAGGGGGTAGTGAAACCCAAAATGCCGAGATTCATTTAATAAACAAGTGATATTACAATAAAATACATTAGGATCTCTTTGGCCTTGCTCATCCAGAATTATTGTGTTATTTATATTTTTTGGTAGTCATGGCTGTTGACCAGCTGTGGTTTTATTTTGCTGTCAATAATTGCTTCCTCTATTGATTGTGAAAATTGTCAGTTTTTGTTTAATGGAGAAGGCCATTAGTTGAAGTAAATTTCCATCCGTCACTTTCCTCAGAAATAAAACTCCAACAGCATTGCCCATTTCCCTGTCATGGCCATTCCGCTTTGTCCAAGTGTTCTGCTTCAGCACCATCAGGACAGGTGGAAAGGAGACAATTTAATCCAGGGAGGTCACCTGTGCATTATTGTGATTTATAAAACACCCAGTATCATTGCTGGAACAATTAAACACCCCATAATTACTGAGTGAAAAGGCACACTGCCCAGAACTCACCATTTCCACTGTTGCTCTTCGTCCCTTGCTGGTTGCAAATATCCTCTGATCCCACGGTGCTTTGAGCAGCTAATGACAGGAATGGTAACTGTGAGTCTCTTGCTGTCACACAGCCACCCAGCCAACACCCACTACTTCCTATCTATTTGTTCATCCACAACTTCACCCTCACACCTCTTTCTTGAAGGCTTTTGATGTTTGCACTTCAGTGTCTCATCTATTCATCAAATGTTAATCTGAGCTGTGTGTCAAAGAGCTATTCCACTATGGAGAGTATCCCAGTTGAGCTTGGCCCTATCCTCACAAATGTCCCTCGCTGCATGATTTAATCCTGTCTTGTTTCACGTCCTCCTTAGCTGAGAGAGCAATCATACATTATTGCTTTCCAAATGTCACCATTTCCCTCATTTCAGACAAACCTGGTTTACTCCTGTTCTGAATGAGTTCATTTACTTCACTGATCACTCCAACCCACACACTAACCAATCAAGTCAACACTGTCCCTTACCCACCTTCACCCAGTTGAAGCCTATTGCTCATCTTGTTTGAACCACCCTCGACTCACTCTCTCAACACTTTACTCTGACAGTTACCAATAATCCGAACGGGAAACTTCAGCTTACTTACTCCAAGTAGGTTCAGTGCATTTCTGAACACAGTCTGGGCACAGTGAACCCCTTCGCTTTATCAAAACTCCTCCTCTGTTGTTTCAAACTCAACGACACACAAAAGTAACACTAAATTGTTTCTGGACAGAATCCGGAGGAGTAAGGACAGCCTCTGTCTCAGCTTCCCACACCCACTAACACCAGCCCATACCAATCATCCCCAACACTAGCTCTGAGATCTGAAATACCTACTTTCTCCTAATCAGCTGTTTTAATGCAGATTCCGTTCAGCTTGGGCCCACCACGGGAATTTATTCACTCTGTACGATGCTTAAGCCTAGACGGAACGTCTCTAGCTGTAAGACACTGAACACATTGCCTTATTGTACCAAAGTCCACACAGGGAAAGAAATAACAGGATTTACTGCAGTTGAACTTTGTTCAGTTATTGTCAATGCGTCATTCAGGTAAATGAAAGTGAATTACTTCCCAATAGACTCCACTTTACAAGAACACAGAGCCACACCCTGACTCCTGGAATGGCAGACATTGTGCCAATTTCCTACAATAAGGGTGTCACGTGGCTTGGGCCTTGCGTGGCCTGTCCATTGAATAGAGGATCAACTTGATGCACGATCAATCACTACTGAAGCAGGAATGTAGTCCAATTGATTGAACAAGTAGTTACCCCAGCAGCTCCGGTACAGAATGACTGCTGTGGGTGAAACACAGACTCTTATGCTCCACCTGCTGGGCGGAACCAGCAGGCAGGTTCTACCACTCATACTACAGTATAAGTTACATCCCACTTAGGTACCACGATACCCCTAATATAGCCTACCACACAACCATAGTGCTGCCACCTGCTGTCCATTCCCTGCTCCTCAATCCCCACTGTTCCCTTTTTCCTGCTCCCTGCTCCTCACTGTTTCTCACTTCCTGATTCATTCTCTCTGCTCCACCTCTCTGCCTCCACTCTTTGCATGCTAATTCCTACCCCTGCTCTTTGTCTCCCACACCTCATCCCCTGTTTCCCATACCCTGCTCACTATCCCCTGCTGTCTACCTGATGCACATAGTATAGATAAGATGCTATACCTTGCCTGCTTAACTTAGACTTCCACAGTGGACCCATAATCATAGGATATATAGACATGACAAATGGTTTAGAGTTGTTCATTCTTGGTCTAGACTGATTGAGTTGATCACAGGAGCCACAATGGCAGCAGAGTCACAATAAAGGGAAAAATTGCCAGAGTTCCTGTTCTTAACTGCCATTCAGTACACAGGACGTATACCCGGTAAACAGTGTCGATGTAGAGTGTTTGAATTCCCAGTTATTAACTGAAAGAATCATAGAACATAGAACAGTACAGCACAGAATAGGCCCTTCGGCCCTCAATGTTGTGCCGAGCCATGATCACCCTACTCAAACCCACGTATCCACCCGTAACCCTTAACCCAACAACCCCCCCCTTAACCTTACTTTTATTAGGACACTACGGGCAATTTAGCATGGCCAATCCACCTAACCCACACATCTTTGGACTGTGGGAGGAAACCGGAGCACCCGGAGGAAACCCACGCACACAGGGGGAGGACGTACAGACTCCACACAGACAGTGACCCAGCCGGGAATCGAACCTGGGACCCTGGAGCTGTGAAGCATTTATGCTAACCACCATGCTACCCTGCTGCCCCTACATGTCACAATAATGTTCCAAACACAAGAATTAAATAAAGCAAGCACTTGAGTATTGCTGTAAAAAGAGACACAGTGGCCAGAATTCTCCAATATCCCGGTCAAGTGTTGACACCGGCATAAACACCACAGTGTTTCATGGCGGCGTCAACAGGCCTCTTGGCCCAGCGATTCAGTGGGCCACAGGGTGCCAGCACGGTGCCCGAGTGCTGCATGCTGTTCCGGCGCGGATAGGCAGCCCTACACTGCCGGCGCGGGTCCATGCATGTGCGTGGTAACCATTTCAGCCATGCTGGCGCCACGCAACATGGCCCGCACGGAAGGAGGCAGGCCCCCTCCAAATCGCGCGCACCCGTCGATCGGTAGCCCCCGACCGTGGGCCTGGCTATCATGCAGCCCCCCCGCGGAGCCTGATCGCCCCCCCCCCAACCAGGACGGCCACTGCGACCGCGGATCCGAGCTCCCGCCGTGTGGTACCAGGTTGGAACCACGCCGGTGATTCATGACGGGAACTCGGCCGGTCGACCGCGCACGCGCAACTGGTGCTGATTCTCCGGTCTCCAGAGAATCGCGTCCCGGCATCGGAGCGACGGGGCGGGAATTTCCAGCATCACCGCCGATTCTCCGATCCGACACGGGCTCGGAGAATCCCGGCCAATACCTTTTGTTTCGCACATATCAGAACTTTCTGCAAGAATACAAATCCAGGGGAGGCAACAAATTTATTTTATGGCATATGGTTTTTGAATTTCAGTGCCAATGTGATGCCAGGTATGTAAGCTAAGCATCCTAAAGATTGGTGGATAGTATCAAACATACGGAACTTTCTGCTAGCGATTTTCATTTCATTTCATTTCATTGTTTGTAGTGGGCAAAGTACAGGCAATATCCAACTAGCCCATGCTCGTAAAACCCATAACACAGTGTCCAATGTGATTCCGCGATTGTAAAACATTTGTTAAATAATCCTCAGTGTTCTAAGAATTATGCTGACCCCCATTCAAGATTATCAGTTTGGCTCACAGTGTGGCGCATTTTATGTGTACTGAAAGTAACATATATTATTGGACAAGACACTGATATTTGCAGACAGATAAAACATGTAAACACTGCTTAACCTGGAATGAGTGTTTTGGGCCAGGAATGTTAAGCATGGAAGAGGTAAAGGGGCAGGTGTTCCACCTTCTGCGATTGCATGGGAAGGTGCCATGGGTGATGGGAGGGGTACTTGGTATGGTGGAGGAGTGGACTAGATTATCTCGGAGGGAACGGTCTCTGCGGAATGCTGACAGAGGGAGTGAAGGGAAGATGTGTTTGGTGATGGCATCACGCTGGAGTTGACGAAAATGGCGGAGGATTATGCTTTGCATATGGAGGCTGGTGGGATGAAATGTGAGAACGAGCGGGACTCTATCCTTGTTCTGGGAGGGAGAGGAGGGGGCGAGGGTAGTGGCGCGGGAGATAGACCGCACACTGTTGAGGGCCCTGTCAACAACTGTAGGTAGGAAGAAGAAACACATTTTCGAAGCACCATTTTGGAAAGTGGCATCATCGGAACAAATGTGACGGAGGCAAATGAGCTGAGAAAAAGGGATGGAGTCCTTACATGGTGTAGGGTGCGAAGAGCTGTAGTCCAGATAGCTGTGGGGGTCAGTGGGCTTGTAGTGGATATTAGTAGATAGTCTATTGCTGGAAATGGAGACAGAAAGATCAAGGAAGGGAAGGGAAGTGTCTGAGATAGACCAGGTGAAAGTGATGGAGGGGGTGGAAACTGGAAGCGAAGTTGATGAATTTTTTCAGGTCCGAGCGAGAGCATGGCACGGCACCAAAATAGTCATCAATGTATCGGTAAAGGAGTTGTGGGAGGGGACCCGGGTAGGCCTGGAACAAGTAATGTTCCACATACCCCATAAAAAGGTAAGCGTAGCTAGGACCCATGCGGGTACCCATTGCTACACCTTTGATTTGGAGAAAGTGGGATGAGTTAAAGGAGAAGTTGTTGAGAGATAGAACGAGTTCAGCCAGGCGGAGGAGAGTGGTGGTGGATGGGAATTGTCCGGGCCTCTTTTCGAGAAAGAAGTGAAGAGCTCTCAGGCCATCCTGGTGTGGGATGGAAGTGTAGAGAGATTGCAGATCCAAGGTGAATAGAATGCGGTTAGGGCCCGCGAACTGGAAGCTGTCAATATGACGCAGGGCATCAGAGGAATCCCGGATGTAGGTGGGGAGGGAGTGGACTAGAGGAGCAAGGATGGAGTCAAGATAAGAGTCAGACCGGACTGTCTGCCCCTCTTCCACGGCTTCATTCGCAGTCAGATGTCCCTAGAGAGGGAGCATGTGGTGTCCGCGGACACACCTGAGGCCTTCCGTGTCTGGTGGGCACCGCAGGGTTGGATTGCTTTATCGACCCAAGTTTTTACATTTTGATTTAATGTTTTTAAGTTTCCGTTCCTCGTTCTTTTTGGGCTGAGCTCTTTTTGATTTTTAGGAGCGGCCCCTTTTCGTTGATTCAGTTAATTTCTGTTCTACTATTTAGTTGATTGACCCCAAAATACATCATGGGATAATCAAACCTGCTCCTGGGCCTGACGAAACTCGCCATAAACAGGTCCAGGCAGCGGACGACCAAGGGGGCCGCTCAGGAGTCTATCGTGTCTGGCCGTTTCGAATCCCCTTTGCCTGGAGGCCCCTTCAGCCTCGTCCTCAGTGATCACAGAGTGAGCTGAAGCCCTTCAAGCCACAGAGCTCCAGAGGATGGTTGCCGAGGTCATCCAAGGCAACAGGCTCAGCAGGCCGCTTCCACCCCTGCTATAGATGTCAGGGGAGCACAGAGAAAAAGCTGTTGGAAAAAGAAACATTGAGAAGTTCTGAACCATCAGTGCTTACAGGGTGCGCTGTGATTGTTAATACAGTTCACCCACACTTCAATCATGTCTGATGTGGTTTATTTGCAATATTCCTTAAGCTTGTACACCCCCAATTCCCCCATCATCTTTTGAGAGACATCCCATTTCCTTTGGAGTCAGACACCTGCAGGAAGGTGAAGGCAAAATTCTTTTTCAGGGTCCTTGTGAGCCATGTGCAAAAAGTCTCCCCGCACACACAGAGCCTTTGTCCTTCACACCCTCGCCTATCGCAAGGCATGAACATTCAGTTCGCCTTCAGTTATCCAGTTGAGCTGACCTGCATCTACGCCCACCTCAGATGACCCAACTGCAATGCACCATCCCGAAACCTCCACCACAAGACTCTGCATGGTGATGGTAACATTTGAGGTTTACTCGAACAACATCCCCCTCCCATACCCCGTCCCAACCCCATCACCCACACTCTCTTATCCTAACCATTCCCCCACACCAACCAGAAAGCACTTTTGACCTCCAAATGTAGAACACAGAACAGTACAGCATAGTACAGGCCCTTCGGCGCACTATATTCTGCCAACCACTTATCCTAATCTAAGATCAACCTAACCTACACTCTTTCAATTTATTGTTGTCCATGTGCCTGTCCAAGAGTCACTTAAATGAGTCCACCACCTTCGCTGGCAGTGCATTCCACGCACCCATGCAGGTGCCACGAAAAGGGAGGGTTTGGGCTGGTGTTTCTAACACTGGCTGACACAGCTGTCTCAGGGAACTGCAGACAAAGAAAAGTACAGCCCAGGAACAGGCCCTCCGGACCTCCAGGCCTGCATGACCATGCTACCTGATCATCATCACCACCTCTTCCGGCAGCGAGTTCCAGGCACCCACCACCCTCTGTGTAAAAAAACGACCTTCGCAAATCTCCTCTAAACTTTGCCCCTTGCACCTTAAACCTATGTCCCCATGTAATTGACTCTTCCACCCTGGGAAAAAACTTCTGACTATCCACTCTGTCCATGCCCCTCATAATTTTATAGACTTCTATCAAATACCGTAGTTCCAGTGAGAACAAAAGAGTTTATCGAACTTCTCCTCATAGCTAATGCCCTCCATACCAGGCAAATCCTGGTAAACCTCTGCTGTACCCTCTCAAAAGCCTCCACATCCTTCTGGTAGTATGGCAACCAGAATTGAACACTATATTCCAAGTATGGCCTAACTAAGGTTCCATTCAGCTGCAGCATGACTTGCCAATTTTTATACGGCCGATGAAGGCAAGCATGCTGTCTGCCTTCTTGACTACCTTCTCCACCTATGTTACCACTTTCATAGAACATAGAACAGTACTGCACAGTACAGGCCCTTCAGCATTGTGCCACCCATTTAGCCTAATCTAAGATCAACCTAACCTACAGCCCTTCAATTTACTGCTGTTCATGTGCCTGTCCAAGAGTCGCTTAAATGTCCCTAATGATTCTGACTCCACCACCTCTGCCGGCAGTGCATTCCACGCACCCAGCACTCTCTGTGTAAAGAACCGATCTCTGACATCTCCCCTATACAATCCTCCAATCACCTTAAAATTGTGTCCCCTCGTGACAGCCATTTCCACCCTGGGAAAAGTCTCTTGCTATCCACGCCTCTCATCACTTTGTACACCTCTATCAAGTCACCTGTCTTCATTCTTTGCCCCAGTGGTTTCCACAAACATGAACCAAGCGCTGGGTTGTGATGCTCCGCCCCCTCCAAATCAGCATCATCGAGACACGCACCACGTGCAGTCGCAACTCCGTTGGAATGTCATTAACAGGCTCATTCGCGATGCTCCACCTCCGAAGGGCCGAGTTCCCGACTGTGCAGGCCACTTGTGGTCTCAGCAGTCGAGAGCCTGGCCTGGCGGCTGCGGAGAGCAACGAGGGCGTGTGGACAGTGTCCGCCCTAATCCACCGAGAGCTATGCCGCTAGCCGGGGGACTTCTGCCAGGGCTGTGGGTCGGGGTGGGCAGGTACGCAGTCCACACAGCCGGCGCCATCTTTTCCGGCTCGACTGGTGCGTGTGTGGGGATGTAGGCGTACGCTCAGCTGCAGCTAGTCAGCCCTGCGCATGTGCAGCACGGATCCGGTGATTCTCCAACCATTTTCCGCGTGTTCCGCGGGAGTTTCACGCGGAGCCGGTGCTAGCCCCTCACCGGTAGCAGAATCAGTGAGGGTTTTGCACCGTTTTTCCCGTTGTGATTTGTACACAGTGATGTGTGTTGATGTTCTCTGTGTCAGTGTTTCTGTCTGTGTACACTCTCAGTCATCTCCCCCAGCTTTATATCTTGCTATAAATAAATCAGAAGCGAAACTGATTCTATTGGCTGTAAATGCATAAACCTTGGGACTGTATGCTTTTTTATCTGTTGCTAGGATATGTTCCCAATGTGATCCCTAGATATTGATCATTCTTCCCTTTCTAAAGTGAGGAGTTCTGTTTGACATAGTACACATAGCATTTGAGTGGGACCATCAATAATCAGTGGCCTTTGAAATGTACTTAATGTGACTACAGAGCCTCGCCCTGCTGCTGAGCAACTCCTGTCTTGACTCATGTCCTTCAATAATTTGTTTACCTCATTTAGGTTATGACCATGATATGAACATTGCTTTTCACCCACACCCTTAGTTAAACCCATCAGGGCTGTTGCACTCATTCACTTACATGCTCATACATACATTGATGTATATCTATGTACATCATCATCTAGGCCAAAATTAATTGACACAGAACAGAACTTAATAAAATGACAACCAATATTTTTTTTAAAAATGCAAATTGTATCTGACTAACTTATTACAGTTATTTGAGGGAGTAGTGGAAAGTGCCTATTAAGATAACGCAGTTGATGATGTGTATTTAGACTTTCGCAAGGCATTTGATAAAGTGATATGTACGTAGGCTTGTAAATTGAAGTCCAGGGGATTCAAAGGACAGTGACAGAGTGTAGATACTGTGGGATTGTTTTTGTTCGTCAGGAATCTAAAATCCGGGGGCAGAGTCCCAGGATAAGGGGCCTATAATTTAGGATTGAGATGAGGAAAAACCTCTTCACTGAAAGGGTTGGGAATCTTTGGTATCTACCTTAGAGTTCATTGTTTAATATATTTAAGCCTAGGTTTAGAAACAGAGGAACATAGGAATTAGGAGCAGAAGTAGGCAACTAAGCCCTTCGAGCCTGCAATCAGATCATGGTTGATCTCTCCTTGGTCTCAAATCCATCTCCCAGCTAATTGCCCATATGTCTCTCACCTGTTTTTTTAAATCAAAATATACCTTTCACTCATTCTTTATCAAAAATATATCTATCTCTTTCTTGAAACTGTTTCATGACTCAGATGCCACTGCACTATGGGGCAGTGAGTTCCACAAATACACCACCCTCTGCGAGAAGTTGTTCCTCCTTCTCTCAGTTCGAAATCTACCATCTCTCAACCTATATCTGTGACCTCACATTCTATGTTTACTTTATCAATCCCACTTAGTATTTTATGCACCTCAATCCAGTGAGTATAAGCCCAAACTGTTTCATCTCTCCTCACACGTCAACCGTTTCATCCCTGGAATCAATCTGGTGAACCTCCTCCGAACTGACTGCAATGTCACCACATCCATCTTCAAAGAAGGAGACCAAAACCAGAAGTGGTCTCACCAACACCCTGTACAATTGCAACAACACTTCTTTACTTTTATACTCTAGTCCATCTGCAATAAACGCTAACATTCCGGGCGGGATTCTCCCATGCTGCGCCGTATGGGAGAATCGGCATTTGCGCTTTTTTTCCCCGCGGCGCCGGTCTGAGGCCGTTCCGCCATTCTCCCAACCAGCGAGAACGGCGTCATCGAGATCGGCGCCATGACTGCTGGAGAATCACCCGAGGTACTAAATACGCCGATTCTCCGGGACCCCACAGTCGCCGTTCACCCCTGGTAAATAAATTTGTCAGCCAGTTGTGCAGGAGAACCGCACACACCAGGTTGACTGGGCAGCGGGATTCGCCTTCGTGGCCGGGATGCCGATGGTCTAGGGGGTGATTGATGGGGTGCACATCGGCATGCATTCACCCTCGGACAACAGGGACGTTTTCCTGAACAGGAAGGAGAACTACTCGATGAACATTCAGGTGGTCTGCGCCCATCGCATGAAGATAATGCACGTGTGCGCTCAATACCCTGGCAGCGTGCATGATGCTTTCATACTGGCTAATTCTTTCATCCCCGCTATTTCTGAGGGTCACCCCCCCCCCCCCCCCCCCCAACCCCCCAGCCCCCCTGGCTGAGGGGCTGGTTGCTGGGCGGCAGGGGTTACCCGTTGCGGTCATGGCTGATGACGCCTATACGGAGACCACAGACCAACGCGGAGACCTGCTATAATGAGGCCCATGCAGCAACCAGAGGTGTTGTGGAGAGATGCTTTGGCCTCCTGAAGATGAGCTTCCAGTGCCTGGACCGCTCTGGAGAGGCCCTGCAGTATCACCCCGGGCGCATAACTGTGGTCTGCTGTGTGTTGCACAACATTGCCCAACAGAGGGGCGATGTCCTGGAGGAGGATGCACAGGGGGAGCCCAATGAGGGCGATGCCTCTGCACATGAGAAGGAGGAAGATGGGGAAGGGGGGGGGGGGGGGGGGGGGGGGGCAGACATGACCTGGGGGTGGGATATGGCCGGGAGGCTGCACGACGATACCGGCTAGGAGAGCGAGCATGCGAGGCGTTGATCGCCGCACGTTTCACAAACTAGGGGGAGGGCATCGCTGAGCAAGGCACTTGCACCACAGATTGCGCACAACCGCACCACCCAGCACTTCCCACACCATCGCACAACCCTACTGGCCACACCACCACTTTCACAGCACCTTACACCTGCGGCACATCGTGAATGTTTTAACACAGTTGGTTGTGTCAGCGGGTGTGATCAGTGCCATGTGGAATGATGACAACCCGCTCTGCGATGAGCTGTGAACTCCGGGTTGCTAGACAACGTCTGACTCATGGCAATATCTGAACCCTCCACCTCGGTGGTCCCTGTATGCATCACGGACAATCCACCATATGGCCATGTGGGGCATATGGCGTTGGTGTGCTGAGGGCGACGGGGTGTTCGGGGCTGGGGGGAGAAATACACACCCGGCCTCACCGTTGTACAGAACTTTGACCCCAAGCATCACTCGGTCCCCCTCATGACCCCTCAGGCACTGGACGTAGCACAGAGGCATCTAAGTTTGGTGTAACAGTGACTTTAATCATGACATTCATGTACAAGTGCCCTAGACCCTACAACTAAGCTGTGCCCTCCACCAGTGCCAACTTATTACGTGTCTAACTTCTTGGCCTTACGGGCCCTACCACTACGCCTTGGTGTTTCCGCAGACGGTACAGCAGGAGTGGAGGCGGACTGCTGAGAATCCTGCCGTGCGACGTTGGTCCTTGTCGGCGTGTGTTTCCTGGGGCATCCCGGCTTGGATGGGCCAGCCTGCTTGCCGGGCATGCTGAATGGCGCGGTACCACCCTGCTCTGCCCACCAGATACACCAGGGACAGAACAGGGGGAGTTCAAGTGTTCCAGGATCTCCCTTGCTGGAGTCACCGGGACGGGCCCCAGAACCTCCTCCTCCCTCGGGGAGCCCAGTGGCCCCGGGCCTCACCTATGGGACGGTGATGTGCGCGGATACAGGCGCCATGGCACCACCGACACCTGGCGCTGCCAGTCCTGGAGGCCCGCTGTGGAATCGACCAGGGTCTGAACGTTCCCAGCGATGGAGCTCAGGGAGTGCACCATTCCTGCCAGGGACTGCGCAACCTCCCGCTGGGATTCTGCGACGCCATCCAGCACGTGGGCAAAGCCGCCGATGCTCTCAGCGATGGTCTGCTGGTATAGGGCCATGGCCTGCTGAGACTGGGCCAGACCCTGGAGCCCGGCGGCAATGTACAGCTGGCTCTGGCGCATGGCTGCCTGTGAGAGGACAGCCCTGTCCTGGGCCACAGATGAAGCGGGCACATCAAGCCCCAAGCCTTGCAGAACCTGACCTATGGCCGAAACCGTTGCCCCCATTGCCTTCCCCAGCAGACGCTATCCGTGTGGTGTCGGCCTGGGTGGCAGCCATGACCGACACCACTCCCTGCTCCTGGACGCGGATGGACACCTCCAACTGCGTCTGCAGATGCTGGAAGACGGCCGTCATCCCGTTGTCCACTCCCTGGGTTTCCAAATGCATCGGGTCTGTGGGTGGGTCTAGTAAGTCCAGGAACCCAGGAACCGTCTGGGCGGCAGCTAGGTGCTGGGTCTGGGCTGCCCTCCGACCGTCCATCCCCTCGGCTGCTCCTACCTCCACCTGCTGTACCGGTTAGGCTGTGTGGTGCGCACCAGTCAGTGACCCTGAAGCCTCATCACTTCCGTGCCCAGCCGAGGTGAGGGTATCTGCGATGGTGAATGTTGTGGGTGACAGCAGTGACGCAAACTCGAGCTCCTCATCTGTTCCCAGATCTGGGGTCTCCTGTGTCGATATTTAGACCGACGCAACTAGTCCGCGGCTCACGTTAGGTGCCGTGTCCGGTGTGTCCGTCGACTGTCTGGCCGTTCTCTGTGCTTCACTGTCCAGAGTCCCCGTCCTCTCTCCGTCACTGTCCTGCTCGCAGCCCTCTCCTCGTCCGACTCACGGCCATCAGTATTCTGACTGTCCGTCCTGTGTTCTTCCGTGTCATGTCTATCCGTCCTCTGTGCCCCGGCCTCAGAGGAGGGCCCCCCTGTCCGTCTTCCTTCCTTCCCCCCTCTGCTGTGCGTCCGTTGGGGCGGATGAGCTTGCAGCTGGATGGCAGGGGCTCCTCCGAGGCGTCCCTGGACGATCGGCTATTAGCAATGGGGAAGACAATGAGGCATGTATCGTTAGACACGCGGGGTCGGGTGTGAGGGGGTGGACGGGGCAGTGCGAGGGGGTGGAGTCAGGGAGGTTAGGGGGTGGAGGGAGTATTGCGAGGGGGTGGAGTGTCGGGGGGGGTTAGGGAGTGGAGGAGTATGTGTCACGGGGTGGGTTGAAAGGGTTGGGGGCAGTGGTAGTGGGTGCAGTGTGAGGGGGGGAGGTGACGGGCTGAGGGGGTGTAGCCAGGCAGGGGTGGGGCGTGGCCCGGGGGAACCCTTGGGGTTCCTCGGGGGAACCCTCGTGAGGTCGTGGAGCTTCTTTCGGCACTGGTCTCCAGAGCGGGGGGTGTGCCCCACAGTACTAAGGTGTGTCCACCTCATGCCCGCCACGCTTCACAGTGCCAGACGGGTGCCTGTGCCCACATCTTGGGCACAGGATGGCACTGCGCTCTTCTACAGCATCCATCAGTGGCTTGAGATCACAGCCCGGAACCTGGGAGTGGCACTGCGGGGCTCAGCCATCTCAATCCTTTGGGTCCTGTGCACGTATTGCGCACTTTAAATGACGCAGCGTGGCATCAGCCGGGCATTGCACGATGACGCTGCTGCTCTGGTACCACGCCCACCGTGTTTCACGCAGCCCCACTGCTGGCCCCTTTTCGGGGCGTGAATCGATCGTGCCCGCGGCCGTTTCACGCTGTCGTGAAACGCGACAGCATTCTCGACGGTGCGGACACTCTGCCTCAATATCGGAGAATCCCGTCCTCCATTTGCCAAAAGATTTCCGTAAAATATGTAAATAGAACAAGCTGGATTTGTAGTTGCCTTCTGCAAAAAAGGTTCTTTTTTGAGTATGGTAGTATGTTTTGAGAAAAGAGAAGGCCCAAAGCCCCTACATAGCCAGAGACTTAGCAATACCGTAGATGAACTTTGACTTCCCAGGAAATTTTGTAGTTGATGTCGTATGGGACTAATTTATAAGAACATAAGAACATAAGAACTAGGAGCAGGAGTAGGCCATCTGGCCCCTCGAGCCTGCTCCGCCATTCAATTAGATCATGGCTGATCTTTTGTGGACTCAGCTCCACTTTCCGGCCCGAACACCATAACCCTTAATCCCTTTATTCTTCAAAAAACTATCTATCTTTACCTTAAAAACATGTAATGAAGGAGCCTCAACTGCTTCACTGGGCAAGGAATTCCATAGATTCACAACCCTTTGGGTGAAGAAGTTCCTCCTAAACTCAGTCCTAAATCTACTTCCCCTTATTTTGAGGCTATGCCCCCTAGTTCTGCTGTCACCCGCCAGTGGAAACAACCTGCCCGCATCTATCCTATCTATTCCCTTCATAATTTTAAATGTTTCTATAAGATCCCCCCTCATCCTTCTAAATTCCAACGAGTACAGTCCCAGTCTACTCAACCTCTCCTCATAATCCAACCCCTTCAGCTCTGGGATTAACCTAGTGAATCTCCTCTGCACACCCTCCAGCGCCAGTACGTCCTTTCTCAAGTAAGGAGACCAAAACTGAACACAATACTCCAGGTGTGGCCGTACTAACACCTTATACAATTGCAACATAACCTCCCTAGTCTTAAACTCCATCCCTCTAGCAATGAAGGACAAAATTCCATTTGCCTTCTTAATCACCTGTTGCACTTGTAAACCAACCTTCTGTGACTCATGCACTAGCACACCCAAGTCTCTCTGAACAGCGGCATGCTTTAATATTTTATCGTTTAAATAATAATCCCGTTTGCTGTTATTCCTACCAAAATGGATAACCTCACATTTGTCAACATTGTATTCCATCTGCCAGACCCGAGCCCATTCACTTAACCTATCCAAATCCCTCTGCAAACTTCCAGTATCCTCTGCACTTTTCGCTTTACCACTCATCTTAGTGTCATCTGCAAACTTGGACACATTGCCCTTGGTCCCCAACTCCAAATCATCAATGTAAATTGTGAACAATTGTGGGCCCAACACGGATCCCTGAGGGACACCACTAGCTACTGATTGCCAACCAGAGAAACACCCATTTATCCCAACTCTTTGCTTTCTATTAATTAACCAATCCTCTATCCATGCTACTACTTTACCCTTAATGCCATGCATCTTTATCTTATGCAGCAACCTTTTGTGTGGCACCTTGTCAAAGGCTTTCTGGAAATCCAGATATACCACATCCATCGGCTCCCCGTTATCTACTGCACTGGTAATGTCCTCAAAATTTACTGTAGAATTGTTTTTTTTCTTCTGATTTAAATGGAGGACATTGCTAAGAAATGAATGTTACCTCAAGAGGTCATAAAGCTGCTAAAAGAAACAAAATAATAACAATAGAATCCACACACTACATATCTATAATGGCTGTGTAGGCCAGGCCTGGTCTCAGTTTTTCACCCCAGTGTGAGAGGGAATAGTTGTTGCTATAGCTACCAGCTGGTCACTTCCACAAAGCAGCCACCTCTTGGTTTTTATCCGTAGTACTCACACATGCTTAGTCTATTTTTTTTGAACTCGTGTGAACAGCCTGCACTTCCAATTCGTTGCAAAAGTGCAGCATAACTGACCTTGTTCACCATGCGCAACGTGAGGTGGAAACCGATACCTTCTCATCTGTCAACATGAGAAGCACGCGGAGTTTCCTGAGCATGAGCAATTGAGCCAAGTCAAGTCATACCACTGTTTACTGTGAAGGGCAAACTTGCACATTGGAGTTGTTGTTGTGGGGATGCGGGTAGAGGAGAGGGGGTGAAGAGTGATGGTCAGACTTTTGTGGGGGGGGGAGGGGGCACAGTCTTCACTGCATTTTAAGCTTTTCTTTTAATCTCTCTCCTCCACCACCCCCTTCCTCAGCTAACCCCCACCCTCCTTCACCTAAACATCTCTCCTGGGGTTTTGGGATGAGAGATGGATTCAGGAGAAGAGGAGCTATTCTCAATCAGCTGCTGGTAGCCAGCATGAAGCGACTGTGGTGAATGAGATTCACACGGCATTATAGTTACCAATGTCACTCTGTTCCAAGTATATATATGTATCAATATTGTAAGTGCAGTTGCACTACCTGACCACCAGGGGGAATAGCTCTGGGAGTTCTCGAGAGTTTGTACTGGGCTCCCCCCTTAGCTCCGCCCAGAACTCCTCCCCCTGGAGCTGCTGTATAAAGATCCGTGCCACAGAGTCAGCCAACCAGTTCACCGAAAGTTCAACGGCTAACAGGCTGGCTCTGTTGTAAGTATATTAAAACCGCTATTCTAATCCTACAAGCACGTGTCCGTAGAATTGATGGTTCCATCAATTTAATATACTTACGAAACAGTCGAAGTAAATCATGGAAGCAGCCCTCAAGCCCGGACGCCTAGAACTCGACCCGCAGGATGCAGAGGCTAAGGAAATTTTTTCCCACTGGCTGAGATGTTTTAAGGCCTACCTGGCAGAAGCCAGCACCGCTGGAACAACGGAGGAACAAAAACTCAGCCTACTGCACGCGAGGGTAAGCCACAGAATCCCCACACAGCTAAATCCGGCCGGTTCTTACACCGCAGCGCTGGCAATATTGGACAAAATGTACGTTAGGCCCATTAACGAGGTTTATGCACACCACGTGTTTACGACTCGCCGTCAGCGGCCTACAGAAACGCTAGCCGAATTTGTACGGGAACTGAACAATCTTTCTAATGACTGTAATTATCAAGCCGTTACCACGGCTGAACATAGGGAGCTTGCTGTGCGGGACGATTTCGTAGCGGGCCTTAGATTTAACTATGTGCGCCAAAGACTGCTGGAAAAGGGGGCCCAGGACTTAGATACTACTGTGGAGGCTTCTACCATTATAGAAGTCTCCTTCTGCAGCCTCACGTCGTTTCCCGCGGACCCCGCGACCTCATCGTGGACCCCCGACCAACAATCCCCCAGGCCTGTGCCGCACGGCCCCCCAGCTACTGCCAAAGCCAGTTACTCTGCTGCCCCAGCCAGCTACTCAGCTGCTCCAGCCAACTACTCAGCTGCCCCAGCCTGCCATTTCTGTGGCCAAAGCCAGCACCCGCGGTAGCACTGCCCAGCCCGATCCGCGACCTGCAGCAGCTGCGGGAAGAAAGGCCACTATGCCAGAGTGTGCCTTGCGAAAAGGGCCCCAGTTTTTAACTCCCCAGGAGAGAGAACAAATCGCTCCCAACACCAGGGGGCCCGCGGGGCTCAAAACGCTGCGGCCTAAGCCCCGACTCCGCCCCCTCCCGCCACATGCGATCCATGGGGGCCGCCATCTTTGCAAACTGCCACCATGCGGCCGGCCACGTGCGACTCATGGGGGCCGCCATCTTCATCGCCGCTCACCACGTGCGATCCACGGGCCCCATCTGCATCTCCATGCTCAGAAAGCTCATCTGAAGACTACGACTTCTCCGGGCACTCATCACGCGGCCCGCAACTCAGCGCAGCGATCCTGTATCAAGCTCGCCAGAACGTACCGACATCTACTTGACCGGACGCCCACTCGGAAGACTACGACCTTCCCGGGCCCGCAACTCAACGCGGTCACCCTAGATCAATCCCGCCCCAAGCACCTACGAAGTTCGATGGCGGAGGTCCAGATCAACGGGTACAGCACGCCATGCCTCTTTGACTCCGGGAGCACCGAGAGCTTTATACACCCAGAGCTGGTAAGACGCTGTTTGCTTCCTATTTTTCCTGTGAGCCAAACTATCGCCCTCGCTTCGGGCTTCCACTCAGTCCAAATCCAAGGACGCACCGTCGCTACGCTCACAATTCGAGGTGCTAGTTATTCAAAATTTAAACGTTATGTCCTGCCTGACCTCTGCGCGCCACTCTTATTAGGCCTGGATTTCCAGTGCAACCTCAAGAGCCTCACCCTCAGCTTCGGTGGGCCCCTGCCTCCACTCACTATCTGCAGCCTAGCCACACTGCGCATCGCCCCCCCCTCTCTTCGCCAATCTCACTCCAGATTGCAAACCAGTAGCTACTCGCAGCAGGAGATACAGCCTACAGGATAGGGTCTTTATCCGATCGGAGGTCCGACGGCAGCTCAGTGAGGGGATCATAGAGGCCAGTAATAGTCCTTGGAGAGCTCAGGTGGTGGTCATCAAGACCGGGGAAAAATTTTGCATGATCGTCGACTATAGCCAGACCATAAATCGCTTTACGCTCCTAGACGCGTATCCCCTCCCCAGAATTGCAGACATGGTTAACCAGATCACCCAATATCGGCTATTTTCCACGGTGGATCTGAAGTCTGCATACCAGCAGCTCCCAATCCGCCCGGAGGACCGCCACTACACGGCGTTCGAGGCTGATGGCCGCCTCTTCCATTTCCTCCGGGATCCCTTCGGCGTCACTAACGGGGTTTTGGTGTTCCAACGAGCAATGGACCGAATGGTAGACCAGTACGGGCTGCGGGCCATGTTTCCGTATCTGGACAATGTTACCATCTGCGGCTATGACCAGCAGGACCACGACGCCAACCTCCACCGTTTTCTCCAGACGGCACAGAAATTAAACCTCACTTATAACAAGGAGAAATGGGTTTTCCGCACAAACAGACTGGCCATCCTCGGCTACGTCATGGAGAACGGAGTCCTGGGCCCAGACCCGGACCGCATGCGCCCCCTCTTAGAACTCCCCCTCCCTCATTGCCCCAAGGTCCTCAAACGGTGCTTGGGGTTCTTTTCATACTACGCCCAGTGGGTCCCTCAATATGCGGACAAAGCCCGCCCACTCTTTAAGGCCACACGATTTCCCCTGTCTGCTGAGGCGCGCCAGGCCTTCAGCTGCATCAAGGAGGACATTGCCAAAGCAGCCATGCGGGCGGTGGATGAATCCACTCCCTTTCAGGTTGAGAGCGACGCCTCAGAGGTAGCTCTAGCAGCCACTTTAAATCAGGCAGGGAGACCCGTTGCATTTTTCTCCGGTACCCTATCCGCTTCAGAACTCCGACACTCCTCTGTCGAGAAGGAAGCACAAGCCATCATGGAGACTGTTCGTCACTGGAGGCACTACCTCGCAGGTAGGAGGTTCACCCTCATCACCGACCAACGATCGGTTGCCTTTATGTTTGACAACTCGCAAAGGGGAAAAATAAAAAATGATAAAATCCTTCGGTGGAGGATCGAACTCTCCACCTATAGTTACGATATTAAATATCGACCGGGGAAGCTCAACGAGCCCTCGGATGCCCTATCCCGCGGGACATGCGCCAGCGCGCAGATCAGCCGTCTGAATGCCATCCACGTTGACCTCTGCCATCCAGGGGTCACCCGGCTCGCCAACTACATCAGAGCCTGAAACTTGCCTTTCTCCAACGAGGAGGTAAAAGCGGTCACCAGGGACTGCCCGATCTGTGCGGAGTGCAAACCGCACTTCTATAGACCAGACAGGGCCCACCTGGTCAAGGTTTCTAGGCCCTTTGAACGTCTTGCGATCAATTTCAAAGGGCCACTACCCTCCACTAACAAGAACATTTATTTCCTCAACATCATCGATGAGTTCTCCTGATTCCCTTTTGCCATTCCGTGCCCCGACATGACCTCCCACACAGTCATTAGGGCCCTGCATAGCGTCTTCACCCTGTTCGGTTTCCCCAGCTACGTGCACAGTGACCGGGGTTCGTCCTTTATGAGCGACGAGCTGCGTCGGTACCTACTCGACAAGGACATCGCCTCGAGCAGGACTACCAGCTACAACCCCAGGGGGAACGGGCAGGTGGAGAGGGAGAACGCGACGGTCTGGAAGACCGTCCTACTGACCCTCCGGTCTAGAAAACTCCAAGTCTCCCAATGGCAAGAAGTCCTCCCAGATGCGCTCCACGCAATTAGATCCCTCCTCTGTACAGCGACAAATCAAACCCCTCACGAGCGGCTCTCTATTTTTTCTAGGGGCACTACCACGGGGGTCTCACTTCCGGCGTGGCTGAGGACACCAGGCCCAGTCCTCCTGAGGAAGCACGTCAGGGGGCACAAAACTGACCCCCTTGTCGAAAAGGTGCACCTCCTCCATTCCAACCCCCAGTACGCATTCACGGAGTTCCTGGACGGTCGCCAGGACACAGTATCCCTTCGTGACCTGGCACCCGCTGGATCCAGCCCCCCCCCCCCCCACCCCACCCCCACGAGGAACCCCTTACCCTGTTCCCTATGCTGCCCTGGCGCCCCCTCGCGCCCCCGATTCCGCAAGCTCGCCCCATCTGTTCCACGTGCCAGCACCAGCCCGCCCCCAGCGTCTCCGGTCGAGCCAGAGGTGTATGAAGTTTGGACGAGACCCGCCCCGGAGTCTGCCATCGTACTCCAGCTCTCAACACCCACCCAGCCACCGCAATAGGCTGCAACCCTGGTGCTCTGCAGATCGAAACGAACAATTCGTCCACCGGACAGACTAACTCTGTGAGCCAACACCACCGCTGGGGGTGAATGTGGTGAATGAGATTCACATGGCATTATAGTTACCAATGCCACTCTGTTCCAAGTATATATATGTATCAATATTGTAAGTGCAGTTGCACTACCTGACCACCAGGGGAGTAGCTCTGGGAGTTCTCGAGAGTTTGTACTGGGCTCCCCCCTTGGCTCCGCCCAGAACTCCTCCCCCTGGAGCTGCCGTATAAAGATCCGTGCCACAGAGTCAGCCAGCCAGTTCACTGAAAATTCAACGGCTAACAGGCTGGCTCTGTTGTAAGTATATTAAAACCGCTATTCTAATCCTACAAGCATGTGTCTGTAAAATTGATGGTTCCATCAGCGACATTGGCAGAAGATTGCAGGGACCCCCAGCCGCCAGTGTTCAGTGTTCAGTGAATGGAGCGCGATCCTTCAGGTGCTGGCGGAGGAGGAGCCTCTGCAAGCTGTAGTGACCAAAGTACACAAACATTAGAACCTTTCGTTTTAGAAGATGAGAAATCAAGATGACCTGAGAAAAGGCGTCTCATCGTCTGTCCATTGGTTTAACGACACGTTTAATATGACATAATCACAAGCAGAAATTGTTGCGTTGGATTATTGTAAAATACTTTTTTAATTAAAGTGCTTTAGAGGGAGAAAGAGAAAGAAACTGAAAGACCCAGGAATTTATTTTAAAAAAAGATCAAGTCCAGTTTAGTGCTTATAGTGTTATGGGCCAGGGTTTAGGGAACCCCAAAGTGTATCATGGAGTTCACCTGACCCACAACTTTTAATAGATTGTGATATGGGGAGCACAGGGCCCACTCTACAGGTGTGGTACAGCAGAAATGGAAAAGTATTTTTTAAAGCAAAGCAAAACTTAATTTTTTTCAGACCGAGGAAGCTTGCCATGTCCGATAGCCAGGCCTCTGACTTCGGGAGCTTTGAGTCCCTCCATGCCAGCAGAATTTGTCGCCGGGAGTGGGCAGCACGGTGGCCTAGTGGTTAGCACAACCGCCTCACGGCGCTGAGGTCCCAGGTTCGATCCCGGCTCTGGGTCACTGTCCATGTGGAGTTTGCACATTCTCCCCATGTCTGCGTGGGTTTCGCCCCCACAACCCAAAAATGCGCAGAGTAGGTGGATTGGCCACGCTAAATTGCCCCTTAATTGGAAAAAATAATTGGGCAATCTAAATTAAAAAAAAAAAAAGAATTTGTCGCCGGGCTACCAGGGAAGCAAAGGTCAGAATATCGCCTCTCTCCTGGACTCCCGGGTCCTCCGAAACCCCCAAAATTGCCACCTCTGGACTCATCACCACCCTTGTTTTCAGTACCCGGGACATAACGTCCGCGAATTCCTGCCAGTACCCCCTGAGGTTTGGACATGCCCAGAACATGTGGACATGGTTCGCTGGTCCTCCCGCACATCTGGTGCACCTGTCCTCCAATCCAAAGAATTTACTCATCCGGGCCACTGTCATGTGGACCCGGTGGACGACCTTGAATTGGATCAGGCTGAGCCTGGCGCATGTTGCGGTCGGATTTTCCCTGCTCAACGCCTCCGCCCATAGGCCCTCTTCTATCCCACCTCCGATCTCCTCCTCCCACTTCAGCTTCAGCTCTTCGGTCTGCGTCTCCTCTGCTCCCATAAGTTCTTCATATATATCCGAGACCCCCCCCCTCCCCCACCCATCCACTGGACACTACCCTTTCCTGGATCCCCCTAAGTGGCAGGTGTGGGAAGGATGGAATCTGTCTGCGTAGAAAGTCCTGCATCTGCAAGTACCTGAAATCATTCCATCTCGCCAGCCCAAATTTCTCCTCCAGCGCCCTCATGCTCGGGAAGCTCCCTTCTAAGAACAGATCCCCCATCCTCTCAATCCCAGCCCTCTGCCATATTTGGAACCCACCGCCCATATTCCCTGGGGCAAACCGGTGATTATCGCAAATTGGGCACCAAACCGATGCCCTCACTTCCCCCATGTGCCTCGTCCATTGGCCCCAGATCTGCAAAGCCGCCACCACTATCGGGCTTATGAAATACCGTGCCGGCGGGATCGGCAGGGGTGCCGTAACCATGGCTGCCAAACTGGTGCCCCTGCACGAAGCGGCCTCCATCCACCCCCAAACCGACCCCGCACCCACCATCCACTTCCTTATCAAAGCTATATTGGCCGCCCAGTTGTAATTACTAAAATTCTGCAGCGCCAGCCCCCCTTCCCCTCGGTTCCTCTCGAGCATCACCCTCTTCACCCGCGGGGACTTTCCCTCCCACACAAATCCCATAATCATTTTATTGACCCTCTTAAAAAAGGACCGCGGAGTGAAAATGGGGAGACATACGAACAGGAATCTCGGGAGGATTGTCATTTTCATCGTCTGCACTCTCCCCGTTAGTGACAGTTCCGAAACTCGACCCTCATTTGCTCCACCAACCGGGATAACTTCAACTTGTGCCACCGACCCCAGTCCTGCGCCACCTGTATCCCTGAAACTATGGGTTAAATGGCTGGCTTTGAAAGCAGACCAAGGCAGGCCAGCAGCATGGTTCGATTCCCGTAACAGCCTCCCCGAACAGGCGCCGGAATGTGGCGACTAGGGGCTTTTCACAGTAACTTCATTGAAGCCTACTCGTGACAATAAGCGATTTTCATTTCATAATGGACTGAACTGATATCTCTACGCATCTTCTCTACTGTTGTAGCACATATGCTTCACCCGGTGTCTATGCCTATGTATTTACATTGTGTATTTATCATGTGTCCTTTGTTTTTCATGTGTGTAACGATCTGCCTGGACTGTACGCAGAACAATACTTTTCACTGTACCTTGGCACACGTGACAATAAATCAAATCATTCACTGAATGTAATCGAGGAAGAGGGACGGGGAAATAAGCTGAGTGGAGAATAGGTGGGGTGTTGGGGAAGAGAAGGGAGGAGAGGCTGTCTGTCAAATGTGAGATAATTACTTTCCAACCTGTTTGCTTCTCCTGTGAGCAACAGCTCGTGAGATGACCACAGCAGTTCCAAACTGTAAAAACGTTCTCTTCAACCTCTTGTAGCGAGTCCTGTAGTGGACAAATTAACGCATGGAGTTAGAGAATGGGACAGTGGATACACAAACCTCATTTCCCACTGCTGTAAAAGTTAATAACTGGGGTCAAAGGGTAACACTGGTATTCCCAGAAAAACTGTTGCCAAATCTATAACCCACAATCCTCCGGGGAAGTCCGTACATTCAAAGAAGTACATTGATTCAGACCTGAATTAACTACATGTGGGGCTTTGAATGGAATGCAAACTGTGTTACTCACATCTGCTTCCACAACAGGTCTCTACGGATTGAGCCATATCTTTGATTTAAATATTTTTATTAAGAGAAATTTTCAATCACAGAAAATAACAAATTACACAACAATTACAGTTATCAACACCCCCACCCCCCGAAAAAACAACCATGACAAAGACTCAAAACAAACCCCAAAGTTGCCCCCTACCCCTGACATCTGACAGTGACCAGTTCCCCGAAATAGGAAATGAACGGCTGCCGCACCTCGAATAAAGCCCTCATGATGTACTTGACCTTTACTGAATGAAAAATCTCCATTAGGTCACTTAACCACGACGAAGCACTGGTTGGATACTGAGTCCTCCATCCAGGCAGAACTCGCCTTCAGGCTATTAGCAAAGCGAAGGATGAGCATTCGCCTGCCCCCCCCGTCTGCAGCTCCAGCAGGTCCAAGACCCCGAAGACAGCCACCAATGAGCAAGGCTACAATCAATCCCAACAATTCCTGACTTGGTGCTGAAGAAGGAAATCCAGAAGTTCAGGAGTTCAGGGCAAGACCAGAGCATGTGCGTGTTATTTGCTGGACCCTGTGAACATCCGCGATGAGTCATATCTTTAATTAATGTCAGGAGAACTGGATCAGTAGATCATTGGTGAGTAGTTGACTAAATTGGTCATTTACAACAGTACAGTCTGAAGTGCTGACTCACAATGAGGCACCATACGGTATCTTGAGGAGAGGTACGGTGTACTTGCAGACTACAGTCACTAGTGAATAGCATTGAGACAGAAAATTGAAATTCAATCGACCTGGAGATGCTCCCATTGATCATTTGAAAAGCAGGTGTGATCCCTGATTCCATCAATTTGTTCCAAAACTCCTGCTGTGCATTCCATCACTTTCAATGCAAAATGCATACTATTCATCCCATGGGATTAAGTGGAAGGCAATTTAACCCCCAACAGCAGCATTTTGCGACCTGAAGTATCTTACAGCAAATTAGTGGCACAAGATACTTCCTCAGCAACTTATCTGTTACCCTTCAGAAGGCTGTATCTGTCTTGTTACAGGTACCTCTCGGTAAATACCAGTAAAAGATATGTATAGGTTAAGTGAGTGAACAAGTAGTCGGAAGAATAGAAAAGCAGAATCTTTTTAAAGGTGAGAAGTTAGTAAATATTGATACTGTATCAGAGGGATTTGGGAGGAGTGCTTGTCCACAAGATACACAGTTATCATGCAGGCAGATTAAATAGTTAGGAAAACAAATGGTTAAATCAGCCTTTATTACATGGGCGGTGCAGGATAAAAGTGAGAAAGTAGCTGAAATTATATAGGATTTTGGTATGACCACACTTCAAGTACTGTGTACAGATTCAAACTCCTTATATAAGGAAATATATTCTTGCCTTAAAGGATATTTAACAAAGGAGCACTAGATTGATTCCTGGCATGACAGTGTTGACACAAGGGGAGAGATCGAGTAGAATAAGACCTCTGTTCTCAGAAGAATGAGAATTTTTGCGATCTGGGCAAGGGAGCAGGAGAGGCGACTGAGGGAGAATCCGTTCATATTGGGGAGGGAGTTTTAGGTATCTGGGGATACAAGTGGCAAGGGACTGGGGTCAGCTTCATAAACTAAATTTGCGCAGGGTGATTGAGCAAATGAAATGGGACTTCCGTAGGTGGGACGTGCTCCCGCTGTCATTGGCAGGGAGGGTACAGACTGTGAAAATAACAGGCCACCCGAGATTGATGTTTGTGTTTCAGTGTCTCGCAATCTTTATCCCCAAGGTATTTTTTAGGAAAATGAACGCGGCGATCTCGGGTTTCATATAGGCTGGGAAAGCCCCGAGGGTGAAGAAGGTCCTTCTTGAGCAGGGGCGCAGGGAAAAGGGCTTGGCCTTTCCGAACTTTATTAATTACTACTGGGCGGCTAATATTTCGATGGTTAGGAAGTAGGTAGTGGGGGAGGGGTTGGTGTGGGAACGGGTAGAGGCAGCATCTTGTCAGGGCATGAGTCTGGAGGCTCTGATAACAGCAACTCTGCCATTCTCGCCGGCTCGGTACTCCACAAGCCCAGTGGTAGCGGCAGCCCTGAGAGTGTGGGGGCAATGGAGGCAGCACATGAGACTGGAGGGGGCGTTGATGTGTTCACCAATCTGTGACAATCACTGGCTTGCTCCGGGGGGCGCTGGATGGGGGCTTCGTGAGGTGGCAGAGGGCAGGGATTGAGAGATTTGGGGATCTCTTCATTGAGGAGGGTTTCCCGAGCCTGGAGGAGCTAGAGGAGGAGTTTGAGTTACCGAGTGGGAACGGATTTCGGTACCTACAGGTACGGGACTTTTTCCGGAGGCAGGTTCCAAGGTTCCCTCGCCTCCCTCTAAGGGGACTACAGGTTAAGGTGATGTCTAAAACAGGGGTTGGGGAGGGGAGGGTCTCGGAAATATATAAGGAATTGATGGAGAGGGAAGGGGTCCCAATCGGGGAGGTGAAGCGGAAGTTGGAAGACGAGACGAGTTGGGGGGGGGGAAGAGTTGGAAGTCGGGCCATGGGGGAAGGCCCTGAAAAAAATCAATGCATCCTCATCGTATGCCAGGCTCAGCCTGATCCAATTCAAAGTGGCTCAAACGGCTCACATGACTGTGACCCAGATGAGTAGGTTTTTTGAGGAGGTGGAGGACAGGTGTGGTCGGTGCGGGGGAAGTCCTGCGAACCATGTCCATGTATTCTGGGCATGTCCGAGGCTGAAGGGATTCTGGCAGAGATTTTCAGATGTCATGTCAGAGGGCCTAGAAGGGAGAGTGACTCCGAGGTGGCAATATTTGAAGTGTCGGAAGATCCGGGAGCCCAGCAGAGACTGTGGTCCGGAGACGGATTTTGCTGGGATGGAGGGACTCGGAGCCTTCAACGTCGGGGGGTGGGGGTCAGCCATGGCAGAGTTTCTCAGGCTAGAGAAGATTAAGTTCGCCTACAGGGATTCGCTCGGAGGTGGCAGCCGTTCATCGACTTCTTTAAGGAAAACTGAGCGTCAGCAGAAGGGGGGGGGGGGGGGGGGGGGGGGGGGGGGGCGTGGAAGTGGAGAATAAGGGCAGGGAATTTAATATATGGGTAGCTAGGAGTTAGGGCGGGGGTAAGTTGGGTATGCTACTGTGGGGGTTTTGCGTGTGTCGGACCATTCTGTTATTCAGAATGTGAATTTGTTAAAATGTTAAAATTATAAATGCCTCAATAAAATGTTTCCTAAAAAAATAATAATCTTATGTTGAGGGATCAGCTATTTAGAATTGAGATGGTGGTGTTAGCGGTGATGTCACTGAATTAGTTAGCCAGACATCAGGCTAATGCTCTGGGGACATGGGTTCAAATCCCACCATGGTCCACTCGTTTTGTTCATTAAAATGGAATAAAAAGGGACTTTTTCCGGTGGCGACCATGGAGGAGTAGGTCGCACATTCGATAGCTCCCGCCTGAAACGGACTTTCGGACCTTTTTTCCTGACTTTTCTCGGACTTTATGCGATAGATCGGTGAAGTGGACAATAGGAATAAGAAGGATTCCCTCTCCAATGTATGGCTAATTGGACTAGAAGTGGCCGTGTGAAAAGACTTGGCCCGGATAGAGTGACGCAGTCGGAGCTGGTACCGCGGCGCAGCATGACGGAGGGTCAGGACCAGGGAGCAGTGGCTCAGTGGTCTAAGGAGCAGCAGGTCAAGTTCTTTAAGGACTGTTTCACTGAGCTGAAAAAGGAAACGCTGGACCCGATCAAGGCTGCGATCGATCAAGTGGTATTGAATCAGGCAGCCCAAGAGAAAGCGATACAAGAAATTGAGCTGAAGTTGTCCAGCTAGGAGGACTATCTAAGGTGGAGGTGTTGGATGAGTGCCACAAGAGAATGCAGGAGAAGTTGGAGGATCTCGAGAATAGGTCCAGGAGGCAGAACTTAAGGTTCGTTGGCCTCCCCAAAGGAATTGCGGGGTCGAATTCGGGGAGCATATGTGGCGAGCATGCTGGAGACGCTGATGGGGCCTGGGGCGTTTTCTCGGCCCCTGGAAGCGGACGGAGCACATCGAGTCCTCGCAAGGAAGCCTGAGGCGAATGACCCACCGAGGGCCATGGTGGTGTGTTTCCACTGTTTTCTGGACAAAGAACTTGTCTTGCGGTGGGCCAAGAAGGAGCGAAGCAGCAGATGGGAGAACAGCGAGACGCGCATCTATCAGGACCTGGGAGCGGAGTTGGCCAAGAGACGTGCTGAGTTTAACCAGGTGAAGGCGATCCTCTTCAAGAAGGGGGTGAAATTCGGGATGCTGTATCCAGCGCGATTGTGGGTTACGTACGAAGACCGGCACTTATACTTTGAGGCACCGGACATTTATCAAGAAAGCGTCTTAAAGGACACTTAAGTCTTGAAGGAGTTATGTGGCGGCGGTTTGTAATTTTTGTAATTCTTGTATCGGTTCAAATAAGACTGTATAGGGTTCTGGGTTAAGTATTGTGCTGGGGCAGTGGTTTGAGGGTGCTTTGGTTTTGCAGAAATTGGATGCGGAGGGGGGAGGGGGGCCCCGAAGTTGGTGCTATTCTGTGGGAGGTTGGGTCTGGTTTCAAGCAATTGTTTCTGCATTGGTTTATGTTAATTTATTTTACTTGAGGTTGTTTACTTACTGGGGGCTGCGATGTTTTTAAATGGTTTATGCATGTCGGGAGAGGGGTTCGAACAATAGGGAGCCAGACTGTTTGGTACCAAGGGCGGGGGCAGTCGGGGTCAGCATGGGTCAACTGACTCTCGGAAGCGTGGTGGGGGGCGCATATGTGCTAAGATAGCACGGTAGCATGGTGGTTAGCATAAATGCTTCACAGCTCCAGGGTCCCAGGTTCGATTCCCGGCTGGGTCACTGTCTGTGTGGAGTCTGCACATCCTCCCCGTGTGTGCGTGGGTTTCCTCCGGGTGCTCCGGTTTCCTCCCACAGTCCAAAGATGTGCGGGTTAGGTGGATTGGCCAGGCTAAATTACCCTTAGTGTCCTAAAAAAATAAGGTTAATGGGGGTTGTTGGGTTACTGGTATAGGTATACGTGGGCTTGAGTAGGGTGATCATTGCTCTGCACAATATCGAGGGCCGAAGGGCCTGTTCTGTGCTGTACTGTTCTAATTCTAATTCTAAGATGGTGTTTGACCTGGGGGGTTAGGTTTTGGGGGCTGTTGTGGAGGGGGGAGGGGGGAAGGTGGAGGCTGCTTCGCTAACAGAGGAGGAACTATTATCAGGGAACAAAAGGGAGGTCGGGGGCAGTTGCTGCTTGTGGGGGAGCTCGGGGAAGCGGGGGCGCGGGCTCTGGGCTGGCCAAATAAAGGGCAGCTCCCCCCCCCCCCCCCCCCCCCCCGGTCCAGGCTGATTACGTGGAATGTGAGCGGTTTGAATGGGCCGGTCAAAAGGGCTCGCGTTTTCGTGCATTTAAAGGGGCTGAAGGCAGACGTAGCAATGCTTCAGGAGACACATCTAAAGATTATTGATCAGACGAGATTGAGAAAGGGGTGGGTTGGTCAGGTGTTTCACTCTGGACTGGACTCAAAGACCAGGGGGGTAGCGATATTGATCAGCAAGCGGGTGGCGTTTGAGGCTGGAAGAATTGGCTCACATTTTAGGCTGGAAGAATTGTGGCAGAGAAGTGGGGTAGATAGATTATGGTGTGTGGGAAGCTGCAGGGTGTACGGGTGGTGCTTGTAAACGTATACACTCCGAACTGGGACAATGTAGGATTTATGAGACGGGTGTTAGGCAAGATCCCGGACCTAGAGTAAGATGGCGGGGGGTAGATCCGTGGAGATTCGAACGGCCGAGGGTGAGGGAGTTTTCATTTTTTTCTCATGTCCATAAAGTTCACTCTCGAATTGATTTTTTTGTGCTAAGCAGGGTGCTAATTCCCAAGGTGGCGGAGACGGAATATTCGGCGATTGCAGTCTCTGATCATGCCCCGCATTGGGTGGATTTGCGGCTCAGTGAGGAGAGAGGGCAGCGCCCGCTGTGGAGGCTGGATGTGGGGTTGTTAACGGACGAAGCGGTCTGCGGGCGGGTGAATAAGTCCATTCAGAATTACCTGGATACAAACGATACGGGTGAGGTATCAGCAGCGGTGATTTGGGAGGCTCTGAAAGCAGTTGTAAGAGGGGAAATAATTTTGATTCGGTCCCACAGAGAAAAGGTGGAACGAGCAGAGAGGGAGAGATTAGTGGAGGAGATATGCGGAGGCCCTGGACGCGAGGCTCTTGAGGGAGCATCGGAAACTACACGCAGAGTTTGAGTTGTTGACCACGGGGAGGGCGGTGGAGCAGTTGAGGAGGGCAAGGGAGGGGGGGGGGGGGGAGTCTACGAATATGGGGAAAAGGCGAGAGAAGCGGACAGGGAGATTGGGGGAGTAAGGAATACGGAGGGTAACATGGTCTTGGACCCAGGGGGGTGAACAATGTTTTTAAAGAATTTTATAGCAAACTATGAGTCGGAACCCCCGCCTGGTGTAGAAGGGATGAGGCAGTTGCTGGATCAGTTGAGGTTTCCAAGGATGGAGGAGGACCTGGTCGAGGGGCTGGGGGCCCCGATTGAAGCAGAGGAAATTGTTAAAGGACTGGAGGGCATGCAGTCGGGCAAGGGTCCGGGGCCAGACAGTTACCCAGTAGAATTCTATAAGAAGTTCTCAGAGGTGTTGTGCCCACTGCTGATGAGGACCTTTAATGAGGCTAAATAGACGATGTCGCAGGCCTCGATTTCGTTCATCCTTAAACGAGAAAAAGACCGGGAGCAATGTGGGTCATATAGGCCGATCTCGTTTTTGAATGCAGATGCCAAGCTGCTGGCTACGATTTTGGTCACTAGGATAGTAGACTGTGTCCCGGGGGTGATAGGGGAGGACCAAACTGGTTTTGTTAAGGGTAGACAGCTCAATGCTAACGTTCAGAGGCTTTTGAATGTAATGATGATGCCGTCAGAAGGAGAGGAGGCGGAGGTGGTGGTTGCGATGGACGCGGAGAAGGCTTTTGATCGGGTGGAGTGGGAGTATCTTTGGGAGACGCTGGGAAGGTTTGGGTGTGGTGAGGGCTTCATCGACTGGGTGTGATTGCTCTACCAGGCGCCGGTAGCGAGTGTGTGCACGAACCGGCTGAGGTTGGGGTACTTTAAGCTACACCGAGGGGCGAGGCAGGGGTGCCCCCTCCCCCCGTTGCTGTTCGCTCTGGCTATAGAGCCATTGGCCAAGGCGCTGAGAGTGTCAAGGAAGTGGCAGGGGCTGGTTCGGGGGGTAGAGCATCGGGTTTCGCTGTACGTGGACGATCTGGTCTCGTACATCTCGGACCCGGTGAAGGGGATGGGGGAGGTTATACAGATCTGGGGAATTTGGCAGGTTCTCGGGGTACAAATTGAGAATGGGAAAAAGTGAATTGTTCGTGATCCATGCAAGGGGGCAGGAGAGGAGACTGAAGGAGCTGCCACTCAGGATGGTAGAGAGGAGCTTTCGCTACCTGGGAATACAGGTGGCTCGGAAATGGGAGGCATTACACAAGCTCAACCTAACCCGGCTGGTGGAGCAAATGGAGGGGGACTTTAAAAGATGGGATATGCTCCCGCTATCGCTGGCGGGGAGGGTACAGACCGTGAAAATTATGGTCCTCCCCAGACTTTTGTTTGTCTTCCAGTGCCTCCCATCTTCATCCCTAAGGCCTTTTGCAAGCGGGTAAACAAGATTATTTTGGGCTTTGTATGGGCGAATAAAACCCCACGAGTGAAGAAAATGTTGTTGGAGCGCAGTCGGGGGGAGGGTGGTTGGCGCTGCCGAACTTCTGCAACTACTACTGGGTGGCGAATATAGCGATGCTTAGGAAGTGGGTAAAGCGGGAGGCGTAGACATGGGAGCGGATGGGGGCGGCGTCATGCAAAGGCACCAGTTTGGGAGCATTGGTAGTGGCACCTCTGCCGTTCTTGCTGGCCCGTTACTCCACTAGCCCGGTGGTGGTGGCGGCAATGTCCAAGGTGCTAGGGGCTGGTTTAGCTCACTCAGCTAAATCGCTGGCTTTTGAAGCAGACTAAGCAGGCCAGCAGCACGGTTCAATTCCCGTACCAGCCTCCCCGGACAGGCGCCGAATGTGGCGACTAGGGGCTTTTCACAGTAACTTAATTGAAGCCTACTCGTGACAATAAGCGATTTTCATTTCATTTTTCATTTCATTGAGGATCTGGGGGCAATGGAGGAGGTATAAGAAGGTGGAGGGTGCGTCAGTCTGGACCTCGATTTGCAATAACCACAGGTTCGCGCTGGGCAGGATAGATGGCAGGTTCTGAAGTTGGCAGAGAGCATGAATTCGATGGATAAGAACATAAGAACATAAGAACTTAAGAACTAGGAGCAGGAGTAGGCCATCTGGCCCCTCGAGCCTGCTCCGCCATTCAATTAGATCATGGCTGATCTTTTGTGGACTCAGCTCCACTTTCCGGCCCGAACACCATAACCCTTAATCCCTTTATTCTTCAAAAAACTATCTATCTTTACCTTAAAAACATGTAATGAAGGAGCCTCAACTGCTTCACTGGGCAAGGAATTCCATAGATTCACAACCCTTTGGGTGAAGAAGTTCCTCCTAAACTCAGTCCTAAATCTACTTCCCCTTATTTTGAGGCTATGCCCCCTAGTTCTGCTGTCACTCGCCAGTGGAAACAACCTGCCCGCATCTATCCTATCTATTCCCTTCATAATTTTAAATGTTTCTATAAGATCCCCCCTCATCCTTCTAAATTCCAACGAGTACAGTCCCAGTCTACTCAACCTCTCCTCATAATCCAACCCCTTCAGCTCTGGGATTAACCTAGTGAATCTCCTCTGCACACCCTCCAGTGCCAGTACGTCCTTTCTCAAGTAAGGAGACCAAAACTGAACACAATACTCCAGGTGTGGCCGCACTAACACCTTATACAATTGCAACATAACCTCCCTAGTCTTAAACTCCATCCCTCTAGCAATGAAGGACAAAATTCCATTTGCCTTCTTAATCACCTGTTGCACTTGTAAACCAACCTTCTGTGACTCATGCACTAGCACACCCAAGTCTCTCTGAACAGCGGCATGCTTTAATATTTTATCGTTTAAATAATAATCCCGTTTGCTGTTATTCCTACCAAAATGGATAACCTCACATTTGTCAACATTGTATTCCATCTGCCAGACCCGAGCCCATTCACTTAACCTATCCAAATCCCTCTGCAGACTTCCAGTATCCTCTGCACTTTTCGCTTTACCACTCATCTTAGTGTCATCTGCAAACTTGGACACATTGCCCTTGGTCCCCAACTCCAAATCATCAATGTAAATTGTGAACAATTGTGGGCCCAACACGGATCCCTGAGGGACACCACTAGCTACTGATTGCCAACCAGAGAAACACCCATTTATCCCAACTCTTTGCTTTCTATTAATTAACCAATCCTCTATCCATGCTACTACTTTACCCTTAATGCCATGCATCTTTATCTTATGCAGCAACCTTTTGTGTGGCACCTTGTCAAAGGCTTTCTGGAAATCCAGATATACCACATCCATCGGCTCCCCGTTATCTATTGCACTGGTAATGTCCTCAAAAAATTCCACTAAATTAGTTAGGCATGACCTGCCTTTAACGAACCCATGCTGCGTCTGCCCAATGGGACAATTTCTATCCAGATGCCTCGCTATTTCTTCCTTGATGATAGATTCCAGCATCTTCCCTATTACCGAAGTTAAACTCACTGGCCTATAATTTCCTGCTTTCTGCCTACCTCCTTTTTTAAACAGTGGCGTCACGTTTGCTAATTTCCAATCCACCGGGACCACCCCAGAGTCTAGTGAATTTCGGTAAATTATCACTAGTGCATCTGCAATTTCCCTAGCCATCTCTTTTAGCACTCTGGGATGCATTCCATCAGGGCCAGGAGACTTGTCTACCTTAGGCCCCATTAGCTTGCCCATCACTCCCTCCTTAGTGATAATAATCCTCTCAAGGTCCTCACCTGTCATAGCCTCATTTCTATCAGTCGCTGGCATGTTATTTGTGTCTTCCACTGTGAAGACCGACCCAAAAAACCTGTTCAGTTCCTCAGCCATTTCCTCATTTCCCATTATTAAAACTCCCTTCTCATCCTCTAAAGGACCAATATTTACCTTAGCCACTCTTTTTTGTCTTATATATTTGTAAAAACTTTTACTGTCTGTTTTTATATTCTGAGCAAGTTTACTCTCATACTCTATCTTACTCTTCTTTATAGCTTTTTTAGTAGCTTTCTGTTGCCCCCTAAAGATTTCCCAGTCCTCTAATCTCCCAGCACTCTTTGCCACTTTATATGCTTTTTCCTTCAATTTGATACTCTCCCTTATTTCCTTAGATATCCACGGTCGATTTTCCCTCTTTCTTCCGTCCTTCCTTCTTGTTGGTATAAACCTTTGCTGAGCACTGTGAAAAATCGCTTGGAAGGTTCTCCACTGTTCCTCAACTGTTCCACCATAAAGTCTTAGCTCCCAGTCTACCTTAGCTAGTTCTTCTCTCATCCCCTTGTAATCTCCTTTGTTTAAACACAAAACACTAGTATTTGATTTTACTTTCTCACCCTCCATCTGTATTTTAAATTCCACCATATTGTGATCGCTCCTTCCGAGAGGATCCCTAACTATGAGATCATGAATCAATCCTGTCTCATTACACAGGACAAGATCTAGGACCGCTTGTTCCCTCGTAGGTTCCATTACATACTGTTCTAGGAAACTATCGCGGATACATTCTATAAACTCCTCCTCACGGTTGCCTTGACCGACCTGGTTAAACCAATCGACATGTAGATTAAAATCCCCCATGATAACTGCTGTACCATTTCTACATGCATCAGTTATTTCTTTGTTTATTGCCTGCCCCACCATATCGTTACTATTTGGTGGCCGATAGACTACTCCTATCAGTGACTTTTTCGCCTTACTATTCCTGATTTCCACCCAAATGGATTCAACCTTATCCTCCATAGCACCGATGTCATCCCTTACTATTGCCCGGATGTCATCCTTAAATAACAGAGCAACACCACCTCCCTTACCATCCACTCTGTCCTTCCGAATAGTTTGATACCCTCGGATATTTAACTCCCAGTCGTGACCATCCTTTAACCATGTTTCAGTAATGGCCACTAAATCATAGTCATTTATGATGATTTGTGCCACCAACTCATTTACTTTATTCCGAATACTACGAGCATTCAGGTAAAGTACACTTATGTTGGTTTTTTTACCTCTGTTTTGAATCTTAACATCTCCAGTTTTATTCCTTTTGTTATTACTGGGCCTATTCACTGTGCTCCCCTCAGTCACTGTACCTTGTACTGTCGCCCTTATGGATTTCTGACTATGTCTTCTCTGCCTTGCACTTTTCCCCTTACTTCCTTTTGTTTCTGTCCCTGTTTTACTACCTTCCAACTTCCAGCATTGGTTCCCATCCCCCTGCCACATTAGTTTAAACCCTCCCCAACAGCTCTAGCAAACACCCCCCTAGGACATCGGTTCCAGTCCTGCCCAAGTGCAGACCGTCCGGTTTGTACTGGTCCCACCTCCCCCAGAACCGGTCCCAATGCCCCAGGAATTTGAATCCCTCCCTCTTGCACCATCTCTCGAGCCACGCATTCATCCTATCTATCCTGACATTCCTACTCTGACTAGCTCGTGGCACTGGTAGCAATCCTGAGATTACTACCTTTGAGGTCCTACTTTTTAGTTTAACTCCTAACTCCCTGAATTCCGCTTGTAGGACCTCATCCCGTTTTTTACCTATATCGTTGGTGCCTATGTGCACCACGACAGCTGGCTGTTCACCCTCCCCCCCCCCAGAATGTCCTGCAGCCGCTCCGAGACATCCTTGACCCTTGCACCAGGGAGGCAACATACCATCCTGGAGTCTCGATTGCGTCCACAGAACCGCCTGTCTATTCCCCTTACGATCGAGTCCCCTATCACTATAGCCCTGCCATTTTTCTTCCTGCCCTGCTGTGCAGCAGAGCCAGCCACGGTGCCATGAACCTGGCTGCTGCTGCCTTCCCCTGGTAAGCCATCTCCCTCAACAATATCCAAAGTGGTCTATCTGTTTTGCAGGGAGATGACCGCAGGGGACACCTGCACTGCCTTCCTACTCTTGCTCTTTCTTTTGGTCACCCATTTTCTATCTCCCTCAGTAACCTTCACCTGCGGTGTGACCAACTCGCTAAACGTGCTATCCACGACCTCCTCAGCATCGCGGATGCTCCAAAGTGAGTCCATCCGCAGCTCCAGAGCCGTCAAGCGGTCTAACAAGAGCAGCAACTGAACACACTTCTTGCACGTGAAGGAGCCAGGGACAGTGGACGTGTCCCTGAGCTCCCATATCGCACACGAGGAGCATGACACGGGTCTGGGATCTCCTGCCATGTCTTAAACTGGGTGGGAGATCTATTCATAGACGGGAGCTTTCCCAGTCTGAAGGCGCTGGAGGACAAGTTCAAGCTGCTGCCGGGGAATGGTTTCAGATATTTACAAGTCCGGGACTTTCTGAGGAAACAGGTATTGACTTTCCCGCTGATCCCGCCATGGGGGACACAGGACAAAGTAGTAACCGGTACCTGGGTGGGGGAGCGGAGAGTGTCGGATATCTATCAGGAGTTGTTGGAGGCGGAGGAGACCCCGGTGGAGGAACTGAAGGGCAAGTGGGAGGAGGAGCTAGGTGGGGAGTTAGAGCCGGGTCTGTGGGCGGACGCCCTAAGCAGGGTTTATTCCTCCTCATCATGTGCCAGGCTCAGTCTAATACAATTTAAGGTGGTACACCGGGCACACATGACGGCGGCGAGGATGAGCAGGTTTTTCGGGATAGAAGATAGATGTGCGAGGTGTGCGGGAAGCCCAGCAAACCATGTCCATATGTTTTGGGCATGCCCGAAGCTTGGTGGATTCTGGCAGGGGTTTGCCAAGACAATGTCCAAGGTGCTAGGTACGCGGGTGATGCCGAGTCCAGAGATAGCGATCTTTGGAGTGTCAGAAGACCCGGGAGTTCAGGGAGTGAAAGAGATCGACGTTTTGGCCTTTGCCTCCCTGGTATTCCGGAAATGGATCCTTTTAATGTGGAGGGACTCGATGCTCCTGAGTGTGGAGACTTGGGTCAGTGACATGGCTGGGTTTCTCAGTCTGGAGAAAATAAAGTTTGCCTTGAGAAGGTCAATGCTGGGGTTCTCCCGGAGGTGGCAGCCGTTCGTCTACTTTCTCGGGAAAATAAAAATGTCAGCAGTAGCAGCATTCTGAAGGGGTGGGGGGGGGGGGGGGGGGGGGTATGGTTAAGTGATGTCCAGAAGGGGTTTTAAGAAGAGGTTTTAAGTGCAATATGGTTAAGTGATGTCCAGATGGGGTTGGGTGGAAAATGTCTAGTTTACCATGTTGATGTTTATGTTATTATTGTTTTGTTTGTTATTGTTATAAATATTTTGCAAATGCTTCAATAAAAATATTTTTTTTAAAAAATTGAATAAAAAGGGCAGTGATTGTGGAAAAATCACCAGTTGTTGTAAACACCCACCTGGTTCACAAACTTTCTGTAGGGAAGGAAATCTGCCGTCCTTATCTGGTCTGGCCTGCGTGTGACTCCAGACCCACAGCAAGGTGGTTGACTCTTAACCGCCCTTTGAAATGGTCTGGGAGCCAATCATTTCAAGGGAAATTAGGCATGAGCAACAAATACTGCCATTGCCAGCGGTGCCACATCCCAGGAAACAATAAAGGAAAGAAAATTGTTTAAGAAAGAACAATACAGCACAGGACCAGGCCCTTCGGCCCTCTAAACCTGCGCCGACTACATGTCGTATTTACTCAAAGGGTAGTGAATCTATGGAATTCTCTACCCTCAGTTTTTGAGCAGCTGGACCCTTGACTTCCTCACCACAGACCGCAATCTGTCAGGATGGGCAACAGCACCTCCACAATAGTCCTCAACACCGGGCCCCGCAAAGATGTGTACTCAGTCCTCTACTGTACTCCCTAGACACACACGACTGTGTGGCAAGATATAACTCCAATTTGATCTATGTGTTTGTGGATGATATGACTGTGGTGTGCTGTATCTCAAACAACATCGAATGGCATGGGAACAGTGGTGTTTTACGATAGGGAAAACGGCGCAACAGCTGCACCGATTCAGCAACTCTAAATGGGCTAGCACCATCGCCACGTGGAACGCAACTGATTCCATGCAAACCTCACCTAACCCAAAGGGAATTTAGCATGGCCAATCCACCTAACCTGCTTTGGACTGTGGGAGGAAACCGGAGTACCCGGAGGAAACCCACGCAGACACAGAAAGACTGGGCAGGCTCCTCACAGACAGTGACCCAAGCCAGGAATCAAACCTGGGACCCTGGAACTGTGAAGCAACTGTGCAAACCACTATGCTTCCATGCTGCCCTTGTCATACGATGTGGAGCCCTAGAGCTCATCGCAGAGCGGGTTGTCATCATGCTCCACCCCATGGACCAGACCCGCTGTTGCTGCAAACCCAGGGCCCTCAGCTCATAACGCCGCAGGTATTTACCACGGAGGGGTGTGCATGTGGCGGTTTGGTGGTGTGGGAGGTGAGTGGTTCTGGGATGTGGTGTTCGTGCCCCTGGGCAGCAACCCCCTGCTAGTCGGTGAACCATGTCGCGATCAGAGCGTCCCATGTGCATTGGTTCTGGCACACTCGTTATGTGGCCTCCCCAACCTGCCCGGGCCCCATGTAATAATAATAGCTTATTGTTACAAGGAGACTTCAATGAAGTTACTGTGAAAAGCCCCTAGTCGCCGCATTCCGGTGCCTGTTCAGCATCCTACCCATTGTCCCCCTCGCCCTCCCCTGCATCCTCCTCGTCGGACACGGCCTGCCCTTCCTCCTCATCCCCCTCCTCCAGCACATCGTCCCCCTGCTGTGCTACATTGTGCAGAATGCAGCAGGCCACCACGATGCGGGCTACCGTCTCAGGCTTGCACTGAAGGGTCCCTCCAGACCGGTCCAGGTACCTTAAGCGCATCTTCAGGAGGCCGAAGCACCACTCGACAGCACTCTTGGTTGCTATATGAGCATCATTGTAGCGGGTCTCTGCGTTGGTGTGTGGCCTCCGGATAGGCGTCATCAGCCACGGCCACAGCGGGTAACCCCTGTCGCCGCCCAGCAGCCAACCCCGCAGCCGGGGGGGGGGGGGCCTCGAACATGTTGGGGATCACCGAGTGTGCCAGGATGAGTCATACACATTGACGGGTATCAGGCGCAGGCGTGCACGTTTTGCAGCTGGTTATCACAGACCAAGTGGATGTTCATCGAGTGAAACCCCTTTCAGGTAGTGTGGAGTGGCCTGTTATCCGCCGGTGCCCATAGGGTGACATGTATTCCGTCGATCACCCCCTGGACCGGGGCATCCCAGTGATGGCAGCGAACCTTATTATCCGGGCATGCTGTTGGGCTCGGTCCACATGGAACTAGATGTACCGATCCACCTGGGCATATAGGGCTTCCGTGATGGCACGGATGCACCTGTGCACCGATGTCTGTGAGATCCCAGACAGGACCCCACTCAGCGACTGGAAGGACCCCGTCGCATAAAGGTTCAAGGCGACCATCGATGGTCACCGGGAGCGGGTGTCTTCCCCCATATCCCTGCGGTGCCAGGTGCGCCATCATGGCAGATGTGTCGCCCTGTCTCTCTGCTCATCCACAGTCTCCATTGGCATGCCCGGTCCGGCAGGTCCTTAAATGACATGCGGCGCCAGTACACGCAGGGCCTCATGTGGCGCCTCCAAGGCACTGTCTCCTCAGCCTGTTGGGCAGCCGGTCCTCCAGCCTGTGTGCCCCACCTGCCCCTCTGCAGCCCGGTCGTCTGCGCCCCGTTCCTCAGCTGCAGCTTCCCCCTCCTCTCTGGGCAGTCCCCGCTCACGTGGCCGCAGGATCTCGCAGGCTGTGGCCATCACCACAACAGCCAGCATTGAAGGTTGATGCCCAAATGCCATTGTCTGCAGCGGGTGGAAGGCCAACATGTTAGCATGGCACACACTCCCATGTCCAGCTAGGTTCCATGAGCTTTACGTCGGTCCCGGTTGGCACTGCGGGCCCAGCCCACGCATGACCACCCCCTCGCACCCCGACCCTGTTGGTAACCCCGGTCCTGGTGCTCTCTCTTCTGCCAGGGGTACCATTGGCTGGCACTACCCTCACTGGGGTGCCTTGGGTGTGGCACTGGGTGGTCCTCCGGTGGGTGGCTACTGGTTGGGCGGGGTTTTCGGGGCCGGCGGGGGCACGCTTTGGCGGATGGTGGGTGCGGGGGTGAGCGCATCCATACGGCTGGTGCCACTGTGTAGAACCAGGGGCAGGGGTGGGTGGTTAGTTGGCGCGCAGCAGTATGGCCGCCGTAATGGCGGTTGGTGCCCGCGTCTGCCCCAATCTCGTAGGGGGCACCCCGGCTGCTCGGCCTGCCCTCCCCTCCCCCCAGCCCTGTAAGGCCCCATCCCCCCCCCCCCCCCCCCCCCACGGCCGGTGTCCGGGCTGGCAGCCTGCGGTCACTCAACGCCATTTCCTACCTCCTCTCACTTACTCGCTCAGCAGCCAGGATGCCAGGTTCACGATTTGTGAGAGCACATGTGAACCACGCCATCGGGAAATCAGCCCATCGGAGGCCCCGGAGAGTAGGGTTCAGACCCGCTCGTGATGTGCCTCCGGTACTTTAACCCTATGCGGCGAGCGACCCATTTACGCTATTTTTGGTTCGCCGGAGCATCCCGATTTTGGGTCAAACAGGCACCTACCGCGATTTTGGCGTCAAAAGCTATTCTCCGCCCAATCAGGTTTCATGAATTCGCATCGGCAAACAGAGAATCCCACCCGTAGTCACTGGATTGATAACTCAGAGACAAAAACAGAAAATACTGGACAGGTAATCTCAACAAGTCTGATAGCATCTGTGTTGAGAGAAGGGAGCTAACGTTTCGAGTCAGGATGACTCTTTGTGCTCGATTGAACCAAATGGGAACAAAGTCCCATAGTGGACGCGTTTAGCCGCATGTCCGCTGGCTTTCGCAGTGCCAAGATACACATGGCTATGCAATGTGACTCACATTGGATAAGGAGTCTCAGCGGGGAATGCTCAGCTGAGGCACACATTGCCCGGTTTGTACATTGGGGAGCTCCGCTTGCCGGAACCCCCCACTGTAGCGAGAGATCGGGACGTCATTTATAAATGGTGTCCCCCAAAGCAATCGCTAACCACCCCAGCTCAAATGCTCCCCCCCACCCCCGCAGCTCCCAACACCTACACAGGGCACTATCGCACGCATGCAAAAAATGCCAGGTTGGCAGCTTGGCACTGCCATAGAAAAATTAAGGGTGGAAAAGGGTTGATAGCACTCATTCTGCCTGGGTGCACATTCCTAACTTGTTTAATGAAAAATTTAAAACAGACGACAGCTCTGCCTTCAACACCATTATCCTGACAAGACTAATAACCAAACTCCGCAACCTTGGATTTGACCCCTCCCTGTGCAGATGGATCCTTGACTTCCTCACCACAGACCGCAATCTGTCAGGATAGGTAACAGCACCTCCTCCACAAAAGTCCTCAACACCGGGCCCCGCAAAGATGTGTACTCAGTCCTCTACTGTACTCCCTAGACACACACGACTGTGTGGCAAGTTATAACTCAAATTTGATCTATGAGTTAGCGGATGATATGACTGTGGTGGGCCGTATCTCAAACAATGACGAATGAGACTACAGAAGAGAGATAGATCACTTAGTTGCATGGTGTATCGAAAACAACGGGTGGGATTCTCCAACCCCCCACCTGCTGGGAGAATAGCCGGGGGTCGGCGTGAATCCCGCCGCTGCCGTCCACCCAATTCATCCCGCCCCCCAGAAACCGGCCCGGTGTGAGTCGCGCCGCCCGCCTCGGTGAATGGTGGGGTCCGGCGCGAATCAATGGGCGCCGGGGCCGCCCGAATTCTCCGGCCCACGATGGGCCGAAGTCCCGCCCGCCTGCAGCCAGTCCCGCCGGCGTAAATCAGAGTAGGTCCCTTACCAGCGGGACCTGGAGACGCGGATGGGCTCCGGGGTTCCTGGGGGGGGGTCGCAGGGGGATCTTGCCCCGGGAGGTGCCCCCAAGGTGGCCTGGCCCGCGGTCGGGGCCCACCAATCCGCGGGCGGGCCTGTGCCGTGGGGGCACTCTATTCCTTCCGCATCTGCCGTTGTGGTCCTCCGCGATGGTCGATGCGGAAGTGAATCCCTGTGCGAATGCGCAGGGTGACGCCAGCACATGCTGGCCAGCGGAGGCCCTTTGACGCCAGTTGGCGTGGCGCCAAGCCCCTATCCCGCCATCTCTAATTCCTACGGAAGCTAAAGAAATCCAGCATGCCTGCATCGACTCTCACAAACCTCTACAGATGTGCCATAGAGAGCATCCTATCTGGCTGCATCACAGTCTGGTGTGGCAACTGCTCAGCCCAAGATCGCAAGAAACTGCAGACTGTGGTGAACCCAGCCCAATGCATCACACATACTTGCCACCTGTACATTGATTCTGTATAAACCTCTCGCTGCCTCAGGAAGGCAGACAGCATTGACAGAGACCCCTCACACCCAGGCTTTGCCCTCTTCCAGACCCTTCCATCAGGCAAACGATACTGAAGTCTGAAGACCCACACGTCCAGACATAGGAACTGCTTCTTCCTCACAGCTGCTAGACTTCTCCACGACTCTGCCTCGGACTGATCCATACCCTGTAAGAACACTATTCACGACGCCCCATGCTGCTCTTGCTTGCTATTTGCTTTGTTTGGCCTTTGTTCCACACACTGTAACCAATCACTGTTTGTCGATGTACCATTTGTTAATGTTCTCTGTTGATTATTCTTTTTATCTACTATGTACGTACTTGTACGTTCCCTTGGCTGCAAAAAAATACTTTTCACTGTACTTTGGTACACGTGGCAATAAATCAATCAATCAAACCAATATAAACAATATTCTTGCCCACGTAACCACACTCTGTATCAATGTTACCTGATTTTTGTACGTTAGCAGAGTCAGCTCCAGAGATCTATCTCTGAAGCTGGGCTCTCCCAACACGTTGGTCAATAAATGATCTTTTTGTGCCTGAGACTCGTCAAGTTATGTCATGAGAAAGAGAAAAACCACAACCCCAGCAATAAGAACATAAGAACAGAAGAACTTTGAGCAGGAGTAGGCCATTTGGCCCCTCGAGCCTGCTCCGCCATTCAATTAGATCATGGCTGATCTTTTGTGGACTCAGCTCCACTTTCCGGCCCGAACACCATAACCCTTAATCCCTTCATTCTTCAAAAAACTATCTATCTTTACCTTAAAAACATGTAATGAAGGAGCATCAACTGCTTCACTGGGCAAGGAATTCCATAGATTCACAACCCTTTGGGTGAAGAAGTTCCTCCTAAACTCAGTCCTAAATCTACTTCCCCTTATTTTGAGGCTATGTCCCCTAGTTCTGCTGTCACCCGCCAGTGGAAACAACCTGCCCGCATCTATCCTATCTATTCCCTTCATAATTTTAAATGTTTATATAAGATCCACCCTCATCCTTCTAAATTCCAACGAGTACAGTCCCAGTCTACTCAACCTCTCCTCATAATCCAACCCCTTCAACTCTGGGATTAACCTAGTGAATCTCCTCTGCACACCCTCCAGTGCCAGTATGTCCTTTCTCAAGTAAGGAGACCAAAACTGAACACAATACTCCAGGTGTGGCCTCACTAACACCTTATACAATTGCAACATAACCTCCCTAGTCTTAAACTCCATCCCTCTAGCAATGAAGGACAAAATTCCATTTGCCTTCTTAATCACCTGTTGCACCTGTAAACCAACCTTCTGTGACTCATAATAGAATCATAGAATTTACAGTGCAGAATGAGGTCATTCGGCCCATTGATTCTGCACTGGCCATTGGAAAGAGAACCCTACTTTTATTTTTTATTATTTTAAAAATATATTCAGAGTACCCAATTAATTTTTTCCAATTAAGGGCAATTTAGTGTGGCCAATCCACCTAGCTTGCACATTTTTTGGGGTTGTTTAGGCGAAGCCCACGCAAACATGGGGAGAATGTGTAAACTCCACACGGACAGTGACCCAGAGCCAGGATCGAACCTGGGACCTCGGCGCCGTGAGACTGCAGTGCTAACCCACTGCGCCACCGTGCTGCCTTCAGAGAACCCTACTTAAGACCATGCCTCCACCCTATCTGTCACCCAGTTACCCTATCTAACCTTTTGGATACTAAGGGACAATTTAGCATGGGCAATCCACACAACCTGCATATCTTTGGACTGTGGGAGGAAACCGGAGCACCCGGAGGAAACCCATGCAGACACGGGGAGAAAGTGCAAACCCCACAAAGACAGTCACCCGAGGCCAGAATTGAACCCGGGACCCTGGTGCTGTGGGGCAGCAGTGCTAACCACTGTGCCACCATGCCGCCCATAGGTCTTCCCTCTGCAATCTGCAAAGGCCTAGCAAGCCACTCAGTTCATGTCAATTAGGGGTGGGAAACAAATGTTGGCCGTGCCTGTGGTTCCCACATACCATAGAAGTATAAAGGAAACAACTGTGCAGGACAGTGGAGTGGACGTAGATCAGTCAATGCCTTGTTGAATGGTGGATCGGGCTTGAGGGCCAAATGCTACTACTCTTTACGTTTCTTTGGCAAGGCTGACCACCAGTGTTCTCTGGGGCCAAGAATATGTCGGTTTGGCTGATAAAGCCCGCCTTTCAATGAATTGATAAAAGTACCTAATGACAGGGAGCGCATCACACTTGAATATCTTACACACATCAAGCTCATAGATGGTGCAAAAGACTCTGACCTGGCCTGATGTCCCCTGATGTGAGATTGAATAAGAACGATCTTCTGTCTGAAGATCTGGAAGTTCTTCCTGTTGATGAAACCACGGATGTTTTTCTGAATGGTGAGAGCCGCCCAGTTCTGGGTCTTCCGCCAACAATTCTCCAACTGATCGAAAACCTTCTTCTTCAGAAACACCTGAGAAAACAATAGACAGAGTTCCGTTAGCATGCCTCACTATATCCCAATAGATTGGCCGCACCCTCACTCTACCACTCTGCAGCAATCAGTCTTTTATGAATAATTCCTCAACATAACCCACGTTCCCCAGTATATATTATCTTTGAAGGTTCTACATATCCCGCTGATCCCGAATGCATATGCAGTTCCAAAGCATGCATTCTCTGCATATCTTGCTGCTATCCAGGGTGACACCCAACAAATATCCTACCACTCTCCAGTGTTGACCATCGAACCATCCCTCCATTCCTGGTAAATATCTCCTGTTTACCGGTACACAATTCCATTGGAAGTGTGGAATTGTTGTGCTGTGGTTTGGACTGCTGCCTCACAGCACCAGAGACTGGGTTCAATTCCAACCATGGGTGATTGTGTGTGGTTTGCACATTCTTCCCTGTGTCTGCATGAATTTCACCCGGCTGCTCCGGTTTCTTCCCACAGTCCAAAGATGTGCAGGTTAGGTGGATTGGCTTTAGCATCCAAAGGTTAGGTGGGGTTACAGGGATGAAACGAGGGAGTGGGCTTAGGTCGTGTGCTCTTTCGGAGAGTCAGTGTCGACTCGATTGACTGTATAGCCTTATTCTCCACTTTAGGGATTCTATGGTTCATAGAATTCCTACAGTAAGGTCAGCTAGGGGTGGTGCAGTGGGTTAGCCCTACTGCCTCACAGCGCCGAGGTCCCAGGTTCGATCCCGGCTCTGGGCCACTGTCCGTGTGGTGTTTGCACATTCTCCTCTTGTTTGAGTGGGTTTCGCCCCCCACAACCCAAAAGATGTGCAGGGTCGGTGGATTGGCAATGCTAAATTGTCCCTTAATTGGAAAAAATGAATTGGGTACTCTAAATTTATTTTTTTTTAAAAATCCCTACAGTGCAGAGGAGGCCATTCAGCCCATTGATTCTGAACCTAGACCCAATCCCCCATCTTGCAACCCCTTATAGGGGCAATTTTGCATATCAAATCCACCTAACGTGCACTTCTTTGGACTGTGGGAGGAAATCGGAGCACCCGGAGGAAACCCACGCAGACACGGGGAGAACGTGCAGTCTCCGCACAGAGTTGTCCTAGGTCAGAATCGAACCCGGGTCATTGGCGCTGTGAGGCAGCAGTGCTAACCACTGTGCCAACATGCCGCCCCAGGTTCTATGATAAGTGTCAATAATCTAATTACCTTGGTGAGTCCAAGCTGATAGGAGCCTAAAGTTCCTTCAGTGATCGTCTCCAGAATAGAAGAACAGAGCTCACTGTCCGAGGAAGTCTCCTTATTCCACTTCAGTAAGATGCTGTACCTGCAGTTGGGGTAGAAAAGGACATGGAGGATGTGGGGGCAGCACATTTCCCCATTTCCACATTTTCTCAAAATTCTGCTGGGTATCTTTGAAGCTACTTGGTGACTATGAATTGCATTTCCGAAAATTGGCAGTCTTTTGTTTTAATGTCCCAGAGTTCCTAATTTGCAATTTGTTTTGTTGGATGGGGAATTCTTTCTCCAATGAATCTGTAGCAGAAACAAAAGTATTTTGTCGAAGATTTAAATGGGTTATGCTCACTGCCTGGTTAGCAATGTGCTGGAGTGGACCTGCTGGACAACCTGTTCAATATTCATCCCTTGCATTCCAAAGGAATGAGATTTTGGGAGTATTCAACAACATGTGAGTCGCCCCATCAAATTACTTTGCGACCACCAAACATTACCTCTGTTTTCTCTTTGCCACTCATTGTAGAGTAAAAGGTTAATATCAGCAGCACTTGACACTGACGTAACCACGAATGAAACTATGATGCAATAACACATGATTAAGTAACTGAGATTTGGAGAGAAGTTGAAGTACAATCTTATGTACAGTTACTGAAATGTACATAGATCTATAAATAAACAAGGATATTTTTTACGGACTTCCGGTGGTGGCTATGGTGTGAGGGGTCACACACAGGGCATCTCCGCTTGAAGGCACAGAAAAGAGCTCTTTTTACCCGATATTGGATGGAATTTTGATGAAAAGGTGTAGATGAATGTTGGAGGAGTAGTTTTCCTCGGGAGTGCTAGGTCCGCTGGTTACCTAACCCGGCAGAAAACAGTGAGAGGTTTGACTGAAGAGTTGTGCTGCAGGCTTGTGCTGCAGTAGTCACAGTGAACATGCAGGAGGGGGAAGGGCTGATGCAAGCTGGAAGGCCCCGGCTGGAATTGATGGTGTCTATTAAGGCAAAATTCCAGCAGCAGAGGAGGGAAATGTGGGAGGATCACTCGATGGCCTTTGAAGGAGCTGTGGCACCCCTGAAGAGTTCTTTGGAGCGGATGGAGAGGTGTTTTGAGGTGCAGGGGTCACAGATTCGGGAGATTGAAGGAGTGATCTCGGACCACAGCGATCGTGTGGTGGCTCTGGAGGCGAAATGGGGCTCCGAGGAGACCTTTGTAAAATGTTGAAGGCAAAGATGGAGGAGCAGGAGAATACCTCGAGAAGGCAGAACCTGCGAATAGTGGGCCTGCCTGAAGGAGTGGAAGGTGTGAGTGCCACGAGGTACGTCTCAAAGATGCTGGCGGGGCTGGTGGCAGAAGGGGTGCTAGATCAGGCGCCTGAAGTGGACCGAACATAGATCCCTGAGGGAGAAGCCTAGAGCTGGGTAGGCACCATGGGCGGTGATCGTGAGACTCCATAAATTTGTGGAGAAAGAGAAGATATTGCGAACGGCAGGGAGAAGCGTAGCTGCGACTGGGAGGAAAATAAGATCCGAATTTATCAGGACTTCGTAACCGTGTTGGCGAAGTGGCAGGCAGGTTTCAACAAGGCCAACAGGTGCTGTATAGATGGCAGCCAGGTCGGGAGCGGGGTCCCTGTGGAAGACTTCCTGGGAAAAACAAGAAGGCGTTCGTGAGGCGCTTGATTAATGGATGTGCAAAGAAGTGACCGGATTGAATGGAGGGCGTCTGGGAGGACCTCTTGCCAGCGGGAGACTGGGAGATTTCTGGACCGTAGGGCCAGCAGGATGATCTTCCAGACCGTACCGTTCTCCCTCTCGACCTGCCCGTTACCCCATGGGTTGTAACTGGTCGTCCTGCTGGAGGCGATGCCCCTGCTGAGCAGGAATTGACGCAGTTTGTGTGATGATATGATCTGCATACTCATCTGCCATTGGGCCAGAACGTCGGCTTACCATTGGCCCTGGTCGGTCATGTGCCTCTCGACCGATTGGCCGAGAGGCTGAGTTAACCACGCCTCTATCAACGAGGTATAAATGCTCAGAAGCCTGACGATCGTCCCTTTCCACTGTAGACGATCGCCAGGCTGTGTTCTAGATAATTAAAGGGATCTGCCACGCAAGGTCCCTCCAGCATGGAATCGGACAGCGACGACGGATTTTCTCCACGGCTCGCGGCCGTTCAACTCGACCAGTCTCATCCACGCACGCTCGCCAAAACGACTACGCTGATCCACCTCAACGGCCACAAGACGGACTGCCTGCTGGACTCCGGGAGCACGGAAAGCTTCGTTCACCCTGACACGGTAAGACGCTGCGCGCTCCCTGTCCATCGCGTAACACGCAAAATTGGTTTAGCCTCAGGTTCGCACTCCGTCCACATCACCGGGTGCTGCATCGCGGACCTCACGGTCCAAGGGAAGGTTTTTAAAAATTATAAATTCCTTGTCCTCCCTGACCTTTGCGCACCGGCACTCCTAGGACTGGACTTCCAGTGCAACCTGCAGAGCTTGACTTTTCAATTCGGCGGCCCTATACCCCCCCTCACTGTCTGCAGCCTCGCGTCCCTCAAAGTAGACCCTCCCTCCCTGTTTGCTAACCTCACCCCCGATTGCAAACCCGTCGCCACACGGAGCAGACGGTACAGCGCCCAGGACCGATCCTTCATCAGGTCCGAGGTCCAGAGGTTGCTGACGGAAGGGGTTATCGAGGCCAGCAACAGTCCCTGGCGAGCCCAAGTGCTGGTGGTCCGGACGGGGGAGAGAAACCGGATGGTCATCGATTATAGCCAAACCATCAATCGGTTTACGCAACTGGACGCGTATCCTCTCCCCCGTATCTCTACCATGGTAAACGAGATCGCGAGATACAAGGTCTTCTCAACTGTGGACCTTAAGTCCGCTTACCACCAGCTCCCCATCCGCGCGAGTGACCAACTGTACACCGCGTTCGAGGCTGACGGGCGCCTCTACCACTTCCTTAGGGTTCCGTTTGGCGTCACGAATGGGGTCTCGGTCTTCCAAAGGGAGATGGACCGAATGGTCGACAAGTACGGATTACAGGCTACCTTCCCGTACCTTGATAATGTCACCATCTGCGGCCACGACCAGCAGGACCATGACGCCAACCTCCAGAAATTCCTCCAAACCGCAAAACTCCTTAACCTCACGTACAATAAGGATAAATGCGTGTTCAGCACCGACCGCCTAGCCATCCTCGGCTACGTAGTGCGTAACGGAGTGATAGTCCCCGATTCCGAACGCATGCGCCCCCTGATGGAACTCCCTCTCCCCAATACCCCCAAATCTCTCAAACGCTGCCTGGGGTTTTTCGCATACTACGCCCAATGGGTTCCCAACTACGCGGACAAGGCCCGTCCCCTCATGCAAACCACGACCTTCCCGCCGTCGACGGATGCCTGCCAGGCCTTTAGCCGCATCAAAGCGGACATCGCAAAGGCCACGATGCGCGCCATCGACGAGGCCCTCCCCTTCCAGGTCGAGAGCGACGCATCTGAAGTAGCTCTGGCGGCCACCCTGAACCAAGCGGGCAGACCCGTGGCCTTCTTCTCCAGAACCCTCCAGGCTTCCGAACTCCGCCACCCCGCTGTGGAAAAGGAAGCCCAGGCCATAGTCGAAGCCGTGCGACATTGGAGGCACTATTTGGCCGGCAGGAGGTTTACCCTCCTCACAGACCAACGGTCAGTAGCCTTCATGTTTGATAATGCACAAAGGGGCAAGATCAAAAATGACAAGATTTTACGGTGGCGGATCGAGTTGTCCACGTACAACTATGATATCTTGTATCGTCCTGGGAAGCTCAATGAGCCTCCTGATGCCCTGTCCCGCGGTACCTGCGCCAGCGCGCAGATAGACCGCCTCCGCTCCCTCCACGCGGACCTCTGCCATCCAGGGGTGACCCGCCTATACCACTTCATTAAGGCCCGCAACCTGCCCTACTCTATCGAGGAAGTCAGGACAGTAACCCGTGACTGCCACATCTGCGCCGAGTGCAAACCGCACTTCTACCGCCCCGAGCGCGCACACCTGATCAAAGCATCCCGCCCCTTCGAACGTCTCAGCATTGACTTCAAGGGGCCCCTTCCCTCTAACAACCGCAACATTTACTTCCTGGCGGTTGTCGACGAACACTCCCGCTTCCCCTTTGCCATTCCCTGTCCCGACATGACCACATCAACCGTCATTAAGGCCCTACTCTCCATCTTCTCGCTGTTTGGCTACCCCGAGTACATTCACAGCGACCGGGGGTCCTCATTTATGAGCGACGAGCTGCGTCAATTCCTGCTCGACAGGGGCATCGCCTCTAGCAGGACGACCAGCTATAACCCCCGGGGTAACGGACAGGTCGAGCGGGAGAATGGTACCATCTGGAAGACCATACTACTGGCCCTCCGGTCTAGAAATCTCCCTATTTCCCGATGGCAAGAGGTGCTCCCCGATGCGCTGCACTCTATCCGCTCACTGCTCTGTACTGTTACTAATCAGACACCTCATGAACGTCTTCTTGTTTTCCCCAGGAAGTTGTCCTCCGGATCCCCTCTCCCGACGTGGCTGGTCACCCCCGGGCCCATCTTGCTCCGGAAGCATGTGCGGGTGCACAAGTCCGACCCGTTGGTGGAGCATGTCCAGTTACTCCACGCTAACCTGCAGTACGCGTATGTGGAGTACCCCGACGGTCGGCAGGACACGGTCTCCCTCCGGGACCTGGCACCCGCCGGCGTGCAGCCCCCCCCACCACAGACCCCCCCTCCCCTTTTTCACCCCAGCACCCCACTCAGCTTCCCCATCCCTCATCCATGGCGTCTCCGCGGCCAGCTCAGGTGACGGAGACTACTCGAGGTCTATCGCTCCCGGACTCCAGGACATCAGCAGGACCATCAGCCGATCCGACGACACCTCCTCCACTACGGCGCTCGACCAGGACGTCAAGGACCACCAAACGACTGATCGAATCCTTCTAGAGTTCTACGGTCCCATGGACTTCCTTTTGTAAATAATGTTATGTCTGGGCCAGTGGCAAGCCCCCAAATTCGACAAGGGTACGGAGAGAAAATTATTCTCCCGACGGCTACTCATATCATCAGTTCTTCCCCCCCCCCCCCCCCCCACCCCGGGTCCCGTTCACCCCCCCCCCCCCCCCCCCCGCCTTCCTTCTCCGTAAGGGGTGAATGTGATGATATGATCTGCATACTCGTCTGCCATTGGGCCAGAACGTCGGCTTACCATTGGCCCTGGTCGGTCATGTGCCTCTCGACCGATTGGCCGAGAGGCTGAGTTAACCACGCCTCTATCAACGAGGTATAAATGCTCAGAAGCCTGACGATCGTCCCTTTCCACTGTGGACGATCGCCAGGCTGTGTTCTAGTTAATTAAAGCCTGACATTGGTAAATCACTCGCCTCGCGTGCAATCGATGGTGCATCAGTTTGTCACTCATAAAGGAGGACCCCCTATCGCTATGAATGTAAGCGGGGAATCCAAACAGGGAGAAAATGGTGTGTAGGGCTTTAATGATGGTGGGTGTGGTCATGTCGGGGCAGGGGATGGCGAACGGGAAGCGGGAGTACTCGTCAATCACGTTGAGGAAGTACGTGTTGTGGTTGGTAGAGGGGAGGGGACCTTTGAAATCCATGCTGAGGCATTCAAAGGGGCGGAAAGCCTTTATCAGATGCGCTTGTTCGGGGCGGTAGAAGTGCAGCTTGCACTCCGCGCAGATGTGGCAGTCCCTAGTGACTGTCCTGACCTCCTGGATGGAGTAGGGCAGGTTGCGGGTCTTTATAAAGTGAAAGAAGCGGGTGACCCCCGGGTGGCAGAGGTCCGCGTGGAGGGTTCGAAGGCGGTCCACTTGTGCGTTGGACAGGGCATCGGGAGGCTCGTTTAGCTTCCCAAGATAGAACATAGAACATAGAACAGTACAGCACAGAACAGGCCCTTCGGCCCTCGATGTTGTGCCGAGCAATGATCACCCTACTTAAACCCACGTAACCCGTATACCCCTAACCCAACAATCCCCCCATTAACCTTACACTACGGGCAATTTAGCATGGCCAATCCACCTGACCCGCACATCTTTGGACTGTGGGAGGAAACCGGAGCACCCGGAGGAAACCCACGCACACACGGGGAGGACGTGCAGACTCCACACAGACAAGATGTCGTAGTTGTAGGTGGACAGTTCGATCCTCCACCGCAAGATCTTGTCGTTCTGCATCTTGCCCCTCTGTGCGTTGTCGAACATGAAGGCCACTGACTGTTGGTCTGTGAGGAGGGTGAACCTCCTGCCGGCCAGATAGTGCCTCCAATGTCGCACAGCTTCTACTATGGCCTGTGCTTCCTTCTCGACCGAGGAGTGGCGGATTTCGGAAGCGTGGAGGGTACGGGAGAAGAAGGCCACGGGTCTGCCCGCTTGGTTGAGGGTGGCCGCCAGAGCTACATCGGACGCGTCGCTCTCGACCTGGAAGGGGAGGGACTCATCGATAGCTCGCATCGTGGCCTTTGCAATATCTGCTTTGATGCGGCTAAAGGCTTGGCGGGCCTCCATCGGCAGGGGGAACGTGGCTGATTGGATGAGGGGACGGGCTTTGTCGGCATAATTGGGGACCCACTGGGCATAATATGAAAAGAAACCCAGACAGCGCTTGAGGGCTTTGGGGGAGTGGGGGAGGGGGAGCTCCATCAGGGGTGCATGCGTTCCTGGTCGGGGCCTATCACTCCGTTACGCACTACGTAGCCGAGGATGGTTAGACGGTCGGTGCTAAACACGCATTTGTCCTTGTTGTAGGTCAGGTTCAGGAGTTTTGCGGTTCAGAGAAATTTTTGGAGGTTGGTGTCGTGGTCCTGCTGATCGTGGCCGCAGATGGTGACATTATCGAGATACGGGAAGGTGGCCCGTAAACCGTATTGGTTGACCATTCGGTCCATCTCCCTTTGGAAGACCGAGACTCCGTTCGTGACACCGAAGGGAACCCTTAAAAAGTGGTAGAGCCGCCCGTCCGCTTCGAACGCAGTGTACTTGCGGTCACTCGCGCGGATGGGGAGCTGATGGTAGGCGGACTTGAGGCCCACCGTCGAGAAGACCTGGGGCGAAATTCTCCCCCCCCCACGACGGGTGGGAGAATAGCGGGAGGGCCTTCCCGACTTTTTTGACGCCCTCCCGCTATTCTCCCCCCCCCCCCGCCGAAATCCCGACACGAATCGCTGCCGCCGTTTTTTTTACGGCCGGCAGCGATTCACAGCTGTTAGAAGGGCCGAAGTCCCAGCCCTTTACGACCTTTTTACGAACGGCAAACACACCTGGTCCTGCCATTCGTAAAAACGTCGTGACCACCTGGAAAAAAATAACCATGGCACCGATTGGCACGGCAGTACCACGGCCGTGCCAAGGGTGCCATGGGCCCGCGATCGGTGCCCACCGATCGCGGGCAGCGGGCCCGATGCCCGCGCACTATTTGTCCTTCCGCCGCCCCGCAGTATCAATACGCGGGGCGGCTGAGGGGCAACCCGGACCGCGCATGCGCGGGTGGAGTCTTCCCACCTGCGCATGCGCGGCTGACGTCATATGACGCGTCAGCCGGCGCTAAGTCCGACAAGCGGGCTTAACGATTTTCGTTAAGCCCGACTTGTCGGGGCCTCCGACGTCGGGCTGCTAGCCCCGACGGGGGACCAGAATCGGTCCCCCGTCGGGAAGGGGCGCGATGCCGTAAAACCCGCCCGGGTTTTACGGCAGTTTGACGATTTCTCCCGTTTTGGGAGAATTTCGCCCCTTGTACTGCGTGATCCTGTTGACCAGGTCGGATATACAGGGGAGAGGGTACGCGTTCAGCTGCGTAAACCTGTTGATGGTCTGACTGTAGTCTATGACCTTCCTATTCTTCTCCCCGGTCTTTACCACCAGCACTTGTGCTCGCCGGGGCTGTTGCTAGCCTCGATGACCCCTTCCTTCAGAAGCCGCTAGACCTCGGACCTGATGAAGGTCCGGTCCTGGGCACTGGACCGTCTGCTCCTAGTGGCGATGGGTTTGCAATCCGGGGTGAGGTTTGCAAACAAGGACGGGGGATCGACCTTGAGGGTTTTTTTTTTTAGAACAGTACAGCACAGAACAGGCCCTTCGGCCCTCGATGTTGTGCCGAGCCATGATCACCCTACTCAAACCCACGTATCCGCCCTATACCCGTAACCCAACAACCCTCCCCCCCTTAACATTACTTTTAGGACACTACGGGCAATTTAGCATGGCCAATCCACCTAACCTGCACATCTTTGGACTGTGGGAGGAAACCGGAGCACCCGGAGGAAACCCACGCACACAGGGGGAGGACGTGCAGACTCCGCACAGACAGTGACCCAGCCGGGAATCGAACCTGGGACCCTGGAGCTGTGAAGCATTTATGCTAACCACCATGCTACCGTGCTGCCCTGTTGCGAGGCTGCAGACAGTGAGAGAGCATAGGGCCGCCGAATTTGAATGTTAGGCTCTGGAAGTCTAACCCCATGAGTGCTGCCGTGCAGAGGTGAGGGAGGACGAATAGCTTGTAGTTTTTAAACTCCCTCCCCGGACCGTGCGGTCCGCTATGCAGCACCCCGTGATCTGTACCAAGTGAGAGCCGGAGGCCAGGGCGATTTCTTGCTTAACCGGGTAGACAGGGAGAGCGCAGCGTCTTACCATGGCGTGGTGGGCGAAACTCTCTGTGCTTCCAGAGTCCAGCAGGCAGTTTGTCTAGTGGCCGTTGAGCAGAATCTTCGTGGTCGCTGTGGAGAGGGTACGAGGCCGAGACTGGTCCAGTGTGACTGAGGCGAGTCGTGGCAGATATTCAGAGTCGTCATCAGGCAGGGAGTAGTCATCCGCGGGGTCCTCGGTGCCGATCCAAGATGACGGCGCCCGTCGGCCGCACATGGTGGGGGGTGGACAAAACGGCGGCGCCCGGGGATCGCACGTGGTGTTGGGGGGTGGGGGCAGCGAGGTCCGCAGGCTGCACGGGGCCCCTGAAGAGAGTGAAGGGGGAGTCCGGCGGTCGCTGCCTGGGACCGCAGCGACCACCTTTGCTTGGCAAACGGCCACAAAGTGGCCCTTATTCCCGCAGCCCTTGCAGGTTGCGGAACGGGCCGAGCAGCGCTGACGAGGGTGCTTTGCCTGGCCGCAGAAATAGCAGCGAGGCCCCGCAGGTGTTTCAGTGCGCCCTGCGGCGCAGGCCTGGGGGGGTCTGAGTCCGTGGGGGACAGAGAGGCCGAGTTCCACGCTGCCCAGGGGGACGCTGCGCGGTCGGGGGCGTACAAGCGAGCGTCAGGTTCACGACGTCTAGGGAGGAAGCGAGGGCCCCTGCCTCCGTGAGGTTTAAAGTTTCTCTCTCCAGCAGTCTTTGGCGGATCTGCGAGGATTGCATACCTGCAACAAAGGCGTCTCGAATCAGGAATTCGGTATGTTCAACAGCAGACACCTGTGGGCAGCCGCAGTTCCTTCCCAGCACGAGGAGGGCACGGTAAAAATCGTCCAGTGACTCACCAGGTATCTGCTGCCTCATGGCTAGTAAGTGCCGAGAGTAGACTTGGTTCACCAGCTGTATGAAATGTTCTTTGAGCAAGTCCATATCCGCGTCGTAGTCTGTCGTGTCCTCTATGAGCGTGTACACGGCGGTGCCGACGCACGAGTGGAGGATGAGCAGTTTCTGCTCCCTCGTCGGGACGTTTTCCGCTGTGCTCAGGTAGCTATTGAAGCAAGCCAGCCAATGCTTAAATGCGGCTGTTGCATTCACTGTGTGAGGGCTGAGTCGAAGACACTCCGGCTTGATGCGGAGCTCCATGCTTTAAAATCTTGCTAATTAAATTGATGCACAATCAATGGACACGAAACGTAGGTGAAGTCCGAAAAGAAAGGCTTTAATTAGCAAGAAGTGAGCATGACGTACAGGAAATGGCCTGGCTGCAGGGGAACACGGGTTCTTATACCCCACCTCATAGGCGGAGCTACCTTCCTCTTAGCCAATAGAGATAAGAAGCACACGATACCTGGGCCAATGGGCAGCGAGCCCTCTGCACCAATGGCAGCTCACACTCCCAGGTACCGTAATACCCCTAGTCAAACTACCACAGGAGATTTGTGATAAGGTGCCGGTTGCGATTAAGGAGTATCTGAAGTTGAATCAGAATGGGGAGGTGTCGGCAGCCATTTTTTGGGAAGCACTGAAGGCAATGATCTTGGGAAAATTATTTTGTTTGAGGCTCGTGCGGATAGGGAATGGAGGGAGGAACATGACCGTCTAGTGAGCGAGATAGTGGAGGTGGACAGGGCATATTTGAGGGTGCCCACCGTGGAGGGATTGTCGAGCAGGAAAAAGTTGCAGGGCATTTTGCCGAGCGGTAGGGAAACTACGTAGGGCAAGAGGGATGCAAATTGAACATGGGGAGAAGGTGAGCCGCATGCTGGCGCACCAGCTGCGGAAGCAGACCGCGTCCATGGAAATATTGAAGATACGGACTGAGGCTGGGGACGTGGTGTCGTAGCCGAGAAAGATAGAGGAGGCATTTAAGGAGTACTACCAGGGACTTTACGAGGCGGACTCGGAGGGAGAGGAGGAGGACATGGGACGGTTTCTGGATGAGGTGGAATTTCCCCAGGTGGGGGAAGCAAAGAGGAAGACGTTGGAGGAGCCCCTGGGGCTGAGGGAGGTGCTGGATAGTATCAGGGGTATGAAGTCGGGGAAGGCCCCTGGGCCGGATGGGTACCCGGCAGAATTTTATAAGGAATTTGCGACGGACCTGCCACCACATCTGCTGGGGGCATTTAATGAAGCACTGGAGAAGGGGGAGCCGGAGATGATGACGCAGGCAGTAATCACATGAATGCCGAAAAGGGGAAGGACCGGTAGAATGTGGATCGTATAGGCCCATATCACTATTGAACACGGATGTGAAAGTATTGGCTACGTTGTTGGAGGGACGGATGGAGGATTGTGTCCCGGGGTGGTTGCAGAAGATCAAACAGGCTTTGCGAAGGGCAGGCAGCTCACGAGTAATTTAAGACAGTTGTTGAATGTGGTGATGAGGCTATCGGGGGCTCTGGTACCGGAGGTGGTGGTGTCCATGGATGCAGAAGGTTTGGGTTTGGGCCGGGATTTGTGGCATGGGTGCGGTTGCTGTATGTGGCACCAAGGGCACGGGTGACGATGAATGATATGAGCTCACTAAGCTTTGACTTACACAGGGGTACGGGCAGGGGAGCCCGCTGTCACTATTGCTGTTTGCGCTGGCCATAGAGCCGTTGGCAATGGCTCGGGGTCGGCAGAGTGGCGGGTGATTATGAGGGGACAGAAGGAGCATCGGGTGTCTCTCTGTGCCGATGACCTCTTGCTGCAAGTTTTGAATCCGTTGGAGAGTATGGGAAGGATTATAGGCCTGCAGGGGAGGTTTTGAGGGTTCTCAGGCTACAAACTGAATGTTGGGAAAAGCGAAGTATTCCCGGTGAATGAGGTGGGACAACTGGTTAATTTAGGAGGATGCCATTTACGGTAGCGAGGGATAGGTTTAGGTACTTGGGGATTCAGGTAGAGAGGGAATGGACTGGGCTCCATAAGTGGAACTTAACGAAGCTGGTGGAGGAGGCAAGGGTCGGATACACTGCACTTGATGGTGGGGAGGATCAAAATGGTGAATATCAATATATTCTGCCGATCATTTTGGATTTTGTATGGGCGGGGAAGGTGCCGTGGGTGGGGAGGACCCTGCTACAGAGGCAGAGGCAGCAGGGGGAGTTGGCCTTGCCGAACTTGCTTCATTATTATTGGGTGGCGAATGTGGAAAAGGTGCGATGGTGGTGGGAAGGAGAAGGGGTAGAGTGGGTTAGGATAGAGGAAGAATCTTGTAAGGGGTCTAGTTTGAGGGCTATGGTGACAGCAACGTTGCCAATGGCAATGGTATTCAGGGAGCCTGGTGGTGCAGTCCATGGTGAAGATCCGAGTAGACATTTTAGGGTGGAAATGCTAATGCACTGTGCAAAAATCATGGGTTTGAGCTGGGGGGGGATGGATAGTGTATACAGGAGGTGGAGGGATGTGCGGCTGGTCAAGGTAAGAGATCTGTATTTGGAGGAAGGGTTCACCAGTTTGGAGGAGCCAAGGGAGAGGGTAGAGTTGCCGAGGGAGAGTGAGTTCAGGTATCTGAAGGTTAGGGACTTTGCACAAAAGGTCTGGAGGGGGTTCCCTGCGTTCCCGGGTTGGGTCACTGTGTGCGGATTCTGCACGTTCTCCCCATGTCTGCGTGGGTTTCCTCCGGGTGCTCTGGTTTCCTTCCACAGTCCAAAGATTGCGGGTTAGGTGGATTGTCCATGCTAAATTTCTCTTTAGTGTCCAAAAAGGTTAAGTGCTTTTACTGGGTTAAGGGGATAGGGTGGAGGCGTGAGCTTGAGTAGGGTGCTCTTTCCAAGGGCTGGTGCAGACTCGATGGGCCAAATGGCCAAATGGCACTGTAACTTCTATGGTACACCCTGCAGGAGCGACTGCTGGTCCAAATGTGGAAGGAGAGGGAAGAATTGGGGATAGACACAAGTGGATGGGGGAGCAGGGAGGCAAGCGGGGGGTGAAGATCAAGGAGAAATGGGAAGTGGAGTTGGGTGGGGGGATCAATTGGGGAGGATGAAGTGAGGCACTGCGTAGGGTAAACAGGTCCCCCTTGTGCAAGGATGAGCCTGATACAGTTTAAGGTGGTGCACAGGGTGCATATGACTCGGGCAAGAATGAGTGGGTTCTTTCAGGAAGTAGCAGATGAGTGTGAGAGGTGTGGGCAGGGGCCAGCGAATCATGAGCACATGTTTTGGGATTGCGAAAAACTGGGAAACTTCTGGGTGGCAGTGTTCACGTTCTTAGCCAGGGTAGTGGAGGAGAAGATGGACTCAGACCCTTTGGTGGCGATATTTGGGGTTTCAGAGAAGCCGGAACTCATGGAGAGGAGGAAGGCCGATGTCGTGGCCTTCGTCTCTTTCATTGCACGGCGGCAAATTTTGCTGGAGCGGCAGTCGGTGGCAACACCGGGGGTAGCGGCTGGGTTGGGTGACCTATATGACTTCCTGCGATTAGAGAACAAAAAGTATGAGTTAAGGGGCTCTGTAGTGGGGTTTGAGGAAAGGGTTGGGGGGTGTTTATGACTGTGTTTGGGAAAAGGGAACAAATCTGTACAGACTGTATAGTTGATTGTTGGGAAGTATGTTTCCCGGGGTGTTTATTTGCTATAACCTGTTTTGATACATGTTTGTAATAAAATACATTTTTTAAAAAAGGATACTTTTTAACGAATTACAGACTAAAGTTGCTTCAACAGGCAAACCTTAAAGAAATACCATCTGGGTCCCAAATGCAAGCAGAAACATGGTGTCGGTAGATAAAATGAAAAATACCCTGGAAAGCTCCAAGTGAAAACAGCAGAGTTGAACGTTCTACAAATCTTTGGAAAAAGTACAAGAAGAATAAAAATTAAAGACTCACCTGAGAACAGAGCATTGTGGGTGCAGAAGATGCAAGCGGACACACAGCCCCAGAGACAAGACAGTAGTAAGTACAAATCACACCCACAAGCCAAACTAATGAAGCAGAAAAAGATCCAGCGTTGAGGACAAGCATGGAGTCTATATTGCCATGCCCAGAACCTTTCAAAAGCTCTGAAGGCTTGTGACAGTCTCGGCACTGGGACAACTGGAGGAAGAGATTATCCAGATAGGGAACAGCTTCAGGTTTGCATATGATGGAACAAAAAGATCTAGTCAAAGCTTTACTCAATGCAATAAGGGCTACTGCAGTTGATGTAATAGGAAGACAGAGTGTCGATGGGGCTTCAAGTTCATATGATAAAAGTCCTCCTGGCAATTGATGCATACTTGTATGTTTGAATACAATTAGTCATCAAACAAACAAATATTAATAAGAGTAAACAAAAACCATATGAAGGGAGGATTTAAACTAATATAGCAGGGGACCAGAGAGTTAGCTTAGAAGATGTAATAATTGAAGGGGAAATAGAGATCAAAAATAATAGAACAACATCATCACCCTGCCTGCTCAAACGCAGTGGTCTGAAGTGTATTGGTTCAGCACCAGAAGTATAGCAGGTAAGGCAGACTAACTTAGGGCACTGATTAGTACTTGGAACTATGACATTGTGGCTTTCACAGAAACATGGTTAAAGGAAGAGCAGGATTGGCAGCTGAACATTGGAGGATATAGATGCTTCAAGAGAGATAGAGAGGGATGTAAAAGGGGTGGGGGAGTAGCATTACTGGTTAAGGAGAATATTATAGCCGTACTGCGGGAGGACACCTCGGAGGGCTCATACAATGAGGCAATCTGGGTAGAGCTCAGGAACAGGAAAGGAGCAATCACAATGTTGGGAGTTTATTACAGACCTCCGAACTGCCAGCAAGAGATAGAAGAGCAGATGGGTAGACAGATTTTGGTTAGGTACAAAAGTAACAGGGTTGTTGTGGTAGGGGATTTTAACTTCCCCTATATTCACCTAGTGCGAGGGGCTTGGATGGGGCAGAGTTTGTAAGGTGTATCGAGGAAGGCTTCCTGATGCAATATGTAGATAGTCCAATGAGGGAATGGACCTGGTATTGGGGAATGAGCGTGGATCGGGGTTGAGGTTTCAGTTGGGAACATTTTGGAAGTAATGACCACAATTTTATGCATGTTAGGGTACTTTTGGATAGGGATGAGTTACGGTGCTAAACTAGGGAAAAGCAAATTACACTAACAGAGAGGAATTGAAGAATTTGGATTGGGTGCGGCTGTTGGAGGGTAAATCAACATCAGACATATGGGAATCTTTCAAGCGACAGTTGATAAGGATTCAGGAAAGTCATGTTTTTGAGAGAACGAAAGATAAGTATTGGAAGTTTAGGAAGCCTTGGATAACGAAGGATATTGTGAACATTGTCAAAAAGAAAAAGGAGGCTTTTGTACGGTCTAAAAGGGTGGGGACAGTCAAAACCCTTGAGGAGTATAAAGAAAGTAGGATTGTACTTAAGCAGGAAATTAGGAGGGCAAGGAGGGGTCTGGAAAAGTAGGATTACGCTGAATCCCAAAGCGTGTTGTTCATATGTAAAACATGGTCAGGGAAAGGATTGGACCACTTAAGGACAGTAGGGGGAATCTATGTGTTGAGCCAGAGGAAATGGGAAAGGTACTAAATGAGTGCTTTGCATCAATGTTCACCAAAGAAAAGGACTTTGTGGAAGATGATTCTTGGGTTGGGTGTGTGGATAGTCTGGATCATGTTAACATCAAAAAGGATGCGGTAGCCAACGTGTCGATGGTGCGCAAGTGGGTAATGGAGGGGGAGGGGGCAGCATGGAAACGGATGGAGAGGGCGTCCTGTGGCGATACAAGCCTGGGGGCCCTGGTAACGGCGCCGTGGCCGTTCCTTCCTACAAGGTATACCACGAGTCCGGTGGTGGCGGCTACCCTCAAGATTTGGGGGCAGTGGAGGCGACATAGGGGAGAAGTGGGGGGCTCGATGGAGGCCCCGTTAAGGGGGAACCATAGGTTTGTCCCGGGGAACATTGATGGGGGATTTCAGGGTTGGCACAGAGCGGGCATCAGACAGCTGAGGGACCTGTTTATTGATGGGAGGTTTGCGAGCCTGGGGGAGTTGGAGGAGAAATTTGGGCTCCCCCCGGGGAACATGTTCAGGTATCTGCAGGTAAAGGCATTTGTTAGGCGGCAGGTGGAGGGATTCCCTTCGCTTCCCGCGAGGGGGGTGAGCGACAGGGTGCTTTCGGGGGTCTGGGTCGGAGAGGGGAAGATATCTGATATCTACAAGGTTATGCAGGAGGCGGAGGAGGCGTCAGTAGAGGAGCTGAAAACGAAGTGGGAGGGGGAACTGGGGGAACAGATCGAAGACGGGACATGGGCTGATGCCCTGGAGAGGGTTAATTCTTCCTCCTCGTGTGCGCGGCTTAGCCTCATCCAATTCAAGGTGCTGCACCGGGCCCACATGACTGGGACGAGGATGAGTAGGTTCTTTGGGGGTGAGGACAGGTGTGTCAGATGCTCGGGGAGTCCAGCGAACCATGCCCATATGTTCTGGGCATGCCCGGCACTGGAGGAGTTCTGGAAGGGGGTGGCGAGGACGGTGTCGAGGGTGGTGGGATCCAGGGTCAAGCCAGGATGGGGACTCGCGATTTTTGGGGTTGGGGTGGAGCCGGGAGTGCAGGAGGCGAAAGAGGCCGGTGTGCTGGCCTTTGCGTCCCTAGTAGCCCGGCGAAGGATCTTGCTACAATGGAAGGATGCGAGGCCCCCAAGCGTGGAGACCTGGATCAATGACATGGCGGGTTTCATTAAGCTAGAGAAGGTCAAATTCGCCCTGAGAGGGTCGGTACAAGGGTTCTTTAGGCGGTGGCAGCCTTTTCTCGACTTTCTGGCTCAACGATAGGGTACGGGGACAGCAGCAGCAGCAACCCGGGGAGGGAAAAGGGGAGGGAAAAGGGGGGGGGCCGACAATGACTATGTTTGTTTATTTAATTTTAATATTTTTTAAGTTCTTTTGTTGTTCATTAGGGTTGGGGGGGGTGGGGGGATGTGATACATGCGCCGATACGGTCTGGGGGTGTCACAGTTATTATGGGTTATTTTGTTGCATTTCATTGTTTGTCGTTATGTTTTATATTTTCTGTAAAAAATTCCAATAAAAATTATATATTAAAAAAAAGGATGCGGTAGGGCAGCACGGTGGCACAGTGGTTAGCCCAGCTGCCTCACGGCGCCGAGATCCCATGTTTGATCCCGGCTCTGGGTCATTGTCCGTGGGAAGTTTGCACATTCTCCCCATGTTTGCGAAGATGATTAATGAGGGGAGGGCGGTGGATGTTGTCTACATGAACTTTAGTGATGCCTTTGACAAGTTCCTTCATGGCAGACTGGTATAGAAAGTGAAGTCACATGGGATCAGAGGTCAGCAGGCAAGATGGATACAGGACTGGCTCAGTCATAGGAGACAGAGAGTAGCAATGGAAGGGTACTTTTCTGAATGGAAGGCTGTGACTAGTGGTGTTCCGCAGGAATCAGTGCTGGAACCTTTGCTGTTCGTAAAATGATTTGGAGGAAAATGTAACTGGTCTGATTAGCAAGTTTGCGGACGACACAGAGGTTGGTGGAATTGCGGATAGCAATGAGGGCTGTCAGAAGATACAGCAGGATTTAGATCAGTTGGGGACTTGGGCGGAGAGATGGCAGATGGAGTTTAATCTGGACAAATAGGGCCTCACGGTAGCATGGTGGTTAGCATCAATGCTTCACAGCTCCAGGGTCCCAGGATCTATTCCCGGCTGGGTCACTGTCTGTGTGGAGTCTGCACGTCCTCCCTGTGTGTGCGTGGGTTTCCTCCGGGTGCTCCGGTTTCCTCCCACAGTCCAAAGATGTGCGGGTTAGGTGGATTGGCCATGCTAAATTGCCCGTAGTGTAAGGTTAATGGGGGGATTGTTGGTTTACGGGTATACGGGTTACGTGGGTTTAAGTAGGGTGATCATTGCTCGGCACAACATCGAGGGCCGAAGGGCCTGTTCTGTGCTGTACTGTTCTATTCTATTCTATAAATGTGAGGTAATGCATTTTGGAAGGTCTCATACAGGTGGGAAATATACAGTAAATGGCAGAAGAGTATTGACAGGCAGAGGGATCTGGGATTACATGTTCACATGTCTTTGAGGATGTGACGAGACACATTGGCAGTAGATGTGGTGTATATGGATTTCAGTAAGGCATTTGATAAGGTTCCCCATGGTAGGCTCATTCAGAATGTTAGGGGGCATGGGATACTGGGAAATTTGGCTGTCTGGATAGAGAATTGGCTGGTTGAAAGAAGACAGCGAGTGGTAGTGGATGGAAAGTATACAGCTTGGAGGTCGATGACCAGTGATGTCCAACAGGGATCTGTTCTGCGACCTCTGCTCTTTGTGGTTTTTATAAATTACTTGAATGAGGAAGTGGAAGGGTGTGTTAGTAAGTTTGCCGATGACACAAGGTTGGTGGAGTTGTAGATAGTGTCGAGGGCTGTTGCAGGTTACAACAGGACATTGACAGGATAAAGAACTGGGCTGAGAAGTGGCAAATGGAGTTCAACCTTGATAAATGTGAGTTGATTCATTTTGGAAGGTCGAATTTGAATGCTGAATACAGGATTAAAGGCAGGATTCTTGGAAGTGTGGCGGAACAGAGGGATCTTGGGGTCCATGTACATAGATCCCTCAAAGTTGCCACCCAGGTTGATAGGGTTGTTCAGAAGGCGTATGGTGTGTTGGCTTTCATTAACAGGGGGATTGAGTTTAAGAGCCGCGAGGTTTTGCTGCAGCTTTATATCACCCTGGTTAGACCACGCTTGGAATATTGTGTCCAGTTCTGGTCGCCTCATTATAGGAAGGATGTGGATGCTTTCAAGAGGGTGCAGAGGAGATTTATCAGGATGCTACCTGGACTGGAGGGCATGTCTCATGAAGAAAGATTGAGGGAGCGAAGGCCTTTGTCACTGGAGCGAAGAAGGAAGCGAGGTGACTTGATAGAGGTGATGAGAGGCATGGATAGAGTGGATAGCCAGAGACTTTTCCCCAGGGCGGAAATGGCTGACACGAGGGGACATAATTTTAAGATAATTGGAGGACTGTATAGGGGAGATGTCAGAGGTAGGTTCTTTACACAGAGAATGGCGGGTGTGGAATGCGCTGCCAGCGGAGGTGGTGGTGTCAGTCATTAGGGACATTTAAGCGACTCTTAGACAGGCACATGGACAGCAGTAAATTGAAGGGGTGTAGGTAAAGTTGATCTTAGATTAGGATAAATAGTCAACATAACATCGTGGGCGAAGGGTGCAGCACTGTTCTATTTTCTCTGAAAGTGGAAACGCAGGTGGAGAAGGTAGTCAAGAAGGCAGACGGCATGCTTGCCTTCGTCGGCCGGTGCACTGAGTATAGAAATTGTCAAGTCATGCTGCAGCTGTGTAAAACTTTAGTTGGGCCACACTTGGAATATAGGGCGGGATTCTCCAACCCCCCGCCGGGTTGGAGAATCGCTGGGGGTCGGTGTGAATCCCGCCGCCGTCCTCCGAATTCTCCGCCCCCCCCCCAAAAAATTGCCCCGGCATGAATCGCGCCGGCTGCCATGGAGAATGGCGCAGACCGGCGTGACTCAATGGGCCCCGAGGCTGCCCGAATTCTCCGGGCCGCGATGGGCCGAAGTCCCCCATTTAACGAGGGTCCCGCCGGCGTAAATCAAGGTTGGTCCCTACCAGTGGGACCCAGCTCTGTGGGCGACCTCCGGGGTTCTCTGGGGGGCACCGGGGGATCTGGCCCCGCGGGGTGCCCCCACGGTGGCCGGGTCGCGATCGGGGCCCACCGATCCGCGGGCGGGCCTGCGCCGTGGGGGCACTGTATTCCTCCGCATCAGCTGCTGTGGTCTTCCGCGATGGTCGATGCGGAGGCGAACCCACCCGTAAATGCGCAGGGATGACGCCAGCACACGCTGGCGCTCCCGCACATGCGCCAACTCGTGCCAGCTGGCAGAGGCCCTTTGCCGCCAGTTGGTGTAGCGCCAAGCCCCTTCCCCGTTGGCCAGCGGGACGCAAACCACTGCAGGGCGAGCCTAGCCCCTGAAGGTGCGGAGGATTCCGCACCTTTGGGGCGGCCCAACGCTGGAGTGGTTCGCGCCACTGCGTTCCGGCGGAGTTGCCCGCCCCGCCGATTACAGCAGAATCCCGCCCATAGTGTTCTATTCTGGTCGCCACAGTACTGGAAGGATGTGGAGGCTTTGGAGAGAGTACAGCAGAGATTTACCAGGATGTTGCCTGGTATGGAGAGCATTAGATATGAGGAGAAATTCAATAAACTCGGTTTGTTCTCACTGGAATGACAGTGTTTGAGAGGCGATCTGATAGAAGTCAATAAAATTATGAGGGGCATGGATAGAGTGGATAGTTAGAAGTTTTTTCCCAGGGTCAATTACATGGGGACATAGGTTTAAGCTGTGGTGGGCAAAGTTTAGAGATGTGCGAGGGAGGTTTTTTTTACACAGAGGGTAATGGGTGCCTGGAACACGCTGCCGGAGGAGGTGGTGGAAGCAGGTACATTAGTGAAGCTCAAGGGGTGTCTTGACAAATAGATGAATAGGATGGGAATAGAGGGATATGGTCGTGGGAAGGGTAGATGGTTTTAGGTTAGACAGATAGCATGTTCTTTGTCTGCAGTTCCCTGAGACAGCTCTGCCGTGGCCCCGGAGTCACATTAGAAACACCAGCCCAAACGCTCGCTTTTCGTGGCACCTGCTCTCCTCATACTGTCCCCGCACCACTGAGCTTTTCCCACAAAAAGCTTCCTGCTGGCTCTCCGTTAATTGACATTCCAGGTCCTATTGTGGCCGGATGTGCATTGCGCACCTGCTTTTGGGCCCACCAATTGCACGGACCCAAAGGGCGAAAAATCTAAGCCAATATCTCATCCATCAGATTATTTGCTGTTTGTATGCAGCAGAAACATGACATTTACATAACGACAGTGATTGATGACTATCATGGCACATGCTGAGGCCATGGAAAGTTACCGTGTGTATGCATTTTTAATTTCTTTATTTTGTTATTCTTCTCCATCCCTCTCTTTCTTTCTTAGCTCTATCAAGCATACAAACTAACTCCATACTCTCCTTTGCCTGTGGGTGAAAGACAGTGGAGACAGATAGGATGGGAAGGTCAGATCAGGAGAGGTTGTGGGAGTTTTGGAATCCAGATTCTGCTCATGTTTCAACATGGTTGCTGTCTGATGGGTTCTGATGGGATATCCATGGTTACTATCTGATAGGATTCGGACAGGTGCTCCTCTTCTCTTCTATCCATATGTCATCAGAAGAGTTGAGACTGGCAGCATGACATTCCCGGCCAAGGACACGAGGTCAGTGTGAGCAATGCTCTAACGTCGGATTCCCAGTGCTGATCTTAGGAATTTTAGGTGTCCTCAGGAATGTGAGAATGGGAACATTTTATGGAAGAATTTCGCCGTCACCTCCCAAACCTGTGACGGCCACCATCTAGAAGGGCAAGGCAGCAGATGCAGTGGAGCATCATCAGCTGGAAGTTTCCCTCCAAATCACTTGCCATCCTGACTTGGAAATATATCGCTGTGCCTTCCCTGTCACTAAATCTAAATTCTGGAACTCCTCCCTAACAGCACTGTGAGTGTACCTACACACAGACTGCAGGGTTCAAGACTGCAGCTCACCACCATCTTCTCAAGAGCAATTAAGCTGGCCAAGCCAGCGATGCCCTCATCTTGGGAAATAATTTTTAAAAATTAAAGGAAAATATTATCTTTGGTCACTACAGTATCACTCTGATTTCCTGACTCCACCCAACCACCCAACTCCAGCCAGAAATCAAAATTTGCAGAACTGTACCTGCTGATAAAATCCGGGAGCAGAATTCTGACAGGATAGCCTTCCTTTCGAATGTGAATTACCTCCATAATACCAGAGTATCTGAGTTGTTCAGCAACACACTCGACATCAAACTGGCCAGGGATCTGCCATACACAGCCATTAAAGCAGCAATTAAATCAAAGTAGAAAACAATAATAAACAAACACAAGCACATTCCTAAGCTGTCACTGCATTCACCAATCACCTCCTGTTGTATCACAATACCAATGTATGTCATTCCCAGGGGTGAGTGGAAGCTGAATATAGTGAACCAATTGGTGCAAACATGCTTTGTCCAATATCTCAGTTGTTTAATCTAAAATATAATAAATCAGGCATGCAACAAAATGTTCTGTCCTCGTATAAAGATCTTCTAAGTTGTACACCAATATTGACAGTTTTAAGGGGGGTCTTGATGCCTGAGAGAGAATGGAATAAAGGAATGTGGGATCAGGCTGGGAAGGAGATAATTAGATTGGAGGAGGTTTGTGTGCTAACATCACAGCATAGACCAGTTGAGTTGAAAGGCCTGTTTTAAAGCTTCAAATTCCATGTCATTCTATTCAATTTAACTCATGGAAATGTTAACTTTTATCGGGTCACGAAGGAGTCCAGATCAAGCAGTTCAAAGAAACGTAGTTTATTTTCAATCACTATTATATACATCACTGGGCGGCATGTGGCGCACTGCTGCCTACGGTGCTGAGGACCTTGGTTCAAATCCCGGCCCTGGGTCACTGTCCGTGTGGAGTTTGAAAATTCCCTCCGTGCCTGCGTGGGTTTCACCCACAACCCAAAGATGTGCCGGGTAGGTGTATTGGCCACACTAAATTGGCCCTTAATTGGAAAAAAAAATAATTGGGTACTCTAAATTTAAAAACAAAGTGTTATATACGTCACACGATATATCCGAACTGAGTGCTTTGCCAGTGCCTAACCGGCTGGCTTTATATACCCTAGGTGGTGAATGGATTTGTACCTGTTCTGTTGCCCTTGTATTTGTTTCTGTGCTATGCTGTTGTGGGCTTCTCCTATGAGCCATTGTATGGCATTATCTACAGGGGAACATGTTGGGGCATGTGTGGGCTCCGCCCATGGCTCCTCCCCTTGAAGGGAGGTATAAAGAGCAGTCGACCTGTAGGCGGTTCTCAGTATTGGATCAGTCGCAGGCAGGCACTGTTCTAAGTTGATTGAAGCCACAGTTTACTTTTACCCTTGTCTCGAGTGAATTGATGGTCGCATCACCATACAACTATACATTGTGTAGAATTGTGGAGAAGACCTCCGTCCCCTTAACAGGGGAGCTCATCTGCAAAGTTCACAGGGAAGTCAATTGTTTCCACCCCGTAAGGTATCAGCCACGATCGAATGGTGGAGCAGGCTCGAAGGGCTGAACGGCTGAGCTTTGACAAAGTCATTGGACTCGAAACGTTAGCTCTTTTCTCTTCCTAGAGATGCTGCCAGACCTGCTGAGATTTTCCAGCATTTTCTCTTTCGTTTCAGATTCCAGCATCCGCAGTAATTTGCTTTTATTCAGCGACTCAGCAGGGATGTTTGACCTCTTCACGGATGATTTGAGGACATCCCTGAAGTGTTTCCACTGTCCTACTGGGAATCTCCTGCTGTGACTCAGCTCTGAGTAGTGTTGTTGCTTTGGGAATCTGGTATCAGGCATACAAACAAAATGTGCCACTCAGTGGAGCTGATTTTGAGTGGTTAGCACCTCGATACTGGTCAAAGTGGCTTGGGTGAGAACCCTGCCACTGAACCGCCTTCCCCGTCACTTGATTTGAAGGGTGTTGCTGGTAATGCTCCAGTATTTTGACGTGCCTGCTGTAGGTTGTCCATCACCGAATATGGGGATGACTGCTCCCAGGTTAACCATATTTCAGGTTTGAAATCCTGCTTCTCAAATACTCTATTCCTCAGTTGGCCGAAGGCTGAGCTGATGCTGGGAGGCACTGCTGCGACAACGGTCTATCTTAAAACATGATGTGGAGATGCCGGCGTTGGACTGGGGTGGGCACAGTAAGAAGTCTTACAACACCAGGTTAAAGTCCAACAGGTTTGTTTTGAATCACTAGCTTTCAGAGCACTGCTCATTCCTCAGGTGAGTGAAGAGGTGAGTTCCAGAAATACATATATAGACCAAGTCAATGATGCAAGATGATACTTTGAATGCGAGTCTTTGCAGGTAATTAAGTCTTTACAGGTCCAGACAGAGCGACTGGAGAGAGGAATAATCACAAGTCAAAGAGGTGTGAATTGTCTCAAGCCAGGACAGTTGGTAAGATTTTGCAAGCCCAGGCCAGATGGTGGGGGCGAATGTGATGCGACATGAATCCAAGGTCCCGGTTGAGGCCGTACTCATGTGTGCGGAACTTGGCTATTAGTTTCCTTAAAACAATGATCAAAGATGGGCTGAGTGGCATTCATCCATAAATGTGGTATAATCATGTTATAAACTGACATCACAGAAAGATGTTAGCCTTGATAAGTTAACAACCGAAAACAACCTGACCTTTGTACAATTTGTTGAGTCAAGCCCTGAAAATTGTTCCATGGTTATCAATGTGCAAAAAGAAACTGCCCAATAATAGATAGCTGAACAGTGCTGGAATTTAGAAATGCTGGTTTGTGATGCAGAACAAGGCCAACAGCACGGCTTCAATTCCCGTACCAGCTGAGAATTCTGAATTCTCCCTCTGTGTACCCAAACAGGTGCCAGAATGTTGCCACGAGGGGCTTTTCACAGTTGAGGGAAGGACAGGATTGGCAGCTAAACGTTCCAGGATTTAGATGTTTCAGGCGGGATAGAGGGGGATGTAAAAGGGGTGGAGGAGTTGTGCTACTGGTTAGGGAGAATATCACAGTTGTACTACGGGAAGACACCTCAGAGGGCAGCGAGTTTATATGGGTAGAGATCCGGAATAAGAAGGGTGCAGTCACAATGTTGGGCGTTTTTTACAGGCCTCCCAACAGTCAGCGGGAGATAGAGGAGCAGATAGGTAGACAGATTTTGGAAACAAGTAAAAACAACAGTGTTGTTGTGATGGGAGACTTCAACTTCCCCAATATTGACTGATACTCACATAGTGCTAGGGGCTTGGAAGGGGCAGAGTTTGTAAGGAACATCAAGGAGGGCTTCTTAAAACAATATGTAGCCAGTCCAACTAGGGAAGGGGTTGTACCGGACCTGGCTGGGGAATGATCCCAGCCAGGTGGTAGAAGTTTCAGTAGGGGAGCATTTCGGGAACAGTGGCCACAATTCAGTAAGTTTTAAAGTGCTGGTGGACAAGGATAAGAGTGGTCCTAGGATGAATGTGCTAAATTGGGGGAAGGCTAATTATAACAATATTAGGTGGGAACTGAAGAACCTAGATTGGGGGCGGATGTTTGAGGGTAAATCAACATCTGACATGTGGGAGACTTTCAAATGTCACTTGAAAGGAATTGAGGACCGGCATGTTCTTGTGTGGAAGAAGGATAAATACAGCAAATTTTGGGAACCTTGGGTAACTAGAGATATTGTAGGCCTCGTCAAAAAGAAAAAGGAGGCATTTGTCAGGGCTAGAAGGCTGGGAACAGACGAAGCCTGTGTGGAATATAAAGAAAGTAGGAAGGAACTTAAGCAAGGAGTCAGGAGGGCTAAAAAGGGTCACGAAAATTCATTGGCAAATAGGGTTAAGGAAAATCCCAAGGCTTTTTACACGTACATAAAAAGCAAGAGGGTAGCCAGGGAAAGGGTTGGCCCACTGAAGGATAGGCAAGGGAATCTATGTGTGGAGCCAGAGGAAATGGGTGAGGTACTAAATGAATACTTTGCATCAGTATTCACCAAAGAGAAATAATTGGTGGATGTTGAGTCTGGAGAAGGCTGTGTAGATAACCTGGGTCACATTGAGATCCAAAAAGACGAGGTGTTGGGAGTCTTCAAATATATTAAGGTTCATACGTCTCCAGGGCCTGATGGGATCTACCCCATAATACTGAAGGAGGCTAGAGAGAAAATTGCTGAGGCCTTGACAGAAATATTTGGATCCTCACTGTCTTCAGGTGGTGGCCCGGAGGACTGGAGAATAGCCAATGTTGTTCCTCTGTTTAAGAAGGGTAGCAAGGATAATCCAGGGAACTAGGCCAGTGAGCCTTACGTCAGTGGTAGGCAAATTACTGGAGAGAATTCTTCGAGACAGGATCTACTCCGATTTGGAAGCAAATGGACGTATTAGTGAGAGGCAGCATGGTTTTGTGAAGGGGAGGTTGTGTCTCACTAACTTGATAGAGTTTTCGAAGAGGTCACAAAGATGATTGATGCAGGCAGGGCAGTGGATGTTGTCTATATGGAATTCAGTGAGGCCTTTGACAAGGTCCCTCATGGTAGACTGGTACAAAAGGTGAAGTCACACGGGATCAGGGGTGAGCTGGCAAGGTGGATACAGGTCATAGAAGGCAGAGAGTAGCAATGGAAGGGTGCTTTTCTAATTGGAGGGCTGTGACTAGTGGTGTTCTGCAGGGATCAGTGCTGGGACCTTTGCTGTTCGTAGTATATATAAATGATCTGGAGGAAAATGTAACAGGTCTGATTCGTCAGTTTGCAGACGACACAAAGGTTGGTGGAATTGCGGATAGCGATGAGGACTGTCAGCAGGATTTAGATCATTTGGAGACTTGGGCGGAGAGATGGCAGATGGAGTTTAATCCGGACAAATGTGAGGTCATGCATTTGGGAAGGTCTAATACAGGTAGGGAATATACAGTGAATGGCAGAACCCTCAAGAGTATTGACAGTCAGAGAGATCTTGGTGTACAGGTCCACAGGTCACTGAAAGGGGCAACACAGGCGGAGAAGGTAGTGATGAAGGCATACGGCATGCTTGCCTTCATTGGCCAGGGCATTGAGTATAAGAATTGGCAAGTCATTTTGCAGCTGTATAGAACCACAGTTAGGCCACACTTGGAGTATAGTGTTCAATTCTGGTTGCCACACTACCAGAAGGATGTTGAGGCTTTAGAGAGGGTGCAGAAGAGATTTACCAGGATGTTGTCTGGTGTGGAGGGCATTAGCTATGAGGAGCGGCTGAATAAACTCGGTTTGTTCTCACTGGAACAACGGAGGTTGAGGGGCGACCTGGTAGAGGTCTACAAAAGTATGAGGGGCAGAGACAGAGTGGATAGTCAGAGGCTTTTCTTCAGGATAGAGGGATCAATTACTAGGGGGGCATAGGTTTAAGGTGTGAAGGGCAAGGTTTAGAGGAGATGTACGAGGCAAGTTTTTTTACACAGAGGGTGGTGGCTGCCTGGAACTCGCTAACGGAGGAGGTGGTGGAAGCAGGGACGATAGTGACGTTTAAGGGGCATCTTGACAAATACATGAATAGGATGGGAATAGAGGGATACGGACCCAGGAAGTTAGAAGATTTTAGTTTAGACGGGCAGCATGGTCGGCATAGGCTTGGAGGGCCGAAGGGTCTGTTCCTGTGCTATACTTTTCTTTGATGTGGAGATGCCGGCGTTGGACTGGGGTGAGCACAGTAAGAAGTCTTACAACACCAGGTTAAAGTCCAACAGGTTTGTTTCAAACACTAGCTTTCGGAGCACTGCTCCTTCCTCAGGTGAATGAAGAGGTACACGCGGCATAGGCGGCGGTACACCCGGGTCGGATGATGGCGGGGCCCACGATGGCCACGAGGGTGCCGCGCGGTCGGAGGTGTAGGACTCCAGGTTGCGGGAGGCCACTTGTCTGTGTCTGTGAGGCCGAGTGTACCCCCTTCTAATAAGTGCTAGCGGATGTAGTTGGACTTAGTGCCCGCGACATAGGCGTCCCGGATCAGCAGCTCCATGTGTTGGACAGCAGACAGCGCCTGGCACCTACAGTTTCTGCCAAGTAGCCACAAGGCCTGAAGGAAATCATCCTGAGACTCCCCTGGGAGTTGCCATCTTGTGGCCAGGAGGTGACTGGCGAACGCCTGATTTACAGTCCTGATATACTGTCCTTTCAGTAGTTCTATCGCCTCCGTGTGGGTGGGAGCGTCCCGAATGAGTAGGAAGACTTGTGCGCTCACCGATGCGTAGAGTAGTTGGAGCTTCTGTGGGTCTGAGATGACTTCTGTGGATGCTCCGAGATATCCTTCAAAGCAGGCTAGCCAGTGCTCGAAAGTCGCTGTGGCGTTGGCTGCGTGAGGGTTCAGCTCCAGGCAATCCGGCTTGAGTAATACGTTCATCTTCAAAATTCTAGCACAATAAATTGATGTCCCATCAATGACCACGCGATGAATGGTGAACTTTATTGTGCTAGATGTTAAGCCTCCTGCAGCTGGACCCAAGAATGGGGGCAGTGCAGGAGAGTGTACACTTTTATACAGAGCCTGCTGGGTGGAGCCAGCAGGCCGGTATTTGCCGTAATAATTGGAGTACAATGGCAGTGTACCATAATACATGTAATGTATGTTCGTTGGTTTACCACACTCGGGTTAAATCACCACCAAACAGCTCTCCCCTCAAAGGGAAAATCAGCCTATGGTCACCTGGGACTATGGCGACTTTACTTACTTGCCATTGATTCTTAAGGACCAAAACATTACATATGTTTTATCATTTCCAAATTCCAGCATTGTTAGCTCTCTATTATGAGGCAGTTTCTTTCTTTGCACACAGCGCATCAGGTTGTACAAAGGTCAGGTAATTTTAGGTTGTTGACTTCACTTATCAATGTTAACATCTCTCTGTGATGTCAGTTTATAACATAACTCCATCTAACGTGATTCAATTAATAAGATCAAACAACAATTATGGATGAGAAATGAAACCGAGGCCCTGTCTGCCCTCTCAGATCACATGTTACTATTTTTAAAAAGGGCAGCACGGTAGCATGGTGGGGCAGCACGGTAGCATGGTGGTTGGCATAAATGCTTCACAGCTCCAGGGTCCCAGGTTCGATTCCCGGCTGGGTCACTGTCTGTGTGGAGTCTGCACGTCCTCCCCGTGTGTGCGTGGGTTTCCTCCGGGTGCTCCGGTTTCCTCCCACAGTCCAAAGATGCGGGTTAGGTGGATTGGCCATGCTAAATTGCCCGTAGTGTCCTAAAAAGTAAGGTTAAGGGGGGGAGGGGTTGTTGGGTTACTGGTATAGGGTGGATATGTGGGTTTGAGTAGGGTGATCATTGCTCGGCACAACATCGAGGGCCGAAGGGCCTGTTCTGTGCTGTACTGTTCTATGTTCTATGGGATGCTCCCCACACTCTGGCGTCCTGGACAATATTTGTGCCTCAGTCAACATCACAAAAGCAGATCATCTGATTATTATCAAACTGCTTTTTGTGAATGTTTGCTGAGGGTAAATTGGTTGCAGTGCTTCCCACATTTCCACAGTAACCACACTTCAAAAGCAGAAGTTCTCTATTGCTGTAAAGCACTTTGAGACATTTAGTGGTCATTAAAGGTACTGTATAAATGCAAGTCTTTTGAGACTTTTTTCTTCTGTCCGCACTGAGAGCTAGGAACTCCACATTTTCAATCTGCATTTTTACAGCCGTTGATTTTAATAATCATAAAGTTATGGAATTAGAGTTTGTAATGAGTGAAGAAACTTTCCGGTATGCATTGCAGGCTTCAGGAATGCTTAAATGGAAAATCTGGGGCTTTGACTGTCAGTGGACTAAAACGATATGAGCGTGGAGAATATAGTTGTTAATAAAACTTAAGGTTTCTCACGTTTTTATGTCATTCCTCTGTACTTCATATTGGCAATATCATTGCTCGGGGAGGTGAAAGATGCTTCATTATAGCTGTTGTAATATGGTGCAAGCTGAGGTCTCATTGGTGAGGAGCTTGGGATCTGTATATTTAAACACTTGTTATACAATCTTTGACTACAGATCCCAGGTACTGTCTTGCATGGGGCAGCATGGTAGCACAGTGGTTAGCACAATTGTTTCACAGCTCCAAGGTCCCAGGTTCGATTTCCGGCTTGGGTCACTGTCTGCACGTTTTCCCCGTGTGTGCATGGGTTTCCTCCGGGTGCTCCGGTTTCCTCACACAGTCCAAAGATGTGCAAGTTAGATGGATTGGCCATGATAAATTGCCCCTTAGTGTCCAAAATTACCCTTAGTGTTGGGTGGGGTTACTGGGTTATGGGGATAGGATGGAGGTGTTGACCTTGGGTAGGGTGCTCTTTCCAAGAGCCGGTGCAGACTCGATGGGCCGAATGGCCTCCTTCTGTACTGTAAATTCTATGATAATCTATGATTAATTTAGGCTCAGGTCGGGTGTTCTTTTCAAGAGCCGGTGCAGACTCGATGGGCTGAATGGCCTCTTTTTGCACTGTTAATTCTATGATTCTATGCTCACTATTGAGTCAGGCTGCTTACAGAGTGTTCTCTTTTGACTGTTCTCTCAGTCTGTTACTATGTGACCTTATACATCATTCTGTGAATGGAGTTATTCTCCAGTCTCACTTAACCCTTGCTCTGCTGAGCACCTTTAGTTTAAAATGGCATGCAGGCATATAATACATTAGCTACATTCTGATTTCATTCCATCTCACATTTATATATATTTTTTTTTTAAAATTAGAGTACTTTTGTGAGGGCCACAAAGAATCCAGCTCGAGTTTGTAGAACAGAATGAAAACTTTATTTACAATAACATATACAACAGCAGCAGTAACTCCCTTGCTGCTCACTCCTCTCTAGCTGGTTCCATACCGGCCAGCTTTATTAATGCAGAGACTCTGCTAATGATTTCTCCGCCCCCTCATTGGGGAAGCTCATACTCCCACAGGATTTTGGTATTGCCATTAATCCCCAGCCAGTGGTAAGCAGGCAGGTTATAACATCCATCCCCCCAAAGTCCAAGGAATCCACCAAAGACCCTGGTGAAGGAGGGCGTCTGACTCGTTTTGCCGCAGGCCGGACACCATTTGCATGAGGCACTGGATCGGGTGGCGTGTAATGAGACAGAGAATGGCACTTCCGTAATGAACGGCGTAACGTTTGTACATCCACGGCCCGTGGGACCGAGGACTCCTCTTCTGAGGCGTCCTTTGTCTCCATCTCGGAGTCGGAGTCCAAAGTCTCTGTCATCCCGGCATCTCTATCTCCATGTGGTTCGGCAACGACCTACGCAGGCTTTGAGTGTGGCGCCAGAGGAAGATCATGAGGAACACCCTCCACTGTGTCTGGTCTCTGCGGCTGTAGAAATGAGCTCCAGGGGCGGGGAATCTTTGAAAGAGGCGGCCTTCAGGACTGAATGTAGTCTACATGCTTGCGCTGGAGACGACCTTGGGCTTGCACCTGGTAAGACATCGGGCCCGTTCGTCAAGGATAACGTCAGGGACCCACTGGGCACCACCAGCAAAATTCCGAATAAACACTGGGTCACCAGGCGCAAACTGCCAAATTGGCCGATGCTGAGAAAGACCATGTCTCTGCCGTTCTTGAATGCGGCGTACTTTTGTGCCAATATCCGGGAAAACTATGCTAAGGCGGGTACGAAGTCTCCGGCCCATTGGGAGTTCCGCGCGTGCTACCCCAGTCACCACATGTGGAGTGGTCCAATATGAAAACAAAAAACAACCCAGTCTCGTGTCCATAGACCCGGAAGACTGCTCCTTTAGGCCCCGTTTGAATGCCTGCACTTGGTGCTCCGCCAACCCATTTGAAGCCGGGTGGTATGGAGCTGTGCGGATATGGCGTATGCCGATCATCTTCATGACCCTCACAAACTCCTCACTTGTGAACGGAGTGCCGTTGTCCGTGATGAGCACCTCGGGGAGGCCATGCGTACTGAAAGACAAACGCATCTTCTCAATCGTTGCGCAGGACTATCTTGTGCCTCCCATCTTATGCATCTCTAGCCATTTAGGCTGGGCATCGATTAATAGAAGGAACATGGATCTTTGAAAAGGGCCGGCGAAATCCGTATGCAAGCGCGCCCAAGGCCGCCCTGGCCATTCCCAGTGATGGAGGGGCGCGGCTGGCGGAAGATTCTGGTGCTCGTGGCAAATGGAGCAGTTTTGGGCCACCTTCTCAATGTCGGTGTCAAGGCCTGGCCATGAGACATAACTCAGGGTCAACATTTTCATTTTGGTCACACCCGGATGCCCATTGTGCAAGTCTCTCAGTATCAGCTCCTGTCCTTTTTCCGGGACAATCACATGCGTCCCCCATAAGAGGATACCGTCTTCCACACTAAATTCTGACAGCTTGGAGGAAAATGCCCGCAACTCGCCTGGGAGCTGTCTATCCTGCCCACTATACTGGACTATGTGCCGAACCTTTGACAGGACTGGCTCCGTCTGGGTCCACTCACGAATCTGTGATGCCGTGACAGGCAAGGAGTCCATAAAATTTAGGGTTGCAACCACCTCATCTGTCGTGGGGGTTGACATGGGGCCGGTCGACAAAGACAATCGGCTCAGTGCATCGGCATTCGCTATCTGAGTCCCTGGTTTATGCTCCAGAGAATACTCGTCGGCAGCAAGCAACAAACCCCAGCGCTGGATCCGTGCAGAAGCAATGGGCGGTATTGGCTTATCCTCTTGGAAAAGTCCCAACAGAGGCTTATGATCAGTCACATACTGGTGGAAGCATTTCACCGCAAAGACCACCGACAAGCCCTCCTTCTCGATCTGCGCGTATCTTTTATTCCGCTGCAGTCAATGTGCAGGAGGTGAAAGCTATCGGCCGCTCGGCGCCGTTCTCCATCTTGTGGGACAGGACGGCCCCAATAGCATACGGGGATGCATCACACAAGATGAGCAAAGGCTTTCCAGAATCGTAGTGGGTTAGTAACCCCGACAACGACAATTGCTGTTTTACCCGCCGGAAAGCGGTTTCTTGCGGCTGACCCCGAAACCAGGTGTGATTCTTCTTCAGCAGAAGGGGCAACGGGGCCAGTGTAGTTGCCAGATTGTGGAGGAACTTCCCATCATAATTTACAAGGCCGAGAAATGAAATGAAAATCGCTTATTGTCACAAGTAGGCTTCAAATGAAATTACTGTGAAAAGCCCCTAGTCGCCACATTCCGGCACCTGTTTGGGGAGGCTGGTACGGGAATTGAACCGTGCTGCTAGCCTGCCTTGGTCTGCTTTCAAAGCCAGCAATTTAGCCCTGTGCTAAACCAGCCCCAGCCCCCAGAAAAGGACAAAGATGCGAAGTGTCAGTCAGAAAAGTGCACCTTCTCTGCGACGGGGTGCAAACCTTCACAGTCCACCGATAACACAGGTAGACCACTTCCTTCACCTGAAAGACGCACTTTGTCCGACGTAAACGGACTCCAGCCTCTGAGAAGCGTCTAAGGACAGCCTGCAAATTTTCAAAATGTTCCTGCTCCAACATCCCTGTAATCAAACGTCGTCTAAGTAGACAGCGACATGCGGTAAAACTCTGAAGATGCCTTCAATGACGCTTTGAAAGATAGCGCAGGCAGAGGATACCCCAAAGGGCAAACGTGTATATTCATACAGGCCCCTGTATGTATTAATAGTTACATATGGCCGGGAGGCAGGGTCCAGCTCCAACTGAAGGTAGGCGTGACTCATATTTAATTTCATGACTGATAGTCCACCTGCAAGCTTCGCGTAGAGATCCTCTATGCGGGGCATTGGGTATCGGTCGAGTCGGGCAGCCGTATTCACTGTAAGTTTATAGTCACCACACCAGCGAACTGTGACATGTGGCCTCATTACAGGTACAATTGGCGCTGCCTGATAATACCCTAAGTCTCCAAATGAGTGAGCTCCCCTTCTACCTTTTCAAGCAAGTCGTAAAGCACCGGGCGCACCCGGAAATAGCCCGCCTTGGCGCCTGGTTCAACTTGTATATGGGCTACGGCCTCTTTTATCTTCCCCAAACTGGGCTGAAATACATCTGGGTACAGTCCTAGTACCTCCGTCAATCCTCCAGAAACTGTTTGGAGGATGTGCTGCCACTGCAGCCGCAAATGGCGCAACCAGTCCCGACCCAACAGGCTGGGCCTGTGGCCGTGCACTACGATAAGTGGGAAATGCCTCTCCTGGCGTCCTTAAACAACAGGAGTCATTGTAATTCCAGCGATGTCCAATGGCTCCCCCATGAAGGTGGGCAACCTGGCCTGTGTATTGGTTAATGTAAGGGTCTATGTACCCTGCCTGATGTGGTTGAATGTCCTCTGGGTGATCACAGAGACCGCTGCGCCAGTGTCCACAACTCCATCTCAAGCGGGTGACCATTGACCCGTACTGTCACCTTAATGGGGGCCACACGGGGAGCTGCCACACAATGCAGCTGCAGGCAAATGGAAGGTACGGCCCCTGGGCTGGCCCCAGTTTCTGTCGGAACGAAGGCGCCTCTGGCGCCCCCAGGACCAGCATCCGCGATGGGGTCGGTGTCTACAAGTCCGACACAGACATGGATCCTCATCCATTGGTTCTGGAGAAGGCTCCCTTCGGGGAGAAACGTCTGGCGGCCGCTGGCATCGATCCAAACGCCGCCCCACACAAGGTATGGCAGGGGTGCGGGGAGACGCTTTTAGATGGAAGGGGTTGCGCCCCAAGGCATGCACTTCCATTCCCTGTAGCTCCTACACTCCCCGTTCTGCGCTCTCTCGGGACAATACTATTTGAATGGCCTGTTGAAAAGTCAATGTTGGCTCGGCTAACAACTTTCTCTGGGTGGCCTCATTGTTCATACCGCAAACCAAACGGTCGCGTAACATTTCATAGTCACAGTACTCCGCAATCCTACGTCACCTGGATAGAAACTCTGCAAGGGATTCTCCTGCGGTCCTCTCAGCGGTATTAAACCGGTAATGTTGGAGTATCGTAGTATCGTGGACAGAGTCGGGTTAAAATGTTGCCCCACTAAGGTCAGAAGTTCATCAAACGTTTTGGTGTCCGGCGCAGCTGGGTTCATAAGGCTCCTTATCACTCCAAACGTATGCGGGCCGCAGGCAGTGAGCAAAATGACCACCTGGAGCTCATTTTCAGTGATGGTGTTTGCTCGGAAATAGTAACGTATCTGTTCTGCGTACTGGTTCCATCTCTCCAGCGCAGCATCAAAAACATCCAAACATCCATACAGAGGCATGGTGTAATAGAAAACAACTTCCAACCTGTATCCAACAAAACTCCAGGGAGGTGGCTTCAGCAGCGTAGACAGCTGAAGAATACAGCACGAGTTTGTCGAACAGAAAGAAAACTTTATTTACAATAACATATATATACAGTAGTCCCCCTTTATAACGCGGGTGTTGGGGTCCAAGACAGCCACCCGCGTTGCAACCGAGCCGCGGATATCCACAATGGGGGTTTTAAATTTATTTAAAAATCTATGCTAGCGCTTCCCATTAAGAGTCTACGGGGGGCGGGGGGAGAGGTCAGACCCCCGTAGACTCACAATGGGAAGCGCTAGCATAGATTTTTAAATAAATTTAAAACCCCCATCGTGGATCTAATTAAAACTGTCAATTTCAGCGGCCGGCTCACTTTGATCCGGAGAGGGAAGCTGCTCTCTCACTGAAACAATCAGCCGGCCGCTGAAATTGACACTGCCCACTGCTCTCTCCCTCCAATCCAACTTTTAAGTTTTAATGTTTCTGATTGGAGGGAGAGAGCAGCCGGCAGTGTCAATTTCAGCGGCCGGCTGATTGTTTCAGTGAGAGAGCAGCTTCCCTCTCCGGATCAAAGTGAGCCGGACGCTGAAATTGACACTGCCGGCTGATTGGAGGGAGAGAGCAGAGAACACAGGAGGAGGTCATACGGGCCTCTGCAAGACCAGCATGGTCTCACATCGCCCCTCCCCTCTGTAGCTGGGGTTCAGGCTGTGGCTGCTGGGGTACAGGTTGTGGCTGCTGGGGTACAGGTTGTGGCTGCTGGGGTACAGGCTGTGGCTGCTGGGGTACAGGCTGTGGCTGCTGGGGTACTGATTGGAGGGAGAGAGCAGCCGGCAGTGTCAATTTCAGCGGCCGGCTGATTGTTTCAGTGAGAGAGCAGCTTCCCTCTCCGGATCAAAGTGAGCCGGCCGCTGAAATTGACACTGCCGGCTGCTCTCTCCCTCCAATCAGAAACATTAAAACTTAAAAGTTGAACCGCGGTATTGCGGAGCGCGGTATAACGGGGGACTACTGTATACAACAGCAGTAACTCCCTTGCTGCTCACTCTTCTGCAGCTGGTTCCATACTGGCCAGCTTTATTTATGCAGGGACACTGCTAATGATTTCTCCGCCCCCCTCATTGGGGAAGCTCATATTCCCTAAGGATTGTGGGATTGCCATTAGTCCCCACCAGTGGTAAGCAGGCAGGTTAGAACAAGTACCCAATTATTTTTTTTCCAATTAAGCGGCAATTTAACACGACCAATTCACCCAACCTGCACATCTTTGGGTCGTGGGGGTGAAACCCACGCATACATGGGGAGAATGTGCAAACTCCACACAGACAGCGACCCAGGGTCAGGATTCAAACCCAGGTCCGCAGCGCTGCAGTCCAAGTGTTAATCACTGCACCACAATGCATTTATATATTACACAAATTCACCCACATCCTATTTGCACACTGAACAAAGAACAAAAAAAAGTACAGCACAGGAACAGGCCCTTCGGCCCTCCAAGCCTGTGCCGACCATGCTGCCCATCGAAACTAAAATCTTCTGCATTTCCGGCGTCCGTATCCCTCTATTACCACCCTATTCATTTATTTGTCAAGATACCCCTTAAACGTCATTATCGTCCCTGCTTCCACCACTTCCTCCAGAAGCAAGTTCCAGGCACCCACTACCCTGTGTGTAAAAAACTTACCTCATATATCTCCTCTAAACCTTGCCCCTCGCACCTTAAACCTATGCCCCCTATTAATTGACCCGTCTACCCTGGGAAAAAGCCTCTGACTATCCACTCTGTCTGTGCCCCTCATAATTTTCTAGACCTCTATCAGGTCATCCCTCAGCCTCATTTGTTCCAGTGAGAACAAACCAAGTTTATTCAACCTCTCCTCATAACTAATGCCCTCCATACCAGGCAATATCCTGGTAAATCTCTTCTGCACCCTCCACATCCTTCTGGTAGTTTGGCGACCAGAATTGAACTCTATACTCCTGCAACATGACTTGCCAATTTTTATACTCAATGCCCTGGCCAATGAAGGCAAGCATACCGTATGCCTTCTTGACTACCTTTTCCACATAGAACATAGAACATAGAACGATACAGCGCAGTACAGGCCCTTCGGCCCTCGATGTTGCACCGACATGGAAAAAAAAACTAAAGTCCATCTAACCTACACGATGCCCTTATCATCCATATGCTTATCCAATAAACTTTTAAATGCCCTCAATGTTGGCGAGTTCACTACTGTTGCAGGTAGGGCATTCCACGGCCTCACCACTCTTTGCGTAAAAAACCCACCTCTGACCTCTGTCCTATATCTATTACCCCTCAATTTAAGGCTATGTCCCCTCGTGCTAGCCACCCCCATCCGTGGGAGAAGGCTCTCGCTGTCCACCCTATCTAACCCTCTGATCATTTTGTATGCCTCTATTAAGTCACCTCTTAACCTTCTTCTCTCTAACGAAAACAACCTCAAGTCCATCAGCCTTTCCTCATAAGATTTTCCCACACATGTGTTGCCCCTTTCAGTGATCTGTGGACCTGTACACCTAGGTCTCTCTGACTGTCAATACTCTTGAGGGTTCTACCATTCACTGTGTATTCCCTACCTACATTAGACCTTCCAAAATGCATTACCTCACATTTTTCTGGATTGAACTCCATGTGCCATAGAACAGTACAGCACACAACAGGACCTCTCTCCACCGAAGTCTCCAAACTATCTAAATCCTGCTGTATCCTCTGGCAGTCTTCATCGCTATCCGCAATTCCACCAACCTTTATATCGTCTGCAAACTTACTAATCAGACCAGTTACATTTTCCTCCAAATCATTCATATATACTATGAACAGCAAAGGTCCCCGCACTGATCCCTGCGGAACACCACTAGTCACAGCCCTCCAATTAGAAAAGCACCCTTCCATTGCTACTCTCTGTGTTCTATGACCTAGCCAGTTCTGTATCCATCTTGCCAGCTCACCCCTGATCCCGTGTGACTTCACCTTTTGTACCAGTCTGCCATGAGGGACCTTGTTAAAGGCCTTACTTGCCGGTGACTAGCTGTTATACATGTCGGAACCGAGTGTGTCGATAGGGGAATATTGGAGCTGCTTCGAGTGTTTGGGTCTTTCTCGGGTTACAAATTAAATCCAGACAAGAGTGAGTATTTTGTGGTGTCTTAGCCGGGGGTGGGGGGGCTGCCATTCCGTAGGGCAGGGACTCACTTTCGGTACCTGGGGGTGCAGGTTGCTCAATATTGGGGGGGGGGGGGGGCTCCACAGGTACAACATTTCTAGTTTGGTGGGGAGAGTGAAAGCTGATCTGGCAAGGTGGGATGGTCTCCCTTTGTCACTGGCGGGTCGGGTAGGCGGTTAAAATGAACGTGTTGCCGCGATTTCTGTTTATTTTCCAATGCCAGCTGATTTTCCTGCCAAAGGCTTTTTTCAGAGAGATCGAGGGAGTGATTACTTCGTTCATATGGGGAGGGAAGGTGGCCAGTGTTAGAAAGGTGCTGCTACAGAGGGGAAGGCAGGCAGGGGTTTGGGTCTTCCGAACCTGATATATTACTACTGGGTGGCGAATGTGGAGAAGGTGCGGAGCTGGGTAAGAGGGGTTGATTCCCAGTGGGTCAGAATGGAGGAGAGTTTGTGCAGGGGGTCGGGACTGAAAGCACTAGCAACAGCGCCGCTCCCGATAGCTCCGGGGAAATACTCAGGGAGTCCGGTAATAATAGCTTCATTGAGAACTGGCCAGTTTCGCCAACACTTCGGGTTGGGGGCAGGGTCAAGGGAAATGCCGATTCAGGGGAACCACAGATTTGAGCCAGGGAAGTGGGATGGAACTTTTTGGAAATGGGAGGAGAAGGGGATTAAGACACTAAAAGATTTGTTTCTCAGGGGTCGGTTTGCAGGATTGAAGGAGCTGGAAGCGAAGTATGAGCTGGAGCAGGGGGAAATGTTTAGATACATGAAGGTTCAAGACTTTGCCACAAAGGAGATACAGAGCTTCCCGGCAAAGCTGGCTTCCACATTGCTGGAGGAGGTGCTGACGTTAGGGGAACTGAAGAAGAGGGTTTAAGGAGCTATTTTGGAAGAGGAAAGGGCACCACTGGAAGGGATCAAAGCGAAGTGGGAGGAAGAGTTGGGGGAGGATATGGAGGAGGGGTTCTGGTGTGAGGTGCTCCGGAGAGTGAATGCCTCCACCTCGTGCGCGAGGCTGGGGCTGATACAGCTGAAGTGGTATACAGAGCACACCTCACAAGGGCGAAGATGAGCCGATTCTTTGAAGGGGTAGAAGATGTGTGTGAACATTGCGGGGGGGGGGGGGGGGGGGGGGGGGGGCTTCGCTAATCACGTTCATATGTTTTGGTACTGTCCAAAGCTGGAGGATTACTGGAAGGAGGTTTGTAGGGTAATTTCCAAAGTGGTGCACTTGAAACTGGACCCAGGTCCCCGGGAGGCTATATTCGGGGTGTCGGACCAGCCAGGGTTGGAAACGGGTGCGGAGGCAGATGTTGTAGCCTTCGCCTCGTTAATCGCCCGAAGGCGGATCCTGATGGGTTGGAGAGCAACCACTCCACCCTGTGCCCTGGCGTGGCGGGGGGATCTGTTGGAATTCTTGACTCTTGAGAAGGTTAAGTTTGAACTGAGGGGAAGGATGGAGGGGTTCTACAATGCATGGACATTATTCATTATGCACTTTTAAGAACTGGATAACTTCGAACATTAGTAGGGGGGGGTGGTGGGAGGGTTGGGGGGAGGTGGGCTGTGTGTGTTCATGGCGACTATAGGTGATCCCTAATTCCTTTTTGTCATTTATTGTGTGAACATGTGGGTTAATGTTTGGGGTTTGGTGGGAGGATGGTATCTTTGTTATTGATATGGGGATTGACGCATTTGTTACTGATAATTATTTATTGTTGGGTGTAAATTTGGGAGAAAATGTGAAAAAGGAGATTAAAATTATTTAAAAAATAATGCAGCCAATATTTATACAAATGCAGTAGTTATTTATAATAATTGGAAAATTTAACAGCTCTTACAAGTTCATTTTATATCATTTAATCTGTAATCAAACACTAAACAGCCAGACTTAGCACAAGCTGAGGGAAAGAAATGTCATACCTTCTTTGTGTTGGGCTTAATGCATCGAATGAAAAATGGGTTACACCTGGAAAATGAAAGAAAAGTCGAACATTGGTGCACTTGACCAGAATTTCACAAACTCGCGACATCAAGATTGCACAGATCAGGGAGCTGCAAAACTCACTTCCAGGGTCCTTGGGTCAAACAGAAATAATGGCACTATTTCAAGATTTAATTGAAGGAAAAAGAAGATGAAGCAACATGGGTATTTGGCAGGTAAATGCAATGATGTCTTGGGCTGAATGGCCCGTTTCTGATTCATATACTTCAGTATCAAAGTATCAAATACTTCCCAGGTGATGAAGTTGAAAACTAGCTCAGGGTATCTAACCTGTTATGCCCGGAGTCAGAGGCAGTGAATTAACAAATAATTCTTAGAAAAATTACCCGAGGTCTTTGGCCCTTGGCTGCTAATAATTACAGTCACCAGGTTTGTAAGTTGAAATACGATTACTGTTTATTTATAAAGAGAACTAGCATGAAATATACAGTTGATACAACTCGATAATAACAAGCTAACCTAACACCCCCTTTAGCTGTTCCACCCTCTATCCACACATACAAGACAGACAAAAACAGTGGGGTGGAAAGGGGTGAAAATAATAAGGACGAAAGTTAAAAGTCTTTGCTTTAAATGATGGTTCTTTAGCAAGTTTGCTGATTAAAATCTCTGGTTTACAGCTGGTAATGGTCTGATTTGTCATTCATTCAGTACTCACAGGCAGCAAGCTTTCTAGAGAGACACTTTATTTCTTATGAAGCTGGACCTTCGGCTCGAGATTCACATTTGGGTCTACATATTTGTGTTAGACACTTTATTCCACATCAAACCTTGCTTTCAGCTCATGGGTTTAACTTCAGGCTTGCTCAGCCTTCAGAGAACGGCACCCGAACTTGCTGAAGAAAGAGTTATCCCACGCAGTGACCATCTGAAGAAAGCTGAGCTGGATGTTTTGGGGGAAGAGCTCTCTTTATACCAAGCATTATAAAATACTACAGCTGCCATCTCGCTGCCCAAGTCTCCAACCTATATCCTGTTGTATCCTCTGACAGTCCTAATCTCTATCCGCAATTCCACCAACCTTTGCGTCATCTGCAAACTTACTAATCAGACCAGTTACATTTTCCTCCAAATCTTTTATACCGTATATACTCGCATATCATGCGACTTTTGAAGACCTAAATTGTAACCTAAATTTGGGGGCGTCGCATGATACGCGAGATACAAAATTCGCGGGTGTTTTACTTGCTGTTTTTTCCGACGAGAAAATAAATCTATAGAACATATGGGAACCTGCACCTTTTATTGTTAATGACACTCTACCTGCTGGTTAAACAAATACAGCTTAGTAAACAGAATAAGGATTGCACTACTGATAAATCAAGACATTCATTTAATCCTTCCAGTTTGGTAATGTATATGTAAGTCCGCTTACTCGATTCATAAAGCAAATAACGCAACCCATAGTTAAGCAGATGCAGGAAAAGGCAATCATGATCTAAGGGGGCATTGTTCAGGTGCTGACTACTATTATTAAAGTTATCCAAATAAAATGTCTGATTATTGCTAGCTAGCGACTGTAACTCTAACAGTAAGAACATACCCTTCAAGATGATACTTTCACAGTTTTTGAAATCTGCGCGTTTCCATAATAAATACATTTTTTTAAATGTACTACTGACCATCATAGGGTGTATATAATTCTTCGTTACATTATTCAATACATGGCCGTCTTTTTCCGATACAGAATTCGCGGGTGTTTTACTTGCTGTTTTTTCTGATGGGAAGATGTTCAGCCACTTGACGTTTCCATTCATAAAAACATGAATGGAAAGTCAAGTGGCTGAACATCTTCCCATCAGAATGCTGTGGTCAAAATCTGAAGAGTAGTATTCCTGATCATATGGGTACTTTATTCAATACATGGCCGTCTTTTTCCGATACAGAATTCGCGTGTGTTTTTCTTGCCGTTTTTCTGAATGGAAACGTCAAGTGGCAGAACGACGCTAGTAAAGACAGCTGGAAAGCTGTTCGATTCGCGAACAGCTTTCACAACAGAATCCACTCTGCAGAATCCACAGACAATTATACCATTTTGAAGTTTTAGTTTGGGCATTAATTTCCAAAAAAGTGACTCGCATGATACATGAGATATAGCATAGAATCATGTTTTGGGGACGAAAATTTAAGGGTCGCATGATACGCGAGATCGCATGATACGTGAGTATATACGGTATATAACTACAACTACAAACAGCAAAGGTCCCAGAACTGAACCCTGCGGAACACCACTAGTCATTGAATCATAGAATTTACAGTGCAGAAGGAGGCCATTCAGCCCATCGAGTCTGCACTGGCCCTTGGAAAGAGCACCCTACCCAAGCCCACACATGCACCTTAGCCCCGGATGCCCCAGCCCCGGAGGAGGCCCCCGCCCCAGCCCCGGAGGCCCCAGCCCAAGCCCCGAAGGAAGAGGCCCCAGCCCCAACCCCGAAGGAGGAGGCCCCAGGCCCAGCCCCGAAGCAGGAGCCCCAGGCCCAGCCCCAAAGCAGGAGGCCCCAGGCTGAGCCTCAAAGGAGGAGGCCCCAGGCCCAGCCCCGGAGGTCCCAGGCCCAGCCCGAAGGAGAAGGCCCCAGGCCCAGCTCCGAAGACCCCGGCCCCAGCCCCGGAGGCCCCAGCCCCGGAGGCCCCAGCCCCGAAGGAGGAGGCCCCCGCCCATCCCAGAGGTCCCAGCCCCGGACCCAAAGGAGGAGGCCCCAGGCCCAGCCCCGAAGGAGGAGGCCCCAGGCCCAGCCCCGAAGGAGGAGGCCCCAGCCGCAAAGGTGGCCCCATGTCCAGCCCCGAAGGAGGCCCCAGGCCCAGCCCCGAAGGAGGCCGCAGGCTCAGGCCCGGAGGAGGCCTAGCCCCATCCCCGAAGGAGGAGGCTCCAGCCCCAGCCCTGAAGGAGGGGGCCCCAGGCCCAGCCCTGAAGGAGGTCCCAGGCCCAGCCCCGAAGGAGAAGGCTCCAGGCCCAGCTTCAAAGGAGGAGGCCCCAGGCCCAGCCCCAAAGGAGGCACCAGGCCCAGCCCCGAAGGAGGCCCCAGGCCCAGCCCCGAAGGAGGAGACCCCGGGCCAGCCCCGGAGGAGGAAGCCCCCGGCTCAGCCCCGAAGGCCCCAGATGCTTCTGGATATTCTCCAGCCGAACAGCAGACACAATATTGGCGTCAATGACTGGAGAATCCCGCCCCGGATTCCCAATGACATGCAAATTTTGGGGCATTCCCCAGAGAACTAGGCTATCTGGCTGCGCGGTCCAGTTCCACCTGCAATTCAATTGTTTCCACCTGGCAATTCTCCCACATTTTCTGTCCCACCTGGATCCTGCCCCCCCAATAACGACCCCATATAAGGAGACCCCCATATAAGGAGACCCCCATATAAGGAGACCCCCATATAAGGTGGCCCCCGTATAAGGTGGCCTGAATAAGCCCACGGGGCTTATTGGGGGGCTCATCGGGGAAGGGGGGGATATCAGACGAGGCTGAGGAAGGGATGGGTGGGGCAGGTGTTCCACTCTGGGCTGGACATGAAGATGGACGGTGGCGATGTTGGTTAATAACAAAAGTGGCGTTTGAGGTGGGCAGTATTGTGGTCAACCCGGGGTGGGGGGGGCAGAGGTATGTGATGGTAAGTGAGAAGCTGGGGGGGGGAGGGGGGAGGGGGGGATGCCGGTGGTCCTGGTGAATGTTTATGCCCAAATTGGGACAATGTGGACTTATGGGACGGGTGTTGGAGAAGATCCCGGATCTGGACACGCACAGGCTGATAATGGGACGCGATATATATATACTATATACGGGAGTTGGATGTCTTGAAGTTATACAAGACATTGGTAAGACCACACATGGAATACTGTGCTCCGTTCTGGTCACTCTTTTATTTGAAGGATATTGTGAAACTAGAAAGAGTGCAGAAGACTTTTACGAGGTTGCTGCCGGGACTTTGTGGTCTGAGTTACAGGGAGAGGCTGCATAGGCTGGGCCTTTTTCCCTGGAGCATAGAAGGCTTAGAGGTGATCTTATAGAGGTCTATAAAATAATGAGGAGAATCGATAAGGTGGATAGTCATCCTCTTTTCCAAAGGTAGAGGAGTCTAGAACTAGAGGGCATTTAAGGTGAGAGGGGAGAGATACAATAGAGACCAGAGGGGAAATCTTTTCACACAGAGGGTGGTGAGCATCTGGAACGAGCTGCCAGAGGCACTGGGAGAGGCGGGAACAATTGTTTCCTTTAAAAAAGTTAGACAGTTACATGGAAAGGGTGGGTATAGAGGGATATGGACCAAATGCAGGCAAGTGGGACTAAATTAATGATAGAAACTTGGCGGCATGGATAAGTTGAGCCGAAAGGCCTGTTTCCATGTTGTAAACATCTATAACTATAACTCTATAATCCCCTCTACTGTCCGTCATCTTCCCTCCTTAACTCACACCCTTAATTCCACCTATACCTACCCCATCCCCTTTCTCCGCCCCTGACCATGTCATCTCTCACCCCCTGCCACGTCGCAGAAATCTCCCCCCTTCTATTCCCCCTTCCCCCACCAGTTCACCTTTCTCCCCCCCCCCCCCCTAATAACCTCCACCCCCGCCCCACTCCTCAGCTCAAAGAAGAAGGCCTCCTGCTGGCCTTACCCTCCCCCACCCAAACAAGGACTTCTCCTGAACTCCAGGTAGCCTTCTCCAAATGCAAACAAACAGATGTTAAACACAAACAGTCCCATGAAACAGGAGGGGGGATGGGAACATCCATCCCCACATAAACTTTTCACCCCTACAACTCCTTACAATCTCAACATTAAACAGCAAACCCCACCCCACCCCCCCAAAAAGATGAAAATCCCCCAATTCCTGTGCCCACTTCATTACAAAGTGCCAGCACCTCAGTTCCCAAGCATTGTCCACTCAGTTCTCGCCCAGTTTATGTTCTTAATGAAGTCTTCGGCCGCTTCTGGGGCCTCGAAATAATACTCCCCACCTTCAAACATCACCTATAATTTTGCCGGGGAGAGCACCCCAAACCTGATCTGCTGCCGGTACAGCAAAGCCTTGGCCTTGTTGAAAACTGCCCGCCGTTTTGCCAACTCGGCTCCGATGTCCTGATAAATTTGGACGTTTTTCCCCACTATTCACAGGTTCTATCTTCTCAAGGTATTCTCCTGCTCCTCCACCTATGCCCTCAATGTTTTACAAAGGCCTATTAGGAGCCTCCAGAGCCACCACACGATCACAGTGGTCCAAGATCACTCCTTCGATCACCCGAATCTGTGACCCCTGCACCTCCAAACACTTCTCCACCCATTCCAGACAACTCTTCAGGGATGCCACAGCTTCTGCCTTTGCATGATCCTCATGCATTTCTTTCCTCTGTTTATGGAATTCCTCCTTGATAAAGCCATCAGTTCCTGTACCTGGGGCCTTCCAGCTTGCCCCTCCCCCACCTGCATGCTGAAAGTGGCTGTTGCTACAGCACCAGACTGTTTCAACTTTCCAGCCAAATCTCTCACTGTTTTCTGCTGGGTCTGGTGATCAGAAGACATACCATTCCCGGGGTAAACTACTCCTCTAACATTCACCTCCGCCTTTTCATCAAAATTCCACCCAGTTCTGTGTAAAAAAAGCTCTTTTCTGTGACTTTAAGCAGGAGCAGCCCTGTATGTGACCATTCAGAGAATTGCTTTTTACAACCAAATCGGGGGCGACGCCTGTTCTCCGATACTCCACCCCCTCCAAAATGGTGTCATTGGGGAGTACACTCCACGCTGTTGGGACGGCCTCAGGACGTCACATGAAGGCCCTCCCCCAATGCTCCACCCCCAACGTGCTGAGTTCACGACGGCCCGGATAACTTATGCACCCAGTTTTCGTCAGCCTCGCTTTGCGACTGGACGGGGGGGGGGGGGGGGGGGAGCTGTGCTGCTGGTCGGGGGGGGGGGGGGTGAGCTGTGCCGCTGGTCGGGGGGGGAGCTGTGCCGCTGGCCGGGGGGGGGGGGGGGGGGGGGGTGAGCTGTGCCGCTGGTCGGGGGGGAGCTGTGCCGCTGGTCGGGGGGGGGGAGCTGTGCCGCTGGTCAGGGGGGGGGAGCTGTGCCGCTGGTCGGGGGGGGGGGGGGAGCTGTGCCGCTGGTCGGGGGGGGCGGTGAGCTGTGCCGCTGGTCGGGGGGGGGGGGGAGCTGTGCCGCTGGTCGGGGGGGGTGAGCTGTGCTGCTGGTCGGGGGGGGTGAGCTGTGCCGCTGGTCGGGGGGGGGAGCTGTGCCGCTGGTTGGGGGGGGGCTTCAGCGAGGACTGGGTGGAGTGGTGGGGGGTGGTCCGGAGATGGCGATGGGGAGTCCAGGGGGGGTGCTATCTGGCAGTTTGGTTCTGTGCGTGGCTGGTGCCATGTTGTATAGCTCGACCGCTGCAGGTCGTCGCCCTGCGCACGGACTCAGCCATTCTCCGTTTATTTTGGAAGCTGGAACCGGGGGTTTTATGTGGCGTCGCTACTAGCCCCTCACTGGTCCTGGAATCGGCGAGGGTTCACCGCCGATTTTGGCATCGTAAAATGGCACTGTTCCCACGCAAGCTTCGGCACTTAGCCGCAAAAACAGTGCTGTTGCCGCTGGCATCTTCTTCCAGACTGGCGGCAAAGTTTTAAGGTTGAGCGTATGGACCTGCTGTGCAGCCAGCTCACTCGCGTGGCAGATCTTGATAGCAAATTCTAATTTCAGGTTTTCTTCCCGTAATAATATCCTGCGTACTTTATCATTCGAAATCCCCAACACTGTCTGGTTGCAGATGTTCGACGATTTCAGAGTATTAAAATTGCACGACTGCACCTTCAACCGCAAGTCAGTTACAAAGCTATCAAAAGATTTGCCCACTTTTGGGTACATGTACGAAATATGTAACATGTTTTGGTTTTCTTTGGAGAGCAATGCCGATCGAAGTACTCTATCACCTCATAGTAGCTCTTGCTTTCCTCTTTGCTGTCGAAGGCGAAGGTATTGTCTATTTCTACGCTTGAGGACCTACCATGAGCAGCAACACTATACACCTCTCATGAGGCTGCGCCTGCAGGCCAAGGGCTGCAACATAAAGTCTAAATTGCTGCTTGAACACATGCCAATTTTCATCGAGACTTGAAGCTAGTGGGGTGCCATTAAACTTTCTATCTCTCACTTCACAGTCATTTATTGTGTTGAGTCGCAGATGGCCATAGTTCACCAGGTCGGTGGAAGAATCTTCTCTTTTCGTTCTTCAGCCTATTTCACCCCATCTTCTCCATTGTTATCTTCAAGTGTTTTGCATTCCTGGTACTATGTTTGCGTTCTGTGATATAACCATTGTAATGATGTACACAGAACATATAGTTGATTAACTGTCAAGATGATTTATTAGTAAACACGTAGAAAATGTAACTAAGGAATTACTGGACAGACAATTGCTGCTAAATGAATTCAGTGAATTCTCCTGGAGCTACTCTAAGTGCGACTGTCATCTTATACGTCTTACTACCAACTGGTGGGTATCTAGAGACACTAGAGTCATAGCTCTCTACAGCTGGTTGGAGGTTGCATTGCTCATTATATGCAGAACTGTGCATAGGCATATCACCACCATTCACTGCAAATTCCTCTCCAAAGCAATGCAGGCCAACAACTACAGTGGTAATTAATCAATGGGACCTGGTTTGAGTCAGTATAGGGGCTGCAGAGTTTTGGGTCAACTTAAGCTTCTGTGGCAGATTAGGGACCAGCCGGGAGCATGTTCGAACAGTCAAGTCTCAGTGTAGAATTTTAAATCCACCAGGGCAGGCACATATCCCGACGTCATCATGCACTCGCGCAATATCTCGCCAGGTGGTTGCAGGCGTTGATCGGGCGCATGCTGGTGATAAGTAGAGGAATAATTAAGGGGTTAAAACCCCAATCAACTGGAATTTAACATTTCATGTGTGATGTCAAACTCTTTGTATGGGCAACTCAATCGGACTTGATGTTTATAATTCAAGTGTGGGTAAAAGACTCCTGCTGACTACAATGGCTGAGCAGTTGGGCATTTGAAGGGATGAGGTGAGTTGGTGTTCTGTTGTGTGGATAGCATTTTGTGTGTTGGCTTCATCAGAGTGTGGAGCTCCAAAGGGTTTTCTGTTATCTGGTACCGGAGGTTTGACTCTGTCACCCATTGCAGCTGGGTGAGCCCTGTTAGCCGACCTGCTGATGGGTATTGTATACCCGACAAGGAGCACCGCTCCTGAGGAAGGGAATAGGGAACAAAGATTGAGGAGGGAAGGTACTCACAGGCACCCTCCTTGGACAAAAGTCCATGCACAGGGTGTTCAGGGCCATTGTTCAACATGCAACACCGGGAGTCGCAGCAGCACAACTGCTAATGAAACATCGTCTCAGAACAAGACTGAACCTCGTGTTTACAAATTTACCAGGGAGGGTAGAAGCCAGCCAAAGCAATCAGAGAGCATGCCATGACTCACATAGTACAACATTTATGGTAAATTATGTGTATACATGAGAAACCTCAGTGGTGGAGCAAATTGGATCCCTGGCAATATTGTCTCAAGACTGGACACGTTTCGTACCAAGTGGACGAGGAGGGATGGATCATTTGTAAACACATGGATCACTCGAGGAGTAGAAAGGCGCTCGAGCAGTCAGTGTTACCTTCAAGAAATATTTTTGAACCTGGAAGCATTAAGTACCTGCTAAACCTGTTAAGGAGATAACTGATGTCTTTGTGAAAACAAATAGTGATGAACTGCCTGGGCCAGAAGACATACCTCTTATTACAGTTCCTGTTAATGTTTCTTAAAATCGTTTTATTGGCATTTCTCATATTTATAAAAAATTGCATTTGATAAGGTTCCCCATGGTAGGCTTATGCAGAAAGTAAAGGAGGCATGGGATAGTGGGAAATTTGGCCAGTTGGATAACAAACTGGCTAACCGATAGAAGTCAGAGAGTGGTGGTGGATGGCAAATATTCAGCCTGGAGCCCAGTTACCTGTGGAGTACCGCAGGGATCAGTTCTGGGTCCTCTGCTGTTTGTGATTTTCATTAATGACTTGGATGAGGGAGTTGAAGGGTTGGTCAGTAAATTTGCAGACGATATGAAGATTGGTGGAGTTGTGGATAGCGAGGAGGGCTGTTGTCGGCTGCAAAGAGACATAGATAGGTTGCAGAGCTGGGCTAAGATGTGGCAGATGGAGTTTAACCCTGAAAAGTGTGAGGTTGTCCATTTTGGAAGGACAAATATGAATGTGGAATACAGGGTTAACGGTAGGGTTCTTGGCAATATGGAGGAGCAGAGAGATCTTGGGGTCTATGTTCATAGATTTTTGAAAGTTGCCACTCAAGTGGATACGAAATGAAATGAAAATCGCTTATTGTCACGAGTAGGCTTCAATGAAGTTACTGTGAAAAGCCCCTAGTCGCCACATTCCGGCGCCTGTTTGGGGAGGCTGTTACGGGAATCGAACCGTGCTGCTGGCCTGCCTTGGTCTGCTTTCAAAGCCAGCGATTTAGCTGTGAAGAAGGCCTATGGTGTGCTAGCGTTCGTTAGCAGAGGGATTGAATTCAAGAGCCGTGAGGTGATGATGCAGCTGTACAAAACCTTGGTAAGGCCAAATTTGGAGTACTGTGTGCAGTTCTGGTCGCCTCATTTTAGGAAGGATGTGGAAGCTTTGGAAAAGGTGCAAAGGAGATTGACCAGGATGTTGCCTGGAATGGAGAGTAGGTCTTACGAGGAAAGGATGAGGGTGCTCGGCCTTTTTTCATTAAAATGGAGAAGGATGAGGGGCGACTTGATAGAGGTTTAGAAGATGATCAGGGGAATAGATAGAGTAGACAGTCAGAGACTTTTTCCCCGGGTCGAACAAACCATTACAAGGGGACATAAATTTAAGGTGAATGGTGGAAGATATAGGGGGGATGTCAGAGGTAGGTTCTTTACCCAGAGAGTAGTGGGGGCAAGGAATGCACTGCCTGTGGAATTAGTTGAGTTGGAAACATTAGGGACCTTCAAGCAGCTATTGGATAGGTACATGGATTACGGTAAAATGATGGGGTGTAGATTAATTTGTTCTTAAGGGCAGCACGGTAGCATTGTAGAAGTCCCCAACGTCGAAGTCCCCAACCATCAGTGTGCCCCCGTCCTGCCTACATCTTTTGAAGGTGGTATCTAGCATGGCTGGGGGGGTGTCATAATATACACATAAGTATATGATGGTGCATGGACACACACTGACTGACACACTGCAAGACCAATCAACACACACAACACAGCAGCCAATCACCAGTCAGGGCACGGTCACTATAAAGCCAGAGGGCACTAGTTCTCCTGCTCATTCGGGATGCAGCCTCTGAGACAGACAGAGCCCGCAGTCAGTAGCACAAACATCTACCATGTGCTAGCTGTGTATGCTGGTCAGGTTAGGCATAGGTCTTCAGTCAACCTAACATAGTGTCGACCCACAATGCAAGTATGTTTAACAGCTCTTAGTTAAATAAAATAGAGTTGTACTTCTATAAGTGTTGGTAGCCTGTCTATGTTACTGCTTGGGTAAACGCAGTCTTCACAGATCCAGAGTACCCAACACATCAGGAGGAATCTGTGATTGCCACAGATGGGGGCCATGGTGGATATTTTAGTTATCCCGAAGTGTCTCAGCTGGGCCCATGTTTTAAGTGCGGCCGCTACCACTGGCCCATTGTGAATCTTGTTGAGGGGGTTGGGAGTGCTGCTGTAGCCAGGGCCCTAAGGGTCGTTCCTTTACAGCATGCCTCCTCCATTTGTACCCAGTCCATGCCTGTTTCTTGTACCCATCCCCTCACTCTTTCTGCCATTGTTGCCCAGTGGTAGTATTGTAGGTTTGGTAAAGCCAAGCCCCTTTTAATTTTCCTTCTTTGCAGTGTCGGTTTGGGAATTCTCGGGTTCTTACCTCCCCACACAAATGCCATGATTAGACTGTTTTGGAAAAAGGCATTGGGGACGAAGATCGGTATGGATCTAAACAGGAAGAGGAACCTCGGCAGTACGTTCACCTTGATCGTCTGCACTGTCCCCACCAAAGTTTCCAAACTCTTTTAGTATTTGCAGTATTGCCTTCAGTCCCTCCTGTGGCTTCGAGACAAGTTCCTGTTAATGTTGATCCTGTGGAAACATCTCAGACTACAGAACAACGCCGCTCTATAAGAAACAGAAATCCCCCTCAAAGACTGGACTTATAATTGTCCAACTCATTTGTATAATATTTAGTTAGTATTCAGAATAGAGTGAATTAGTTATTGAAGTTATATCAAGGAGTTAAAAGTGGAGGGATATGAGGATTGACTTCCGGGCGGCGAGCGAGGAGGTCGCAGGGAGAGGGGCTCCCGCAAGCGGTAGACAACAAGAAGAACAACCCCCCCCCCCCCCCCCCCCCCCCCGACAGGCCGGACGGCGGAGGAGGAGCGCCGGCAGAGGAGCCGGAGCGGGAGCCGAGGAGCCGAGGAGCCGGAGCGGAGGAGCGTAGGAGCCGGAGCGGAGGAGCCGAGGAGCCGGAGCGGAGGAGCCGAGGAGCCGAGGAGCGGAGGAGCCGAGGAGCCGGAGCGGGAGCCGAGGAGCCGGAGCCGAGGAGCCGGAGCGGAGGAGCCGAGGAGCCGGAGCGGAGGAGCCGAGGAACCGGAGCGGGAGCGGAGGAGCCGGAGCGGAGGAGCCGGAGCGGCGACAGGGGGGCCCAACAGCAGCAGGTCCATCCCCTCTCCCTCCCCCCCCCCCCACGCGGGCCAGGAGCGGTGCGGCGGCGGCGGCGGCCCCTCTTCTCTCCCCCCCCACACGCGACCCAGGAGCGGTGCGGCGGCGGCGGCGGCCCCTCTTCTCTCCCCCCCCCCCCCCCCCCACGCGGGCCAGGAGCGGTGCGGCGGCGGCGGCCCCTCTTCTCTCCCCCCCCCCCCACGCGGGCCAGGAGCGGTGCGGCGGCGGCGGCCCCTCCTCTCTCCCCCCCCCCCCCACGCGGGCCAGGAGCGGTGCGGCGGCGGCGGCCCCTCTTCTCTTCCCCCCCCCCCCCCCAGCCCGCAGCGGGGACCCCCCCCCCCCCAGCCAGCAGCGGGGACCCCCCCCCCAGCCAGCAGCGGGGACACAACCCCCCCCCCCCCCCCAGCCAGCAGCGGGGACACAACCCCCCCCCCCCCCCAGCCAGCAGCGGGGACACAACCCCCCCCCCCCCCCCAGCCAGCAGCGGGGACACAACCCCCCCCCCCCCCCCAGCCAGCAGCGGGGACACAACCCCCCCCCCCCCCCCAGCCAGCAGCGGGGACCCCCCCCCCCCCAACCAGCAGCGACCACCGGCCCACTCGCCCCTCCCCCCCCCCCCCCAACTGCTGTGACCACCACGTGGCAAAGACAAAGGGACTCTCTCTCCTGGTTGAGTGGGGAAAAAAGAAAAAGAGACTTGTATTTCTGTTCTTCCCAAAAGAAAACTGGTAAAGAGAAAAGGGGTAGGGGAAATAAATTTAAAAAAAAAAAAATATATATATATATATATATACATATATAGATATATAATAATAAATAAAATAAAAATAGGGTGCGGAAAAGGGGGAAAAAGAAGAACAAGGAGAGAAGAAAAGATGAAGGGGAAGGGGGAGAAAAAAGTGCCAGAAAGGAGCCAAGAGAAAGGGGGCACCGGAAGTAGACTGGGCAAAGGGAAAGCCAGCTCGGGCGAACGAGTCAACACGCGAAGCGGCGGGAAGGATGCTTCGCCGCATCCAGAAGAGCTGGACGGGCGGGCAACCTCTCCCCTGGGGTTAGAGGGGGGCGTGAATTGGAAGGAAGCCTTTGCCGAGGTGGTGAGGGAGCAGCTGCAGGCATTCAAGGCAGAGTTAAAAGCAGACGCAGAGGCCGCAGCACAGGCAGCAGTGACCAGGGCCATGTCAGGGGTGCAGCAGGTTCTGACCAGATTGGAGAAGAAAGTGGATGCCCAAGGGAAGATACTGGAAGCCCAAGGGAAGATACTGGAAGCCCAGGGGGCAACCATTAAAGAGCTGGAGAAGGCAGCGACTGACGCGAGCGACCGGGTCATATCCCTGGAGAGGGGAATGGTGAAACTGAGTGCAACACAGGGGAGCCTGAAGGGCAGGGTAGACGACCAGGAGATCAGCTCGAGAAGGCAAAATATCAAGATAGTGGGCCTGCCAGAGGGGATAGAGGGTAGAAATCCCACAACATTCGTGGCTGCGATGCTGGGCTCCTTAGTGGGGCGGGAAACTTTTCCCACCCCACCGGAAATGGACAGAGCTCATCGGTCACTGCGCCCGAAGCCCAAGGAAGGGGAAAAACCGAGAGCAGTTATAGCCAGACTGCACCGGTACCGGGATAGGGAGACAATCCTGCGCTGGGCCAAGGAGAATAGAGCCTGCAATTGGGACGGGCACGCCATCCGAATCTACGAGGATTTTGGAGCGGACATAGCTAAGAGACGGGCGGAGTTCAACAGAGCGAAAGCAGCTCTCTATAAGAACAAAGTACGTTTTGGTATGCTGTACCCAGCAAAACTCTGGGTCACATACCAACACAAGGAATATTTCTTTACAGCCCCTGCCGAGGCGAATAGATTCGTCGAGGAGCACGGGCTGGAAAAACGCCATGGGAAGTAGGGACGAGGGGCCCATGGCAAGGAGACACGTCATGCCGACGGGGGGGTGGGGAGGGGCGAGGCAAAGCCAGCCCCCTCCCCCCTGGCAGGAACACCCAGAACGGAAAACAACCCAATGCCCTAGGGCCCGCTCCAGGTGGGAGGCCAGGCCCCGGCACGAGGGAACGGGAGTACTGGAGAGGGGAGAGGGGAAGCGGGACAGCAACCTCCGAGAGGGGAGCCACCGTGCTAGCAGGAAAGCTAGCGAAGGGGGCGCGCAACAGAGCAGGGCCGCAGCGCACCCCCAACAGGGGGGAAGGCGCCAGGCAGGGGAGGGGGGGGATCACCCATCAAAGGTGGGAGAGCAAATGGGGACAGGAATGGGGGAGAGAGGGGCAATGGAGGGGTACACAGGGGTATCCCCGAAAGGGATAGAGCGGGGGGGGGGGGCACCCGGGGGGCGAGAGACCAGGGAGGGGAAACGCAGGGACGAAGGGACAAAAGAGGCCAGTAAGGGAATAGGGCCACAAAGTGCCACAGACAAGGGCTCGAAACAGGGAACTGCTGCAAGCACCCACCCAGTACGGTCTGTGGGTGAAGGGGCCCCCCGGAGTGCAGGGGACTACCCGCGTGGCGGACACAAAGTGGACGGCCATGGCGGGTGTCCCCGGGACAAGGGGGAACCCCGGAGCGCAGGGACCCGACCGCATGGGGAGAGCAGTGATAGTGGACATCCTGGACGGCCCCCTAACATAGGGAAACCCCAGAGGGCAGGGGCGCGTCCACCGGACAAATATGGTTAACCCCACAGGAGCAAGGGGGCAGAAGCCCCCCACCAGAATAGTCACCTGGAACGTAAGGGGACTTAACGGCCCAGTGAAGAGATCTAGAGTCCTCACCCACCTTAGAAACATGAGGGCCGACATAGTCTTCCTCCAAGAGACGCACTTGAGGGAGCAGGACCAACTGCGGGTAAGAAAGGGCTGGGTGGGACAAACCTATCATTCCTGTTATGGGGCAAGGGCCAGGGGGGTGGCGATCCTGATTGGCAAGAGGACAATGTTTAGGGCGACAAAGACGGTTACGGACCCAGGGGGACGGTATGTCATGGTCAGCGGGGCCCTGGATGGGGCGCCGGTAGTTCTAGTTAACGTGTACGCGCCCAACTGGGACGACACGAGCTTCATCCAAAAGACCATGGCAGAAATCCCGGACATAGCGACGCACCGACTAATCATGGGGGGGGACTTCAACTGTGTACAGGACCCAACGACGGACAGATCAAACCCCAGAACGGGGAAAACCTCAAACATGGCAAGGGAACTCAGCCACTATATGGAGCAGATGGGAGCAGTAGACCCCTGGAGATTCGCCCACCCGGGGGAGAAAGAATTCTCTTTCTTCTCCCCAGTACACAACGTGTACACCAGAATTGACTTCTTTGTGGTGGGGAAAACGGTGCTTCCAGAGATAGACAAGGTGGAATACTCCGCAATTGTGATATCAGACCACGCTCCACACTACATGGATGTGCGGCTAGAGACGGGAAGGGCCCAGCGCCCCAAATGGAGGTTGGACGGTGCCTTACTAGCTGACAAGGCCTTCAGCGAAAGGATAGCGCAGGCCATAGCGGAGTACACTGAGATCAACCAAAACGGGGAGGTCTCACCCTCCACGTTCTGGGAAGCGCTTAAGGCCGTACTAAGAGGGGAAATCATAGCCTACAAAGCGCAAAGAGATAGGGAGGAAAGGGTGGCTAGGCAGAAGCTGGTCGACTCCATACTGGAGGTAGACCATAAATACTCCGAGGCCCCGACTGTAGAACTCCTGGCGGAGAGAAAAGAATTACAAAGGAACTTTGACCTGCTCTCCACCAGGAAAGCAGTACACCAACTCCGCCAGGCACGCGGGGCCCTATACGAACACGGAGACAAAGCCAGCCGCCTGTTGGCCCACCAGCTGAGAAAGCAGGCAGCCAGCAGAGAAATTGCGCAAATCAGAGATACCAGAGGCACGTTGGAAACAGAACCAGAGAAGATTAACAAAACCTTCAAGGCCTTCTACCAAGAGCTGTACACCTCAGAGCCCCCAACGGGGAAGGCTGGGATGAACCGGTTTCTTGACGGACTGAACATACCAGTTGTGGGAGAGGGCAGAAAACGGGATCTGGAAGCACCACTAGCACTGGGAGAGATCATGGAGAGCATTAGCTCCATGCAGGCGGGGAAGGCGCCGGGACCGGACGGATTCCCGGCGGACTTCTACAAAAAATTTGCGACAGCGCTGGCCCCGCACATGCGGGAGATGTTCACAGACTCGCTAGCTAGGGGCACGTTGCCACCCACGTTAGCACAGGCCTCAATCTCGCTGATACCTAAGAAAGACAAAGACCCAACGGAATGTGGGTCATACAGACCCATATCTCTGCTGAATGCAGACGCCAAAATACTGGCCAAAATCCTAGCCAAAAGGCTAGAAGACTGTGTACCTGAGGTGGTCACAGAGGACCAGACGGGCTTTGTCAAAGGTAGACAGCTGACCGCGAACATCAGGCGCCTGCTGAACGTGATAATGACCCCCTCCGGGGAGAGAACACAAGAGGTGATCGTCTCCCTGGACGCAGAAAAGGCCTTCGACAGAGTCGAATGGATATACCTCATAGAGGTACTGGAGCGGTTCGGGCTTGGAACAGGGTTCACAGCTTGGGTAAAGCTCCTGTACAACGCTCCCATGGCGAGTGTACAGACCAACAATACCAACTCCCAATACTTCCAGCTGCACAGGGGCACCAGACAAGGATGCCCACTGTCCCCGCTGCTGTTCGCACTAGCAATCGAACCGCTAGCAATCGCGCTCAGGGCAGCAAAAATTGGAGGGGGATCCGAAGGGGAGGTAGAGAGCACAGAGTCTCACTCTATGCGGATGATCTGCTCCTCTATATCTCGGACCCACAAAGCAGCATGGACGGAATCATCGCGCTCCTGAAAGAGTTTGGAGCCTTCTCGGGCTACAAACTCAACATGAGCAAAAGTGAGATCTTCCCATTACACCCGCAGGGGGGGGGGGGGGGGGGGGGGGGGGCAGCACTAAAGGGGCTGCCGTTCAAACAAGCCCGACATAAATTCCGCTACCTGGGGATCCAAATAGCCCATGACTGGAAAGGGATCCACAAATGGAACCTCACCAGCCTGACGGAGGAAGTTAAAAAGGACCTGCAAAGATGGAACACACTCCCGCTCTCCCTCGCGGGGAGAGTTCAGACGATCAAAATGAACGTACTGCCCAGGTTCCTCTTCCTGTTTAGATCCATTCCGATCTACATCCCCAAGGCCTTTTTCAAAGCGCTGGACAAACTCATCATGGCGTTCGTATGGGGGGGTAAAAATGCTAGGATCCCAAAGAAGGTCTTACAAAAAACAAAAACCAGGGGAGGGTTAGCCCTCCCGAATCTACAATTCTACCACTGGGCAGCAACAGCCGAGCGAGTAAGGGGATGGATCCAGGAGCCAGAAGCTGAGTGGGTGCGTGCGGAGGAGGCCTCCTGCATGGGAACCTCCCTCCGGGCCCTCGCCACGGCAGCACTCCCATCCCCACCCAAAAAACACTCCAGCAGCCCAGTGGTGACAGCCACCCTCCAATCCTGGAACCAACTGCGGCAGCAACTTGGCCTGACCAAAATGTCGAACAGGGCTCCCATCTGCAACAACCATAGGTTCAAACCAGCACTGACCGACGCCACCTTCAAAAGGTGGAGGCAGGACGGGGGGACACTGACAGTCAGGGACCTATACACGGACGACAGGATCGCAACACTGGACGAACTGACAGAGAAATTTCAGCTAGCTGGGGGGAACGAGCTACGGTACCTGCAGCTCAAAAACTTCCTACGAAAGGAGACAAGGACGTACCCACAACCGCCACGACAGACACTACTGGAAGACCTACTGGACGCAAGTATCCTAGAGAAAGGGAACTGTAGTGACATGTATGACCGACTGGTAGATAGGGACGACACCGTACTGGACGCAACAAGGAGGAAATGGGAGGACGACCTGGGGATGGAGATCGGGTGGGGACTCTGGAGCGAAGCACTGCATAGGGTCAACTCCACCTCCACGTGCGCAAGGCTCAGCCTGACGCAACTAAAAGTGGTACATAGAGCCCACTTAACAAGAACCCGTATGAGTAGGTTCTTCCCGGAGGTGGAAGACAGATGTGAACGGTGCCAAAGAGGCCCGGCCAACCACGCCCACATGTTCTGGTCCTGCCCCAGACTCGTGGAGTACTGGACAGCCTTCTTCGAGGTAATGTCCAAAGTGGTGGGAGTGAGGGTGGAGCCATGCCCGATAGTGGCGGTCTTCGGGGTTTCAGAACAGCCAGATCTATTCCTGGGGAGGAGGGCGGATGCCCTTGCCTTTGCCTCCCTGATCGCCCGCCGTAGAATCCTGTTTGGCTGGCGGTCAGCAGCACCGCCCAGAGCTGCGGACTGGCTGTCCGACCTCTCGGAATCTCTCCAAATGGAGAAAATCAAATTTGCCATCCGAGGGTCGGACGACGGCTTCCACAGAACGTGGGAGCCATTCATGCAACTGTTCCGGGACCTATTTGTGGCCAATGTACAAGAGGAAGAATAGTCGGGGGAAGGTAGCGGGAGGGGGGGGGGGGCTACAGGTTCGTTACGGGGGTTCGATGGCTAGCTAAGGCCCAAAACCAAGCTAAATAAACATGTTGAGGGGGGGGGGGGGGCGCAGTTACTACTACGAAGATGCTTACCTGTAAATATGTATGTTAATTTTTGCGTGTTTGTTTTTGTTTGTTTTTTTTTTCTCTCTCCTAACAATTTGTAATTTGTTCAATATAAAATACGAAAACTGAATAAAAACATTTATAAAAAAAAAAGTGGAGGGATATGGTAATTGTCCCTTTTAAGGGCAACACAGCAGAGTAAGGGTCACATGGCCTGTATGACCAATCGGGAGTGTGGAATACCCCATGGTGAGAAAGGCTCCTCAGGAGGGATCTTTTGGGAGCGGGCTACGACAATGAGGTTGCTGTACAATTCTTATTAATAAATACTTTAATAATAAATGCTGTTTACTAATGAAGTCTGTAAAAGTGCATCTTTACAGCTTACACTTCATTTACTATCTATATGTCCTTAACTTTAAACTCCTCCACCACTAGAAATGTTTGATTTCCAGTACAGTGTACCAACCTATTAAAATCTTCTGACAAGCCAGACCTAATCGCTTCAGTTCTGATGTAAACAGCCCCTTTCAAGCATTCACTCGGCCCTTTCTCAACACTCTGCTGAGTTTATCAACCTCATTACATTTAAATCTCATTTGCTGGAAAGTGGTGCTGTAATGGGAAAACACAGTAGCTTGGTGTGTCAGCAATGGTTACTCACCTCTTCAATCTGGTGATGAGGTCTGAGAGGCTCTGCTGAAATTTGGTAGCCACAGTTGGCGATTGGTATCGATGACCTCGGCAGTTTGACCTAATCCTTTTCTGCTGACAGAGATTATCCTGTGCTCTCTTAAACAAATCAGCAATCATCTGTAGTGGCACATTAAGGAAAGTCAAGGTCCAGGCACTCCAATGGCCCAAAAATTAAATTAATTCTGATACTGCATAGGTAGCTATGGAGATTATTCCAAAACTTGTACTTTGAACTCATTGAAGGAGAGAAAAGCCAAGGAGATGTTGGACTGTGAATGGAATATAGCCTGTAGATGATGCTAGTGTTACTACAACAAGGCATTAATGGTCTTCTACGACATTCTTTTGTGCTACTTTAGTTTGTTTTAAACTATTGAAAAGATGAATGATGTAAAAAACATGGTAAATGTCTGTGGTGAGTTCCCCAAAGGAAATTAATAATCTGAAATTAAAGTTTAAATCACTATTGTGATTTATTCAACCTGTCTGCAGACTTTGAGAGGGCTGATGCTATCCCCCTCTCTGGCACTGTCCAGCTGAGTGGCACTGAAGTCACCTGGTTCCATTCTCATCCACCTGATCAAAACTAAAGAATCACTAGCAATGGCTTCTCTTCCTGCTCCTGTGCTGTCCCCCAACCGATGTGCCTCCTGAGCATCTCTTAGATCTACTCCTATTTCTCATCCATGTGCCGATCTCTCGGTGATATCATTCAAAAACATAGTTGTTAGATTCTACATGTAGGGTGAGGACATCCAACTCTACCTCACCATCACCCCTCTCAACGGATAATCAAATACCTAGTACTAGATGGCCACAAATTTCCTCCTCCTATTAGTATTGAGGAAGACCAAAGCCTTTGTTTCCACAAATCCACAGATGAGCTTCTGACTGTAAATCCACACCATCATTATTTCACTTCTGCAACATCTCATAAAGCCATCACCCGCCTCCCACCCCCCACCCCATCTGCTGCTGAAACCCTTATTTATGCTTTTCTTACCTCTAGACTTGACTATTCCAATTCACTCCAGGCTGTCTTCCTACTTTCTGCCCTTTTAACTTGTCATCCAAATCTCTGCCACTCACCGTAGCTCAGACAAAGTCCCCTTCAGCCATCACCTCTCTGCTTGTGAGCCTATGCTGGCTCCCGGTTAAGCAATGTCTCAATTTTAAAATTCTCATCCTGGTTTTCAAATCCCTCCATTGTCTCACCATTATCTTTCTCTATAACTTCCTCCAGCTCCACAATTCTCCAGATATCTCTGCTCCTCTAATTTTGGACTGTTGAGAACCCCTGATATCAATTGATTCAACACAAATTACTCAGGCACTGAGCTCTGGGTTTAACTTTTTTAACTTTTCCACCTCCCTACCTCTTTTTCCTGCTTCAAGATGTTCAGAAAACTCATTGAACAACTTTTCCATCTTTCCAAGCATCCCGCTATATGCCTCTGCCAAAATATTTTTAATAATGCTCTTACGATACATTTTACAATGATGGAGGCAGTGTTGTTTGAACAATGGTCACACTGTGATAGAAAACTCTTCAGGCTAGGTGTTCCAATGGAGGGAAGTTATGCTTGGAGCCACAGGAAGCGAGTGAAATCCTCAATGAGTACTTGGTATCGGTATTCGCCAGGGAGAAGGACATGACAGATGTTGAGGTCAGGGATAGGTGTGTGAACTCTCTTGAGAACGTCCATATATCGAAGGAGGAAGTGTTGAGTATCCTAAATTTCATTAAGGTAGGCAAGTCCCCGGGGCCGGATGGGATCTATCCCAGGTTACTGCAGGAGGCAAGGGGAGAAATAGCTGTGTCCTTAACAGATACCTTCACATCATCTTTGTCCACAGGTGTGGTCCCAGAGGGCTGGAGAATAGCCAATATTATTCCCTTGTTTAAGAAAGGAAGCAGGGACAATCCAACAAATTATAGGCCGGTGAGCCTGACATCAGTGGTGGGGAAGCTTTTGGAAAAGATACTGAGAGACAGGATATATGGACATTTGGAGGAAAATGGACGAGTTAGTGACAGGCAGCATGGATTTGTACGGGGAAGGTGATGTCTCACCAACTTGACTGAGTTTTTTGAAGAGGTGACAAAGAAAATGATGAGGGAAGGGCTGCGGATGTAGTTTATATGGACTTTAGTAAAGCGTTTGACAAGGTCCCACATGGCAGACTGGTGCAAAAACTAAAATAACATGTGATTGGCAGAGTTTCTGATAGTGCCAAGGATTGTCAGAGAATACAACAGAATAGATTGGAGACTTGTGCACAAAAATGGCAGATGGAGTTTAATCCGGACAAATGCGAGTTAGTGCATTTTGGAGGATCAAATCTAAATATGAATTATACAGTAAATAACAGAACCCTTAGGAACATTAACATACATTTGTGGGCAGCATGGTAGCACTATTGGATAGCACTGTGGCTTCACAGCGCCAAGATCCCAGGTTCGATTCCCAGCTGGGTCAATGTCTGTGTGGAGTCTGCACGTTCTCCCCGTGACTGCATGGGTTTCCTCCGGGTGCTCCGGTTTCCTCCCACAGTCCAAAGACGTGCAGGTTAGGTGGATTGGCCATGATAAATTGCCCTTAGAGACCAAAAAGGTTAGGAGGTGTTATTGGGTAACGGGGATAGGGTGGAAGTGAGGGCTTAAGTGGGTCAGTGCAGACTTGATGGGCCGAATGGCCTCTTTCTGCACTGTATGTTCTATGTACAGAGGGATTTGGGCGTGCAGTCCACAGTTCCTTAAAAGTAACATCACAGCTGACCAAGGTTATTAAGAAGAAATATAGCATGCTTGCCTTCATCAGCCAGGAAATTGAGTACAAGAGTTGGGAAATCATGTTGCAGCTATATAAAACCTTGGTTAGGCTGTATTTGGAGTATTGCGCGCAGTTCTGGTCACCACATTATCAGAACAACGCGGAAGCTTTGGAGAGAGTGCAAAGAAAGTTCACCAGGATGTTTCCTGGTCTCAAGGATGTTGGCTATGAGGAGAGATTGAATAAACTAGGATTGTTTTCACTGGAAAGATGGAGTCTGAAGGGAGATCTGATAAAGGTCTACAAAATTATGAGAGGCATAGACAGGGTGAATAGTCAGAGGCTTTTTTCCAAAGGTGGAAGTGTCAATTACAAGGGGACACAAGGTGAGAGAGGGAAAGTTTAAGGGGGATTGATGGGTGCCTGGAACGCAGTCAGAGGATAGGGTGGAAGCAGGCATTTAAGAGGTATCTGGATGGGTACATGAATAGGGAGGAAATAGAGGGATACAGACCGAGTAAGGGCAGAAGGTTTTATTTCAGTTGGAGCATCATGATCAGCACAGGCTTGGAGGGCTGAAGGGCCTGTTCCTGTGCTGTACTTGTTCTTTGTTCACAGTTCTCGCACAAGACAAAGTGCCTCCTCACTGACAAGGACTGAGAACGTCAACTCACCACCTTACTCCTCATGTCAGTACAAATCACCTGCGGTCTCCAGTACCCCAGTATGTCACATACCTTATTCCTGCTGTGTATGAAGAGTTTCATCACTTCTGGTCTGAGTTGGTCATAGTTTTTATCCAGGAATTTATGAACCTGTGTGAAATAAATAACCCGCTTAATTCTCTCAAAAATGGCAGATGAAAGTGTTGTAATTCAGTCAGTGTATAAACCAATCCCAGTCCGAACATTAGAAGGATGTTGGTGTTTAGAGTCGATGGTCAAGAAAACCTCAGTTAAATAAAAATGCAGTGCTGATTTCACCATTGTGGGGTCAGATTGTTTGATTTCTAAACTCAGGTGCTAATCTGTGAAGGCAAAGGACACATACCCCAAAACCAGTGGTCAAGAGAACCACATAAAATTGGTCTTCTTCATCATTGGGAGCCAACTGGGTGTTGGATGTAATTGCACCCAAAACGGCACCAGGCCAAGGATGGGTTGAGCAACTGGGGATGCTAACATGGGGGATGTGGGGATGATCAGTGGAGGGGACGTCGGGGTGAATACTGTTGGTGGCATAGGGGTGTGAGGAGTTTCAGGGGGGTGGGGGGGGTGATCAGTGTAGGGAGTGTGAGGGGGTGAGGAGTGTCAGGGGGGTGGGGGTGATCAGAGTAGGGGGAGTGAGGGGGTGAGGAGGGTCAAGTGTGTGGGGGAGTGAGCAGTGTAGTGGGGGTAGAGGAGTAAAGAGTGTCGGGGTTGTAGTGGGGGGATCAGTGTAGGGTGTGGGGGGGGGATCAGTGTGGGGGGAGGGGGAGGATCAGTGTAGGGTGTGGGGGGGATCAGTGTAGGGGGTGGGGGGGATCAGTGTAGGGTGTGGGGGGGGATCAGTGTAGGGTGTGTGGGGGGGGGATCAGTGTAGGGTGGGGGGGGATCAGTGTAGGGTGTGGGGGGGGATCAGTGTAGGGTGTGGGGGGGATCAGTGTAGGGTGTGGGGGGGGTCAGTGTAGGGTGTGGGGGGGGGGTCAGTGTAGGGTGTGGGGGGGATCAGTGTGGGGTGTGGGGGGGGGTCAGTGTAGGGTGTGGGGGGGATCAGTGTAGGGTGTGGGGGGAGGGGGATCAGTGTAGGGTGGGGGGGATCAGTGTAGGGTGTGGGGGGGGTCAGTGTAGGGTGTGGGGGGGGATCAGTGTGGGGTGTGGGGGGGGGGATCAGTGTAGGGTGTGGGGGGGGGATCAGTGTAGGGGGTGTGGGGGGGTCAGTGTAGGGAGGGGGGGGGATCAGTGTAGGGTGTGGGGGGGATCAGTGTAGGGTGTGGGGGGGGTCAGTGTAGGGTGTGGGGGGGGGATCAGTGTAGGGTGTGGGGGGGGATCAGTGTAGGGTGTGGGGGGGATCAGTGTAGGGTGTGGGGGGGGGGTCAGTGTAGGGTGTGGGGGGGGAGATCAGTGTAGGGTGTGGGGGGGGGTCAGTGTAGGGTGTGGGGGGGGTCAGTGTGGGGGGGGAGATCAGTGTGGGGTGGGGGGGATCAGTGTAGGGTGTGTGGGGAGGTCAGTGTGGGGTGTGTGGGGGGGGGATCAGTGTAGGGTGTGGGGGGGGGGTCAGTGTGGGGTGTGGGGGGGGTCAGTGTAGGGTGTGGGGGGGGATCAGTGTAGGGTGTGGGGGGGGGGGGGTCAGTGTAGGGTGTGGGGGGGGATCAGTGTAGGGTGTGGGGGGGGGATCAGGGTGGGGGGGGATCAGTGGAGGGTGTGGGGGGGGTCAGTGTGGGGTGTGGGGGGGGTCAGTGTAGGGTGTGGGGGGGGATCAGTGTAAGGGTGTGGGGGGGGATCAGTGTGGGGGGGGATCAGTGGAGGTTGGGGGGGGGGATCAGTGTAGGGTGTGGGGGGGGGATCAGTGTAGGGTGTGGGGGGGAGGGTCAGTGTAGGGTGTGGGGGGGGGATCAGTGTAGGGTGTGGGGGGGGATCAGTGTGGGGTGGGGGGGGTCAGTGTAGGGTGGGGGGGGGGATCAGTGTAGGGTGTGGGGGGGGGATCAGTGTAGGGTGTGGGGGGGGTGATCAGTGTAGGGTGAGGGGGGGGATCAGTGTAGGGTGTGGGGGGGGATCAGTGTAGGGTGTGGGGGGGGGTCAGTGTAGGGTGTGGGGGGGGATCAGTGTAGGGTGTGGGGGGGGATCAGTGTAGGGTGTGGGGGGGGGGATCAGTGTAGGGTGTGGGGGGGGGGTCAGTGTAGGGTGTGGGGGGGGGATCAGTGTAGGGTGTGGGGGGGGATCAGTGTGGGGTGGGGGGGGATCAGTGTAGGGTGGGGGGGGGATCAGTGTAGGGTGTGGGTGGATCAGTGTAGGGTGTGGGGGGGGGGATCAGTGTAGGGGGGATCAGTGTAGGGTGTGGGGGGGTGATCAGTGTAGGGTGAGGGGGGGGATCAGTGTAGGGGGTGGGGGGGGGTCAGTGTAGGGGGTGGGGGGGGGTCAGTGTAGGGTGTGGGGGGGGATCAGTGTAGGGTGTGGGGGGGGGATCAGTGTAGGGTGTGGGGAGGGATCAGTGTGGGGGGGGGGGATCAGTGTAGGGTGTGGGGGGGGTCAGTGTAGGGTGTGGGGGGGGATCAGTGTAGGGTGTGGGGGGGGATCAGTGTAGGGTGTGGGGGGGGATCAGTGTAGGGTGTGGGGGGGGATCAGTGTGGGGTGGGGGGGGTCAGTGTAGGGTGTGGGGGGGGATCAGTGTAGGGTGTGGGGGGGGGTGATCAGTGTAGGGTGAGGGGGGGGGGATCAGTGTAGGGGGTGGGGGGGGGATCAGTGTAGGGTGGGGGGGGGATCAGTGTAGGGTGTGGGGGGGGATCAGGGTAGGGTGGGGGGGGGATCAGTGTAGGGTGTGGGGGGGGATCAGTGTAGGGTGTGGGGGGGTCAGTGTAGGGTGTGGGGGGGTCAGTGTAGGGTGTGGGGGGGGGTCAGTGTGGGGTGTGGGGGGGGGATCAGTGTAGGGTGTGGGGGGGGTCAGTGTGGGGTGTGGGGGGGGATCAGTGTAGGGTGTGGGGGGGGGATCAGTGTAGGGTGTGGGGGGGTCAGTGTAGGGTGGGGGGGTCAGTGTAGGGTGGGGGGGGGATCAGTGTAGGGTGTGGGGGGGGTCAGTGTAGGGTGTGGGGGAGGGATCAGTGTAGGGTATGGGGGGGGTCAGTGTAGGGTGTGGGGGGGGTCAGTGTGGGGTGTGGGGGGGGATCAGTGTAGGGTGTGGGGGGGGGATCAGTGTAGGGTGTGGGGGGGGTCAGTGTAGGGTGTGGGGGGGGGATCAGTGTAGGGGGTGGGGGGGGTCAGTGTAGGGTGTGGGGGGGGTCAGTGTAGGGTGGGGGGGGATCAGTGTAGGGTGTGGGGGGGGGTCAGTGTAGGGTGGGGGGGATCAGTGTAGGGTGTGGGGGGGGAGCAGTGTAGGGTGTGGGGGGGGGATCAGTGTGGGGTGTGGGGGGGGGATCAGTGTAGGGTGTGGGGGGGATCAGTGTAGGGGGTGGGGGGGGATCAGTGTAGGGTTTGTGGGGGGTGATCAGTGTAGGGTGTGGGGGGGGGATCAGTGTAGGGTGTGGGGGGGATCAGTGTAGGGTGTGGGGGGGGGGTCAGTGTAGGGTGTGGGGGGGGATCAGTGTAGGGTGTGGGGGGGGATCAGTGTAGGGTGTGGGGGGGGATCAGTGTAGGGTGGGGGGGGGGATCAGTGTAGTGTGTGGGGGGGGATCAGTGTAGGGTGTGGGGGGGGGGATCAGTGTAGGGTGTGGGGGGGATCAGTGTAGGGTGTGGGGGGGGGATCAGTGTAGGGTTTGGGGGGGATCAGTGTAGGGTTGTGGGGGGGGGATCAGTGTAGGGTGTGGGGGGGATCAGTGTAGGGTGTGGGGGGGGGGATCAGTGTAGGGTGGGGGGGATCAGTGTAGGGTGTGGGGGGGGGGGATCAGTGTAGGGTGGGGGGGGGATCAGTGTAGGGTGTGGGGGGGGATCAGTGTAGGGTGGGGGGGGATCAGTGTAGGGTGGGGGGGGGATCAGTGTAGGGTGGGGGGGATCAGTGTAGGGTGTGGGGGGGGGTTGGGATCAGTGTAGGGTGTGTGGGGGGGGTCAGTGTAGGGTGTGGGGGGGGATCAGTGTAGGGTGTGTGGGGGGGGGTCAGTGTAGGGTGTGGAGGGGGTCAGTGTGGGGTGTGGGGTGGGGGTCAGTGTAGGGTGTGGGGGGGGGGTCAGTGTAGGGTGTGGGGGGAGGTCAGTGTGGGGTGTGGGGTGGGGGTCAGTGTAGGGTGTGGGGGGGGGTCAGTGTAGGGTGTGGGGGGGGGGTCAGTGTAGGGTGTGGGGGGGGGATCAGTGTAGGGTGTGGGGGGGGTCAGTGTGGGGTGTGGGGGGGGGGGTCAGTGTAGGGTGTGGGGGGGGGGTCAGTGTAGGGTGTGGGGGGGATCAGTGTAGGGGGTGGGGGGGGGGGTCAGTGTAGGGTGGGGGGGATCAGTGTAGGGTGTGGGGGGGATCAGTGTAGGGTGTGGGGGGGGATCAGTGTAGGGTGGGGGGGGATCAGTGTAGGGTGTGGGGGGGATCAGTGTAGGGTGGGGGGGGATCAGTGTAGGGTGTGGGGGGGGATCAGTGTAGGGTGTGGGGGGGGATCAGTGTAGGGTGGGGGGGGATCAGTGTAGGGTGGGGGGGATCAGTGTAGGGTGTGGGGGGGGATCAGTGTAGGGTGGGGGGGGATCAGTGTAGGGTGTGGGGGGGGGATCAGTGTAGGGTGTGGGGGGGGATCAGTGTAGGGTGGGGGGGGGATCAGTGTAGGGTGTGGGGGGGGATCAGTGTAGGGTGTGGGGGGGGATCAGTGTAGGGTGTGGGGGGGGGATCAGTGTAGGGTGTGGGGGAGGGATCAGTGTGGGGTGGGGGGGGGATCAGTGTAGGGTGTGGGGGAGGGATCAGTGTGGGGTGTGGGGGGGGATCAGTGTAGGGTGTGGGGGGGGTCAGTGTAGGGTGGGGGGGGGATCAGTGTAGGGTGTGGGGGAGGGATCAGTGTGGGGCGTGGGGGGGGGATCAGTGTAGGGTGTGGGGGGGGTCAGTGTAGGGTGTGGGGGGGGGATCAGTGTAGGGTGGGGGGGGATCAGTGTAGGGTGTGGGGGAGGGATCAGTGTGGGGTGTGGGGGGGGGGATCAGTGTAGGGTGTGGGGGGGGTCAGTGTAGGGTGTGGGGGGGGGGTCAGTGTAGGGTGAGGGGGGGTCAGTGTAGGGTGTGGGGGGGGTCAGTGTAGGGTGTGGGGGGGTGGATCAGTGTAGGGTGTGGGGGGGGATCAGTGTAGGGTGTGGGGGGGGGATCAGTGTAGGGTGTGGGGGGGATCAGTGTAGGGTGTGGGGGAGGGATCAGTGTGGGGTGTGGGGGGGGATCAGTGTAGGGTGTGGGGGGGGATCAGTGTAGGGTGTGGGGGAGGGATCAGTGTGGGGTGTGGGGGGGGGATCAGTGTAGGGTGTGGGGGGGGTCAGTGTAGGGTGTGGGGGGGGGTCAGTGTAGGGTGAGGGGGGGGTCAGTGTAGGGTGTGGGGGGGGGTCAGTGTAGGGTGTGGGGGGGGGATCAGTGTAGGGTGTGGGGGGGGATCAGTGTAGGGTGTGGGGGGGGATCAGTGTAGGGTGTGGGGGGGGGATCAGTGTAGGGTGTGGGTGGGGTCAGTGTAGGGTGTGGGGGGGGGATCAGTGTAGGATGTGGGGGGGGATCAGTGTAGGGTGTGGGGGGGGGTCAGTGTAGGGTGTGGGGGGGGATCAGTGTAGGGTGTGGGGGGGGATCAGTGTAGGGTGTGGGGGGGGGTCAGTGTAGGGTGGGGGGGGGGTCAGTGTAGGGTGTGGGGGGGGGTCAGTGTAGGGTGTGGGGGGGGTCAGTGTAGGGTGTGGGGGGATCAGTGTAGGGTGGGGGGGGTCAGTGTAGGGTGTGGGGGGGGGGGTCAGTGTAGGGTGTGGGGGGGGATCAGTGTAGGGTGTGGGGGGGGTCAGTGTAGGGTGTGGGGGGGTTCAGTGTAGGGTGGGGGGGGTCAGTGTAGGGTGTGGGGGGGGATCAGTGTAGGGTGTGGGGGGGGGTCAGTGTAGGGTGGGGGGGGGGGTCAGTGTAGGTGTGGGGGGGGATCAGTGTAGGGTGTGGGGGGGGATCAGTGTAGGGTGTGGGGGGGATCAGTGTAGGGTGTGGGGGGGGGATCAGTGTAGGGTGTGGGGGGGGATCAGTGTAGGGTGTGGGGGGGGATCAGTGTAGGGTGTGGGGGGGGATCAGTGTGGGGTGTGGGGGGGGGATCAGTGTAGGGTGTGGGGGGGGGATCAGTGTAGGGTGTGGGGGGGGGTCAGTGTAGGGTGTGGGGGGGGATTAGTGTAGGGTGGGGGGGGATCAGTGTGGGGGGGATCAGTGTAGGGTGTGGGGGGGGATCAGTGTGGGGTGTGGGGGGGGGATCAGTGTAGGGTGTGGGGGGGGGATCAGTGTAGGGTGTGGGGGGTGAGCAGTTTGGGGGGTGAGCTGTGTCGGGGTGGTGGAGGTGCTGAGCAGTGTCGGCAGTGAGGGGCTGAGCAGTGTGGTGGGGTGTGGGGGTGGTGGGGGGTTGAGCAGTGTCGGGGGGTAGGGGGGTGAGCATTGTCGGCGTGGGGGATGAGCAGTGAGGGGGTGTGTGGGAGGGGTGGGCAGTGTCGGGGTGGGTGTGAGCAGTGTGGGGGGTGAGCTGTGTCGGGGTGGTGGAGGTGTTGAGCAGTGTGGAGGGTGTGGGGGTGAGCAGTGTCGGGGTGGGGGGTGGGCAGTGTGGGGGGTGTGTGGGGGGTGTTGAGCAGCATGGGGGGTGTATGGGGTGGTGGGCAGTATGGGGGGTGTGGGGTGGTGAGCAGTGTGGGGGTGGGGTGTGAGCAGTGTCGGGGTTGTGGGGGGGGTGAGCAGTGTGGTGGGGTGTGGGGGCGGTGAGCAGCGTGGGGGGTGTTTGGGGCGGTGGGCAGTATGGGGGGTGTGGGGTGGTGAGCAGTGTGGGGTTGTGGGGTTGAGCAGTGTCGGCTGTGAGGGGTGAGCAGCGTGGGGGGTGTATGGGGTGGTGGGCAGTATGGGGGTGTGGGGTGGTGAGCAGTGTGGGGGAGTGGGGTGGTGAGCAGTGTTGGGGGTGGGGTGGTGAGCAGTGTTGGGGGTGGGGTGGTGAGCAGTGTGGGGTTGTGGGGGGTGTGAGCAGTGTCGGCTGTGAGGGGGTGAGCAGTGTGGGGGTGTGTGGGGATGGTGGGCAGTGTGGGGGGTGGTGAGCAGTGTGGAGCTGTGTGGGGGGGTTGAGCAGCGTGGGGCTGTGTGGGGGGGTGTGGGGGGGTTGAGCAGCGGGGGGTGTGGGGGTGAGCAGTGTGGGGGTGGGGTGTGAGCAGTGTGGAGTGTGTGGGGGGGTGAGCAGCGTGGGGGGTGTATGGAGTGGTGGGCAGTGTGGGCGTGGGGTGTGAGCAGTGTGGGGGGGTGTGGGGGTGTTGGGGGGTTGAGCTGTGTGCTGGGTGGTGAGCAGTGTGGGGTTTGAGCAATGTGGTGGGGGTGTGGGGGGGTTGAGCTGTGTGCGGGGTGTAGGGTGGTGAGCAGTGTGGGGGTGGGCTGTGAGCAGTGTGGGGGGGGGGTTGAGCAGCGTGGGGGGTGTATGGGGGGGTGAGCAGTGTGAGGGGTGTATGGGGGGTGAGCTGTGTGTGAAGTGGTGAGCAGTGTGGGGGTTGGGTGTGAGCAGTGTGGGGGGGTGAGCAGCGTGGGGTGTGTATGGGGGGTGAGCGGTGTGGGGGGGGTTGAGCAGCGTAGGGGGTGTATGGGGGGGTGAGCTGTGCGGGGTTTTGAGCAATGTGGGGGGGTTGAGCAGCGTGCGGCTGTGTGGGTGTGTGAGCTGTGTGCGGGGGGTGTGGGGGGGGGGTTGAGCAGCATGGGGGGGGTGATCAGAGTGTGGGTTTGTGTAGGTTGATCTGTGTACAGGGTGTGGGGGGTTGAGCAAATTTCAGGAAGCAGTGCAGAGGGAGCTTTACTCTGTATCTAACCCCGTGCTGTACCTGTCCTGGGAGTGTTTGTTGGGGACGGTGCCGAGGGAGCTTTACTCTGTATCTAACCACGTGCTGTACCTGTCCTGGGAGTGTTTGTTGGGGACGGTGCAGAGGGAGCTTTACTCTGTATCTAACCCCGTGCTGTACCTGTCCTGGGAGTGTTTGTTGGGGACGGTGCAGAGGGAGCTTTACTCTGTATCTAACCCCATGCTGTACCTGTCCTGGGAGTGTTTGTTGGGGACGGTGCAGAGGGAGCTTTACTCTGTATCTAACCCCGTGCTGTACCTGTCCTGGGAGTGTTTGTTGGGGACGGTGCAGAGGGAGCTTTACTCTGTATCTAACCCCGTGCTGTACCTGTCCTGGGAGTGTTTGTTGGGGACGGTGCAGAGGGAGCTTTACTCTGTATCTAACCCCGTGCTGTACCTGTCCTGGGAGTGTTTGTTGGGGACGGTGCAGAGGGAGCTTTACTCTGTATCTAACCCCGTGGTGAATTATAAACACTAATAATCCACACTGTATTGTACAACATGTGTTGAGCCTGTACCTTGTACTAGATCATGTGTAGTTCTTCCCATAGGGAGAGATGAGGAGCTTGTACTGGGCTCCACCCATGGCTCCGCCCATGGCTCCTCCCCTTAACCGGAAGTATAAAGGTTGCTGTTGTGAGCCTGCCTGCCAGTTCATCTAGAGTTCATCTCGTCACAGGCAGGCTCTGTTTTAAGTGCTCACACCCCACCCCCACACTGCTCACCCCCACAGACCCCCACACCCCCCCCGCTGCTCAACCCCCCCCACACACCCTGACACTGCTCACCCTCCCCACACACCCCCACACTGCTCACCACCCCCACACACCCCCACACTGCTCACCCCCTCACAGCCGACACTGCTCACCCCCCCCCCCCCCCACACAACCCCACACTGCTCACACCCCACCCCCACACTGCTCATCACTGTACCTGTCCTGGAAGTGTCTGATGGAGACTGTGTAGAGGGAGCTTACTCTGTATCAACCCCGTGCTGTACCTGTCCTGGGAGTGTTTATGGGGACGGTGCAGAGGGAGCTTTACTCTGTATCAACCCCGTGCTGTACCTGTCCTGGGAGTGTTTATGGGGACAGTGTAGAGGGAGCTTTACTCTGTATCTAACCCCGTGCTGTACCTGTCCTGGGAGTGTTTATGGGGACAGTGTAGAGGGAGCTTTACTCTGTATCTAACCCCGTGTTGTACCTGTCCTGGGAGTGTCTGATGGAGACAATGGGCGGGATTCCCCGTTTTGCTGGTGCCCAGGCATTTCCCAACGGTGTGGGGCTGCCCCACAATGGGAATCCCCATTGACCGGCCAGCATAATGGAGAATCCCGCCGGCGGGTCAGGGCGGAATGTGGCGCGGAGAATCCAGCCCAGTGTAGATTTTATTCTGTATCTACAGCACCCCCTGTGCTGTACGTGGCCTGGGAGTGTTTGATGGTGACAGTGTAGAGGGAGCTTTTACTCTGTATCTAACCCCATGCTGTACCTTTCTTGGGAATGTTTGATGGGACCAGTGCAGAGGGAGCTTTACTCTGTATTTAACCCCATGCTGTACGGGAGTTTTTTTCTTTAACAAACAATTTTATTGAGGTATTTTAGGCATATAGAAAAAGTGACATTGTACAGTACAAAAAAAAAGTCAAGACACAAATTACAAAATAAACATAGTGCAAACCACGGCTCTGTTCACGCACGGACCTGCCTCAATATTCCCCTACTCTACTCTTCCCTTGCCCCCACTTCCGCTGACGCTTACTCCTCTGCAAAGAAGTCAATAAATGGCTGCTGTCATAATATACACCAGTATGTCATGGTGCAGACACACACACTGATGGACATACAGTAGGACCAATCAACATGCATAACACCGCAGCCAATCACCAGTTGGAGCACACTCACTATAAAGTCAGAGGGCATCAGTTTTCCCGCTCATTCGGGATGCAGCCTTTCAGAAGTACGGAGCTTACAGCTTACAGCACAGATCCTCACCATGTGCTGAGTGATTCGACTGGTTAGGATAGGCACAGGTCTTTAGTTTAATCTAACATCGTGTTAACCCACAGTGAAAGTATGTTCAACAGTTTATAGTTTAATAAAATAGTGTTGTACTATTTTAAGTGTTGGTGGCCTGTATGTGTTCCACGGATCCAGAGCACCAAACACATCAGCTGCCACCTTCGGGCAAACCCTAGTAGCGAACCTCTCAAGGCGAACTTAACTTTCTCAAGGCCAAGAAAGCTCACCATGTCCGATAGCCATACCTCAGCCCTCGGGGGCTTTGAGTCCCTCCATGTTAGCAGTATTCGTCGCCGGGATACCAGGGAAGCAAAGTTCAGAACGTCGGCCTCTCTCTCTTCCTGGACTCCCGGGTCCTCCAAAACCCCAAAGATTGCCATCTCCGGGCTCATTACCACCCCAGTTTTCAATACCCGGGACATGACATCTGCGAATCCCTGCCAATACCCCCTGAGTTTAGGGCACGACCAGAACATGTGTACATGGTTAGCCGGCCCTCCGGCGCATCTAGCACACGTCTTCCAGCCCGAAGAATCTGCTCATCCCGCCACCGTCATGTGGGCCCGGTGCACAACCTTAAACTGGATCAGGCTGAGCCTGGCGCATGTTGCGGCCGTGTTTACTCTGCTAAGAATTCTGCCCAAATATCGTCCTCCAGCTCCCCCCTGATCTCCTCCTCCCACTTAAGCTTCAGGTTCTCGGTCTGCGTATCCTCAGCTCTCATTACCTCCTTGTAGACGTCTGAAACTCTACCCTCTCCCACCTCTCCCCTAGATACTACCCTGTCCTGCCCCCCCTTCGGCGGGAGCCATGGTAAGGACGGCACCAGTCTGCGTACAAAATCCCTCACCTGCAAGTATCTGAAGGCGTTCCCTCTCGCCAGCCCAAACTTCTCCTCCAGCGCCCTCATGCTCGGAAAGCTCCCTTCCAGGAACAGATCCCCCATCCTCGCCCTCCTCCATAGTTGATACCCCAGGCCATGTTCCCTGAGGCAAATCGATGCTTGCCGCAGATTGGGGTCCACACCGATGCTCTCACCTCCCCTACATGCCTCCTCCACTGGCCCCAGATCCAAAGAGCCGCCACCACTATCGGGCTAGTGGAGTACCGTGCCGGCAGAAGCGGCAGAGGCGCCGTGACCAGGGCTGCTAAGCTAGTGCCCCTGCACGAAGCAGCCTCCATCCGTTCCAAACCGACCCCGCACCCACCATCCATTTCCTTATCATCGCTATGTTGGCCGCCCAGTAATAGTTGCTGAAGTTCGGCAACGCCAGCCCCCCTTCTCCTCTGCTCCTTTCAACCATCACCCTCTTCACCCGCGGGGACTTCCCTGCCCATACAAATCCCAGAATAATTTTATTCACCTCTTAAAGAAGGACTGCGGGATAAAGATGGGGAGACACTGAAAAACAAACAAGAACCACTGGAGAATCATCATTTTAACAGTCTGCACCCTCCCCGCCAATGACAGCGGGAGCGCATCCCACCTCCGGACCTCCTCCCTCACTCGTTCCACCAGTCGGGACAGGTTGAGCTTATGCAACTTGCCCCACTCCCGTGTCACCTGAATCCCCAAATAACGGAAACTCTCCCCCACTAGCCTGAACGGCAACCCCTTAAGCCTACTCTCCTGCCCCCTCGCCTGAATTACAAACAACTCGCTCTTAGCCATTTTCAGTTTGTATCCGGAGAACCGGCCAAATTCCCTCAGGGTTGGCATAATACCGTCCATCCCCACCATTGGGTCCGATACATATAACAGCAGATCACCGCATATAACGAGACTCTATGTTCCACTCCCCCCCGGACCAGCCCTTTCCAGCCCCTAGAAGCTCTCAGTACAATTGCCAGTGGCTCTATGGCCAGCGCAAACAGCAGTGGGGAGAGAGGGCAGCCCTGTCTTGTCCCACAGTGCAGTCTAATGTAGTCCAATGTCGTCCTGTTCATCCTTACACTCCCTCCGGGGCCTGATATAATAGCCTAACCCAGTCGATGAACCCTGCCCCAAACCGTCCTAGTACCTCCCACAGATAATCCCACTCGACCCTGTCAAAAGTCTTTTCAGCATCCATGGCTACCACTATCTCTACCTCCCTACTCTCCGGGGCATCATAATCACGTTGAGCAGCCTTTTTTGTTGGCTACCAGCTGCCTCCCCTTTACAAACCCGGTTTGGTCCTCCACAATTATATCTGGTACACAGTCCTCAATTCTGGTCGCCAAAATCTTGGCCAATAATTTGGCGCCTACGTTGATCAAGGAGATCGGCCTGTATGACCCACTGGCCTCCGGGTTCTTATCCTGTTTCAGAATGAGCGAGATGGTGGCCTGCGACATCGTCGGGGATAAACTCCCTCTGTCTCTTGCCTCGTTAAAGACCCTGACCAGCACCGGCCCCACTATCCCGGCAAATATTTTGTAAAACTCCACCGGATACCCATCCGGCCCCGGGGCTTTACCTTCAGGCCCCGCAATACCTCTTCGATCCTGACCAGGACCCCCAGTTCGTCCACCAATCCCCTCCCCATTCTTGGGAAGGTCAGTCCGTCCAGGAATCGCCTCATCCACCCCGGTCCCCCGGATGGTTCCGAAGTGTACAGCTTCCTATAAAAGTCCCTGAAGACCTTGCTCAGCCCTGCTGGATCACCCACTAGATTACCTTCCCCATCCACTACCCTCCCTATTTCCCTAGCCGCTTCCCTCTTCCTCAGTTGCTGCGCAAGCATTCTACTGGCCTTCTCTCCATGCTCATAAATCGCACCTTTTACCTTTCTAAGCTGCTCTACAGCCTTGCCTGTAGTCAGCACCCCAAATTCGGCCTGCAGCCTCTGTCGTTTCCTGAGTAACTCTGGCCTCGGGGATTCCGCGTAACTCCTGTCCGTCCGTAGAATTTCCTTAATCAGTCGGTCCGTCTCTGCCCTGTCTGTCCTTTCCCTGTACGCCCGGATTGATATCAGCTCCTCTCTCACCACTGCCTTCAGTGCCTCCCAGAGCACCGCTGCCGAGACTTCTCCAGTATCGTTCACCTGCAGGTAATTCTGCATGCATTTCCTCAGCCTCTCACACACCGCCTCGTCCGCGAGTAGTCCAACTTCCAGCCTCCATGGTGGGCGCTGAAAGCTGTCCTTACAAAACTGCAGGTCTACCAAGTGCGGAGCATGGTCCGATATGAAATGTTGATTATGTTAATATGGTCACTTACCTGGTATGTTACTGCACCAGCATAGTGTCTAACAGTAAACACTGGAAGAGGCAACTTGGGTTTCACATACCAGGGATTGTTGCTGTGCTGATAGTGGCATTTCTGGAGAAAGGTGTGATCTGTAGCCTTAAAATAAAAACACAACACAAGTCAGAATACAGTCATCATTTACACAGCAGAACTGACTCCTACTGTCCCACTCAGTCTTGTTGGTCTTGTTCACAATGACAACATTTTTTATAGTTCAGCTCATTTGAACTAAGATGGCTTTGATCAGAGTTTTTGTTCAGTTCTTTTATTTGACTTTAATTTAGTTTAATTGTTTTGGCACTTTGGTTGGTTTGGATTAGATTAACTCTGTCCAGTCTGGTTTCTCTGTGGCTGTTTCTTTTTGGCTTCCTTTCATTTGATTGGTATAGTCTGAATGTGTTAGCTGAGCTGATGTAAGGCTGAATTGAAATCATTTTTGTTTTGATATTTACAGCACACAAGAGGCCATTCCGCCCATTGTGACCCCACAAAAGAGCAACCCAGCTAATCCCATTCCCCAGGCCTATCACCGTAGCCCTCTAAATTCATCAATTCAAATATATATCCTATCTCTCTTTTGAAACCTCCGATGGAATCTGCGTCCACCACTCTCCCAGACAGCATATCCTTCATCCCCAACAACTTTGAGTAAAGGGATGGGATTCTGTGATCCTGAGGCGAAGTGTTGACACTGTCGGAAACGCCTCCAATTTCTCGATGGGGTCAACATGGTCTCAGGATCAGCAATTCTGGCCTCTACAGGGGGCAGCACGGTAGCATTGTGGATAGCACAATTGCTTCACAGCTCCAGAGTCCCAGGTTCGATTCTCGGCTTGGGTCACTGTCTGTGTGGAGTCTGCACGTTCTCCCCGTGTGTGCGTGGGTTTCCTCCGGGTGCTCTGGTTTCCTCCCACAGTCCAAAAATGTGCAGGTTAGGTGGATTGGCCATGCTAAATTGTCCTTAGTGTTGGGTGGGATAACTGGGTTATGGGGATAGGGTGGAGGTGTGGGCTTGGGTAGGGTGCTCTTACCAAGAGCCGGTGCAGACTCGATAGGCCGAATGGCCTCCTTCTGCACTGCAAATTCTATGATTCTATGATCCCGACGTCAACTGGACGCCGCGGGATCCGTGCATTCAACGCACCAGCCCCAACGCAACATGGCGCAGGACTACTGGGGCTGACGCGGAAGAAAGGAAGCTGCCAGCCAGAGAGACCGGCCCACCAATCGGTGGGCCCCGATTGCGAGCCAGGCCACATCGGAGGCTGCTCCCTCGGCCCTTCCACGCCGAGTTCCCGCCGGCTGAGAGCAGGTGTGGATGGTGCCGGCAGGTCTCGGCATTTTTACGACGGCCGCTCGGCCCATCCCAGGCTGAGAACCGGCGGGCCGGCCATGTAGAGCGGCCCCCGACCGGGGCCGCTCCAACCACGTCGGCGCCAATGGCGCCGATTCTCTGCGTGCTGGCGTCGGGGCAGCGTTGCATAATTCACGCCGGTCATGGTGATTCTCTGGCCTGGCCCCGGGCTGAGAGAATCCCACCCAAGAAGTTTCTCCTCATCTCACTCCTGGCTCTCTTAATAATAATAATCTTTATTGTCACAAGTAGGCTTACATTAACACTACAATGAAGTTACTGTGAAAAGATCCCAGTCACCACATTCCGGCACCTGTTCGGGTATACGGAGAGAGAATTCAGAATGTTCAAATTAACTAACAGCACATCTTTTGGGACTTGTGGGAGGAAACCAGAGCACCCAGAGGATACCCATACAAACACAGGGAGAAGGCACAGCCGGGAATCGAACTTGGGACCCTGCCGCTGTGAAGCAACAGTGCTAACCTCTGTGCTACCGTGTTACCCATCTTGAAATTTGAAAACTAGTCACTGACATTCCAGCCAGTGGAAACTGAATATCCTTCTTTACCCTGTCAAAATTGTTCATAATTGTGAACACCTCCAAGTTGAACAAGCCCAATTTCCTTGAATCTAAAATTCCTCATTTCTGGTACAATTCTAGGAAATCTCCTGTGGACTCTCTTTTGTCCCTGACATCCTGCAGGATCCAATCCCTTGTGCCTATCCCTTTCTCACCCACAGTTGCAATTTTCTGCACCCTGATAAGTGGTGCTTGTCGAGGGGTACATTACAGCTGAAGCTAATCCAGTCATCATGCTATGTGGATGTTGCCAGGACTGCAAAATTGCTGCCACAAGGAAAGATTGGGTAGGCTAGGATCGTTTGTCTTGTAACATAGGACCTCATGGCCTCATGGTAGCATGGTGGTTAGCATCAATGCTTCACAGCTCCAGGGTCCCAGGTTCGATTCCCGGCTGGGTCACTGTCTGTGTGGAGTCTGCATGTCCTCCCCGTGTGTGTGTGGGTTTCCTCCGGGTGCTCCGGTTTCCTCCCACTGTCCAAAGATGTGCGGGTTAGGTGGATTGGCCATGCTAAATTGCCCGTAGTGTAAGGTTAATGGGGGGATTGTTGGGTTACGGGTATACGGGTTACGTGGGTTTAAGTAGGGTGATCATTGCTCGGCACAACATCAAGGGCCTGTTCTGTGCTGTACTGTTCTATGTTCTATAGGAGGCTTATGGGAAGGAGGCCAAAGAGAGATTTAACATAGATGTAAAAATTGTGAAGTGCGTGGATTGTGTGGATGGAAAGGGTCTTAGCAGAGAGGCAACTGACTAAGGAGCATAGATTTAAAGTGACTATTTCACCAAAGGCTGGTAAGGGTCTAGAACGTATTACCTGAAAGGGTGGGAGAGGCAGAAACCCGTAACTCATTAGAAACTGGTTGATTTTTTTCAGGAATCAATCAGGCAGAATCGGAATGGTAGCACAGTGGATAGCTCTGTACCTTAACAGCACCAGGGATCCGGGTTCGATTCCCGGCTTTGGTCACTGACTGTGCGGAGTCTACATGTTCTCCACGTGCCTGTGTGGGTTTCGTCCGGGTGCTCCAGTTTCCTTCCACTAGTCCCGAAATACATGCTTGTAAGTGGATTGGACATTCTGAATTCTCCCTCAGTGTATGCAAACAGGCGCCGGAGTTTGGTGACTCAGGGCGTTTCACAGTAGCTTCATTGCAGTGTTGATGTAAGCCTAATTGTGACACTAATAAAGATTATTATTACTGTTATGTTTGCAAATTAAAGGGCAGCACGGTGGCGCAGTGGGTTAGCCCTGCTGCCTCACGGCGCCGAGGTCCCAGGTTCGATCCCGGCTCTGGGTCACTGTCTGTGTGGAGTTTGCACATTCTCCCCGCGTCTGCGTGGGTTTCGCCCCCACAACCCAAAGATGTGCAGGTTAGGTGGATTGGCCACACTAAATTGCCCCTTAATAGGACAAATTGAATTGGACACTCTAAATTAATTTTTTAAAAATGTTTGCAAATTATTCCCTGATTGTAGTAAAGAGAAACAAGCATTTATCGATGGGTACTCTTAACTGGAAAAATGTTGGAAGAGATATTGCTGATCATGAAACTTCCAAAGCTCATATTAAGGTTATGTGTGTGTTTGTTCAAAGGTCAGTTATAGGAAGTACACAATAAATGGGAATATACTAAGAGGGGTAGATGAAGTGAAGGGTAGATGAAGCGGGGGTGGGCGCACCCATATGACAAGTGCCACTGTGTAGAACCAGGGGCCGGAGTGGGTGGTCAGTGAGTGCACAGCCAGTCCCATGGGGGGGCACCCCAGCTGCTCGGCCTGCCCTCCTCCTCCCCTCCCCCGGCCCTGCAGCCAGCACGCCGGTGTCTGGGCCGGTAGCCCGCAGTCACTCTAGGCCATTTCCTACCTCCTCTCTATCGCTTAGCAGCCAGAAAGCCATGTTCACGATTTTTAAAACCACAAGTGAACCACGCCAGGAACTCAGCCCATCGGAAGGGGTGAATCATGGAGGCCCCGGCGCATAGGGTGTCAGGCCCGTTAATGATATTCCTACAATGCATCTACCCCGCGCGGCGAGCGACACTTTTACGCCATGTTTGGGGTGCCGGAGCATCCTGATTTGGCGTCAAACTGCCGCCTATCCCAATTTTGGTGTCGGAAGCTATTCTCCGCCCAATCGCGTTTCTGGCGTCAGCAAGCGGAGAATCTTGCCCGCTATTCATCTCTGTCTTAAAGACACTTAGTGATTTGGCCTCCCCAGCCTTTTGCGGCAAAGGGTTCCACAGATTCACCATCTTCTGGCTGAAGAAATTGTCTCTGTTTTGAAGGATTGTCCCTTTAGTCTGAGATTGTGTCCCAGTGCCCAACCATAGAATACCTACAGTGTAGAAGAAGGCCATTCGTCCCATCAAGTCTTCGGCGACCCTCTGAAAGAGTACCCCACCTAGGCCCACTCCCCCACCCTGTAACCCCACCTAACCTACACAACATTAGAAACTAAGGGTCAATTTATCATGGCCAATCCACCTAAATGTACATCTTTGGACTGTGGGAGGAAACCGGAGCACCCGGTGGAAACCCACGCACGGGGAGAATGTGCAAATTCCACACAGACAGTCACTCAAGGTCAGAATCAAACCCAGTGTGATGTTCTTGTATACTTCTCCAAGATAGCTAAAAGTCGTAGTGTTGACAAAGAACATCAAGTTATATATATATTAAACAAAGCTAGTTTATTTACACTACTTTAAAAGGTTTGCACACTCTAAGTTATAGCTAATAAAACAACAGTATTAATTCTATGCTACAGTAATCTATAATGTCTTTTGAACCTTAACCTTCTCCCAGAATGCTTAAAGACGGAGCCTTTTATAAGACTACTCAGTAATGCCATCTAGTGTTGAGATACATGAACATCATCTTGTTAACCTTTTACACTCCTTACATTATACATATCATTACATCCGGGTCCCTGGCGCTGTGAGGCAGCATTGCTAACCATTGTGTCACTGTGCTGCCCTCAATATAATGGGTTGTATCTAGTGTGTGGGTGAAGAGGATGAATATGCTTTCTGCTTCTCTTTTTCAGCCTACACTGCTGACTCACAGCTACACAAAAAATGAGCCACTTAACCCATCATGCACAAGCTCTCCATCGGCAAGTCCTGAGCTTGCCTCCTTGTGGTGTCACACTGAAACTGGACTCCTTATGGTCCCTGGCTCAAGCTTCAGAGGAGGTTTGGACATTTCCACATGCTGGTGGCCCACCAGCATGTGGAAATGTCCAAGCCTCATGAACTCCCAGCTATAGATGAATAGCTCCATTGCCTTGTGGGTACTATGGGAGAGGCGATGGTTAAGGGAGTAAAACCCTGACAAAAAATCTGAAGGGGAGTCCAAAGGGGGACTGATGCCTAAACATGTCATCATTCCAGCAACTCCTGAAACCAAGCCAATGCCAAATGAAGTGTTTTACATTCCTTTGGACTTAATTGGGGGGTTTGTGAGGAAATCCTGACATTAGGGCATCCCAGGCTGGCGCCATGGAGAGGACATCCCAGTTTCACTCCAGAACTCTGTATAAATTAGATGCCATGTATCCACATTACAACAGTGACTACACTTCTAAAGTTTGTAAAATACTTTGGGACATCCTGAAGTAATGAAAGCCACAACAGAAATCAAAGTCTTTCCTTTGTCACCAGGGCATAATCGACTTTGTGCACACATTCAGAGAGAAAGAAGGGATGTTGGGAATGCTATGGGGCACATCAAAGCACCTGGTGTACCAGGTATGGCCTATGGTTCACACCGTGGACAAGACCCCACCCCACTCTTTGTGAGATTTGTAAAGTCCATCTGACCTGAGGCAAATTGGTTTGGTCATCCAGAATCCGTAGAATTCCATGCGGTTTGGCTGTGATGAGGTCTAAACAATTTTGACGATCAGAGACAGGAATGAAAGCCCAACCAAGCTGCTCCTGGGTATATTCCTCCTGAGGCACATGGAGGGAAAGAAGTTCATTGTCAAACCTGCCTTTTTGGGGAAACTTGAGCAAAGTTTTCCAAGATCCAATATGGTGGTTTAGTCATAAACATAGTGCCTGACCGTAGGACCTTAGAGATTCACAGCACAGAAGGAAGCCATTCAGCTCATCATGTCTGTACCAGTCAAAAGTGGATCCCAATGTCCTACCTCCTCCCCATAGTCTGGTATCTTAGCAACATCTAATGACATAAAAGATTTTAAAATTCAGATAGCCAGTGGTGAAGTATGGAATGCTTGAAGGATGAAAATCAAATCTTTATTCACAGATTATTATTTATTGCAAACTTATCTAGCATACAACTCCAGCGATACAATCCTCAAATAATCGGCTCCCACAGAAAGGAGCACAGGTGAGTCCCCAATTCACACCCTCCCGCTGAATACAATTAATGCCAAATTGATATACAATTAACAAAATTTCTCCCTAAATTCAACATTTTCCTCCACTTCAAATATTTATCCAGTTTCTGTTTAAAAGATGCTTATGCAATCAACGTAGCGATGCATTCAATGCTCCAATTGTCCTTTCCAGGTCTTAGAATCATAGAATCCCTACAGTGGAGAGAAGGTGTCATGTGAGAGTACCTTTAAGAAATGGGTGTTTAAGAAATTTACCTTTAAGAAATGGAGCTGCTCATGTTACTGGAGTGATGTCAGAGTGTGGGTGGAGCTGAGCTCTACTTCTGCTTTTTAGTTTCAGTTTGAGAAAAAGCTTGGGTGTGACTGTGTTTTTCAGTGAGCTGCATCTGAAGTCTGCCATCCAAAGACTATCTTCATCATTCGGTGAATCCAGAATTGTAAAAGGTCTCAGTATTGAAAGTAAACCAAATGTGCTTCTGTTTAGAGGTTTGTTAAGTCTTCTGGATGTTAAAAGAACAGCATACAGATTACTTAGTGTTGTATTCTTTGGGGGGTGTATTTGAATTAATGGTTGCTAAGATATTCACTGTTTTTAAAAAAAAGGTTAACTTGAGTTCATAGAAAAACATGGTTTTGTTTTAAAAAATACTCGTCCATTTCTGCTGTACCACACCTGTAGAGTGGGCCGTGTGCTCCCCATACCACAATTTATTAAAGGTTGTGGGTCAGGTGATCTCCATGATACACTTTAAGATTCTCTAAACCCTGACCCATAACAGGAGGTCATTCTGCCGATTGAGTCTACACTGACCCTCTGAAAGACCATCCTCCCGAGGCCCTCTATCCCACCCCATCGCTGCAACCCCACCTAACCTGCACATCTTTGGGCCCTAAAGGGAAATTTTAGCATGGCTAATCTACATAACCTGCACATTTTTGGATTGTGGGAAGAAACCGGAGTACCAGGGGAAAACCCACAAAGACACAGGGAGAATGTGCAAACTGCGCACAGACAGTCACCAAAGACCAGAATTAAACCGTGGTCCATGGCGCTATGAGGCAGCAGTGCAAACCACTGTGCCACCATGCCGACTGTAATAAGACATTCCAATAGAATTTCTCCAAACCCTTTCCTCATTCTCTTAATCATAATTAGAAATTGTTGACTCTTAACACTGACTTCCCGATCAGAAGAAACTAATCCGAGCATGACACTTTGGGGAGGTGGTGGCACCTAGTAACTGCACAAATAATACAGAGGTCCAGTAAGTTATAAGGTCCAGTGTCGTCCGCAAACTTACTAAGTTTGCGGACGACACAAAGGTTGGTGGAATTGTGGATAGCGATGAGGACTTTCAGATGATACAGCAGGATTCAGATCGTTTGGAGACTTGGTCGGAGAGATGGCAGATGGAGTTTAACCCGGACAAATGTGAGGTAATACATTTTGGAAGGTCTAATACAGGTATGGAATACACAGTGAATGGTAGAACCCTCAAGAGTATTGACAGTCAAAGAAATCTTGGTGTACAGGTCCACAGGTCACTGAAAGGGGCAACACAGGCGGAGAAGGTAGTGATGAAGGCATACGGCATGCTTGCCTTCATTGGCCAGGGCATTGAGTATAAAAATTGGCAAGTCATGTTGCAGCTGTGGAGAACCTTCGTTAGGCCACACTTGGAGTATAATGTTCAATTCTGGTCGCCACACTACCCGAATGATTTGGAAGCTTTAGAGAGGGTGCAGAAGAGATTTACCAGGATGTTGCTTGGTATGGAGGGCATTAGCTTTGATGAGAGGTTGAATAAACTCGGTTTGTTCTCACTGGAACGAAGGTGGTTGAGGGGTGACCTGATCGAGGTCTACAAAATTATGAGGGGCATAGACAGAGTGGATAGTCAGAGACTTTTTCCCAGGGTAGAGGGGTCAATTACTAGGGGGCATAGGTTTAAGGTGCGAGGGGCAAGATTTAGCGTAGATGTACGAGTCAAGTTTTTTTATACAGAGGGTAGTGGGTGCCTGGAACTCGATGCCAGAGGAGGTGATGGAAGCAGGGACGATAGTGATGTTCAAGGGGCATCTTGACAAATACATGAATAGGATGGGAATAGAGGGATACGGACCTCGGAAGTGTAGAAGATTTTAGTTTAGACGGGAAGCATGGTCGGCGCAGGCTTGGAGGGCCGAAGGGCCTGTTCCTGTGCTGTACTTTTCTTTGTGCTTTGTTCTTTATTCAGTGCAGAAGGAGACCATTCAGCCCATCGAGTCTGCACCGACCCACTTAAGCCCTCACTTCCACCCTATCCCCGTAATTCAATAACCCCTCCTGACCTTCTTTGTCACTGAGGGCAATTTATCATGGCCAATGCACCTAACCTGCATGTCTTTGGACTGTGGGAGGAAACCGGAGCACCCGGAGGAAACCCACACACACACGGGGAGAATGTACAGACTCTGCATAGACAGTGACCCAGCAGGAAATTGGACCTGGGACCCTGGCGCTGAGAAGCCACAGTGCTAGCCACTTGTGCTACCGTGATGCATCCCTTTTCTTTTTGACCAAAGTCGCTATTTTCCTGGTCATCCATGGTTCCTGAATCTTGCCTTTCCTGTCCTTCCTTTTACCAGCACATGCCTGTCCTGCACTCCCATCAACTACTCTTTAAAAGACTCCCACATGTGGATTTACCCTCAAACAGCCTCTCCCAAACAACAGCCTCCAAATCCTGCCTAATAAAGTTGTAGTTAGCCTTCCCCCAATTTAGCACCTTAACCCGAGGACAAGACTCATCTCCCACTACAACAACCCTATTATTTCTACATCTATCCAGAATCTGCTTACATAAGTAGATAAGGGGCAGCATGCCCCTTACATAAGGGGCAGCATGGTAGCATGGTGGTTAGCATAAATGCTTCACAGCTCCAGGGTCCCAGGTTCGATTCCCGGCTGGGTCACTGTCTGTGTGGAGTCTGCACGTCCTCCCCGTGTGTGCGTGGGTTTCCTCCGGGTGCTCCGGTTTCCTCCCACAGTCCAAAGATGTGCGGGTTAGGTGGATTGGCCATGATAAATTGCCCGTAGTGTCCTAATAGTAAGGTTAAGGGGGGAGTTGTTGGGTTACGGGTATAGGGTGGATACGTGGGTTTGAGTAGGGTGATCATGGCTCGGCACAACATCGAGGGCCGAAAGGCCTGTTCTGTGCTGTACTGTTCTATGTTCTATAAGAACATAAGGACATAAGAACTAGGAGCAGGAGTAGGCCATCTGGCCCCTCGAGCCTGCTCCACCATTTAACAAGATCATGGCTGATCTTTTGTGGACTCAGCTCCACTTTCCGGCCCGAACACCATAACCCTTAATCCCTTTATTCTTCAAAAAACTATCTATCTTTACCATAAAAACATTTAATGAAGGAGCCTCAACTGCTTCACTGGGCAAGGAATTCCATAGATTCACAATCCTTTGGTTGAAGAAGTTCCTCCTACACTCAGTCCTAAATCTACTTCCCCTTATTTTGAGGCTATGCCCCTTAGTTCTGCTTTCACCCGCCAGTGGAAACAACCTGCCCGCATTTATCCTAACTATTCCCTACATAATTTTATATGTTTCTATAAGATCCCCCCTCATCCTTCTAAATTCCAACGAGTACATTCCCAGTCTACTCAATCTCTCCTCGTAATCCAACCCCTTCAGCTCTGGGATTAACCTAGTGAATCTCCTCTGCACACCCTCCAGTGCCAGTACGTCCTTTCTCAAGTAAGGAGACCAAAACTGAACACAATACTCCAGGTGTGGCCTCACTAACACCTTATACAATTGCAGCATAACCTCCCTAGTCTTAAACTCTATCCCTCGAGCAATGAAGGACAAAATTCCATTTGCCTTCTTAATCACCTGTTGCCCCTGTAAACCAACCTTCTGTGACTCATGCACTAGCACACCCAGGTCTCTCTGCACAGCAGCATGCTTTAATATTTTATCGTTTAAATAATAATCCCGTTTGCTGTTATTCCTACCAAAATGGATAACCTCACATTTGTCAACATTGTATTCCATCTGTCAGACCCTAGCCCATTCACTTAACCTATCCAAATCCCTCTGCAGACTTCCAGTATCCTCTGCACTTTTCGCTTTACCACTTACCTTAGTGTCATCTGCAAACTTGGACACATTGCCCTTGCCGCAACTCCAAATCATCTATGTAAATTGTGAACAATTGTGGGCCCAACACGGATCCCTGAGGGACACCACTAGCTACTGATTGCCAACCAGAGAAACACCCATTAATCCCCACTCTTTGCTTTCTATTAATTAACCAATCCTCTATCCATGCTACTACTTTACCCTTAATGCCATGCATCCCTAGCTTATGCAGCAACCTTTTGTGTGGCACCTTGTCAAAGGCTTTCTGGAAATCCAGATATACCACATCCATTGGCTCCCCGTTATCTACTGCACTGGTAATGTCCTCAAAAAATTCCACTAAATTAGTTAGGCACAACCTGCCCTTTATGAACCCATGCTGCGTCTGCCCAATGGGACAATTTCTATCCAGATGCCTCGCTATTTCTTCCTTGATAATAGATTCCAGCACCTTCCCTATGAAGAACATATCTGTTCTTCAACTCCTGTGGGTTGTGGGGAGGCCTGTAGTACACCCCCATCATAGTGACTGCCCCTTTCCTGATTCTGAATTATATCCACAGTGCCTCATTACTTGATTCTTCCATTGTGTCCTCCCTCTGTACAGCTGTAATATGCTCTCTAACCAGTATTGCAACTCCCCCACCTCTTTTACCTTCCTCCCTGTCTCGCCTAAAATACCTATAATCCTGGAATATTTAGCTGCCAGTCCTGTCCCTTTTTTAATCAACTCTCCTTTACAGCAACCACATCCAAGTTCCGTGCATGACTCTTGTCTTTAAGTTCATGTGTCTTACCTGTTATGCTCCGTGCATTGAAGCAGATACACTCCAGACCTCCAGGCCCACTGAGTTCGACCTCCCCCAGCTTACCCTTCCTCTGAGCCAGCTTGGCCCTATTTTCCTTGGATGGTGATGGCTAGAATGAGGGGACATAGCTTTAAATTGAGGGGAGATAGATATATGACAGATGTCAGAGGTAGGTTCTTTACTCAGAGAGTAGTAGCGATGTGGAATGCCCTGCCTGCAACAGTAGTGGACTCGCCAACATTAAGGGCATTTAAATGGTCATTGGATAAACATATGGATGATAAGGGAATAGTGTGGATGGGCTTTAGAGCTGTTTCACAGCTCGGCGCAACATTGAGGGCTGAAGGGCCTGTACTGCACTGTAATGTTCTAATGGTACGATTCTCATCCCCAGTCTCTAGACTTGCTGGCTTACTGTCCTGGTTCCCACCCCCTGCCAAATTAATTTAAACCTACCCGAACCATACTAGCAAACCTCCCAGCCAGGATATTATTGCCCCTCCAGTTCAGGTGTAACCCCCGTCCTTTTTGTACAGGCCCCACCTTCCCTGGAAGATATCCGAGTGATCCAAAAAACTGAAGCTCTCACTCCTGCACCAGGTCTTTAGCCACATGTTCAACTGCACTATGTCCCTGTCACTAGCCTCATTCGCACGTAATCCTGTTAGTTAGTAATCCTGCGATTACTACCCTAGAGGTCCTGCTCTTTAATCTTCCACCTAGCTCCCTAAATTGCCGTTGCAGGACCTCGCTTCTCTTTCTACGTATGTCATTTGTGCCAATGTGGACAATGACCTCTGTCTGATTTCCCTCCCATTTTAGGATGCTTTGTACCCGCTCAGAGACATCCAGGACTCTGGCACCAGGGAGGCAAACTACCATCCTGGAGTCCTTTTCATGGTCACAGAAGTGCCTAACTGTGCCCCTGACTATTGAATCCCTTACCACTATTACTCTTCATACCCACCCTCCCCCGGCTGTGCAGCAGGGCTATTCGTGGTGCCTTCTCTCTGGCCACTGCTGCTGCTGTCCCCTTAAATCCCTTCCCCCTCATCAGTATCCAAAAAGGCATACTTATTAGATAGGGGTCAGCCACAGAGGATCCCTGCACTCTCTGCCTACCCCGTCTGGTGGTCACCCATCTATCTTCCTGTACCTTGGATGTGACCCACATCTCTATTATCTATAACAATTTCAGCTAATTGTGTGCTCCTCAGTGCTTCCAGCTGCTGCTCTAACCGATCCATGCGTTTGGTGAGCTTTTGCAACCGAATACACTTTCTACAGATGTAGTCCCCAGGGACACTTGAAGTGTCCATGATGCCCACATCATGCAGGGGTATTGCACAACCCCCGCCAACTGACATCTCTCCTCCTCTTTTGGTTGTTAGATTAAAAGAAACTAAATACCAGTTAACCCCTTAATAAAAATTTACTGCTGCTGCTTTCATGAATAGGCCCCAAAAAATGTACTATGTCTTCTGGTTACGACAGGTACTAAATCTAGCTTACGACCCTCTACTAAGTGTAAGGAGGGGAAAAAAAGAAAAACAATTCTTACCTTATAAAAAGTAGCTCAGAATCTACTCCGGTGAGCCCAGGACTGAAAGATTAAGGACACAAGTCACCTGATTTATAGTGAACCAGGAGCAGCTCTCACCTGGCGCTCAGTTTAAACACCTACCGGACTCTGCTCCCGCCATTCCCGGCTGCTCCTGGGCTTCCTGTGAAGGTAAGTTCTCGAGCGAGAATGGAATTGAAGCTTGCACTAGGAATGGCCACTTAGATTATTAAGACATTGATTGACCCTTAAAGTTGCTGCTCTCGCTCATCGAACTATCACTTCACCCAACAGTGGGACAGGAGTAACCAAGTTATTGCTGAGGATTTGCAGCATTACTAAAAACCAGTCTCAGCTTTCAAGCTGCCCAACTTGCTGGTTGAAATTGATGAGTGGACTGCATTTGAAAAGGATTTTTGTGACGCATCAGGAGACTTTCTGGGACTCTTGGGGCTGGATTTGATGCAGCCTCCGCGTGAAACCTGGCAGACAGGCCCATATGGAGGAGGTCCCCCAGTGGCAGCCTTGAGAAAGCTGAATGCTGCTCCTGTAGATCAACCATGTTCATGTTTCTCTACCCTACTTAATTTCTTTAAACAACTTTAAACTGCATCACTGGAGGGCGGACGGGACTGATGGAAGATTTCCAGCTGCTGCTTGTGGGATATCAATTGTGCCCATTCATGAACCAGCTAACACTCATTATCTCTGAATCCACTGGAATTTGGTAGTGGCTTCTGGATTAAATGGTGACTCCATGGCTTTCCCATGCCCTCGGAAGGCCACCCAGCAAATCCTGTTTGAGAGGTACAGCACTTGGGAAGAATGGGATCAAAAGCTATGGGGAGAAAGCAGGATTAGGCTATTGAGTTGGATCATCAGCCACGATCGTGATGAATGGCGGAGCAGACTCAAAGGGCCAAAAGGCCTCCTCCTGTTCCTATCTTCCATGTATCTATGTTATCAGACACTCTATCCCCTGTTAAACTGCTGAAAGCTACCCCTGCCCTTCCTCTGACACTTCTCCCTGCCCCCAAAACCCCATCCCACAATCCCCATTCCAGTTTCAGTCATCTTTGGTCTGAGATCCCACAATGATCCTGGGCCTCAGCTGAATACATTTCCAATAGTGCTAGTGGGGGAGGAGCGGTCGGCCTCTGATTGACTGGGAGCTCTCAGCAGGCGGGCCTTCTGCCACCGAGTACCTTGTGAGAAGGCCTGAAAAGCTATTGATTCCATTGGGCCTCCACATGGATTTGACGGGGATTCCCCACTGGTTCATCGACCAGGGGGACAGACCCCCATCAGTCTGATCGAATCCCAGCTTTTTGTCAAGACTTCGCCAAACTGTATCAACCATTTTTGTATAATTGGGCAGCACGGTAGCATAGTGGTTAGCACAGTTGCTTCACAGCTCCAGGGTCCGAGGTTTGATTCCCGGCCTGGGTCACTGTCTGTGTGGAGTCTGCATGTTCTCCCCGTGTGTGGGTGGGTTTCCTCCGGGTGCTCCGGTTTCCTCCCACAGTCCAAAGACGTGCGGGTTAGGTGGATTGGCCATGCTAAAAATTGCCCTTAGTCTCAAAAAAAAGGTTAAGTGGGGCTTACTGGGTTATGGGGATAGGATCGAGATGTGAGCTTGAGTAGGGTGCTCTTTGTAAGGGCCGGTGCAGACTCGATGAGCCGAATGGCCTTCTTCTGCACTGTAAATTATTTTAGAACTTCACCTAAAGAGGAATGTTTTGATATTCTATACCATTGAACACCTTAGGAGGTATCACCAGTAGAAAGTGAGTTCATGGACATCTTGTTTTAATTCATTAAGGAGATGTGGGTGTTGCTGGCAAGACCAGCATTTATTGTTCCTCTCTTTGAGAAGGTGGTGGTGTGAAATTTGTCTCTGTGACAATGAAGGAATCGCGATTATATTTCCAAGATCTTGTTGTTTCCCCCTTACTCTGCATAAAGAATAATAATCTTTATTGTCACAAGTCGGCTTACATTAACACTGCAATGAAGTTACTGTGAAAAGCCCCGAGAGAATTGAAGGAGGAGATGAGACCAGGCAGAGCAGCACCCACTGATGCGAGAGGGGGACAGGAGGACTCTCACAATAGGAGACCCAGGATATTCATGTGACACTTCTATATTCAAATGACACATTAGGGAAGTTGCACTTTACCAGAGAGTCCCTAACAGTGGTATGGCTCCACATGCACTGAGGAATGACCATATCATTCTCATTGCTGCAGAAGCACAGAGGCAGAGAGCTCCAGGATTAAACAGAATTGTAGGATTCCCCCATTGACTGTGAACATGGCATGTAAGCTGAGCATTTATATTCAGAGATGTTCAGGAACAAGAAGTGAACCAAGTGGCAACAGGGATCTGCATTCCAACAGTCGGCCAATGGGGTTACCCATTGTGGGCAGCCCCATGCCGTTGGGAAATCACTGGGTTGCCGGCGTAATGGAGAATCGCGACAATGGAGAATCCAGCCCACCGTCTTTGGTAATATCTAACGTACCATTATTAAGTGAACCAAGGGTTTATAATAAGACAGTTATCCAACCAACAGACCTTTGAGTCCCAACACAATGTGCGTGACTGGCTACTGGCTATTGGTGACTGGGAAACCCTCTGGTGCCACAGTTCATGACTCCTTTGAAAAACGCTCCAGCTGTACATGGATCCAGTGAGAGCTAGGGACGGCGTGCCCCCACCAGTCGTGGGATTCTCCATCCCACCAGCAGTGGGATTCTCCGTCCTGCCAGCTGGCCAATGGGGTGTCCCATTGTGGGCAACCCCACACCATCGGGAAATCCCCGGGCATGGGTGCGCTGCCGGCGTAATGGGGAATCCTGATGACGGAGAATCCAGCCCACAGTCTTTGCCAATATCTAACAAACCATTGGGTCCTGAAGTAGAGGGTTAGATGTCTTGTCTGGTTAGGGGGTGGTCTGCAATACTCAGCTAAGATGGCAACCAGATTTATGGTGATTTGTTGCATCTTCGACATCTTGGCAATCATGAGAGACGAACTGTTGCCACCAGCAGTATGAGAGAGGTAGGCTTAGGAGCCATAAGAGGAGGAGAAGGAAGAGTAGGGGTTGAGGGAGAGCACTACAGGTGGCTTGGTTTGCAGCCTTCACATTGGAGGAACACCAGTTGCTATTTAATTGAAGGGAACTTCTGAAAACCTGGCATACTCCCGAGTGCTATTACCTCACATGACTCGGGCTCCATCAAGAAATCCATCATCCGCACTCAATCTCAATACTCAAGACCATGAGTAAGTCCTGATCTCCTGGCTCAACTGCACCTTCCCACGCTATCCCCGTTTACCTAGGTTTCCCCAGTATCCAAAAATCTATCAATCTCTCTCTTGAAGATACTCATGATTGAGTATTCACCGCACTCTGGGTAGGGAATTCCAAAAATTCATAACCCTTTGTGAATAAATTTCTCCTCATTTCAGTCCTAAATGTGATCCTAAATGTGACCCCGTGTTCTTCCCTTGTAGAACAATTCTTGCTGTTCCTGTACTGTACTTTTCTTTGTTCTTTGAATCAGTCTAGTGAACCTTCATTGCATTCCCTCGGAGGCATACATGTCTATCATTCAGTATCTAAAACAGAACTGTACACAATACTCTAGTTTTGTCCTCGCTAATGCCTCAATAATTGTAGTAAGACTTTAGTCTTTGCAATTACTTTATTAATAAAGGTTGACAAACCAGTTGCCTTTCCAAATTGCTTTCTGTTCCTGAATGTTAACGTTCCGAATGTGTAAGGACACCCAGGTCCCTATGAATATTAACATCGCCAACCCTCTCCGCATTTAAAAATATTGTGTTTTTCTATTTTTCCATAGCAAGCTGCAGTGACCATATCAAGTGTTAGTTGCTCGAGAAATTTTGGCTCCGAATTGATGAGCTGGAATCTGAGCTTCAGACACTGCGGCAGACCCGGGAGGGGGAGAGTTATCTGGACACTTTGTTTCAGGAGGCGGTCACACCCCGTAGATTGAGTACCTCAAATTCGGTCAATGGTCACGGACCACAGGATGTGACTGCAAGTGAGGCAGGTAGAGGGATCCTGAATTCAGGAATGGAGGAGCATCAGCTCTTGACCTTGTCCAACAGGTATGAGGTATGTGTGGATGAGGAAAAAGGCTGTTGGAAGGATGAGATAGCCGACCACTGCACCGTGATACAGGAGATTATTCAAGCGGGGGCAGCTAAAAGGCAAGTGGTAGTTGTCGGGGATTGACAGCATTGTTTGTAAGCAGGATCGAGAGTCCCAAATGGTGTGTTGCCTGCCCGGTGCCAGGGTGAGGGACATCTCTGACCGGCTTGAAAGGATACTGGAGAGGGAGGGGGAGGATCCAACTGTTGCGGTCCACATTGGGACAAGCAACAGAGGCAAGACTAAGAAAAAGGACCTGTTGGGGGATTATCAGGCACTAGGAACTAAATTAAAGAACAGTTCTCAAGGGTTATAATCTGTGGATTGCTACTCGAGCCACCTGTGAATTGGAGTAGGGATGAGAAAATTAGGGAAGTAAATACAGGCTAACTGAGTGGTATGGGAAAGAGGGGTTTCATTTCATGGGGTATTGGCATCAGTACTGGGACAGGAGGGATCTGCACTGTTAAGACGGTCTTCACCTGAACCAATCTGGGACCAGTATTCTAGCAGAAAGGGTGGCTAGAAGGACTTTAAATCAGAAAGTGTGGGGGGAAGGAAAGGGTAAAACTAGAGGATTAATAATGGTCAATGGGAAGTAAAGCAGCAGGTTAGCATGTGGGGAGATGGGTTCAACGACAGGGAAAATTATAAATGAAGGTGAAAGGGAAGAAGAACTCAGGAGATGTTATTAATGGAGGTGTTAGGATTCAAAATGAAAGTTAAAAAAACTACCATAAGAGCACTTTACCTGAATGCTCGTTGCATTCAAAACAAGGTAAATGAGATGACGGCACAAATCATTGCGAATGAGTATGATTTAGCAGTCATTACAAAGACATGGTTGCAGGATGGTCAAGACTGTGAGTTTAATATCCAGGGATATCAGACTATTCGGACGGACAGATATGAAGGTAAGGGAGATGGTGCAGCACTGATATTTAAGGATGACATCAGAGCGGTAGTGAGAGATGATATAGGTTCTACGGAGAAAAAAGGTTGAATCCATTTGGGTGAGCACCTTATCTAGACACATGCCCCCACCCTGGGCAGGATTCTCCCTCCCCTGCGCCAGGCCGGAGAATCCCCACGAACGGGCATCGCTGCCCCGACGCCGGCACACGGAGAATTGGCGCTGTCGTGGTTGGCACGGCGCTGGTCGTGGGCCGCTCGACACAGCCGGCCCACCTATTCTCCGGCCTGGGCCGAACGGCCGTAGGAAAAGAGCCAAGTCCCGCCACCGTCGTTCTAACCTGCTCTCAGCCGGAGGGACCTCGTGGAAGGGTCAGGTAGCAGCCTGTGGGGGGGGGGGGGGGGGGGGGGGGGGGGGGTCCGACCCCAGGGGGGGCCTACGATGTGGCAGGCCTGCCTCTGTGGCTGGGGGCCTCCTTTCATACGCGCCGGCCCTTGTAGCTCTGTGCCATGTTGCGTTGGGGCCGCCTCGTTGAAGGAGGCCACTGCACATGTCCTCGTTGGCTCCGGCGCAACTGCGCATATGCGGATCCCGCGGCACATAGTTTGTGCTGGGGTCTGAAGAATTAGACATGGCAGAAGGCCGTTCACGCCGTTGTAAAATGCAATGGCGTTTTACTACGGCGTGGACACTCTGCCGCGGGATTGGAGAATCCCGGCCCCTATCTCTACACTAAGGGGGAATATGATCATGGTCAATCCACCTAACCTGTACATCTTTGGACTGGGGGAGGAAACTGGTGCACCCAGAGGAAACCCACGCAGACACGGGGAGACCATACAAACTCCACACAGGCATCACCCAAGGCTAGAATTGAATCCCGGTCCCTGGCGCTGAGAGGCAGCAGTGCTAACCACTGTGCTACCGTGCTGCCCATTGTCCTTCATTGCTAGAGGGATGGAGTTTAAAAACAGGGATGTCATGTTGCAGTTGTATAGAGTGCTGGTGAGGCCATACCTGGAGTACTGTGTACAGTTTTGGTCTCCTTACTTGAGAAAGGATGGACTGGCATTGAAGGGGGTGTAGAGGAGATTCATGAGCTTGATTCCAGAGTTGAGAGGATCTGCTTATGAGGAGAGACTGAGTCGACTGGGACCATACCCATTGGGATATAGAAGTACGAGGGGGGGATCTTATAGAAACATAAAATTATGAAGGGAATATTTAAGATAGAAGCAGGGAGGTTGTTTCCACTGGCGGGTGAAACTAGGACTAGGGGGCATAGCCTCACAATAAGGGGGAGCAGTTGAGGACTGAGTTGAGGTGGAATTTCTTCACCCAAAGGATTGTGAATCTGTGGAATTCCTTGCCCAGTGAAGCAGTTGAGGCTACCTCATTAAATGTTTTTAAGGCAAAGATAGATTTTGAACAGTAAAGGAATTAAGGGTCATGATGAGTGGGTGTGTAAGTGGAGCTGAGTCCACAAAAATATCAGCCAGGATCTTATTGAATGATGGAGCAGGCTCAAGGGGCCAGATAGCCTACTCCTGCTCCTAGTTCTTATGTTCCCACAAAGTGCAAAATTTACACTTTTCTACATGATATTCCACAATGTTCTTGCTAACACATTAAACTTTTGTATCCCTTTCTGTCCTCTTTGCAGTTTGCTTTTCCACCTAACTTGTATCATCAGTAAGCTTGGATAATCAATTAAAGTCATTAATACCCACGACCTCAATAGATCGCAGCCTACCAACCTGAAATTACCCATTTATTCACACTCTTTGTTTTTATTCTCAATCTAATGTATTAGTCCCAATTCCAGGAGTTCTAGTTTTGTGTAATGACTCCTTGTGTCGTGCCTTATCAAATGCTTTTTGAAAACCCAAATGGTTCCTCCTCATCCATTTTGTTAGTTTAAAGCCTTGAAACCTTGAACAGGTTTTTGAAACACTACTTGTCTATTATAAAATGTTCCAACATGTGTTTAATCATATTATAATTTTCTGAGTGTTCTGTTAATGTCATTAAATTAAATCCTACCATTTGCCCTGCTGACATTAACATAGCTGGCATATAGTTTCCTGATTTCTGTCTCCTTTATTTCTTGAAGAGAGTTACATTTATAGGGGCGGCATGGTGGCACAGTGGTTACCACTGCTGCCTCACGGCGCTGAGGACCCGGGTTCGATCCCGCCCCCGGGTCACTGTCTGTGTGGAGTTTGCACATTGTCTGCATGGGTCACACCCCCACACAAACCCAAAAGATGTGCAGGGTAGGTAGGTTGGCCACGCTAAATTGCCCCTTAATTGGGAAAAAAACATTGTAAATCTAAATTTATTTTTAAAAAGGGTTACATTTACGACCTTCCAATCGATGGGATCTCTGGAAAATCAAAACCCAACGCAGCCACTATCTTCTAGCCCTTCCTCACGAAGCCAAGGTGTAAAAGATCTGCAATTTCTGGACTACTCTGTCACTAGATTCAATCTTTATTGTCAACATGATTAAACAATAGAAACAAATATTAAAGAAAAATACTGCGCATGCTGGAAATCATAAATCAGAACAGATAATGCTGGAAATGCTCAGTAGACCTGGCAGCATTGGGAGAGAGAGAAACAAGGTCCTCACGGTAGCATGGTGGTTAGCATCAATGCTTCACAGCTCCAGGGTCCCAGGTTCGATTCCCGGCTGGGTCACTGTCTGTGTGGAGTCTGCACGTCCTCCCCGTGTGTGCGTGGGTTTCCTCCGGGTGCTCCGGTTTCCTCCCACAGTCCAAAGATGTGCGGGTTAGATGGATTGGCCATGCTAAATTGCCCGTAGTGCAAGGTTAATGGGGGGATTGTTGGGTTACGGGTATACGGGTTACGTGGGTTAAGTAGGGTGATCATTGCTCGGCACAACATCGAGGGCCGAAGGGCCTGTTCTGTGCTGTACTGTTCTATGTTCTAAGGTTAACATTTCCGGTCAATGATCTTTCAGTGGCTCTCCACAGGTGATTCCTGACCTGATGAGCCTTTCACCACTTGTATGAGATTGAAGTGCAACCAAAAAGAAAATAATAGGGGCGAAATTCTCCGACCCCCACGACGGGTCGGAGAATAGCGGGAGGGCCTTCCCGACATTTTTCCCGCCCTCCCGCTATTCTGCCCCCCCCCCCCCCCCCCCCCCCGCCCAACTCCCGACACGAATCGCTGCCGCCGTTTTTTTACAGCCGGCAGCGATTCACAGCTGTTCGATGGGCCGAAGTCCCAGCCCTTTACGCCGTTTTTACGAACGGCAAACACACCTGGTCTGGCCGTTCGTAAAAACAGCGTCACAAACTCGCTTTTCATAACCATGGCACCGATTGGCACGGCAGTACCACGGCCATGCCAAGGGTGCCATGGGCCCGCGATCGGTGGGCACCGATCGCAGGCAGCGGGCCCGATGCCCGCACACTCTTACTCCTTCCGCCGCCCCGCAGTATCCATTCGCGGGGCGGCTGAGGGGCAACCCGGCCCGCGCATGCGCGGGTTTCGCGCAAATACGCGATGACGTCATCCGCGCATGCGCGGGTTGGAGTCTTCCAATCCGCGAATGCGCGGCTGACGTCATATGATGCGTCAGCCGGCGCTAACTCCGGCAAGCGGGCTTAACGATATTCGTTAAGCCCGTCATGCCGGAGCCTACGGCGTCGGGCTGCTAGCCCCGACCGGGGACCAGAATCGGTTCCCGGTCGGGAAGGGGCGCGCTGGCGTCAAACCCACCCGGGTTTGACGCCAGCTTTACGATTTCTCCCGTTTTGGGAGAATCGCGCCCCATGTATTTTGGGAGTCTCTGAACCAAGACAGCCTATGGTTGTATGGTACTGCTACGTTCAAAGGTCTCCACCCAGGTCCCCAATGGTGAGGGGGAATATCATCAATGTGTGAGTGCAGACTATGTATTGCAGCTTTGGGAAAATGGCTTTGATTCAGTTTTGAATGTTAAAGGTGCAGTTGTCAATTTCAGCACCTCCAGGCACATTGAAATCATGATAATCATCAATCAGCCCACATAGTGCCTGCTAAATCCACACTCTCAAACAGTGTTCCTATTCGCACTGCACACATATCTGTTTTCATCATCTAAGTAAAATAACCCCCTTCCCTTTCAGCCCAATGCCATTACCTGTTCCTGTGTGAGCACAGCCTGGTTAAAGAAATTCTGCAGCTGTTCATTGGCATAATTGATGCACAACTGCTCAAAACTGTTCACTCCCAGATCCTGAGGACAAGAGAAATAACCCCATTACAATACGGGGCAAGTTCAAACAAAACACAGACAAAAGAGCTGTTAAAAATAAATATGACAGTTTATAGGAAAATAGGAACAGGAGTAGGCCATTCAGCCCATCGAGCCTGCCCCACTACAATCATGGCTGGTTCATCAGAGGTTCCCAGCACCAGACTGCCTCAAACCTATTTAACAGGGGAGCCTGGAAAATAGAGAAGAGCTTTTGATCCTAATCACTTGTGGGACATTGGAACTCCGGTCCCAGAGTTGTCAGGGCAAGGTGAGGTAACCAGCCATCTCTCAGGCAGATGTAACCTCCATCCTCTCTGTTTAGGCTGCTGACCTGTTCAAAGCAGATGTATAAAGAGGGTGTACGTATTTCTCAACTCACCATCATCCACTTTATGATGGATTTTCCTAATGTGTATCAGCCTTTGTGGCTGAATTTTTCAGAACCAAATAAAGAAAGTTGACTCAGGACAGATGTTTGTTATACAACACCCTGAGAGACCAGTTGCATACACTGGTTATCAGCAACAAAGAAACAATGGACTTTCTATGTAACTGGCTGAAACTATTTATTAACAGAGTCCTTATGGCACAGAAGGAAGCCATTTAGCCCATCAAGTTAATGCCAGCACTCTGTATACCAGTCTAGTCAGTCCCATTCTCCCCACCCTCTACTCCATCCCTATTGTTGTAACCCTACAGAAAGCCCAGGGATCTGCAACCTCAGAGTCTCTGTGGCCTCACCTGAGTACAATCTACCTAGAGAGGGGGGGGGGGGGGGGGGGGGGGGGGGGGGGTGCGCAGGCGCAGAGCCACCCCCTTTAAGCCATGGACTGCTGGGACATAAATACCCGGGCCTAAGTATGGGCCAAATGTGAAAGACCCTTCGGGGAGGAGGAGGCATAAGTTTATAAGGAAATAAATCTAATTTTTCTTTTACAGTCGTTGCTTCCGAGTGATCGCTTGCCTGAGACTTTACATCTATTATCCTGAGAAGGTATTTCCTTCAAGTGTGCATCCAATTTCTTTTAGAAATCATTTATCATTTCCACTTCCACTCCTTAATGGGCAGCAAGTTCCAGCTCATTACCGCTCACATCCCCCTATATCTCTTGCCCGAAATCTGGAATTTGTGTTTCCCAGTCCTTGTGCCATCAGCCAATGCAGAAGATTTTCCTAGATTGCCTTATCCAAATCTTGTACACTCGGGAGGGTTCACAATGAAACACGCCACGCTTTGTCACGAGATCCCAAGGGCAGGAGGGCCCAAAAGGCTGATTGATTGATGTCTTTCATAGAATCAAAAAATTTACAGTGCAGAAGGAGGCCATTCAGCCCGTCGAGTCTGCACCAGCCCTTGGAAAGAGCGCCCTAATTAAGCCCACACCTCCACCCTATCCCCGTAATCAAGTAACCCCACCTAACTTTTGTGAGGGCCACGAAGAATCCAGCACGAGTTTTCAGATACAAAGAAATAACATTTATTTACAAATTAACATATATATACACACAACAGCAGCAACAATTTCTTGCTGCCAACTCCTCTCTTCCTGGTTCCAAACTGGCCAGCTCTATTTATGCAGGGAGTCTGCTAATGATTTCTCCGCCCCCCTCATTGGGGAAGCTCATACTCCCACAGGATTGTGGGATTGTCATTAGTCCCCAGCCAATGGTAACCAGGCAGGTTATAACATCCCTCCCCCCCAAAGTCCAAGGAATCCACCGAAGACCCTGGCGAAGGAGGGCATCGGACTCGTTTTGCTGCAGGCCGGACACCATTTGCACAAGGCGCTGGATCAGGCGGCGTGTAACGAGATGGAGACCGGCGCTTCCGTGATGGACGGCGTAACGGCTGTACATCCACGGTCCATGGGCCCGAGGATTCCCCCTCTGAGGTATCTTGTGTCTCCATCTCGGAGTCAGAGTCTGCTACCTCCGTCATCTCGGCGTCTTTATCTCCACGCGGTTCTGTCACGACCTGCGCAGGCTTTGAGTGAGGCACCAGAGGAAGATTGTGAGGAATACTTTCTATTGTGTCTGGTCTCTGGCTGTAGAAATGAGCTCCTGGGGCGGGGAATCTTTGGAAGTGGTAGTCATCTGGACCGAACATGGTCTACATGTTTGCGCTGGAGACGTCCTTGGGCTTGTACCTGGTAAGAGATAGGGCCTGTTTGGCGAAAGATTACGCCAGGGACCCATTGGGCACCACCAGCAAAAGACCGAACGAACACTGGGTCACCGGGCGTAAACTGCTGAATCGGCCGATGCCGAGAAAAACCATGTCCCTGCCGTTCTTGTGTGCGGCGTACTTTTGTGCCAATGTCCGGGGAAACCATGCTAAGGCGGGTGCGAAGTCTCCGGCCCATTAGGAGTTCTGCGGGAGCTACCCCAGTCACCGCATGGGGGGTGGTCCTATATGAAAACAAAAACCGAGCCAGTCTCGTGTCCATCGACCCGGAAGACTGCTTCTTTAGGCCTCGTTTGATTGTCTGCACTGTGCGCTCCGCCAACTCATTTGAAGCCGGGAGGTAAGGGCCAGTGCGGATATGGCATATGCCGTTCATCTTCATGAACCTTGAAAACTCCTCACTTGTGAACGGAGTGCCATTGTCCGTGACCAGCACCTCGGGGAGGCCATGCTTACTGAAAGACAAAACGCATCTTCTCGATTGTTGCGCAGGACATTGTGCCTGCCATCTTATGGACCTCTAAACATTTAGACTGGGCGTCGATTAATAGAAGGAACATGGATCCTTGAAAAGGGCCGGCGAAATCCGCATGCAAGCGCGCCCAAGGCCGCCCTGGCCATTCCCAGTGATGTAGGGGCGCAGTCGGCAGAAGCTTCTGATGCTCCTGGCAAATGGAGCAGTTTTGGGTCACCTTCTCAATGTCGGTGTTGAGGCCTGGCCACCAGACATAACTCCTGGCCAACATTTTCATTTTGGTCACACCTGGATGCCCATTGTGCAAGTCTCTCAGTATCAGCTCCTGTCCTTTTTCCGGGACAATCACACGCGTCCCCCACAAAAGGATGCCGTCTTCCAGGCTGAATTCGGACAGCTTGGAGGAAAATGTCCGCAACTCGACTGGGAGCTGTCTACGCTGCCCTCCATACAGGACTATGTGCCAAACCTTTGACAGGACTGGCTCCGTCTGGGTCCACTCACGGATCTGTGATGCCGTGACAGGCAAGGTGACCATAAAATTTAAGGTTGCAACCACCTCACCGGTCGTGAGGGTTGACATGGGGCCGGTCGATAGTGAAGTGGCGGCCATATACGTACTGGTGGAAACGTTTCACCGCAAAGACCACTGCCAGGCCCTCCTTCTCGATCTGCGTGTACTTTTTTTCCTACTGCAGTCAATGTGCGGGAGGCGAAAGCTATCGGCCGCTCGGCCCCGTTCTCCATCTTGTGGAACAGGATGGCCCCAATACCATACGGGGATGCATCACATGTGACGAGCAAAGGCTTTCCAGGATCATAGTGGGTTAGTAACCCAGACGACGACAATTGTTGTTTTACCCGCCAGAAAGCGGTTTCTTGTGGCTGACCCCAAACCCAGGTGTGATTCTTCTTTAGCAGAAGGTGCAACGGGGCAAGCGTAGTTTCCAAATTGGGGAGGAACATTCCGTAATAGTTTACGAGGCCGAGAAACGAACGAAGACGCAAAGTGTCAGTCGGGGCGGGGGCCTGTTGAATCGTGCGCACCTTCTCTGCAACGGGGTGCAAACCTTCACGGTCCACCTGATAACCCAGGTAGACTACTTCCTTCGCCTGAAAAACGCACTTTGTGCGACGTAAACGGACTCCAGCCTCCGAATAACGTCTTAGGACAGCTTCCAAATTTTCTAAATATTCCGGCTCCGACGTCCCTGTGATCAAAACGTCATTCAAGTAAACAGCGGTAAACCTCTCAAAATGCCCTCCATAACACGTTGAAAAATAACGCAGGGAGAGGATACTCCAAAGGGCAAACGTGTATATTCATACAGGTATTAATCGTTACATATGGCCGGGAGGCAGGGTCCAGCTCCAACTGCAGGTAGGCGTGACTCACATCTAATTTTGGGAACGAGAGTCCGCCTGCAAGCTTCGCGTAGAGATCCTCTATGCGAGGCATTGGGTATCGGACGAGTCGGGAAGCCGTATTCACTGTAAGTTCATAGTCGCAGCCCAAGCGAACTGTGGCATCTGGCTTCATTACAGGTACAATTGTTGCTGCCCAGTCAGCGAAGCGGACGGGCCTGATGATACCCAAAGTCTCCAAACGAGTGAGCTCCCCTTCTACCTTCTCGAGCAAGGCGTAAGGCACCGGCCGCACCCAGAAATAGTGCGGCGTGGCTCCTGGTTCGACTTGGATACGGGCTACAGCCCCTTTTGTTTTCCCCAAACCGGGCAGGAATACATCTGGGTATCGTCCTAGCACCTGAGTCAACCCTCCAGAAACTGTTTGGAGGATGTGCTGCCACTGCAACTGCAAATGGCACAACCAGTCCCGACCCAACAGGCTGGGCCCATGGCCGCGCACCACAATAAGTGGGAAACGCCCCTCCTGGCGTTCATAAACAACAGGGGTCATCGTAGTTCCTGCAATGTCCAATGGTTCCCCCGTGTAGGTAGCCAACCTGGCCTGTGTGTCGGTTAATGCAAGGGTCTGTATACCCTGCTTGATGCGGTCGAATGTCCTCTGGGCGATCACGGAGACCGCTGCGCCAGTGTCCAACTCCATCTCAAGCAGGTGACCATTGACCCGTACTGTCACTTTAATGGGGGCCTCACGGGGAGCTGCCACACAATGCAGCTGCAGGCAGTCAACCTCCGTCTCCACGTCCTCAGGAGTATTCGCCGCAGGTTCATCCAAATGAAAGGTACGGCCCCTGGGCTGGCCCCAGTTTCGGTTGGAATGACAGCGCCTCTGGCGCCCCCAGGACCGGCGTCCGCGACGGGGTCGGGCCTACAAGTCTGACACAGACATGGCTCCTCATCCATTGGTTCTGGAGAAGGCTCCCTTTGGGGAGGAATGTCTGACGGCCCCTGGCGTCGATCTGGACGTCGCCTTGCCCAAGGTACCGCAGGGATGCTTTTGGACGGAAGGGGTTGCGCCCCAAGGCATGCACCTCCATTCCCTGTAGCTCCTGCACTCCTCGTTCTGCGCTCTCTCGGGACAATACTATTTGAATGGCCTGTTGAAAGCCAATGTTAGCTTGGCTAACAACTTTCTCCGGGTGGCCGCATTGTAAATACCGCAAACCAAACGGTCGCGTAACATTTCTGACAAGGTCTCACCAGTCACAGTCCTCTGCAATCCTGCGTAGCCTGGATAGAAAGTCGGCAAGGGATCCTCCTGGGGTCCTTTCAACGGTATTAAACCGGTAACGTTGGACTATCGTGGATGGGGTTGGGTTAAAATGTTGCCCCACTAAGTTCACAAGTTCATCAAACGTTTTGGTGTCCAGCGAGCTGGGTACGTAAGGCTCCTAATCACCCCAAACGTATGCGGGCCACAGGCGGTGAGCAATATGACCACCTGGCGCTCGTTTTCGGTGATGTTGTTTGCCCGGAAATAGTAACACATCCATTGTGCGTACTGGTTCCAGCTTTCCAGCGCAGCATCAAAAAAATCCAAACGTCCATACAGAGGCATGGTGTAATAGAAACCAACTTCCAACCTGTATCCAACAAAAATCCAGGGAAGTGGCTTCAGCAGTGTAGACAGCTATTCACTTTAACCCTCGTCGCCAGTTTTGTGAGGGCCACGAAGAATCCAGCACGAGTTTTCAGATACAAAGAAATAACATTTATTTACAAATTAACATATGTATATATGGGTAAAGTAGTAGCATGGATAGAGGATTGGTTAATTAATAGAAAGCAAAGAGTTGGGATAAATGGGTGTTTCTCTGGTTGGCAATCAGTAGCTAGTGGTGTCCCTCAGGGATCCGTGTTGGGCCCACAATTGTTCACAATTTACATTGATTATTTGGAGTTGGGGACCAAGGGCAATGTGTCCAAGTTTGCAGATGACACTAAGATGAGTGGTAAAGCGAAAAATGCAGAGGATACTGGAAGTCTGCAGAGGGATTTGGATAGGTTAAGTGAATGGGCTCGGGTCTGGCAGATGGAATACAATGTTGACAAATGTGAGGTTATCCATTTTGGTAGGAATAACAGCAAACGGGATTATTATTTAAACGATAAAATATTAAAGCATGCCGCTGTTCAGAGAGACTTGGGTGTGCTAGTGCATGAGTCACAGAAGGTTGGTTTACAAGTGCAACAGGTGATTAAGAAGGCAAATGGAATTTTGTCCTTCATTGCTAGAGGGATGGAGTTTAAGACTAGGGAGGTTATGTTGCAATTGTATAAGGTGTTAATGAGGCCACACCTGGAGTATTGTGTTCAGTTTTGGTCTCCTTACTTGAGAAAGGACGTACTGGCGCTGGAGGGTGTGCAGAGGAGATTCACTAGGTTAATCCCAGAGCTGAAGGGGTTGGATTATGAGGAGAGGTTGAGTAGACTGGGACTGTACTCGTTGGAATTTAGAAGGATGAGGGGGGATCTTATAGAAACATTTAAAATTATGAAGGGAATAGATAGGATAGATGCGGGCAGGTTGTTTCCACTGGCGGGTGACAGCAGAACTAGGGGGCATAGCCTCAAAATAAGGGGAAGTAGATTTAGAACTGAGTTTAGGAGGAACTTCTTCACCCAAAGGGTTGTGAATCTATGGAATTCCTTGCCCAATGAAGCAGTTGAGGCTCCTTCATTACATGTTTTTAAGGTAAAGATAGATAGTTTTTTGAAGAATAAAGGGATTAAGGGTTATGGTGTTCGGGCCGGAAAGTGGAGCTGAGTCCACAAAAGATCAGCCATGATCTCATTGAATGGCGGAGCAGGCTCGAGGGGCCAGATGGCCTACTCCTGCTCCTAGTTCTTATGTTCTTATGTTCTTATATACAACAGCAGCAACAACTTCTCTTGGTGCCAACTCCTCTCTTCCTGGTTCCAAACTGACCAGCTCTATTTATGCAGGGAGTCTGCTAATGATGTCTCCGCCCCCCTCATTGGGGAAGCTCATACTCCCACAGGATTGTGGGATTGTCATTAGTCTCCAGCCAATGGTAAGCAGGCAGGTTATAACACTAACCTTTTTGGACACTTTAAGCAATTTAGAATTGATTGATTGATTGATATTTATTGTCACATGTACCAAAGTACAATGAAAAGTATTTTTCTGCGGCCAAGGAAACGTACACAGTACGTACATAGTAGACAGAAGAATAATCAACAGAGTACCTGGCCAATCCACCTAACCTGCACATCTTTGGATTGTGGGAGGAAACCGAAGCACCCGGAGGAAACCCACGCAGACAAGGGGAGAAAGTGTAAGCCCCACAGAGACAGTCACGTGAAGCCTGAATTGAACCCAGGTCCCTGGAGATGTGAGGCTGCAGTGCTAGCCACCTTGGCACCATTCAGATGTAGAGATATACATTGCAAACCTGCTCAGAATTCAAGTTTCTCAGCCAAGCACAGATGAGGGGATGGGACTTATCCACGGCAGCTCTTGGGTTCTGCGCAGGCTCTATGGAGACAGACACCTGTTCGTAATGCTGCATGTGGCCAAATACCTGCACAGTGAGGAGTGTCAATATCAAACCAGGGGAGACCCAGGTCACGGTGCCAGATAGGAACCAGGGCGGACCCAGGTCACGGTGCCAGATAGGAACCAGGGGAGACCCAGGTCACGGTGCCAGATAGGAACCAGGAGGGACCCAGGCCACGGTGCCAGATAGGAACCAGGGGGGACCCAGGTCACGGTGCCAGATAGGAACCGGGGGGACCCAAGCCACAGTGCCAGATAGGAACCAGGGGGAACCCAGGTCACGGTGCAGATAGGAACCAGGAGGGACCCAGGTCACGGTGCCAGATAGGAACCAGGGGGGACCCAGGTCACGGTGCAGATAGGAACCAGGGGGGACCCAGGTCACGGTGCCAGATAGGAACCAGGGGGGACCCAGGTCACGGTGCCAGATAGGAACCAGGGGGCACCCAGGCAGTGGTGCCAGATAGGAACCAGGGGGGACCCAGGCCACGGTGCCAGATAGGAACCAGGGGGCACCCAGGCAGTGGTGCCAGATAGGAACCAGGGGGCACCCAGGCAGTGGTGCCAGATAGGAACCAGGGGGGACCCAGGTCACGGTGCCAGATAGGAACCAGGAGGGACCCAGGTCACGGTGCCAGATAGGAACCAGGGGGGACCCAGGTCACGGTGCAGATAGGAACCAGGGGGGACCCAGGCCACAGTGCCAAATAGGAACCAGGAGGGACCCAGGTCACAGTGCCAGATAGGAACCAGGAGGGACCCAGGCCACGGTGCCAGATAGGAACCAGGGGGGACCCAGGCCACGGTGCCAGATAGGAACCAGGGGGCACCCAGGCAGTGGTGCCAGATAGGAACCAGGGGGGACCCAGGCCACAGTGCCAGATAGGAACCAGGAGGGACCCAGGCCACGGTGCCAGATAGGAACCAGGAGGGACCCAGGTCACAGTGCCAGATAGGAACCAGGAGGGACCCAGGCCACGGTGCCAGATAGGAACCAGGAGGGACCCAGGCCACAGTGCCAGATAGGAACCAGGAGGGACCCAGGCCACAGTGCCAGATAGGAACCAGGAGGGACGCAGGACACGGTGCCAGATAGGAACCAGGGGGGACCCAGGCCACAGTGCCAGATAGGAACCAGGAGGGACCCAGGCCACGGTGCCAGATAGGAACCAGGAGGGACCCAGGACACGGTGCCAGATAGGAACCAGGGGGGACCCAGGCCACAGTGCCAGATAGGAACCAGGAGGGACCCAGGCCACGGTGCCAGATAGGAACCAGGAGGGACCCAGGTCACGGTGCCAGATAGGAACCAGGAGGGACCCAGGTCACGGTGCCAGATAGGAGCGCAGCAGCAGTTGCCGCTCAGAGTTCAGGAGTTCAAGTTTTAGAAAGCGGGAGCGGCTGTCACATGAGCGGGACTGGAATTTGAGTTGTGCACCAGTCAACCCCAGCCCCAGGGCAGCGGGAAGTAGGATCCCACATGTTTAAACCCCTCTATTACATCTCCCTCCTCCAGTTTCACCCCCATCCAACCTCCTTCACCCCCATCCAACCTCCTTCACCCCCATACACCCTCCTTCACCCTCCATTCACCCCCATTCACCCTCCTTCACCTCCATCCACCCTGCTTCACCCCATCCTCCCTCCTTCACCCCATCCTCCCTCCTTCACCCCATCCACCCTCGTTCATCCCATCCTTCCTCCTTCACCCCCATCCACCCTCCTTCACCCCATCTTCCCTCTTTCATCCCCATCCACCCTGCTTCACCCCATCCACCATCCTTCACCCCCATACGCCCTCCTTCACCCTCCATTCACCCCCCCATCCTCCCTCCTTCACCCCCATCCACTCTCCTTCACCCATCCACCCTCCTTCACCCCATCCTCCACCCCCTTCCATCCTCCTTCACCCCATCTTCCCTCCTTCATCCCCATCCACCCTGCTTCACCCCATCCACCATCCTTCACCCCCATACGCCCTCCTTCACCCTCCATTCACCCCCCCATCCTCCCTCCTTCACCCCCATCCACTCTCCTTCACCCATCCACCCTCCTTCACCCCATCCTCCACCCCCATCCACCCTCCTTCACCCCATCCACTCTCCTTTACTCCATCCTCCCTCCTTCATCCCCATCCACCCTGCTTCACCCGATCCTCCCTTCTTCACCCCTATCCACCCTGCTTCACCCCATCCACTCTCCTTTACTCCATACTCCCTCCTTCATTCCCATCCACCCTGCTTCACCCCATCCTCCCTCCTTCACCCCCATCCACCCTGCTTCACCCCATCCACTCTCCTTTACTCCATACTCCCTCCTTCATCCCCATCCGCCATGCTTCACCCCATCCTCCCTCCTTCACCCCATCCACCCTGCTTCACCCCATCCTCCCTCCTTCATCCCCATCCACCCTCCTTCACCCCATCCACCTTCATCCCCATCCACCCTCCTTCACCCCATCCACCTTCATCCCCATCCACCCTGCTTCACCCCCATCCACCCTCCTTCATTCCCATCCACTCTCCTTCACCCCCCATCCACCCTCCTTTGCTCCCCATCCATCCTCCTTCAACCTTAACCCCCCCTTCCAACATTCCAGGAGGAAAAGGCTGATTCCCTTCTGTGTGTATGGGAGTGAGAGTGAGAGAGAGTTATGTGTGTGTTGTGCCATTGGATATATTATAGTTGGAAGGTGTGCGACCTCCAACCAGCAGGTGGTGGTGCAGACACACCATGCGTTCTCTCGATTAAGGTCATGTGAAAGTGACTCCCATATAAGGGGAAACACTTGCGGCCGTCTCGAGATGAAAATTGAGTGGGCAATAAGACAAACAAGTGAATGCTCAGTGCTAGGTGCAAGTTCCAGAGGAGTAGTTAGCAGACTCCATGATAACGTGTTCTGTATCAGATTGCTATATTACCACAAGAGACTCAATAAAAGATCATGGTTTGGACAAGTTGAAGTGTTTGATGAGTTCCTTTGTGACGTACAAAGGACCAAACACAACATAGTACAAGTGCTGAAGATTTAAAGATAACAACGGCAGTGATAACATTAGGCACTCGGCTTGAACACCGGTCTGGTGAACTGAAGCCTGATGCAACCCAATGCAAAAGAAAATGCTGAAGCTCAATGGACGGACTGAGGGCTCTGTCATAATATACATCTATGTATATAATGGAGTGCAGACAGGCAGTGATTGACACACAGGATGACCATAAGAACATAAGAACATAAGAACTAGGAGCAGGAGTAGGCCATCTGGCCCCTCGAGCCTGCTCCGCCATTCAATGAGATCATGGCTGATCTTTTGTGGACTCAGCTCCACTTTCCGGCCCGAACACCATAACCCTTAATCCCTTTATTCTTCAAAAAACTATCTATCTTTACCTTAAAAACATGTAATGAAGGAGCCTCAACTTCTTCACTGGGCAAGGAATTCCATAGATTCACAACCCTTTGGGTGAAGAGGTTCCTCCTAAACTCAGTCCTAAATCTACCAGTAAGCACACAGAACAGAGCAGCCAATCGCCAGACAGGACACGACCACTATAAAGCCAGAGGGCATTAGGTTTCCCGCTCTCTCTGGACCCAGCCACTGAGACAGTCAGAGTTCGTGAGCTAGCCAGTGCAAACACCATGCGGTAGCTAGTAAGTCTTGTCAGGCTAGTACTAGGTCTCCAGTCAAGTCAGCATAGTGTCAACCCACAGTTGAACATGTATAGTAGTTAAGATGTTAAATAAAATCGTGTTGGATCTTACCCAGTGTTGGAGGTCTGTCTCTCGCTACACTGCATCAAGTGCAGTCCACATCGACCCAGCCTGCCCAACACATCATGGTACCAGTGAGTGATGCTGAAATTTGACGGACCTACCTTGAGTGAATCAGCGTTGACCAGCAAACAGCCATCCGGTAACATGGAGGTCACCCTGTTAGGGGTTTTCTATAGGTCTCCGAAAAGTTCCAGAGATGTAGAGGAAAGGATTGCAAAGATGATTCTGGATAGGAGCGAAAGTAACAGGGTAGTTGTTATGGGGGACTTTAACTTTCCAAATATTGACTGGAAACACTATAGTTCGAGTACTTTAGATGGGTCCGTTTTTGTCCAATGTGTGCAGGAGGGTTTCCTGATGCAGTATGTCGATGGGCCAACAAGTGGCGAAGACGTATTGGATTTGGTACTGGGTAATGAACCAGGACAGGTGTCAAATTTGGAGGTAGGTGAGTACTTTGGTGATAGTGACCAGAATTCAATTACGTTTACTTTAGTGATGGAAAGAGATAGGTATGTACCGCAAGGCAAGAGTCGTATCTGGGGGAAAGGCAATTATGATGCGATGAGGCAAGACTTAGGATGCATTGGTTGGAGAGGAAAACTGCAGGATGGGCACAATTGAAATGTGGAGCTTGTTCAAGGAACAGCTACTGTGTGTCCTTGATAAGTATGTACCTGTTAGGCAGGGAGGAAGTGGTCGAGCGAGGGAACCATGGTTTACTAAAGCAGTTGAAACACTTGTCAAGAGGAAGAAGGAGGCTTATGTAATGATGAGACGTGATGGTTCAGTTAGGGAGCTTGAGAGTTACAAGTTAGCTAAGAAGGTTCTAAAGAGAGAGCTAAGAAGAGCCAGGAGGGGACATGAGAAGTCTTTGGCAGGTAGGATCAAAGATAACCCTAAAGCTTTCTATAGGTATGTCAGGAATAAAAGAATGACGAGGGTAAGAGTACGGCCAGTCAAGGACAGTCGTGGGAAGTTGTGTCTGGAGTCTGAGGAGACAGGAATAGTGCCAGAAGACTGGAGGATAGCAAATGTTGTCCCCTTTTTCAAGAAGGGGAGTAGAGATAACCCCAGTAACTATAGACCAGTGAGCCTTACTTCTGTTGTGGGCAAAGTCTTGGAAAGGTTTATAAGAGATAGGATGTATAATCATCTGGAAAGGTATAATTTGATTAGAGATAGTCAACATGGTTTTGTGAAGGGTAGATCGTGCCTCACAAACCTTATTGAGTTCTTCCAGAAGGTGACCAAACAGGTGGATGAGGGTAAAGCAGTTGATGTGCTGTATATGGATTTCAGTAAAGTGTTTGATAAGGTTCCCCACGGTAGGCTATTGCAGAAAATACAGAGGCATGAGAGTCAGGGTGATTTAGCAGTTTGGATCAGAAATTGGCTAGCTGGAAGAAGACAAAGGGTGGTGGTTGATGGGAAATGTTCAGACTGGAGTCCAGTTACTAGCGGTGTACCACAAGGATATGTTTTGCGGCCGCTGCTGTTTGTCATTTTTATAAATGGCCTGGAGGAGGGCGTAGAAGGATGGGTGAGTAAATTTGCAGATGCACTAAAGTTGGTGGAGTTGTGGACAGTGCGGAAGGATGTTACAAGTTACAGAGGGACATAGATAAGCTGCAGAGCTGGGCTGAGAGGTGGCAAATGGAGTTTAATGCAGAAAAATGTGAGGTGATTCATTTTGGAAGGAATAACAGGAAGACAGAGTACTGGGCTAATGGTAAGATTCTTGGTAGTGTGGATGAGCAGAGAGATCTCGGAGTCCATGTACATAGATCCCTGAAAGTTGCCACTCAGGTTGAGAGGGTTGTTAAGAAGGTGTACGGTGTGTTAGCTTTTATTGGTAGAGGGATTGAGTTTCGGAGCCATGAGGTCATGTTGCAGCTGGACAAAACTCTGGTGCGGCCGCATTTGAAGTATTGCGTGCAGTTCTGGTCGCCGCATTATAGGAAGGATGTGGAAGCATTGGAAAGGGTACAGAGGAGATTTACAAGGATGTTGCCTGGTACGGAGGGAAGATCTTACGAATAAAGACTGAGGGACTTGACGCTGTTTTCGTTGGAGAGAAGAAGGTTAAGAGGTGACTTAATTGAGGCATACGAGATGATCAGAGGATTAGATAGGGTGGACATTGAGTGCCTTTTTCCTCGGATGGTGATGTCCAGCATGAGGGGACAGAGCTTTAAATTGAGGGGAGATAGATATAGGACAGATGTCAGAGGTAGGTTCTTTATTCAGAGAGTAAAGACACCAGTCAGGGCGTGGAATGCCCAGCCTGCAACAGTAGTGGACTTCCCAACACTAAACGCATTCAAATGGTCATTGGATAGACATATGAACGATAAGGGAATAGTGTAGATGGGCTTTAGAGGGGTTTCACAGGTTGGCGCAACATCGAGGGCCAAAGGGCTCCGTAGTGCACTGTAATGTTCTGTGGTCTATGTAAAACGTCCGCCCTCCTCTGCAGCTCCGCATCGCCGGCAACCTCGGTGCAAATTGGAAGATCTTCAAACAAAAGTTCCAGGTCTATCTCGAAGCCACCGACCTCGAGGCCGCATCGTATGCCAGGAAGATCGCACTCTTCCTCTCCACAGCCGGAACCACGCCATCCATATCAACAACTCCCTTACATTCGCTGAAGGCGAAGACAAGACGAAATTTAAAACAGTCCTGTTGAAGTTCGACAGCCGTTGCGACATTGAGGTGGATGAGAGCTTTGAACGGTACGTTTTCCAGCAGAGGCTTCAGGGTAAGGATGAACCTTTTCAATCCTTTTTGATCCATCTCTACATCCTCGCGCAGTCATGTAACTATGACTCGACAACTGATTCCACGATCCGGGATCAGGTCGTTTTTGGGGTCCACATCCTATTCCCTTCGCCAGCAGCTCCTGAAAGTCAAGCAGCTCACCCTCACCATCGCCATCAAAACGTGCGTTCTCCATGAACATGCTAACAACCGGTGCTCCCACATCAGGGCGGCAGAGAATGCAAAGCTAGCCTCCCACGAGGCAGAACGGGTGCAGGCTATCGCACAAATGCAGGCGATACTCTCGCCTAAGTATCGACGAGAG